>NC_133970.1:11094428-11694428 GCF_031877795.1 Strix aluco
GCACGATGTCTGAATGTTAGGTCCCAAAGATTTGGTTAAGAGCCCAAAGCTTGGAGTCTAGGGTTGAAAGCCTGCTTTTTACTCTACAAACCCTCCTGTTTAGGGTACAAACCCTCCTTTTTGGTGCACAAGCCCTCGCTGTTAGGGTGCAAACACTCACGTTAAGATTCCCAAGCTTCGAGTCCAGGGTTGAAATCCACATCTTTATGCTCCAAACGACCGTCTTTAGGCTTCAAATCCGACTTTTAATTCTGAAATCCCACTTTTTTACGCTCCAAACGCTACATTAAGGGCACAAAGTCTCCATTTTAGGTCACAATGCTTCCTTTTTAGAGTCCGGAACGTTGGTTCCACGGTTGAAAGCCTCCCTGTTCTGCTTCAAAGCGTCATTTAGAAGGTACAAGCCCTCATTTTTAGGGCACAACGCCTCATTTTTTGGCCGCGAATCCTCCTTTTTAGGGGTCAATACGTCCTTTTTGCTGTAAAATCCCTCACTTCTATGTTCCGGACATCTCATTTAGGGCACAAAGCCTTGTTTTGTGGTCCCAAAGCTTCCTCTTCAGAGTCCAAAGCTTTGATTCTGTGGTTGAATTCCTCGTTTTATAATCCAAACCCTCACGTTTATTGCACAAACCCTCATTTTTAGGGCCCAAACGCTCATTTTTATGCTGCAAATCATTTCACTGGAAAATGCCTCCTTTTTATGCTCCAAACGCCTCCTTTAGGGCACGATGTCTGAATGTTAGGTCCCAAAGATTTGGTTAAGAGCCCAAAGCTTGGAGTCTAGGGTTGAAAGCCTGCTTTTTACTCTACAAACCCTCCTGTTTAGGGTACAAACCCTCCTTTTTGGTGCACAAGCCCTCGCTGTTAGGGTGCAAACACTCACGTTAAGATTCCCAAGCTTCGAGTCCAGGGTTGAAATCCACATCTTTATGCTCCAAACGACCGTCTTTAGGCTTCAAATCCGACTTTTAATTCTGAAATCCCACTTTTTTACGCTCCAAACGCTACATTAAGGGCACAAAGTCTCCATTTTAGGTCACAACGCTTCCTTTTTAGAGTCCGGAACGTTGGTTCCAGGGTTGAAAGCCTCCCTGTTCTGCTTCAAAGCGTCATTTAGAAGGTACAAGCCCTCATTTTTAGGGCGCAACGCCTCATTTTTTGGCCGCGAATCCTCCTTTTTAGGGGTCAATACGTCCTTTTTGCTGTAAAATCCCTCACTTCTATGTTCCGGACATCTCATTTAGGGCACAAACCCTTGTTTTGTGGTCCCAAAGCTTCCTCTTCAGAGTCCAAAGCTTTGATTCTGTGGTTGAATTCCTCGTTTTATAATCTAAACCCTCACGTTTATTGCATAAACCCTCATTTTTAGGGCCCAAACGCTCATTTTTATGCTGCAAATCATTTCACTGGAAAATGCCTCCTTTTTATGCTCCAAACGCCTCCTTTAGGGCACGATGTCTGAATGTTAGGTCCCAAAGATTTGGTTAAGAGCCCAAAGCTTGGAGTCTAGGGTTGAAAGCCTGCTTTTTACTCTACAAACCCTCCTGTTTAGGGTACAAACCCTCCTTTTTGGTGCACAAGCCCTCGCTGTTAGGGTGCAAACACTCACGTTAAGATTCCCAAGCTTCGAGTCCAGGGTTGAAATCCACATCTTTATGCTCCAAACGACCGTCTTTAGGCTTCAAATCCGACTTTTAATTCTGAAATCCCACTTTTTTACGCTCCAAACGCTACATTAAGGGCACAAAGTCTCCATTTTAGGTCACAATGCTTCCTTTTTAGAGTCCGGAACGTTGGTTCCACGGTTGAAAGCCTCCCTGTTCTGCTTCAAAGCGTCATTTAGAAGGTACAAGCCCTCATTTTTAGGGCACAACGCCTCATTTTTTGGCCGCGAATCCTCCTTTTTAGGGGTCAATACGTCCTTTTTGCTGTAAAATCCCTCACTTCTATGTTCCGGACATCTCATTTAGGGCACAAAGCCTTGTTTTGTGGTCCCAAAGCTTCCTCTTCAGAGTCCAAAGCTTTGATTCTGTGGTTGAATTCCTCGTTTTATAATCCAAACCCTCACGTTTATTGCACAAACCCTCTTTTTTAGGGCCCAAACGCTCATTTTTATGCTGCAAATCATTTCACTGGAAAATGCCTCCTTTTTATGCTCCAAACGCCTCCTTTAGGGCACGATGTCTGAATGTTAGGTCCCAAAGATTTGGTTAAGAGCCCAAAGCTTGGAGTCTAGGGTTGAAAGCCTGCTTTTTACTCTACAAACCCTCCTGTTTAGGGTACAAACCCTCCTTTTTGGTGCACAAGCCCTCGCTGTTAGGGTGCAAACACTCACGTTAAGATTCCCAAGCTTCGAGTCCAGGGTTGAAATCCACATCTTTATGCTCCAAACGACCGTCTTTAGGCTTCAAATCCGACTTTTAATTCTGAAATCCCACTTTTTTACGCTCCAAACGCTACATTAAGGGCACAAAGTCTCCATTTTAGGTCACAACGCTTCCTTTTTAGAGTCCGGAACGTTGGTTCCACGGTTGAAAGCCTCCCTGTTCTGCTTCAAAGAGTCATTTAGAAGGTACAAGCCCTCATTTTTAGGGCGCAACGCCTCATTTTTTGGCCGCAAATCCTCCTTTTTAGGGGTCAATACGTCCTTTTTGCTGTAAAATCCCTCACTTCTATGTTCCGGACATCTCATTTAGGGCACAAAGCCTTGTTTTGTGGTCCCAAAGCTTCCTCTTCAGAGTCCAAAGCTTTGATTCTGTGGTTGAATTCCTCGTTTTATAATCCAAACCCTCACGTTTATTGCACAAACCCTCATTTTTAGGGCCCAAACGCTCATTTTTATGCTGCAAATCATTTCACTGGAAAATGCCTCCTTTTTATGCTCCAAACGCCTCCTTTAGGGCACGATGTCTGAATGTTAGGTCCCAAAGATTTGGTTAAGAGCCCAAAGCTTGGAGTCTAGGGTTGAAAGCCTGCTTTTTACTCTACAAACCCTCCTGTTTAGGGTACAAACCCTCCTTTTTGGTGCACAAGCCCTCGCTGTTAGGGTGCAAACACTCCTGTTAAGATTCCCAAGCTTCGAGTCCAGGGTTGAAATCCACATCTTTATGCTCCAAACGACCGTCTTTGGGCTTCAAATCCGACTTTTAATTCTGAAATCCCACTTTTTTACGCTCCAAACGCTACATTAAGGGCACAAAGTCTCCATTTTAGGTCACAACGCTTCCTTTTTAGAGTCCGGAACGTTGGTTCCAGGGTTGAAAGCCTCCCTGTTCTGCTTCAAAGCGTCATTTAGAAGGTACAAGCCCTCATTTTTAGGGCGCAACGCCTCATTTTTTGGCCGCGAATCCTCCTTTTTAGGGGTCAATACGTCCTTTTTGCTGTAAAATCCCTCACTTTTATGTTCCGGACATCTCATTTAGGGCACAAAGCCTTGTTTTGTGGTCCCAAAGCTTCCTCTTCAGAGTCCAAAGCTTTGATTCTGTGGTTGAATTCCTCGTTTTATAATCCAAACCCTCACGTTTATTGCATAAACCCTCATTTTTAGGGCCCAAACGCTCATTTTTATGCTGCGAATCATTTCACTGGAAAATGCCTCCTTTTTATGCTCCAAACGCCTCCTTTAGGGCACGATGTCTGAATGTTAGGTCCCAAAGATTTGGTTAAGAGCCCAAAGCTTGGAGTCTAGGGTTGAAAGCCTGCTTTTTACTCTACAAACCCTCCTGTTTAGGGTACAAACCCTCCTTTTTGGTGCACAAGCCCTCGCTGTTAGGGTGCAAACACTCCTGTTAAGATTCCCAAGCTTCGAGTCCAGGGTTGAAATCCACATCTTTATGCTCCAAACGACCGTCTTTGGGCTTCAAATCCGACTTTTAATTCTGAAATCCCACTTTTTTACGCTCCAAACGCTACATTAAGGGCACAAAGTCTCCATTTTAGGTCACAACGCTTCCTTTTTAGAGTCCGGAACGTTGGTTCCAGGGTTGAAAGCCTCCCTGTTCTGCTTCAAAGCGTCATTTAGAAGGTACAAGCCCTCATTTTTAGGGCGCAACGCCTCATTTTTTGGCCGCGAATCCTCCTTTTTAGGGGTCAATACGTCCTTTTTGCTGTAAAATCCCTCACTTTTATGTTCCGGACATCTCATTTAGGGCACAAAGCCTTGTTTTGTGGTCCCAAAGCTTCCTCTTCAGAGTCCAAAGCTTTGATTCTGTGGTTGAATTCCTCGTTTTATAATCCAAACCCTCACGTTTATTGCACAAACCCTCATTTTTAGGGCCCAAACGCTCATTTTTATGCTGCAAATCATTTCACTGGAAAATGCCTCCTTTTTATGCTCCAAACGCCTCCTTTAGGGCACGATGTCTGAATGTTAGGTCCCAAAGATTTGGTTAAGAGCCCAAAGCTTGGAGTCTAGGGTTGAAAGCCTGCTTTTTACTGTACAAACCCTCCAGTTTAGGGTACAAACCCTCCTTTTTGGTGCACAAGCCCTCGCTGTTAGGGTGCAAACACTCACGTTAAGATTCCCAAGCTTCGAGTCCAGGGTTGAAATCCACATCTTTATGCTCCAAACGACCGTCTTTAGGCTTCAAATCCGACTTTTAATTCTGAAATCCCACTTTTTTACGCTCCAAACGCTACATTAAGGGCACAAAGTCTCCATTTTAGGTCACAACGCTTCCTTTTTAGAGTCCGGAACGTTGGTTCCACGGTTGAAAGCCTCCCTGTTCTGCTTCAAAGAGTCATTTAGAAGGTACAAGCCCTCATTTTTAGGGCGCAACGCCTCATTTTTTGGCCGCAAATCCTCCTTTTTAGGGGTCAATACGTCCTTTTTGCTGTAAAATCCCTCACTTCTATGTTCCGGACATCTCATTTAGGGCACAAAGCCTTGTTTTGTGGTCCCAAAGCTTCCTCTTCAGAGTCCAAAGCTTTGATTCTGTGGTTGAATTCCTCGTTTTATAATCCAAACCCTCACGTTTATTGCACAAACCCTCATTTTTAGGGCCCAAACGCTCATTTTTATGCTGCAAATCATTTCACTGGAAAATGCCTCCTTTTTATGCTCCAAACGCCTCCTTTAGGGCACGATGTCTGAATGTTAGGTCCCAAAGATTTGGTTAAGAGCCCAAAGCTTGGAGTCTAGGGTTGAAAGCCTGCTTTTTACTCTACAAACCCTCCTGTTTAGGGTACAAACCCTCCTTTTTGGTGCACAAGCCCTCGCTGTTAGGGTGCAAACACTCCTGTTAAGATTCCCAAGCTTCGAGTCCAGGGTTGAAATCCACATCTTTATGCTCCAAACGACCGTCTTTGGGCTTCAAATCCGACTTTTAATTCTGAAATCCCACTTTTTTACGCTCCAAACGCTACATTAAGGGCACAAAGTCTCCATTTTAGGTCACAACGCTTCCTTTTTAGAGTCCGGAACGTTGGTTCCAGGGTTGAAAGCCTCCCTGTTCTGCTTCAAAGCGTCATTTAGAAGGTACAAGCCCTCATTTTTAGGGCGCAACGCCTCATTTTTTGGCCGCGAATCCTCCTTTTTAGGGGTCAATACGTCCTTTTTGCTGTAAAATCCCTCACTTTTATGTTCCGGACATCTCATTTAGGGCACAAAGCCTTGTTTTGTGGTCCCAAAGCTTCCTCTTCAGAGTCCAAAGCTTTGATTCTGTGGTTGAATTCCTCGTTTTATAATCCAAACCCTCACGTTTATTGCACAAACCCTCATTTTTAGGGCCCAAACGCTCATTTTTATGCTGCGAATCATTTCACTGGAAAATGCCTCCTTTTTATGCTCCAAACGCCTCCTTTAGGGCACGATGTCTGAATGTTAGGTCCCAAAGATTTGGTTAAGAGCCCAAAGCTTGGAGTCTAGGGTTGAAAGCCTGCTTTTTACTGTACAAACCCTCCAGTTTAGGGTACAAACCCTCCTTTTTGGTGCACAAGCCCTCGCTGTTAGGGTGCAAACACTCACGTTAAGATTCCCAAGCTTCGAGTCCAGGGTTGAAATCCACATCTTTATGCTCCAAACGACCGTCTTTAGGCTTCAAATCCGACTTTTAATTCTGAAATCCCACTTTTTTACGCTCCAAACGCTACATTAAGGGCACAAAGTCTCCATTTTAGGTCACAACGCTTCCTTTTTAGAGTCCGGAACGTTGGTTCCAGGGTTGAAAGCCTCCCTGTTCTGCTTCAAAGCGTCATTTAGAAGGTACAAGCCCTCATTTTTAGGGCGCAACGCCTCATTTTTTGGCCGCGAATCCTCCTTTTTAGGGGTCAATACGTCCTTTTTGCTGTAAAATCCCTCACTTTTATGTTCCGGACATCTCATTTAGGGCACAAAGCCTTGTTTTGTGGTCCCAAAGCTTCCTCTTCAGAGTCCAAAGCTTTGATTCTGTGGTTGAATTCCTCGTTTTATAATCCAAACCCTCACGTTTATTGCACAAACCCTCATTTTTAGGGCCCAAACGCTCATTTTTATGCTGCGAATCATTTCACTGGAAAATGCCTCCTTTTTATGCTCCAAACGCCTCCTTTAGGGCACGATGTCTGAATGTTAGGTCCCAAAGATTTGGTTAAGAGCCCAAAGCTTGGAGTCTAGGGTTGAAAGCCTGCTTTTTACTGTACAAACCCTCCAGTTTAGGGTACAAACCCTCCTTTTTGGTGCACAAGCCCTCGCTGTTAGGGTGCAAACACTCACGTTAAGATTCCCAAGCTTCGAGTCCAGGGTTGAAATCCACATCTTTATGCTCCAAACGACCGTCTTTAGGCTTCAAATCCGACTTTTAATTCTGAAATCCCACTTTTTTACGCTCCAAACGCTACATTAAGGGCACAAAGTCTCCATTTTAGGTCACAACGCTTCCTTTTTAGAGTCCGGAACGTTGGTTCCACGGTTGAAAGCCTCCCTGTTCTGCTTCAAAGAGTCATTTAGAAGGTACAAGCCCTCATTTTTAGGGCGCAACGCCTCATTTTTTGGCCGCAAATCCTCCTTTTTAGGGGTCAATACGTCCTTTTTGCTGTAAAATCCCTCACTTCTATGTTCCGGACATCTCATTTAGGGCACAAAGCCTTGTTTTGTGGTCCCAAAGCTTCCTCTTCAGAGTCCAAAGCTTTGATTCTGTGGTTGAATTCCTCGTTTTATAATCCAAACCCTCACGTTTATTGCACAAACCCTCATTTTTAGGGCCCAAACGCTCATTTTTATGCTGCAAATCATTTCACTGGAAAATGCCTCCTTTTTATGCTCCAAACGCCTCCTTTAGGGCACGATGTCTGAATGTTAGGTCCCAAAGATTTGGTTAAGAGCCCAAAGCTTGGAGTCTAGGGTTGAAAGCCTGCTTTTTACTCTACAAACCCTCCTGTTTAGGGTACAAACCCTCCTTTTTGGTGCACAAGCCCTCGCTGTTAGGGTGCAAACACTCCTGTTAAGATTCCCAAGCTTCGAGTCCAGGGTTGAAATCCACATCTTTATGCTCCAAACGACCGTCTTTGGGCTTCAAATCCGACTTTTAATTCTGAAATCCCACTTTTTTACGCTCCAAACGCTACATTAAGGGCACAAAGTCTCCATTTTAGGTCACAACGCTTCCTTTTTAGAGTCCGGAACGTTGGTTCCAGGGTTGAAAGCCTCCCTGTTCTGCTTCAAAGCGTCATTTAGAAGGTACAAGCCCTCATTTTTAGGGCGCAACGCCTCATTTTTTGGCCGCGAATCCTCCTTTTTAGGGGTCAATACGTCCTTTTTGCTGTAAAATCCCTCACTTTTATGTTCCGGACATCTCATTTAGGGCACAAAGCCTTGTTTTGTGGTCCCAAAGCTTCCTCTTCAGAGTCCAAAGCTTTGATTCTGTGGTTGAATTCCTCGTTTTATAATCCAAACCCTCACGTTTATTGCATAAACCCTCATTTTTAGGGCCCAAACGCTCATTTTTATGCTGCGAATCATTTCACTGGAAAATGCCTCCTTTTTATGCTCCAAACGCCTCCTTTAGGGCACGATGTCTGAATGTTAGGTCCCAAAGATTTGGTTAAGAGCCCAAAGCTTGGAGTCTAGGGTTGAAAGCCTGCTTTTTACTGTACAAACCCTCCTGTTTAGGGTACAAACCCTCCTTTTTGGTGCACAAGCCCTCGCTGTTAGGGTGCAAACACTCACGTTAAGATTCCCAAGCTTCGAGTCCAGGGTTGAAATCCACATCTTTATGCTCCAAACGACCGTCTTTAGGCTTCAAATCCGACTTTTAATTCTGAAATCCCACTTTTTTACGCTCCAAACGCTACATTAAGGGCACAAAGTCTCCATTTTAGGTCACAACGCTTCCTTTTTAGAGTCCGGAACGTTGGTTCCAGGGTTGAAAGCCTCCCTGTTCTGCTTCAAAGCGTCATTTAGAAGGTACAAGCCCTCATTTTTAGGGCACAACGCCTCATTTTTTGGCCGCGAATCCTCCTTTTTAGGGGTCAATACGTCCTTTTTGCTGTAAAATCCCTCACTTTTATGTTCCGGACATCTCATTTAGGGCACAAAGCCTTGTTTTGTGGTCCCAAAGCTTCCTCTTCAGAGTCCAAAGCTTTGATTCTGTGGTTGAATTCCTCGTTTTATAATCCAAACCCTCATGTTTATTGCACAAACCCTCATTTTTAGGGCCCAAACGCTCATTTTTATGCTGCAAATCATTTCACTGGAAAATGCCTCCTTTTTATGCTCCAAACGCCTCCTTTAGGGCACGATGTCTGAATGTTAGGTCCCAAAGATTTGGTTAAGAGCCCAAAGCTTGGAGTCTAGGGTTGAAAGCCTGCTTTTTACTCTACAAACCCTCCTGTTTAGGGTACAAACCCTCCTTTTTGGTGCACAAGCCCTCGCTGTTAGGGTGCAAACACTCCTGTTAAGATTCCCAAGCTTCGAGTCCAGGGTTGAAATCCACATCTTTATGCTCCAAACGACCGTCTTTGGGCTTCAAATCCGACTTTTAATTCTGAAATCCCACTTTTTTACGCTCCAAACGCTACATTAAGGGCACAAAGTCTCCATTTTAGGTCACAACGCTTCCTTTTTAGAGTCCGGAACGTTGGTTCCAGGGTTGAAAGCCTCCCTGTTCTGCTTCAAAGCGTCATTTAGAAGGTACAAGCCCTCATTTTTAGGGCGCAACGCCTCATTTTTTGGCCGCGAATCCTCCTTTTTAGGGGTCAATACGTCCTTTTTGCTGTAAAATCCCTCACTTTTATGTTCCGGACATCTCATTTAGGGCACAAAGCCTTGTTTTGTGGTCCCAAAGCTTCCTCTTCAGAGTCCAAAGCTTTGATTCTGTGGTTGAATTCCTCGTTTTATAATCCAAACCCTCACGTTTATTGCACAAACCCTCATTTTTAGGGCCCAAACGCTCATTTTTATGCTGCGAATCATTTCACTGGAAAATGCCTCCTTTTTATGCTCCAAACGCCTCCTTTAGGGCACGATGTCTGAATGTTAGGTCCCAAAGATTTGGTTAAGAGCCCAAAGCTTGGAGTCTAGGGTTGAAAGCCTGCTTTTTACTCTACAAACCCTCCTGTTTAGGGTACAAACCCTCCTTTTTGGTGCACAAGCCCTCGCTGTTAGGGTGCAAACACTCCTGTTAAGATTCCCAAGCTTCGAGTCCAGGGTTGAAATCCACATCTTTATGCTCCAAACGACCGTCTTTGGGCTTCAAATCCGACTTTTAATTCTGAAATCCCACTTTTTTACGCTCCAAACGCTACATTAAGGGCACAAAGTCTCCATTTTAGGTCACAACGCTTCCTTTTTAGAGTCCGGAACGTTGGTTCCACGGTTGAAAGCCTCCCTGTTCTGCTTCAAAGAGTCATTTAGAAGGTACAAGCCCTCATTTTTAGGGCGCAACGCCTCATTTTTTGGCCGCAAATCCTCCTTTTTAGGGGTCAATACGTCCTTTTTGCTGTAAAATCCCTCACTTCTATGTTCCGGACATCTCATTTAGGGCACAAAGCCTTGTTTTGTGGTCCCAAAGCTTCCTCTTCAGAGTCCAAAGCTTTGATTCTGTGGTTGAATTCCTCGTTTTATAATCCAAACCCTCACGTTTATTGCACAAACCCTCATTTTTAGGGCCCAAACTCTCATTTTTATGCTGCAAATCATTTCACTGGAAAATGCCTCCTTTTTATGCTCCAAACGCCTCCTTTAGGGCACGATGTCTGAATGTTAGGTCCCAAAGATTTGGTTAAGAGCCCAAAGCTTGGAGTCTAGGGTTGAAAGCCTGCTTTTTACTCTACAAACCCTCCTGTTTAGGGTACAAACCCTCCTTTTTGGTGCACAAGCCCTCGCTGTTAGGGTGCAAACACTCCTGTTAAGATTCCCAAGCTTCGAGTCCAGGGTTGAAATCCACATCTTTATGCTCCAAACGACCGTCTTTAGGCTTCAAATCCGACTTTTAATTCTGAAATCCCACTTTTTTACGCTCCAAACGCTACATTAAGGGCACAAAGTCTCCATTTTAGGTCACAACGCTTCCTTTTTAGAGTCCGGAACGTTGGTTCCAGGGTTGAAAGCCTCCCTGTTCTGCTTCAAAGCGTCATTTAGAAGGTACAAGCCCTCATTTTTAGGGCGCAACGCCTCATTTTTTGGCCGCGAATCCTCCTTTTTAGGGGTCAATACGTCCTTTTTGCTGTAAAATCCCTCACTTTTATGTTCCGGACATCTCATTTAGGGCACAAAGCCTTGTTTTGTGGTCCCAAAGCTTCCTCTTCAGAGTCCAAAGCTTTGATTCTGTGGTTGAATTCCTCGTTTTATAATCCAAACCCTCACGTTTATTGCACAAACCCTCATTTTTAGGGCCCAAACGCTCATTTTTATGCTGCGAATCATTTCACTGGAAAATGCCTCCTTTTTATGCTCCAAACGCCTCCTTTAGGGCACGATGTCTGAATGTTAGGTCCCAAAGATTTGGTTAAGAGCCCAAAGCTTGGAGTCTAGGGTTGAAAGCCTGCTTTTTACTGTACAAACCCTCCAGTTTAGGGTACAAACCCTCCTTTTTGGTGCACAAGCCCTCGCTGTTAGGGTGCAAACACTCACGTTAAGATTCCCAAGCTTCGAGTCCAGGGTTGAAATCCACATCTTTATGCTCCAAACGACCGTCTTTAGGCTTCAAATCCGACTTTTAATTCTGAAATCCCACTTTTTTACGCTCCAAACGCTACATTAAGGGCACAAAGTCTCCATTTTAGGTCACAACGCTTCCTTTTTAGAGTCCGGAACGTTGGTTCCACGGTTGAAAGCCTCCCTGTTCTGCTTCAAAGAGTCATTTAGAAGGTACAAGCCCTCATTTTTAGGGCGCAACGCCTCATTTTTTGGCCGCAAATCCTCCTTTTTAGGGGTCAATACGTCCTTTTTGCTGTAAAATCCCTCACTTCTATGTTCCGGACATCTCATTTAGGGCACAAAGCCTTGTTTTGTGGTCCCAAAGCTTCCTCTTCAGAGTCCAAAGCTTTGATTCTGTGGTTGAATTCCTCGTTTTATAATCCAAACCCTCACGTTTATTGCACAAACCCTCATTTTTAGGGCCCAAACGCTCATTTTTATGCTGCAAATCATTTCACTGGAAAATGCCTCCTTTTTATGCTCCAAACGCCTCCTTTAGGGCACGATGTCTGAATGTTAGGTCCCAAAGATTTGGTTAAGAGCCCAAAGCTTGGAGTCTAGGGTTGAAAGCCTGCTTTTTACTCTACAAACCCTCCTGTTTAGGGTACAAACCCTCCTTTTTGGTGCACAAGCCCTCGCTGTTAGGGTGCAAACACTCCTGTTAAGATTCCCAAGCTTCGAGTCCAGGGTTGAAATCCACATCTTTATGCTCCAAACGACCGTCTTTGGGCTTCAAATCCGACTTTTAATTCTGAAATCCCACTTTTTTACGCTCCAAACGCTACATTAAGGGCACAAAGTCTCCATTTTAGGTCACAACGCTTCCTTTTTAGAGTCCGGAACGTTGGTTCCACGGTTGAAAGCCTCCCTGTTCTGCTTCAAAGCGTCATTTAGAAGGTACAAGCCCTCATTTTTAGGGCGCAACGCCTCATTTTTTGGCCGCGAATCCTCCTTTTTAGGGGTCAATACGTCCTTTTTGCTGTAAAATCCCTCACTTTTATGTTCCGGACATCTCATTTAGGGCACAAAGCCTTGTTTTGTGGTCCCAAAGCTTCCTCTTCAGAGTCCAAAGCTTTGATTCTGTGGTTGAATTCCTCGTTTTATAATCCAAACCCTCACGTTTATTGCATAAACCCTCATTTTTAGGGCCCAAACGCTCATTTTTATGCTGCGAATCATTTCACTGGAAAATGCCTCCTTTTTATGCTCCAAACGCCTCCTTTAGGGCACGATGTCTGAATGTTAGGTCCCAAAGATTTGGTTAAGAGCCCAAAGCTTGGAGTCTAGGGTTGAAAGCCTGCTTTTTACTCTACAAACCCTCCTGTTTAGGGTACAAACCCTCCTTTTTGGTGCACAAGCCCTCGCTGTTAGGGTGCAAACACTCACGTTAAGATTCCCAAGCTTCGAGTCCAGGGTTGAAATCCACATCTTTATGCTCCAAACGACCGTCTTTAGGCTTCAAATCCGACTTTTAATTCTGAAATCCCACTTTTTTACGCTCCAAACGCTACATTAAGGGCACAAAGTCTCCATTTTAGGTCACAACGCTTCCTTTTTAGAGTCCGGAACGTTGGTTCCAGGGTTGAAAGCCTCCCTGTTCTGCTTCAAAGCGTCATTTAGAAGGTACAAGCCCTCATTTTTAGGGCACAACGCCTCATTTTTTGGCCGCGAATCCTCCTTTTTAGGGGTCAATACGTCCTTTTTGCTGTAAAATCCCTCACTTTTATGTTCCGGACATCTCATTTAGGGCACAAAGCCTTGTTTTGTGGTCCCAAAGCTTCCTCTTCAGAGTCCAAAGCTTTGATTCTGTGGTTGAATTCCTCGTTTTATAATCCAAACCCTCATGTTTATTGCACAAACCCTCATTTTTAGGGCCCAAACGCTCATTTTTATGCTGCAAATCATTTCACTGGAAAATGCCTCCTTTTTATGCTCCAAACGCCTCCTTTAGGGCACGATGTCTGAATGTTAGGTCCCAAAGATTTGGTTAAGAGCCCAAAGCTTGGAGTCTAGGGTTGAAAGCCTGCTTTTTACTCTACAAACCCTCCTGTTTAGGGTACAAACCCTCCTTTTTGGTGCACAAGCCCTCGCTGTTAGGGTGCAAACACTCCTGTTAAGATTCCCAAGCTTCGAGTCCAGGGTTGAAATCCACATCTTTATGCTCCAAACGACCGTCTTTGGGCTTCAAATCCGACTTTTAATTCTGAAATCCCACTTTTTTACGCTCCAAACGCTACATTAAGGGCACAAAGTCTCCATTTTAGGTCACAACGCTTCCTTTTTAGAGTCCGGAACGTTGGTTCCAGGGTTGAAAGCCTCCCTGTTCTGCTTCAAAGCGTCATTTAGAAGGTACAAGCCCTCATTTTTAGGGCGCAACGCCTCATTTTTTGGCCGCGAATCCTCCTTTTTAGGGGTCAATACGTCCTTTTTGCTGTAAAATCCCTCACTTTTATGTTCCGGACATCTCATTTAGGGCACAAAGCCTTGTTTTGTGGTCCCAAAGCTTCCTCTTCAGAGTCCAAAGCTTTGATTCTGTGGTTGAATTCCTCGTTTTATAATCCAAACCCTCACGTTTATTGCACAAACCCTCATTTTTAGGGCCCAAACGCTCATTTTTATGCTGCGAATCATTTCACTGGAAAATGCCTCCTTTTTATGCTCCAAACGCCTCCTTTAGGGCACGATGTCTGAATGTTAGGTCCCAAAGATTTGGTTAAGAGCCCAAAGCTTGGAGTCTAGGGTTGAAAGCCTGCTTTTTACTCTACAAACCCTCCTGTTTAGGGTACAAACCCTCCTTTTTGGTGCACAAGCCCTCGCTGTTAGGGTGCAAACACTCCTGTTAAGATTCCCAAGCTTCGAGTCCAGGGTTGAAATCCACATCTTTATGCTCCAAACGACCGTCTTTGGGCTTCAAATCCGACTTTTAATTCTGAAATCCCACTTTTTTACGCTCCAAACGCTACATTAAGGGCACAAAGTCTCCATTTTAGGTCACAACGCTTCCTTTTTAGAGTCCGGAACGTTGGTTCCACGGTTGAAAGCCTCCCTGTTCTGCTTCAAAGAGTCATTTAGAAGGTACAAGCCCTCATTTTTAGGGCGCAACGCCTCATTTTTTGGCCGCAAATCCTCCTTTTTAGGGGTCAATACGTCCTTTTTGCTGTAAAATCCCTCACTTCTATGTTCCGGACATCTCATTTAGGGCACAAAGCCTTGTTTTGTGGTCCCAAAGCTTCCTCTTCAGAGTCCAAAGCTTTGATTCTGTGGTTGAATTCCTCGTTTTATAATCCAAACCCTCACGTTTATTGCACAAACCCTCATTTTTAGGGCCCAAACGCTCATTTTTATGCTGCAAATCATTTCACTGGAAAATGCCTCCTTTTTATGCTCCAAACGCCTCCTTTAGGGCACGATGTCTGAATGTTAGGTCCCAAAGATTTGGTTAAGAGCCCAAAGCTTGGAGTCTAGGGTTGAAAGCCTGCTTTTTACTGTACAAACCCTCCTGTTTAGGGTACAAACCCTCCTTTTTGGTGCACAAGCCCTCGCTGTTAGGGTGCAAACACTCACGTTAAGATTCCCAAGCTTCGAGTCCAGGGTTGAAATCCACATCTTTATGCTCCAAACGACCGTCTTTAGGCTTCAAATCCGACTTTTAATTCTGAAATCCCACTTTTTTACGCTCCAAACGCTACATTAAGGGCACAAAGTCTCCATTTTAGGTCACAACGCTTCCTTTTTAGAGTCCGGAACGTTGGTTCCAGGGTTGAAAGCCTCCCTGTTCTGCTTCAAAGCGTCATTTAGAAGGTACAAGCCCTCATTTTTAGGGCACAACGCCTCATTTTTTGGCCGCGAATCCTCCTTTTTAGGGGTCAATACGTCCTTTTTGCTGTAAAATCCCTCACTTCTATGTTCCGGACATCTCATTTAGGGCACAAAGCCTTGTTTTGTGGTCCCAAAGCTTCCTCTTCAGAGTCCAAAGCTTTGATTCTGTGGTTGAATTCCTCGTTTTATAATCCAAACCCTCACGTTTATTGCACAAACCCTCATTTTTAGGGCCCAAACGCTCATTTTTATGCTGCAAATCATTTCACTGGAAAATGCCTCCTTTTTATGCTCCAAACGCCTCCTTTAGGGCACGATGTCTGAATGTTAGGTCCCAAAGATTTGGTTAAGAGCCCAAAGCTTGGAGTCTAGGGTTGAAAGCCTGCTTTTTACTCTACAAACCCTCCTGTTTAGGGTACAAACCCTCCTTTTTGGTGCACAAGCCCTCGCTGTTAGGGTGCAAACACTCCTGTTAAGATTCCCAAGCTTCGAGTCCAGGGTTGAAATCCACATCTTTATGCTCCAAACGACCGTCTTTGGGCTTCAAATCCGACTTTTAATTCTGAAATCCCACTTTTTTACGCTCCAAACGCTACATTAAGGGCACAAAGTCTCCATTTTAGGTCACAACGCTTCCTTTTTAGAGTCCGGAACGTTGGTTCCAGGGTTGAAAGCCTCCCTGTTCTGCTTCAAAGCGTCATTTAGAAGGTACAAGCCCTCATTTTTAGGGCGCAACGCCTCATTTTTTGGCCGCGAATCCTCCTTTTTAGGGGTCAATACGTCCTTTTTGCTGTAAAATCCCTCACTTTTATGTTCCGGACATCTCATTTAGGGCACAAAGCCTTGTTTTGTGGTCCCAAAGCTTCCTCTTCAGAGTCCAAAGCTTTGATTCTGTGGTTGAATTCCTCGTTTTATAATCCAAACCCTCACGTTTATTGCATAAACCCTCATTTTTAGGGCCCAAACGCTCATTTTTATGCTGCGAATCATTTCACTGGAAAATGCCTCCTTTTTATGCTCCAAACGCCTCCTTTAGGGCACGATGTCTGAATGTTAGGTCCCAAAGATTTGGTTAAGAGCCCAAAGCTTGGAGTCTAGGGTTGAAAGCCTGCTTTTTACTCTACAAACCCTCCTGTTTAGGGTACAAACCCTCCTTTTTGGTGCACAAGCCCTCGCTGTTAGGGTGCAAACACTCACGTTAAGATTCCCAAGCTTCGAGTCCAGGGTTGAAATCCACATCTTTATGCTCCAAACGACCGTCTTTAGGCTTCAAATCCGACTTTTAATTCTGAAATCCCACTTTTTTACGCTCCAAACGCTACATTAAGGGCACAAAGTCTCCATTTTAGGTCACAACGCTTCCTTTTTAGAGTCCGGAACGTTGGTTCCAGGGTTGAAAGCCTCCCTGTTCTGCTTCAAAGCGTCATTTAGAAGGTACAAGCCCTCATTTTTAGGGCACAACGCCTCATTTTTTGGCCGCGAATCCTCCTTTTTAGGGGTCAATACGTCCTTTTTGCTGTAAAATCCCTCACTTTTATGTTCCGGACATCTCATTTAGGGCACAAAGCCTTGTTTTGTGGTCCCAAAGCTTCCTCTTCAGAGTCCAAAGCTTTGATTCTGTGGTTGAATTCCTCGTTTTATAATCCAAACCCTCATGTTTATTGCACAAACCCTCATTTTTAGGGCCCAAACGCTCATTTTTATGCTGCAAATCATTTCACTGGAAAATGCCTCCTTTTTATGCTCCAAACGCCTCCTTTAGGGCACGATGTCTGAATGTTAGGTCCCAAAGATTTGGTTAAGAGCCCAAAGCTTGGAGTCTAGGGTTGAAAGCCTGCTTTTTACTCTACAAACCCTCCTGTTTAGGGTACAAACCCTCCTTTTTGGTGCACAAGCCCTCGCTGTTAGGGTGCAAACACTCCTGTTAAGATTCCCAAGCTTCGAGTCCAGGGTTGAAATCCACATCTTTATGCTCCAAACGACCGTCTTTGGGCTTCAAATCCGACTTTTAATTCTGAAATCCCACTTTTTTACGCTCCAAACGCTACATTAAGGGCACAAAGTCTCCATTTTAGGTCACAACGCTTCCTTTTTAGAGTCCGGAACGTTGGTTCCAGGGTTGAAAGCCTCCCTGTTCTGCTTCAAAGCGTCATTTAGAAGGTACAAGCCCTCATTTTTAGGGCGCAACGCCTCATTTTTTGGCCGCGAATCCTCCTTTTTAGGGGTCAATACGTCCTTTTTGCTGTAAAATCCCTCACTTTTATGTTCCGGACATCTCATTTAGGGCACAAAGCCTTGTTTTGTGGTCCCAAAGCTTCCTCTTCAGAGTCCAAAGCTTTGATTCTGTGGTTGAATTCCTCGTTTTATAATCCAAACCCTCACGTTTATTGCACAAACCCTCATTTTTAGGGCCCAAACGCTCATTTTTATGCTGCGAATCATTTCACTGGAAAATGCCTCCTTTTTATGCTCCAAACGCCTCCTTTAGGGCACGATGTCTGAATGTTAGGTCCCAAAGATTTGGTTAAGAGCCCAAAGCTTGGAGTCTAGGGTTGAAAGCCTGCTTTTTACTCTACAAACCCTCCTGTTTAGGGTACAAACCCTCCTTTTTGGTGCACAAGCCCTCGCTGTTAGGGTGCAAACACTCCTGTTAAGATTCCCAAGCTTCGAGTCCAGGGTTGAAATCCACATCTTTATGCTCCAAACGACCGTCTTTGGGCTTCAAATCCGACTTTTAATTCTGAAATCCCACTTTTTTACGCTCCAAACGCTACATTAAGGGCACAAAGTCTCCATTTTAGGTCACAACGCTTCCTTTTTAGAGTCCGGAACGTTGGTTCCACGGTTGAAAGCCTCCCTGTTCTGCTTCAAAGAGTCATTTAGAAGGTACAAGCCCTCATTTTTAGGGCGCAACGCCTCATTTTTTGGCCGCAAATCCTCCTTTTTAGGGGTCAATACGTCCTTTTTGCTGTAAAATCCCTCACTTCTATGTTCCGGACATCTCATTTAGGGCACAAAGCCTTGTTTTGTGGTCCCAAAGCTTCCTCTTCAGAGTCCAAAGCTTTGATTCTGTGGTTGAATTCCTCGTTTTATAATCCAAACCCTCACGTTTATTGCACAAACCCTCATTTTTAGGGCCCAAACTCTCATTTTTATGCTGCAAATCATTTCACTGGAAAATGCCTCCTTTTTATGCTCCAAACGCCTCCTTTAGGGCACGATGTCTGAATGTTAGGTCCCAAAGATTTGGTTAAGAGCCCAAAGCTTGGAGTCTAGGGTTGAAAGCCTGCTTTTTACTCTACAAACCCTCCTGTTTAGGGTACAAACCCTCCTTTTTGGTGCACAAGCCCTCGCTGTTAGGGTGCAAACACTCACGTTAAGATTCCCAAGCTTCGAGTCCAGGGTTGAAATCCACATCTTTATGCTCCAAACGACCGTCTTTAGGCTTCAAATCCGACTTTTAATTCTGAAATCCCACTTTTTTACGCTCCAAACGCTACATTAAGGGCACAAAGTCTCCATTTTAGGTCACAACGCTTCCTTTTTAGAGTCCGGAACGTTGGTTCCAGGGTTGAAAGCCTCCCTGTTCTGCTTCAAAGCGTCATTTAGAAGGTACAAGCCCTCATTTTTAGGGCGCAACGCCTCATTTTTTGGCCGCGAATCCTCCTTTTTAGGGGTCAATACGTCCTTTTTGCTGTAAAATCCCTCACTTTTATGTTCCGGACATCTCATTTAGGGCACAAAGCCTTGTTTTGTGGTCCCAAAGCTTCCTCTTCAGAGTCCAAAGCTTTGATTCTGTGGTTGAATTCCTCGTTTTATAATCCAAACCCTCACGTTTATTGCACAAACCCTCATTTTTAGGGCCCAAACGCTCATTTTTATGCTGCGAATCATTTCACTGGAAAATGCCTCCTTTTTATGCTCCAAACGCCTCCTTTAGGGCACGATGTCTGAATGTTAGGTCCCAAAGATTTGGTTAAGAGCCCAAAGCTTGGAGTCTAGGGTTGAAAGCCTGCTTTTTACTGTACAAACCCTCCAGTTTAGGGTACAAACCCTCCTTTTTGGTGCACAAGCCCTCGCTGTTAGGGTGCAAACACTCACGTTAAGATTCCCAAGCTTCGAGTCCAGGGTTGAAATCCACATCTTTATGCTCCAAACGACCGTCTTTAGGCTTCAAATCCGACTTTTAATTCTGAAATCCCACTTTTTTACGCTCCAAACGCTACATTAAGGGCACAAAGTCTCCATTTTAGGTCACAACGCTTCCTTTTTAGAGTCCGGAACGTTGGTTCCACGGTTGAAAGCCTCCCTGTTCTGCTTCAAAGAGTCATTTAGAAGGTACAAGCCCTCATTTTTAGGGCGCAACGCCTCATTTTTTGGCCGCAAATCCTCCTTTTTAGGGGTCAATACGTCCTTTTTGCTGTAAAATCCCTCACTTCTATGTTCCGGACATCTCATTTAGGGCACAAAGCCTTGTTTTGTGGTCCCAAAGCTTCCTCTTCAGAGTCCAAAGCTTTGATTCTGTGGTTGAATTCCTCGTTTTATAATCCAAACCCTCACGTTTATTGCACAAACCCTCATTTTTAGGGCCCAAACGCTCATTTTTATGCTGCAAATCATTTCACTGGAAAATGCCTCCTTTTTATGCTCCAAACGCCTCCTTTAGGGCACGATGTCTGAATGTTAGGTCCCAAAGATTTGGTTAAGAGCCCAAAGCTTGGAGTCTAGGGTTGAAAGCCTGCTTTTTACTCTACAAACCCTCCTGTTTAGGGTACAAACCCTCCTTTTTGGTGCACAAGCCCTCGCTGTTAGGGTGCAAACACTCCTGTTAAGATTCCCAAGCTTCGAGTCCAGGGTTGAAATCCACATCTTTATGCTCCAAACGACCGTCTTTGGGCTTCAAATCCGACTTTTAATTCTGAAATCCCACTTTTTTACGCTCCAAACGCTACATTAAGGGCACAAAGTCTCCATTTTAGGTCACAACGCTTCCTTTTTAGAGTCCGGAACGTTGGTTCCACGGTTGAAAGCCTCCCTGTTCTGCTTCAAAGCGTCATTTAGAAGGTACAAGCCCTCATTTTTAGGGCGCAACGCCTCATTTTTTGGCCGCGAATCCTCCTTTTTAGGGGTCAATACGTCCTTTTTGCTGTAAAATCCCTCACTTTTATGTTCCGGACATCTCATTTAGGGCACAAAGCCTTGTTTTGTGGTCCCAAAGCTTCCTCTTCAGAGTCCAAAGCTTTGATTCTGTGGTTGAATTCCTCGTTTTATAATCCAAACCCTCACGTTTATTGCATAAACCCTCATTTTTAGGGCCCAAACGCTCATTTTTATGCTGCGAATCATTTCACTGGAAAATGCCTCCTTTTTATGCTCCAAACGCCTCCTTTAGGGCACGATGTCTGAATGTTAGGTCCCAAAGATTTGGTTAAGAGCCCAAAGCTTGGAGTCTAGGGTTGAAAGCCTGCTTTTTACTCTACAAACCCTCCTGTTTAGGGTACAAACCCTCCTTTTTGGTGCACAAGCCCTCGCTGTTAGGGTGCAAACACTCACGTTAAGATTCCCAAGCTTCGAGTCCAGGGTTGAAATCCACATCTTTATGCTCCAAACGACCGTCTTTAGGCTTCAAATCCGACTTTTAATTCTGAAATCCCACTTTTTTACGCTCCAAACGCTACATTAAGGGCACAAAGTCTCCATTTTAGGTCACAACGCTTCCTTTTTAGAGTCCGGAACGTTGGTTCCAGGGTTGAAAGCCTCCCTGTTCTGCTTCAAAGCGTCATTTAGAAGGTACAAGCCCTCATTTTTAGGGCACAACGCCTCATTTTTTGGCCGCGAATCCTCCTTTTTAGGGGTCAATACGTCCTTTTTGCTGTAAAATCCCTCACTTTTATGTTCCGGACATCTCATTTAGGGCACAAAGCCTTGTTTTGTGGTCCCAAAGCTTCCTCTTCAGAGTCCAAAGCTTTGATTCTGTGGTTGAATTCCTCGTTTTATAATCCAAACCCTCATGTTTATTGCACAAACCCTCATTTTTAGGGCCCAAACGCTCATTTTTATGCTGCAAATCATTTCACTGGAAAATGCCTCCTTTTTATGCTCCAAACGCCTCCTTTAGGGCACGATGTCTGAATGTTAGGTCCCAAAGATTTGGTTAAGAGCCCAAAGCTTGGAGTCTAGGGTTGAAAGCCTGCTTTTTACTCTACAAACCCTCCTGTTTAGGGTACAAACCCTCCTTTTTGGTGCACAAGCCCTCGCTGTTAGGGTGCAAACACTCCTGTTAAGATTCCCAAGCTTCGAGTCCAGGGTTGAAATCCACATCTTTATGCTCCAAACGACCGTCTTTGGGCTTCAAATCCGACTTTTAATTCTGAAATCCCACTTTTTTACGCTCCAAACGCTACATTAAGGGCACAAAGTCTCCATTTTAGGTCACAACGCTTCCTTTTTAGAGTCCGGAACGTTGGTTCCAGGGTTGAAAGCCTCCCTGTTCTGCTTCAAAGCGTCATTTAGAAGGTACAAGCCCTCATTTTTAGGGCGCAACGCCTCATTTTTTGGCCGCGAATCCTCCTTTTTAGGGGTCAATACGTCCTTTTTGCTGTAAAATCCCTCACTTTTATGTTCCGGACATCTCATTTAGGGCACAAAGCCTTGTTTTGTGGTCCCAAAGCTTCCTCTTCAGAGTCCAAAGCTTTGATTCTGTGGTTGAATTCCTCGTTTTATAATCCAAACCCTCACGTTTATTGCACAAACCCTCATTTTTAGGGCCCAAACGCTCATTTTTATGCTGCGAATCATTTCACTGGAAAATGCCTCCTTTTTATGCTCCAAACGCCTCCTTTAGGGCACGATGTCTGAATGTTAGGTCCCAAAGATTTGGTTAAGAGCCCAAAGCTTGGAGTCTAGGGTTGAAAGCCTGCTTTTTACTCTACAAACCCTCCTGTTTAGGGTACAAACCCTCCTTTTTGGTGCACAAGCCCTCGCTGTTAGGGTGCAAACACTCCTGTTAAGATTCCCAAGCTTCGAGTCCAGGGTTGAAATCCACATCTTTATGCTCCAAACGACCGTCTTTGGGCTTCAAATCCGACTTTTAATTCTGAAATCCCACTTTTTTACGCTCCAAACGCTACATTAAGGGCACAAAGTCTCCATTTTAGGTCACAACGCTTCCTTTTTAGAGTCCGGAACGTTGGTTCCACGGTTGAAAGCCTCCCTGTTCTGCTTCAAAGAGTCATTTAGAAGGTACAAGCCCTCATTTTTAGGGCGCAACGCCTCATTTTTTGGCCGCAAATCCTCCTTTTTAGGGGTCAATACGTCCTTTTTGCTGTAAAATCCCTCACTTCTATGTTCCGGACATCTCATTTAGGGCACAAAGCCTTGTTTTGTGGTCCCAAAGCTTCCTCTTCAGAGTCCAAAGCTTTGATTCTGTGGTTGAATTCCTCGTTTTATAATCCAAACCCTCACGTTTATTGCACAAACCCTCATTTTTAGGGCCCAAACGCTCATTTTTATGCTGCAAATCATTTCACTGGAAAATGCCTCCTTTTTATGCTCCAAACGCCTCCTTTAGGGCACGATGTCTGAATGTTAGGTCCCAAAGATTTGGTTAAGAGCCCAAAGCTTGGAGTCTAGGGTTGAAAGCCTGCTTTTTACTGTACAAACCCTCCTGTTTAGGGTACAAACCCTCCTTTTTGGTGCACAAGCCCTCGCTGTTAGGGTGCAAACACTCACGTTAAGATTCCCAAGCTTCGAGTCCAGGGTTGAAATCCACATCTTTATGCTCCAAACGACCGTCTTTAGGCTTCAAATCCGACTTTTAATTCTGAAATCCCACTTTTTTACGCTCCAAACGCTACATTAAGGGCACAAAGTCTCCATTTTAGGTCACAACGCTTCCTTTTTAGAGTCCGGAACGTTGGTTCCAGGGTTGAAAGCCTCCCTGTTCTGCTTCAAAGCGTCATTTAGAAGGTACAAGCCCTCATTTTTAGGGCACAACGCCTCATTTTTTGGCCGCGAATCCTCCTTTTTAGGGGTCAATACGTCCTTTTTGCTGTAAAATCCCTCACTTCTATGTTCCGGACATCTCATTTAGGGCACAAAGCCTTGTTTTGTGGTCCCAAAGCTTCCTCTTCAGAGTCCAAAGCTTTGATTCTGTGGTTGAATTCCTCGTTTTATAATCCAAACCCTCACGTTTATTGCACAAACCCTCATTTTTAGGGCCCAAACGCTCATTTTTATGCTGCAAATCATTTCACTGGAAAATGCCTCCTTTTTATGCTCCAAACGCCTCCTTTAGGGCACGATGTCTGAATGTTAGGTCCCAAAGATTTGGTTAAGAGCCCAAAGCTTGGAGTCTAGGGTTGAAAGCCTGCTTTTTACTCTACAAACCCTCCTGTTTAGGGTACAAACCCTCCTTTTTGGTGCACAAGCCCTCGCTGTTAGGGTGCAAACACTCCTGTTAAGATTCCCAAGCTTCGAGTCCAGGGTTGAAATCCACATCTTTATGCTCCAAACGACCGTCTTTGGGCTTCAAATCCGACTTTTAATTCTGAAATCCCACTTTTTTACGCTCCAAACGCTACATTAAGGGCACAAAGTCTCCATTTTAGGTCACAACGCTTCCTTTTTAGAGTCCGGAACGTTGGTTCCAGGGTTGAAAGCCTCCCTGTTCTGCTTCAAAGCGTCATTTAGAAGGTACAAGCCCTCATTTTTAGGGCGCAACGCCTCATTTTTTGGCCGCGAATCCTCCTTTTTAGGGGTCAATACGTCCTTTTTGCTGTAAAATCCCTCACTTTTATGTTCCGGACATCTCATTTAGGGCACAAAGCCTTGTTTTGTGGTCCCAAAGCTTCCTCTTCAGAGTCCAAAGCTTTGATTCTGTGGTTGAATTCCTCGTTTTATAATCCAAACCCTCACGTTTATTGCATAAACCCTCATTTTTAGGGCCCAAACGCTCATTTTTATGCTGCGAATCATTTCACTGGAAAATGCCTCCTTTTTATGCTCCAAACGCCTCCTTTAGGGCACGATGTCTGAATGTTAGGTCCCAAAGATTTGGTTAAGAGCCCAAAGCTTGGAGTCTAGGGTTGAAAGCCTGCTTTTTACTCTACAAACCCTCCTGTTTAGGGTACAAACCCTCCTTTTTGGTGCACAAGCCCTCGCTGTTAGGGTGCAAACACTCACGTTAAGATTCCCAAGCTTCGAGTCCAGGGTTGAAATCCACATCTTTATGCTCCAAACGACCGTCTTTAGGCTTCAAATCCGACTTTTAATTCTGAAATCCCACTTTTTTACGCTCCAAACGCTACATTAAGGGCACAAAGTCTCCATTTTAGGTCACAACGCTTCCTTTTTAGAGTCCGGAACGTTGGTTCCAGGGTTGAAAGCCTCCCTGTTCTGCTTCAAAGCGTCATTTAGAAGGTACAAGCCCTCATTTTTAGGGCACAACGCCTCATTTTTTGGCCGCGAATCCTCCTTTTTAGGGGTCAATACGTCCTTTTTGCTGTAAAATCCCTCACTTTTATGTTCCGGACATCTCATTTAGGGCACAAAGCCTTGTTTTGTGGTCCCAAAGCTTCCTCTTCAGAGTCCAAAGCTTTGATTCTGTGGTTGAATTCCTCGTTTTATAATCCAAACCCTCATGTTTATTGCACAAACCCTCATTTTTAGGGCCCAAACGCTCATTTTTATGCTGCAAATCATTTCACTGGAAAATGCCTCCTTTTTATGCTCCAAACGCCTCCTTTAGGGCACGATGTCTGAATGTTAGGTCCCAAAGATTTGGTTAAGAGCCCAAAGCTTGGAGTCTAGGGTTGAAAGCCTGCTTTTTACTCTACAAACCCTCCTGTTTAGGGTACAAACCCTCCTTTTTGGTGCACAAGCCCTCGCTGTTAGGGTGCAAACACTCCTGTTAAGATTCCCAAGCTTCGAGTCCAGGGTTGAAATCCACATCTTTATGCTCCAAACGACCGTCTTTGGGCTTCAAATCCGACTTTTAATTCTGAAATCCCACTTTTTTACGCTCCAAACGCTACATTAAGGGCACAAAGTCTCCATTTTAGGTCACAACGCTTCCTTTTTAGAGTCCGGAACGTTGGTTCCAGGGTTGAAAGCCTCCCTGTTCTGCTTCAAAGCGTCATTTAGAAGGTACAAGCCCTCATTTTTAGGGCGCAACGCCTCATTTTTTGGCCGCGAATCCTCCTTTTTAGGGGTCAATACGTCCTTTTTGCTGTAAAATCCCTCACTTTTATGTTCCGGACATCTCATTTAGGGCACAAAGCCTTGTTTTGTGGTCCCAAAGCTTCCTCTTCAGAGTCCAAAGCTTTGATTCTGTGGTTGAATTCCTCGTTTTATAATCCAAACCCTCACGTTTATTGCACAAACCCTCATTTTTAGGGCCCAAACGCTCATTTTTATGCTGCGAATCATTTCACTGGAAAATGCCTCCTTTTTATGCTCCAAACGCCTCCTTTAGGGCACGATGTCTGAATGTTAGGTCCCAAAGATTTGGTTAAGAGCCCAAAGCTTGGAGTCTAGGGTTGAAAGCCTGCTTTTTACTCTACAAACCCTCCTGTTTAGGGTACAAACCCTCCTTTTTGGTGCACAAGCCCTCGCTGTTAGGGTGCAAACACTCCTGTTAAGATTCCCAAGCTTCGAGTCCAGGGTTGAAATCCACATCTTTATGCTCCAAACGACCGTCTTTGGGCTTCAAATCCGACTTTTAATTCTGAAATCCCACTTTTTTACGCTCCAAACGCTACATTAAGGGCACAAAGTCTCCATTTTAGGTCACAACGCTTCCTTTTTAGAGTCCGGAACGTTGGTTCCACGGTTGAAAGCCTCCCTGTTCTGCTTCAAAGAGTCATTTAGAAGGTACAAGCCCTCATTTTTAGGGCGCAACGCCTCATTTTTTGGCCGCAAATCCTCCTTTTTAGGGGTCAATACGTCCTTTTTGCTGTAAAATCCCTCACTTCTATGTTCCGGACATCTCATTTAGGGCACAAAGCCTTGTTTTGTGGTCCCAAAGCTTCCTCTTCAGAGTCCAAAGCTTTGATTCTGTGGTTGAATTCCTCGTTTTATAATCCAAACCCTCACGTTTATTGCACAAACCCTCATTTTTAGGGCCCAAACGCTCATTTTTATGCTGCAAATCATTTCACTGGAAAATGCCTCCTTTTTATGCTCCAAACGCCTCCTTTAGGGCACGATGTCTGAATGTTAGGTCCCAAAGATTTGGTTAAGAGCCCAAAGCTTGGAGTCTAGGGTTGAAAGCCTGCTTTTTACTGTACAAACCCTCCTGTTTAGGGTACAAACCCTCCTTTTTGGTGCACAAGCCCTCGCTGTTAGGGTGCAAACACTCACGTTAAGATTCCCAAGCTTCGAGTCCAGGGTTGAAATCCACATCTTTATGCTCCAAACGACCGTCTTTAGGCTTCAAATCCGACTTTTAATTCTGAAATCCCACTTTTTTACGCTCCAAACGCTACATTAAGGGCACAAAGTCTCCATTTTAGGTCACAACGCTTCCTTTTTAGAGTCCGGAACGTTGGTTCCAGGGTTGAAAGCCTCCCTGTTCTGCTTCAAAGCGTCATTTAGAAGGTACAAGCCCTCATTTTTAGGGCACAACGCCTCATTTTTTGGCCGCGAATCCTCCTTTTTAGGGGTCAATACGTCCTTTTTGCTGTAAAATCCCTCACTTTTATGTTCCGGACATCTCATTTAGGGCACAAAGCCTTGTTTTGTGGTCCCAAAGCTTCCTCTTCAGAGTCCAAAGCTTTGATTCTGTGGTTGAATTCCTCGTTTTATAATCCAAACCCTCATGTTTATTGCACAAACCCTCATTTTTAGGGCCCAAACGCTCATTTTTATGCTGCAAATCATTTCACTGGAAAATGCCTCCTTTTTATGCTCCAAACGCCTCCTTTAGGGCACGATGTCTGAATGTTAGGTCCCAAAGATTTGGTTAAGAGCCCAAAGCTTGGAGTCTAGGGTTGAAAGCCTGCTTTTTACTCTACAAACCCTCCTGTTTAGGGTACAAACCCTCCTTTTTGGTGCACAAGCCCTCGCTGTTAGGGTGCAAACACTCCTGTTAAGATTCCCAAGCTTCGAGTCCAGGGTTGAAATCCACATCTTTATGCTCCAAACGACCGTCTTTGGGCTTCAAATCCGACTTTTAATTCTGAAATCCCACTTTTTTACGCTCCAAACGCTACATTAAGGGCACAAAGTCTCCATTTTAGGTCACAATGCTTCCTTTTTAGAGTCCGGAACGTTGGTTCCAGGGTTGAAAGCCTCCCTGTTCTGCTTCAAAGCGTCATTTAGAAGGTACAAGCCCTCATTTTTAGGGCGCAACGCCTCATTTTTTGGCCGCGAATCCTCCTTTTTAGGGGTCAATACGTCCTTTTTGCTGTAAAATCCCTCACTTTTATGTTCCAGACATCTCATTTAGGGCACAAAGCCTTGTTTTGTGGTCCCAAAGCTTCCTCTTCAGAGTCCAAAGCTTTGATTCTGTGGTTGAATTCCTCGTTTTATAATCCAAACCCTCACGTTTATTGCACAAACCCTCATTTTTAGGGCCCAAATGCTCATTTTTATGCTGCGAATCATTTCACTGGAAAATGCCTCCTTTTTATGCTCCAAACGCCTCCTTTAGGGCATGATGTCTGAATGTTAGGTCCCAAAGATTTGGTTAAGAGCCCAAAGCTTGGAGTCTAGGGTTGAAAGCCTGCTTTTTACTCTACAAACCCTCCTGTTTAGGGTACAAACCCTCCTTTTTGGTGCACAAGCCCTCGCTGTTAGGGTGCAAACACTCCTGTTAAGATTCCCAAGCTTCGAGTCCAGGGTTGAAATCCACATCTTTATGCTCCAAACGACCGTCTTTGGGCTTCAAATCCGACTTTTAATTCTGAAATCCCACTTTTTTACGCTCCAAACGCTACATTAAGGGCACAAAGTCTCCATTTTAGGTCACAACGCTTCCTTTTTAGAGTCCGGAACGTTGGTTCCAGGGTTGAAAGCCTCCCTGTTCTGCTTCAAAGCGTCATTTAGAAGGTACAAGCCCTCATTTTTAGGGCGCAACGCCTCATTTTTTGGCCGCGAATCCTCCTTTTTAGGGGTCAATACGTCCTTTTTGCTGTAAAATCCCTCACTTTTATGTTCCGGACATCTCATTTAGGGCACAAAGCCTTGTTTTGTGGTCCCAAAGCTTCCTCTTCAGAGTCCAAAGCTTTGATTCTGTGGTTGAATTCCTCGTTTTATAATCCAAACCCTCACGTTTATTGCACAAACCCTCATTTTTAGGGCCCAAACGCTCATTTTTATGCTGCAAATCATTTCACTGGAAAATGCCTCCTTTTTATGCTCCAAACGCCTCCTTTAGGGCACGATGTCTGAATGTTAGGTCCCAAAGATTTGGTTAAGAGCCCAAAGCTTGGAGTCTAGGGTTGAAAGCCTGCTTTTTACTCTACAAACCCTCCTGTTTAGGGTACAAGCCCTCCTTTTTGGTGCACAAGCCCTCGCTGTTAGGGTGCAAACACTCCTGTTAAGATTCCCAAGCTTCGAGTCCAGGGTTGAAATCCACATCTTTATGCTCCAAACGACCGTCTTTAAGCTTCAAATCCGACTTTTAATTCTGAAATCCCACTTTTTTACGCTCCAAACGCTACATTAAGGGCACAAAGTCTCCATTTTAGGTCACAACGCTTCCTTTTTAGAGTCCGGAACGTTGGTTCCAGGGTTGAAAGCCTCCCTGTTCTGCTTCAAAGCGTCATTTAGAAGGTACAAGCCCTCATTTTTAGGGCGCAACGCCTCATTTTTTGGCCGCGAATCCTCCTTTTTAGGGGTCAATACGTCCTTTTTGCTGTAAAATCCCTCACTTTTATGTTCCGGACATCTCATTTAGGGCACAAAGCCTTGTTTTGTGGTCCCAAAGCTTCCTCTTCAGAGTCCAAAGCTTTGATTCTGTGGTTGAATTCCTCGTTTTATAATCCAAACCCTCACGTTTATTGCACAAACCCTCATTTTTAGGGCCCAAACGCTCATTTTTATGCTGCAAATCATTTCACTGGAAAATGCCTCCTTTTTATGCTCCAAACGCCTCCTTTAGGGCACGATGTCTGAATGTTAGGTCCCAAAGATTTGGTTAAGAGCCCAAAGCTTGGAGTCTAGGGTTGAAAGCCTGCTTTTTACTCTACAAACCCTCCTGTTTAGGGTACAAGCCCTCCTTTTTGGTGCACAAGCCCTCGCTGTTAGGGTGCAAACACTCCTGTTAAGATTCCCAAGCTTCGAGTCCAGGGTTGAAATCCACATCTTTATGCTCCAAACGACCGTCTTTAGGCTTCAAATCCGACTTTTAATTCTGAAATCCCACTTTTTTACGCTCCAAACGCTACATTAAGGGCACAAAGTCTCCATTTTAGGTCACAACGCTTCCTTTTTAGAGTCCGGAACGTTGGTTCCAGGGTTGAAAGCCTCCCTGTTCTGCTTCAAAGCGTCATTTAGAAGGTACAAGCCCTCATTTTTAGGGCGCAACGCCTCATTTTTTGGCCGCGAATCCTCCTTTTTAGGGGTCAATACGTCCTTTTTGCTGTAAAATCCCTCACTTTTATGTTCCAGACTTCTCATTTAGGGCACAAAGCCTTGTTTTGTGGTCCCAAAGCTTCCTCTTCAGAGTCCAAAGCTTTGATTCTGTGGTTGAATTCCTCGTTTTATAATCCAAACCCTCACGTTTATTGCACAAACCCTCATTTTTAGGGCCCAAACGCTCATTTTTATGCTGCAAATCATTTCACTGGAAAATGCCTCCTTTTTATGCTCCAAACGCCTCCTTTAGGGCACGATGTCTGAATGTTAGGTCCCAAAGATTTGGTTAAGAGCCCAAAGCTTGGAGTCTAGGGTTGAAAGCCTGCTTTTTACTCTACAAACCCTCCTGTTTAGGGTACAAGCCCTCCTTTTTGGTGCACAAGCCCTCGCTGTTAGGGTGCAAACACTCCTGTTAAGATTCCCAAGCTTCGAGTCCAGGGTTGAAATCCACATCTTTATGCTCCAAACGACCGTCTTTAAGCTTCAAATCCGACTTTTAATTCTGAAATCCCACTTTTTTACGCTCCAAACGCTACATTAAGGGCACAAAGTCTCCATTTTAGGTCACAACGCTTCCTTTTTAGAGTCCGGAACGTTGGTTCCAGGGTTGAAAGCCTCCCTGTTCTGCTTCAAAGCGTCATTTAGAAGGTACAAGCCCTCATTTTTAGGGCGCAACGCCTCATTTTTTGGCCGCGAATCCTCCTTTTTAGGGGTCAATACGTCCTTTTTGCTGTAAAATCCCTCACTTTTATGTTCCGGACATCTCATTTAGGGCACAAAGCCTTGTTTTGTGGTCCCAAAGCTTCCTCTTCAGAGTCCAAAGCTTTGATTCTGTGGTTGAATTCCTCGTTTTATAATCCAAACCCTCACGTTTATTGCACAAACCCTCATTTTTAGGGCCCAAACGCTCATTTTTATGCTGCAAATCATTTCACTGGAAAATGCCTCCTTTTTATGCTCCAAACGCCTCCTTTAGGGCACGATGTCTGAATGTTAGGTCCCAAAGATTTGGTTAAGAGCCCAAAGCTTGGAGTCTAGGGTTGAAAGCCTGCTTTTTACTCTACAAACCCTCCTGTTTAGGGTACAAGCCCTCCTTTTTGGTGCACAAGCCCTCGCTGTTAGGGTGCAAACACTCCTGTTAAGATTCCCAAGCTTCGAGTCCAGGGTTGAAATCCACATCTTTATGCTCCAAACGACCGTCTTTAAGCTTCAAATCCGACTTTTAATTCTGAAATCCCACTTTTTTACGCTCCAAACGCTACATTAAGGGCACAAAGTCTCCATTTTAGGTCACAACGCTTCCTTTTTAGAGTCCGGAACGTTGGTTCCAGGGTTGAAAGCCTCCCTGTTCTGCTTCAAAGCGTCATTTAGAAGGTACAAGCCCTCATTTTTAGGGCGCAACGCCTCATTTTTTGGCCGCGAATCCTCCTTTTTAGGGGTCAATACGTCCTTTTTGCTGTAAAATCCCTCACTTTTATGTTCCGGACATCTCATTTAGGGCACAAAGCCTTGTTTTGTGGTCCCAAAGCTTCCTCTTCAGAGTCCAAAGCTTTGATTCTGTGGTTGAATTCCTCGTTTTATAATCCAAACCCTCACGTTTATTGCACAAACCCTCATTTTTAGGGCCCAAACGCTCATTTTTATGCTGCAAATCATTTCACTGGAAAATGCCTCCTTTTTATGCTCCAAACGCCTCCTTTAGGGCACGATGTCTGAATGTTAGGTCCCAAAGATTTGGTTAAGAGCCCAAAGCTTGGAGTCTAGGGTTGAAAGCCTGCTTTTTACTCTACAAACCCTCCTGTTTAGGGTACAAGCCCTCCTTTTTGGTGCACAAGCCCTCGCTGTTAGGGTGCAAACACTCCTGTTAAGATTCCCAAGCTTCGAGTCCAGGGTTGAAATCCACATCTTTATGCTCCAAACGACCGTCTTTAAGCTTCAAATCCGACTTTTAATTCTGAAATCCCACTTTTTTACGCTCCAAACGCTACATTAAGGGCACAAAGTCTCCATTTTAGGTCACAACGCTTCCTTTTTAGAGTCCGGAACGTTGGTTCCAGGGTTGAAAGCCTCCCTGTTCTGCTTCAAAGCGTCATTTAGAAGGTACAAGCCCTCATTTTTAGGGCGCAACGCCTCATTTTTTGGCCGCGAATCCTCCTTTTTAGGGGTCAATACGTCCTTTTTGCTGTAAAATCCCTCACTTTTATGTTCCGGACATCTCATTTAGGGCACAAAGCCTTGTTTTGTGGTCCCAAAGCTTCCTCTTCAGAGTCCAAAGCTTTGATTCTGTGGTTGAATTCCTCGTTTTATAATCCAAACCCTCACGTTTATTGCACAAACCCTCATTTTTAGGGCCCAAACGCTCATTTTTATGCTGCAAATCATTTCACTGGAAAATGCCTCCTTTTTATGCTCCAAACGCCTCCTTTAGGGCACGATGTCTGAATGTTAGGTCCCAAAGATTTGGTTAAGAGCCCAAAGCTTGGAGTCTAGGGTTGAAAGCCTGCTTTTTACTCTACAAACCCTCCTGTTTAGGGTACAAGCCCTCCTTTTTGGTGCACAAGCCCTCGCTGTTAGGGTGCAAACACTCCTGTTAAGATTCCCAAGCTTCGAGTCCAGGGTTGAAATCCACATCTTTATGCTCCAAACGACCGTCTTTAAGCTTCAAATCCGACTTTTAATTCTGAAATCCCACTTTTTTACGCTCCAAACGCTACATTAAGGGCACAAAGTCTCCATTTTAGGTCACAACGCTTCCTTTTTAGAGTCCGGAACGTTGGTTCCAGGGTTGAAAGCCTCCCTGTTCTGCTTCAAAGCGTCATTTAGAAGGTACAAGCCCTCATTTTTAGGGCGCAACGCCTCATTTTTTGGCCGCGAATCCTCCTTTTTAGGGGTCAATACGTCCTTTTTGCTGTAAAATCCCTCACTTTTATGTTCCGGACATCTCATTTAGGGCACAAAGCCTTGTTTTGTGGTCCCAAAGCTTCCTCTTCAGAGTCCAAAGCTTTGATTCTGTGGTTGAATTCCTCGTTTTATAATCCAAACCCTCACGTTTATTGCACAAACCCTCATTTTTAGGGCCCAAACGCTCATTTTTATGCTGCAAATCATTTCACTGGAAAATGCCTCCTTTTTATGCTCCAAACGCCTCCTTTAGGGCACGATGTCTGAATGTTAGGTCCCAAAGATTTGGTTAAGAGCCCAAAGCTTGGAGTCTAGGGTTGAAAGCCTGCTTTTTACTCTACAAACCCTCCTGTTTAGGGTACAAGCCCTCCTTTTTGGTGCACAAGCCCTCGCTGTTAGGGTGCAAACACTCCTGTTAAGATTCCCAAGCTTCGAGTCCAGGGTTGAAATCCACATCTTTATGCTCCAAACGACCGTCTTTAGGCTTCAAATCCGACTTTTAATTCTGAAATCCCACTTTTTTACGCTCCAAACGCTACATTAAGGGCACAAAGTCTCCATTTTAGGTCACAACGCTTCCTTTTTAGAGTCCGGAACGTTGGTTCCAGGGTTGAAAGCCTCCCTGTTCTGCTTCAAAGCGTCATTTAGAAGGTACAAGCCCTCATTTTTAGGGCGCAACGCCTCATTTTTTGGCCGCGAATCCTCCTTTTTAGGGGTCAATACGTCCTTTTTGCTGTAAAATCCCTCACTTCTATGTTCCGGACATCTCATTTAGGGCACAAACCCTTGTTTTGTGGTCCCAAAGCTTCCTCTTCAGAGTCCAAAGCTTTGATTCTGTGGTTGAATTCCTCGTTTTATAATCTAAACCCTCACGTTTATTGCATAAACCCTCATTTTTAGGGCCCAAACGCTCATTTTTATGCTGCAAATCATTTCACTGGAAAATGCCTCCTTTTTATGCTCCAAACGCCTCCTTTAGGGCACGATGTCTGAATGTTAGGTCCCAAAGATTTGGTTAAGAGCCCAAAGCTTGGAGTCTAGGGTTGAAAGCCTGCTTTTTACTCTACAAACCCTCCTGTTTAGGGTACAAGCCCTCCTTTTTGGTGCACAAGCCCTCGCTGTTAGGGTGCAAACACTCCTGTTAAGATTCCCAAGCTTCGAGTCCAGGGTTGAAATCCACATCTTTATGCTCCAAACGACCGTCTTTAGGCTTCAAATCCGACTTTTAATTCTGAAATCCCACTTTTTTACGCTCCAAACGCTACATTAAGGGCACAAAGTCTCCATTTTAGGTCACAATGCTTCCTTTTTAGAGTCCGGAACGTTGGTTCCACGGTTGAAAGCCTCCCTGTTCTGCTTCAAAGCGTCATTTAGAAGGTACAAGCCCTCATTTTTAGGGCACAACGCCTCATTTTTTGGCCGCGAATCCTCCTTTTTAGGGGTCAATACGTCCTTTTTGCTGTAAAATCCCTCACTTCTATGTTCCGGACATCTCATTTAGGGCACAAAGCCTTGTTTTGTGGTCCCAAAGCTTCCTCTTCAGAGTCCAAAGCTTTGATTCTGTGGTTGAATTCCTCGTTTTATAATCCAAACCCTCACGTTTATTGCACAAACCCTCTTTTTTAGGGCCCAAACGCTCATTTTTATGCTGCAAATCATTTCACTGGAAAATGCCTCCTTTTTATGCTCCAAACGCCTCCTTTAGGGCACGATGTCGGAATGTTAGGTCCCAAAGATTTGGTTAAGAGCCCAAAGCTTGGAGTCTAGGGTTGAAAGCCTGCTTTTTACTCTACAAACCCTCCTGTTTAGGGTACAAACCCTCCTTTTTGGTGCACAAGCCCTCGCTGTTAGGGTGCAAACACTCACGTTAAGATTCCCAAGCTTCGAGTCCAGGGTTGAAATCCACATCTTTATGCTCCAAACGACCGTCTTTAGGCTTCAAATCCGACTTTTAATTCTGAAATCCCACTTTTTTACGCTCCAAACGCTACATTAAGGGCACAAAGTCTCCATTTTAGGTCACAACGCTTCCTTTTTAGAGTCCGGAACGTTGGTTCCAGGGTTGAAAGCCTCCCTGTTCTGCTTCAAAGAGTCATTTAGAAGGTACAAGCCCTCATTTTTAGGGCGCAACGCCTCATTTTTTGGCCGCAAATCCTCCTTTTTAGGGGTCAATACGTCCTTTTTGCTGTAAAATCCCTCACTTCTATGTTCCGGACATCTCATTTAGGGCACAAAGCCTTGTTTTGTGGTCCCAAAGCTTCCTCTTCAGAGTCCAAAGCTTTGATTCTGTGGTTGAATTCCTCGTTTTATAATCCAAACCCTCACGTTTATTGCACAAACCCTCATTTTTAGGGCCCAAACGCTCATTTTTATGCTGCAAATCATTTCACTGGAAAATGCCTCCTTTTTATGCTCCAAACGCCTCCTTTAGGGCACGATGTCTGAATGTTAGGTCCCAAAGATTTGGTTAAGAGCCCAAAGCTTGGAGTCTAGGGTTGAAAGCCTGCTTTTTACTGTACAAACCCTCCTGTTTAGGGTACAAACCCTCCTTTTTGGTGCACAAGCCCTCGCTGTTAGGGTGCAAACACTCCTGTTAAGATTCCCAAGCTTCGAGTCCAGGGTTGAAATCCACATCTTTATGCTCCAAACGACCGTCTTTGGGCTTCAAATCCGACTTTTAATTCTGAAATCCCACTTTTTTACGCTCCAAACGCTACATTAAGGGCACAAAGTCTCCATTTTAGGTCACAACGCTTCCTTTTTAGAGTCCGGAACGTTGGTTCCAGGGTTGAAAGCCTCCCTGTTCTGCTTCAAAGCGTCATTTAGAAGGTACAAGCCCTCATTTTTAGGGCGCAACGCCTCATTTTTTGGCCGCGAATCCTCCTTTTTAGGGGTCAATACGTCCTTTTTGCTGTAAAATCCCTCACTTCTATGTTCCGGACATCTCATTTAGGGCACAAAGCCTTGTTTTGTGGTCCCAAAGCTTCCTCTTCAGAGTCCAAAGCTTTGATTCTGTGGTTGAATTCCTCGTTTTATAATCCAAACCCTCACGTTTATTGCACAAACCCTCATTTTTAGGGCCCAAACGCTCATTTTTATGCTGCAAATCATTTCACTGGAAAATGCCTCCTTTTTATGCTCCAAACGCCTCCTTTAGGGCACGATGTCTGAATGTTAGGTCCCAAAGATTTGGTTAAGAGCCCAAAGCTTGGAGTCTAGGGTTGAAAGCCTGCTTTTTACTCTACAAACCCTCCTGTTTAGGGTACAAACCCTCCTTTTTGGTGCACAAGCCCTCGCTGTTAGGGTGCAAACACTCCTATTAAGATTCCCAAGCTTCGAGTCCAGGGTTGAAATCCACATCTTTATGCTCCAAACGACCGTCTTTGGGCTTCAAATCCGACTTTTAATTCTGAAATCCCACTTTTTTACGCTCCAAACGCTACATTAAGGGCACAAAGTCTCCATTTTAGGTCACAACGCTTCCTTTTTAGAGTCCGGAACGTTGGTTCCAGGGTTGAAAGCCTCCCTGTTCTGCTTCAAAGCGTCATTTAGAAGGTACAAGCCCTCATTTTTAGGGCGCAACGCCTCATTTTTTGGCCGCGAATCCTCCTTTTTAGGGGTCAATACGTCCTTTTTGCTGTAAAATCCCTCACTTTTATGTTCCGGACATCTCATTTAGGGCACAAAGCCTTGTTTTGTGGTCCCAAAGCTTCCTCTTCAGAGTCCAAAGCTTTGATTCTGTGGTTGAATTCCTCGTTTTATAATCCAAACCCTCACGTTTATTGCACAAACCCTCATTTTTAGGGCCCAAACGCTCATTTTTATGCTGCAAATCATTTCACTGGAAAATGCCTCCTTTTTATGCTCCAAACGCCTCCTTTAGGGCACGATGTCTGAATGTTAGGTCCCAAAGATTTGGTTAAGAGCCCAAAGCTTGGAGTCTAGGGTTGAAAGCCTGCTTTTTACTCTACAAACCCTCCTGTTTAGGGTACAAGCCCTCCTTTTTGGTGCACAAGCCCTCGCTGTTAGGGTGCAAACACTCCTGTTAAGATTCCCAAGCTTCGAGTCCAGGGTTGAAATCCACATCTTTATGCTCCAAACGACCGTCTTTAAGCTTCAAATCCGACTTTTAATTCTGATATCCCACTTTTTTACGCTCCAAACGCTACATTAAGGGCACAAAGTCTCCATTTTAGGTCACAACGCTTCCTTTTTAGAGTCCGGAACGTTGGTTCCAGGGTTGAAAGCCTCCCTGTTCTGCTTCAAAGCGTCATTTAGAAGGTACAAGCCCTCATTTTTAGGGCGCAACGCCTCATTTTTTGGCCGCGAATCCTCCTCTTTAGGGGTCAATACGTCCTTTTTGCTGTAAAATCCCTCACTTTTATGTTCCGGACATCTCATTTAGGGCACAAAGCCTTGTTTTGTGGTCCCAAAGCTTCCTCTTCAGAGTCCAAAGCTTTGATTCTGTGGTTGAATTCCTCGTTTTATAATCCAAACCCTCACGTTTATTGCACAAACCCTCATTTTTAGGGCCCAAACGCTCATTTTTATGCTGCAAATCATTTCACTGGAAAATGCCTCCTTTTTATGCTCCAAACGCCTCCTTTAGGGCACGATGTCTGAATGTTAGGTCCCAAAGATTTGGTTAAGAGCCCAAAGCTTGGAGTCTAGGGTTGAAAGCCTGCTTTTTACTGTACAAACCCTCCTGTTTAGGGTACAAACCCTCCTTTTTGGTGCACAAGCCCTCGCTGTTAGGGTGCAAACACTCACGTTAAGATTCCCAAGCTTCGAGTCCAGGGTTGAAATCCACATCTTTATGCTCCAAACGACCGTCTTTGGGCTTCAAATCCGACTTTTAATTCTGAAATCCCACTTTTTTACGCTCCAAACGCTACATTAAGGGCACAAAGACTCCATTTTAGGTCACAACGCTTCCTTTTTAGAGTCCGGAACGTTGGTTCCAGGGTTGAAAGCCTCCCTGTTCTGCTTCAAAGCGTCATTTAGAAGGTACAAGCCCTCATTTTTAGGGCACAACGCCTCATTTTTTGGCCGCGAATCCTCCTTTTTAGGGGTCAATACGTCCTTTTTGCTGTAAAATCCCTCACTTTTATGTTCCGGACATCTCATTTAGGGCACAAAGCCTTGTTTTGTGGTCCCAAAGCTTCCTCTTCAGAGTCCAAAGCTTTGATTCTGTGGTTGAATTCCTCGTTTTATAATCCAAACCCTCACGTTTATTGCACAAACCCTCATTTTTAGGGCCCAAACGCTCATTTTTATGCTGCAAATCATTTCACTGGAAAATGCCTCCTTTTTATGCTCCAAACGCCTCCTTTAGGGCACGATGTCTGAATGTTAGGTCCCAAAGATTTGGTTAAGAGCCCAAAGCTTGGAGTCTAGGGTTGAAAGCCTGCTTTTTACTCTACAAACCCTCCTGTTTAGGGTACAAACCCTCCTTTTTGGTGCACAAGCCCTCGCTGTTAGGGTGCAAACACTCCTGTTAAGATTCCCAAGCTTCGAGTCCAGGGTTGAAATCCACATCTTTATGCTCCAAACGACCGTCTTTAGGCTTCAAATCCGACTTTTAATTCTGAAATCCCACTTTTTTACGCTCCAAACGCTACATTAAGGGCACAAAGTCTCCATTTTAGGTCACAACGCTTCCTTTTTAGAGTCCGGAACGTTGGTTCCAGGGTTGAAAGCCTCCCTGTTCTGCTTCAAAGCGTCATTTAGAAGGTACAAGCCCTCATTTTTAGGGCGCAACGCCTCATTTTTTGGCCGCGAATCCTCCTTTTTAGGGGTCAATACGTCCTTTTTGCTGTAAAATCCCTCACTTCTATGTTCCGGACATCTCATTTAGGGCACAAACCCTTGTTTTGTGGTCCCAAAGCTTCCTCTTCAGAGTCCAAAGCTTTGATTCTGTGGTTGAATTCCTCGTTTTATAATCTAAACCCTCACGTTTATTGCATAAACCCTCATTTTTAGGGCCCAAACGCTCATTTTTATGCTGCAAATCATTTCACTGGAAAATGCCTCCTTTTTATGCTCCAAACGCCTCCTTTAGGGCACGATGTCTGAATGTTAGGTCCCAAAGATTTGGTTAAGAGCCCAAAGCTTGGAGTCTAGGGTTGAAAGCCTGCTTTTTACTCTACAAACCCTCCTGTTTAGGGTACAAGCCCTCCTTTTTGGTGCACAAGCCCTCGCTGTTAGGGTGCAAACACTCCTGTTAAGATTCCCAAGCTTCGAGTCCAGGGTTGAAATCCACATCTTTATGCTCCAAACGACCGTCTTTAGGCTTCAAATCCGACTTTTAATTCTGAAATCCCACTTTTTTACGCTCCAAACGCTACATTAAGGGCACAAAGTCTCCATTTTAGGTCACAATGCTTCCTTTTTAGAGTCCGGAACGTTGGTTCCACGGTTGAAAGCCTCCCTGTTCTGCTTCAAAGCGTCATTTAGAAGGTACAAGCCCTCATTTTTAGGGCACAACGCCTCATTTTTTGGCCGCGAATCCTCCTTTTTAGGGGTCAATACGTCCTTTTTGCTGTAAAATCCCTCACTTCTATGTTCCGGACATCTCATTTAGGGCACAAAGCCTTGTTTTGTGGTCCCAAAGCTTCCTCTTCAGAGTCCAAAGCTTTGATTCTGTGGTTGAATTCCTCGTTTTATAATCCAAACCCTCACGTTTATTGCACAAACCCTCTTTTTTAGGGCCCAAACGCTCATTTTTATGCTGCAAATCATTTCACTGGAAAATGCCTCCTTTTTATGCTCCAAACGCCTCCTTTAGGGCACGATGTCGGAATGTTAGGTCCCAAAGATTTGGTTAAGAGCCCAAAGCTTGGAGTCTAGGGTTGAAAGCCTGCTTTTTACTCTACAAACCCTCCTGTTTAGGGTACAAACCCTCCTTTTTGGTGCACAAGCCCTCGCTGTTAGGGTGCAAACACTCACGTTAAGATTCCCAAGCTTCGAGTCCAGGGTTGAAATCCACATCTTTATGCTCCAAACGACCGTCTTTAGGCTTCAAATCCGACTTTTAATTCTGAAATCCCACTTTTTTACGCTCCAAACGCTACATTAAGGGCACAAAGTCTCCATTTTAGGTCACAACGCTTCCTTTTTAGAGTCCGGAACGTTGGTTCCAGGGTTGAAAGCCTCCCTGTTCTGCTTCAAAGAGTCATTTAGAAGGTACAAGCCCTCATTTTTAGGGCGCAACGCCTCATTTTTTGGCCGCAAATCCTCCTTTTTAGGGGTCAATACGTCCTTTTTGCTGTAAAATCCCTCACTTCTATGTTCCGGACATCTCATTTAGGGCACAAAGCCTTGTTTTGTGGTCCCAAAGCTTCCTCTTCAGAGTCCAAAGCTTTGATTCTGTGGTTGAATTCCTCGTTTTATAATCCAAACCCTCACGTTTATTGCACAAACCCTCATTTTTAGGGCCCAAACGCTCATTTTTATGCTGCAAATCATTTCACTGGAAAATGCCTCCTTTTTATGCTCCAAACGCCTCCTTTAGGGCACGATGTCTGAATGTTAGGTCCCAAAGATTTGGTTAAGAGCCCAAAGCTTGGAGTCTAGGGTTGAAAGCCTGCTTTTTACTGTACAAACCCTCCTGTTTAGGGTACAAACCCTCCTTTTTGGTGCACAAGCCCTCGCTGTTAGGGTGCAAACACTCCTGTTAAGATTCCCAAGCTTCGAGTCCAGGGTTGAAATCCACATCTTTATGCTCCAAACGACCGTCTTTGGGCTTCAAATCCGACTTTTAATTCTGAAATCCCACTTTTTTACGCTCCAAACGCTACATTAAGGGCACAAAGTCTCCATTTTAGGTCACAACGCTTCCTTTTTAGAGTCCGGAACGTTGGTTCCAGGGTTGAAAGCCTCCCTGTTCTGCTTCAAAGCGTCATTTAGAAGGTACAAGCCCTCATTTTTAGGGCGCAACGCCTCATTTTTTGGCCGCGAATCCTCCTTTTTAGGGGTCAATACGTCCTTTTTGCTGTAAAATCCCTCACTTCTATGTTCCGGACATCTCATTTAGGGCACAAAGCCTTGTTTTGTGGTCCCAAAGCTTCCTCTTCAGAGTCCAAAGCTTTGATTCTGTGGTTGAATTCCTCGTTTTATAATCCAAACCCTCACGTTTATTGCACAAACCCTCATTTTTAGGGCCCAAACGCTCATTTTTATGCTGCAAATCATTTCACTGGAAAATGCCTCCTTTTTATGCTCCAAACGCCTCCTTTAGGGCACGATGTCTGAATGTTAGGTCCCAAAGATTTGGTTAAGAGCCCAAAGCTTGGAGTCTAGGGTTGAAAGCCTGCTTTTTACTCTACAAACCCTCCTGTTTAGGGTACAAACCCTCCTTTTTGGTGCACAAGCCCTCGCTGTTAGGGTGCAAACACTCCTATTAAGATTCCCAAGCTTCGAGTCCAGGGTTGAAATCCACATCTTTATGCTCCAAACGACCGTCTTTGGGCTTCAAATCCGACTTTTAATTCTGAAATCCCACTTTTTTACGCTCCAAACGCTACATTAAGGGCACAAAGTCTCCATTTTAGGTCACAACGCTTCCTTTTTAGAGTCCGGAACGTTGGTTCCAGGGTTGAAAGCCTCCCTGTTCTGCTTCAAAGCGTCATTTAGAAGGTACAAGCCCTCATTTTTAGGGCGCAACGCCTCATTTTTTGGCCGCGAATCCTCCTTTTTAGGGGTCAATACGTCCTTTTTGCTGTAAAATCCCTCACTTTTATGTTCCGGACATCTCATTTAGGGCACAAAGCCTTGTTTTGTGGTCCCAAAGCTTCCTCTTCAGAGTCCAAAGCTTTGATTCTGTGGTTGAATTCCTCGTTTTATAATCCAAACCCTCACGTTTATTGCACAAACCCTCATTTTTAGGGCCCAAACGCTCATTTTTATGCTGCAAATCATTTCACTGGAAAATGCCTCCTTTTTATGCTCCAAACGCCTCCTTTAGGGCACGATGTCTGAATGTTAGGTCCCAAAGATTTGGTTAAGAGCCCAAAGCTTGGAGTCTAGGGTTGAAAGCCTGCTTTTTACTCTACAAACCCTCCTGTTTAGGGTACAAGCCCTCCTTTTTGGTGCACAAGCCCTCGCTGTTAGGGTGCAAACACTCCTGTTAAGATTCCCAAGCTTCGAGTCCAGGGTTGAAATCCACATCTTTATGCTCCAAACGACCGTCTTTAAGCTTCAAATCCGACTTTTAATTCTGATATCCCACTTTTTTACGCTCCAAACGCTACATTAAGGGCACAAAGTCTCCATTTTAGGTCACAACGCTTCCTTTTTAGAGTCCGGAACGTTGGTTCCAGGGTTGAAAGCCTCCCTGTTCTGCTTCAAAGCGTCATTTAGAAGGTACAAGCCCTCATTTTTAGGGCGCAACGCCTCATTTTTTGGCCGCGAATCCTCCTCTTTAGGGGTCAATACGTCCTTTTTGCTGTAAAATCCCTCACTTTTATGTTCCGGACATCTCATTTAGGGCACAAAGCCTTGTTTTGTGGTCCCAAAGCTTCCTCTTCAGAGTCCAAAGCTTTGATTCTGTGGTTGAATTCCTCGTTTTATAATCCAAACCCTCACGTTTATTGCACAAACCCTCATTTTTAGGGCCCAAACGCTCATTTTTATGCTGCAAATCATTTCACTGGAAAATGCCTCCTTTTTATGCTCCAAACGCCTCCTTTAGGGCACGATGTCTGAATGTTAGGTCCCAAAGATTTGGTTAAGAGCCCAAAGCTTGGAGTCTAGGGTTGAAAGCCTGCTTTTTACTGTACAAACCCTCCTGTTTAGGGTACAAACCCTCCTTTTTGGTGCACAAGCCCTCGCTGTTAGGGTGCAAACACTCACGTTAAGATTCCCAAGCTTCGAGTCCAGGGTTGAAATCCACATCTTTATGCTCCAAACGACCGTCTTTGGGCTTCAAATCCGACTTTTAATTCTGAAATCCCACTTTTTTACGCTCCAAACGCTACATTAAGGGCACAAAGTCTCCATTTTAGGTCACAACGCTTCCTTTTTAGAGTCCGGAACGTTGGTTCCAGGGTTGAAAGCCTCCCTGTTCTGCTTCAAAGCGTCATTTAGAAGGTACAAGCCCTCATTTTTAGGGCACAACGCCTCATTTTTTGGCCGCGAATCCTCCTTTTTAGGGGTCAATACGTCCTTTTTGCTGTAAAATCCCTCACTTTTATGTTCCGGACATCTCATTTAGGGCACAAAGCCTTGTTTTGTGGTCCCAAAGCTTCCTCTTCAGAGTCCAAAGCTTTGATTCTGTGGTTGAATTCCTCGTTTTATAATCCAAACCCTCACGTTTATTGCACAAACCCTCATTTTTAGGGCCCAAACGCTCATTTTTATGCTGCAAATCATTTCACTGGAAAATGCCTCCTTTTTATGCTCCAAACGCCTCCTTTAGGGCACGATGTCTGAATGTTAGGTCCCAAAGATTTGGTTAAGAGCCCAAAGCTTGGAGTCTAGGGTTGAAAGCCTGCTTTTTACTGTACAAACCCTCCTGTTTAGGGTACAAACCCTCCTTTTTGGTGCACAAGCCCTCGCTGTTAGGGTGCAAACACTCACGTTAAGATTCCCAAGCTTCGAGTCCAGGGTTGAAATCCACATCTTTATGCTCCAAACGACCGTCTTTAGGCTTCAAATCCGACTTTTAATTCTGAAATCCCACTTTTTTACGCTCCAAACGCTACATTAAGGGCACAAAGTCTCCATTTTAGGTCACAACGCTTCCTTTTTAGAGTCCGGAACGTTGGTTCCAGGGTTGAAAGCCTCCCTGTTCTGCTTCAAAGCGTCATTTAGAAGGTACAAGCCCTCATTTTTAGGGCGCAACGCCTCATTTTTTGGCCGCGAATCCTCCTTTTTAGGGGTCAATACGTCCTTTTTGCTGTAAAATCCCTCACTTTTATGTTCCGGACATCTCATTTAGGGCACAAAGCCTTGTTTTGTGGTCCCAAAGCTTCCTCTTCAGAGTCCAAAGCTTTGATTCTGTGGTTGAATTCCTCGTTTTATAATCCAAACCCTCACGTTTATTGCACAAACCCTCTTTTTTAGGGCCCAAACGCTCATTTTTATGCTGCAAATCATTTCACTGGAAAATGCCTCCTTTTTATGCTCCAAACGCCTCCTTTAGGGCACGATGTCTGAATGTTAGGTCCCAAAGATTTGGTTAAGAGCCCAAAGCTTGGAGTCTAGGGTTGAAAGCCTGCTTTTTACTGTACAAACCCTCCTGTTTAGGGTACAAACCCTCCTTTTTGGTGCACAAGCCCTCACTGTTAGGGTGCAAACACTCACGTTAAGATTCCCAAGCTTCGAGTCCAGGGTTGAAATCCACATCTTTATGCTCCAAACGACCGTCTTTAGGCTTCAAATCCGACTTTTAATTCTGAAATCCCACTTTTTTACGCTCCAAACGCTACATTAAGGGCACAAAGTCTCCATTTTAGGTCACAACGCTTCCTTTTTAGAGTCCGGAACGTTGGTTCCAGGGTTGAAAGCCTCCCTGTTCTGCTTCAAAGCGTCATTTAGAAGGTACAAGCCCTCATTTTTAGGGCGCAACGCCTCATTTTTTGGCCGCAAATCCTCCTTTTTAGGGGTCGATACGTCCTTTTTGCTGTAAAATCCCTCACTTCTATGTTCCGGACATCTCATTTAGGGCACAAAGCCTTGTTTTGTGGTCCCAAAGCTTCCTCTTCAGAGTCCAAAGCTTTGATTCTGTGGTTGAATTCCTCGTTTTATAATCCAAACCCTCACGTTTATTGCACAAACCCTCATTTTTAGGGCCCAAACGCTCATTTTTATGCTGCAAATCATTTCACTGGAAAATGCCTCCTTTTTATGCTCCAAACGCCTCCTTTAGGGCACGATGTCTGAATGTTAGGTCCCAAAGATTTGGTTAAGAGCCCAAAGCTTGGAGTCTAGGGTTGAAAGCCTGCTTTTTACTCTACAAACCCTCCTGTTTAGGGTACAAACCCTCCTTTTTGGTGCACAAGCCCTCGCTGTTAGGGTGCAAACACTCACGTTAAGATTCCCAAGCTTCGAGTCCAGGGTTGAAATCCACATCTTTATGCTCCAAACGACCGTCTTTGGGCTTCAAATCCGACTTTTAATTCTGAAATCCCACTTTTTTACGCTCCAAACGCTACATTAAGGGCACAAAGTCTCCATTTTAGGTCACAACGCTTCCTTTTTAGAGTCCGGAACGTTGGTTCCAGGGTTGAAAGCCTCCCTGTTCTGCTTCAAAGCGTCATTTAGAAGGTACAAGCCCTCATTTTTAGGGCACAACGCCTCATTTTTGGCCGCGAATCCTCCTTTTTAGGGGTCAATACGTCCTTTTTGCTGTAAAATCCCTCACTTTTATGTTCCGGACATCTCATTTAGGGCACAAAGCCTTGTTTTGTGGTCCCAAAGCTTCCTCTTCAGAGTCCAAAGCTTTGATTCTGTGGTTGAATTCCTCGTTTTATAATCCAAACCCTCACGTTTATTGCACAAACCCTCATTTTTAGGGCCCAAACGCTCATTTTTATGCTGCAAATCATTTCACTGGAAAATGCCTCCTTTTTATGCTCCAAACGCCTCCTTTAGGGCACGATGTCTGAATGTTAGGTCCCAAAGATTTGGTTAAGAGCCCAAAGCTTGGAGTCTAGGGTTGAAAGCCTGCTTTTTACTCTACAAACCCTCCTGTTTAGGGTACAAACCCTCCTTTTTGGTGCACAAGCCCTCGCTGTTAGGGTGCAAACACTCACGTTAAGATTCCCAAGCTTCGAGTCCAGGGTTGAAATCCACATCTTTATGCTCCAAACGACCGTCTTTAGGCTTCAAATCCGACTTTTAATTCTGAAATCCCACTTTTTTACGCTCCAAACGCTACATTAAGGGCACAAAGTCTCCATTTTAGGTCACAACGCTTCCTTTTTAGAGTCCGGAACGTTGGTTCCACGGTTGAAAGCCTCCCTGTTCTGCTTCAAAGCGTCATTTAGAAGGTACAAGCCCTCATTTTTAGGGCACAACGCCTCATTTTTTGGCCGCGAATCCTCCTCTTTAGGGGTCAATACGTCCTTTTTGCTGTAAAATCCCTCACTTTTATGTTCCAGACATCTCATTTAGGGCACAAAGCCTTGTTTTGTGGTCCCAAAGCTTCCTCTTCAGAGTCCAAAGCTTTGATTCTGTGGTTGAATTCCTCGTTTTATAATCCAAACCCTCACGTTTATTGCACAAACCCTCATTTTTAGGGCCCAAACGCTCATTTTTATGCTGCAAATCATTTCACTGGAAAATGCCTCCTTTTTATGCTCCAAACGCCTCCTTTAGGGCACGATGTCTGAATGTTAGGTCCCAAAGATTTGGTTAAGAGCCCAAAGCTTGGAGTCTAGGGTTGAAAGCCTGCTTTTTACTCTACAAACCCTCCTGTTTAGGGTACAAACCCTCCTTTTTGGTGCACAAGCCCTCGCTGTTAGGGTGCAAACACTCACGTTAAGATTCCCAAGCTTCGAGTCCAGGGTTGAAATCCACATCTTTATGCTCCAAACGACCGTCTTTAGGCTTCAAATCCGACTTTTAATTCTGAAATCCCACTTTTTTACGCTCCAAACGCTACATTAAGGGCACAAAGTCTCCATTTTAGGTCACAACGCTTCCTTTTTAGAGTCCGGAACGTTGGTTCCAGGGTTGAAAGCCTCCCTGTTCTGCTTCAAAGCGTCATTTAGAAGGTACAAGCCCTCATTTTTAGGGCACAACGCCTCATTTTTTGGCCGCGAATCCTCCTTTTTAGGGGTCAATACGTCCTTTTTGCTGTAAAATCCCTCACTTTTATGTTCCGGACATCTCATTTAGGGCACAAAGCCTTGTTTTGTGGTCCCAAAGCTTCCTCTTCAGAGTCCAAAGCTTTGATTCTGTGGTTGAATTCCTCGTTTTATAATCCAAACCCTCACGTTTATTGCACAAACCCTCATTTTTAGGGCCCAAACGCTCATTTTTATGCTGCAAATCATTTCACTGGAAAATGCCTCCTTTTTATGCTCCAAACGCCTCCTTTAGGGCACGATGTCTGAATGTTAGGTCCCAAAGATTTGGTTAAGAGCCCAAAGCTTTGAGTCTAGGGTTGAAAGCCTGCTTTTTACTCTACAAACCCTCCTTTGTAGGGTACAAACCCTCCTTTTTGGTGCACAAGCCCTCGCTGTTAGGGTGCAAACACTCACGTTAAGATTCCCAAGCTTCGAGTCCAGGGTTGAAATCCACATCTTTATGCTCCAAACGACCGTCTTTAGGCTTCAAATCCGACTTTTAATTCTGAAATCCCACTTTTTTACGCTCCAAACGCTACATTAAGGGCACAAAGTCTCCATTTTAGGTCACAACGCTTCCTTTTTAGAGTCTGGAACGTTGGTTCCAGGGTTGAAAGCCTCCCTGTTCTGCTTCAAAGCGTCATTTAGAAGGTACAAGCCCTCATTTTTAGGGCACAACGCCTCATTTTTTGGCCGCGAATCCTCCTCTTTAGGGGTCAATACGTCCTTTTTGCTGTAAAATCCCTCACTTTTATGTTCCAGACATCTCATTTAGGGCACAAAGCCTTGTTTTGTGGTCCCAAAGCTTCCTCTTCAGAGTCCAAAGCTTTGATTCTGTGGTTGAATTCCTCGTTTTATAATCCAAACCCTCACGTTTATTGCACAAACCCTCTTTTTTAGGGCCCAAACGCTCATTTTTATGCTGCAAATCATTTCACTGGAAAATGCCTCCTTTTTATGCTCCAAACGCCTCCTTTAGGGCACGATGTCTGAATGTTAGGTCCCAAAGATTTGGTTAAGAGCCCAAAGCTTGGAGTCTAGGGTTGAAAGCCTGCTTTTTACTGTACAAACCCTCCTGTTTAGGGTACAAACCCTCCTTTTTGGTGCACAAGCCCTCACTGTTAGGGTGCAAACACTCACGTTAAGATTCCCAAGCTTCGAGTCCAGGGTTGAAATCCACATCTTTATGCTCCAAACGACCGTCTTTAGGCTTCAAATCCGACTTTTAATTCTGAAATCCCACTTTTTTACGCTCCAAACGCTACATTAAGGGCACAAAGTCTCCATTTTAGGTCACAACGCTTCCTTTTTAGAGTCCGGAACGTTGGTTCCACGGTTGAAAGCCTCCCTGTTCTGCTTCAAAGCGTCATTTAGAAGGTACAAGCCCTCATTTTTAGGGCGCAACGCCTCATTTTTTGGCCGCAAATCCTCCTTTTTAGGGGTCGATACGTCCTTTTTGCTGTAAAATCCCTCACTTCTATGTTCCGGACATCTCATTTAGGGCACAAAGCCTTGTTTTGTGGTCCCAAAGCTTCCTCTTCAGAGTCCAAAGCTTTGATTCTGTGGTTGAATTCCTCGTTTTATAATCCAAACCCTCACGTTTATTGCACAAACCCTCATTTTTAGGGCCCAAACGCTCATTTTTATGCTGCAAATCATTTCACTGGAAAATGCCTCCTTTTTATGCTCCAAACGCCTCCTTTAGGGCACGATGTCTGAATGTTAGGTCCCAAAGATTTGGTTAAGAGCCCAAAGCTTGGAGTCTAGGGTTGAAAGCCTGCTTTTTACTCTACAAACCCTCCTGTTTAGGGTACAAACCCTCCTTTTTGGTGCACAAGCCCTCGCTGTTAGGGTGCAAACACTCCTGTTAAGATTCCCAAGCTTCGAGTCCAGGGTTGAAATCCACATCTTTATGCTCCAAACGACCGTCTTTGGGCTTCAAATCCGACTTTTAATTCTGAAATCCCACTTTTTTACGCTCCAAACGCTACATTAAGGGCACAAAGTCTCCATTTTAGGTCACAACGCTTCCTTTTTAGAGTCCGGAACGTTGGTTCCAGGGTTGAAAGCCTCCCTGTTCTGCTTCAAAGCGTCATTTAGAAGGTACAAGCCCTCATTTTTAGGGCACAACGCCTCATTTTTGGCCGCGAATCCTCCTTTTTAGGGGTCAATACGTCCTTTTTGCTGTAAAATCCCTCACTTTTATGTTCCGGACATCTCATTTAGGGCACAAAGCCTTGTTTTGTGGTCCCAAAGCTTCCTCTTCAGAGTCCAAAGCTTTGATTCTGTGGTTGAATTCCTCGTTTTATAATCCAAACCCTCACGTTTATTGCACAAACCCTCATTTTTAGGGCCCAAACGCTCATTTTTATGCTGCAAATCATTTCACTGGAAAATGCCTCCTTTTTATGCTCCAAACGCCTCCTTTAGGGCACGATGTCTGAATGTTAGGTCCCAAAGATTTGGTTAAGAGCCCAAAGCTTGGAGTCTAGGGTTGAAAGCCTGCTTTTTACTCTACAAACCCTCCTGTTTAGGGTACAAACCCTCCTTTTTGGTGCACAAGCCCTCGCTGTTAGGGTGCAAACACTCACGTTAAGATTCCCAAGCTTCGAGTCCAGGGTTGAAATCCACATCTTTATGCTCCAAACGACCGTCTTTAGGCTTCAAATCCGACTTTTAATTCTGAAATCCCACTTTTTTACGCTCCAAACGCTACATTAAGGGCACAAAGTCTCCATTTTAGGTCACAACGCTTCCTTTTTAGAGTCCGGAACGTTGGTTCCACGGTTGAAAGCCTCCCTGTTCTGCTTCAAAGCGTCATTTAGAAGGTACAAGCCCTCATTTTTAGGGCACAACGCCTCATTTTTTGGCCGCGAATCCTCCTCTTTAGGGGTCAATACGTCCTTTTTGCTGTAAAATCCCTCACTTCTATGTTCCGGACATCTCATTTAGGGCACAAAGCCTTGTTTTGTGGTCCCAAAGCTTCCTCTTCAGAGTCCAAAGCTTTGATTCTGTGGTTGAATTCCTCGTTTTATAATCCAAACCCTCACGTTTATTGCACAAACCCTCATTTTTAGGGCCCAAACGCTCATTTTTATGCTGCAAATCATTTCACTGGAAAATGCCTCCTTTTTATGCTCCAAACGCCTCCTTTAGGGCACGATGTCTGAATGTTAGGTCCCAAAGATTTGGTTAAGAGCCCAAAGCTTGGAGTCTAGGGTTGAAAGCCTGCTTTTTACTCTACAAACCCTCCTGTTTAGGGTACAAACCCTCCTTTTTGGTGCACAAGCCCTCGCTGTTAGGGTGCAAACACTCACGTTAAGATTCCCAAGCTTCGAGTCCAGGGTTGAAATCCACATCTTTATGCTCCAAACGACCGTCTTTAGGCTTCAAATCCGACTTTTAATTCTGAAATCCCACTTTTTTACGCTCCAAACGCTACATTAAGGGCACAAAGTCTCCATTTTAGGTCACAACGCTTCCTTTTTAGAGTCCGGAACGTTGGTTCCACGGTTGAAAGCCTCCCTGTTCTGCTTCAAAGCGTCATTTAGAAGGTACAAGCCCTCATTTTTAGGGCACAACGCCTCATTTTTGGCCGCGAATCCTCCTTTTTAGGGGTCAATACGTCCTTTTTGCTGTAAAATCCCTCACTTTTATGTTCCGGACATCTCATTTAGGGCACAAAGCCTTGTTTTGTGGTCCCAAAGCTTCCTCTTCAGAGTCCAAAGCTTTGATTCTGTGGTTGAATTCCTCGTTTTATAATCCAAACCCTCACGTTTATTGCACAAACCCTCATTTTTAGGGCCCAAACGCTCATTTTTATGCTGCAAATCATTTCACTGGAAAATGCCTCCTTTTTATGCTCCAAACGCCTCCTTTAGGGCACGATGTCTGAATGTTAGGTCCCAAAGATTTGGTTAAGAGCCCAAAGCTTGGAGTCTAGGGTTGAAAGCCTGCTTTTTACTCTACAAACCCTCCTGTTTAGGGTACAAACCCTCCTTTTTGGTGCACAAGCCCTCGCTGTTAGGGTGCAAACACTCACGTTAAGATTCCCAAGCTTCGAGTCCAGGGTTGAAATCCACATCTTTATGCTCCAAACGACCGTCTTTGGGCTTCAAATCCGACTTTTAATTCTGAAATCCCACTTTTTTACGCTCCAAACGCTACATTAAGGGCACAAAGTCTCCATTTTAGGTCACAACGCTTCCTTTTTAGAGTCCGGAACGTTGGTTCCAGGGTTGAAAGCCTCCCTGTTCTGCTTCAAAGCGTCATTTAGAAGGTACAAGCCCTCATTTTTAGGGCACAACGCCTCATTTTTTGGCCGCGAATCCTCCTCTTTAGGGGTCAATACGTCCTTTTTGCTGTAAAATCCCTCACTTTTATGTTCCAGACATCTCATTTAGGGCACAAAGCCTTGTTTTGTGGTCCCAAAGCTTCCTCTTCAGAGTCCAAAGCTTTGATTCTGTGGTTGAATTCCTCGTTTTATAATCCAAACCCTCACGTTTATTGCACAAACCCTCATTTTTAGGGCCCAAACGCTCATTTTTATGCTGCAAATCATTTCACTGGAAAATGCCTCCTTTTTATGCTCCAAACGCCTCCTTTAGGGCACGATGTCTGAATGTTAGGTCCCAAAGATTTGGTTAAGAGCCCAAAGCTTGGAGTCTAGGGTTGAAAGCCTGCTTTTTACTCTACAAACCCTCCTGTTTAGGGTACAAACCCTCCTTTTTGGTGCACAAGCCCTCGCTGTTAGGGTGCAAACACTCACGTTAAGATTCCCAAGCTTCGAGTCCAGGGTTGAAATCCACATCTTTATGCTCCAAACGACCGTCTTTAGGCTTCAAATCCGACTTTTAATTCTGAAATCCCACTTTTTTACGCTCCAAACGCTACATTAAGGGCACAAAGTCTCCATTTTAGGTCACAACGCTTCCTTTTTAGAGTCCGGAACGTTGGTTCCACGGTTGAAAGCCTCCCTGTTCTGCTTCAAAGCGTCATTTAGAAGGTACAAGCCCTCATTTTTAGGGCACAACGCCTCATTTTTTGGCCGCGAATCCTCCTTTTTAGGGGTCAATACGTCCTTTTTGCTGTAAAATCCCTCACTTTTATGTTCCGGACATCTCATTTAGGGCACAAAGCCTTGTTTTGTGGTCCCAAAGCTTCCTCTTCAGAGTCCAAAGCTTTGATTCTGTGGTTGAATTCCTCGTTTTATAATCCAAACCCTCACGTTTATTGCACAAACCCTCATTTTTAGGGCCCAAACGCTCATTTTTATGCTGCAAATCATTTCACTGGAAAATGCCTCCTTTTTATGCTCCAAACGCCTCCTTTAGGGCACGATGTCTGAATGTTAGGTCCCAAAGATTTGGTTAAGAGCCCAAAGCTTTGAGTCTAGGGTTGAAAGCCTGCTTTTTACTCTACAAACCCTCCTTTGTAGGGTACAAACCCTCCTTTTTGGTGCACAAGCCCTCGCTGTTAGGGTGCAAACACTCACGTTAAGATTCCCAAGCTTCGAGTCCAGGGTTGAAATCCACATCTTTATGCTCCAAACGACCGTCTTTAGGCTTCAAATCCGACTTTTAATTCTGAAATCCCACTTTTTTACGCTCCAAACGCTACATTAAGGGCACAAAGTCTCCATTTTAGGTCACAACGCTTCCTTTTTAGAGTCTGGAACGTTGGTTCCAGGGTTGAAAGCCTCCCTGTTCTGCTTCAAAGCGTCATTTAGAAGGTACAAGCCCTCATTTTTAGGGCACAACGCCTCATTTTTTGGCCGCGAATCCTCCTCTTTAGGGGTCAATACGTCCTTTTTGCTGTAAAATCCCTCACTTTTATGTTCCAGACATCTCATTTAGGGCACAAAGCCTTGTTTTGTGGTCCCAAAGCTTCCTCTTCAGAGTCCAAAGCTTTGATTCTGTGGTTGAATTCCTCGTTTTATAATCCAGACCCTCACGTTTATTGCACAAACCCTCATTTTTAGGGCCCAAACGCTCATTTTTATGCTGCAAATCATTTCACTGGAAAATGCCTCCTTTTTATGCTCCAAACGCCTCCTTTAGGGCACGATGTCTGAATGTTAGGTCCCAAAGATTTGGTTAAGAGCCCAAAGCTTGGAGTCTAGGGTTGAAAGCCTGCTTTTTACTGTACAAACCCTCCTGTTTAGGGTACAAACCCTCCTTTTTGGTGCACAAGCCCTCGCTGTTAGGGTGCAAACACTCACGTTAAGATTCCCAAGCTTCGAGTCCAGGGTTGAAATCCACATCTTTATGCTCCAAACGACCGTCTTTAGGCTTCAAATCCGACTTTTAATTCTGAAATCCCACTTTTTTACGCTCCAAACGCTACATTAAGGGCACAAAGTCTCCATTTTGGGTCACAACGCTTCCTTTTTAGAGTCCGGAACGTTGGTTCCAGGGTTGAAAGCCTCCCTGTTCTGCTTCAAAGCGTCATTTAGAAGGTACAAGCCCTCATTTTTAGGGCGCAATGCCTCATTTTTTGGCCGCGAATCCTCCTTTTTAGGGGTCAATACGTCCTTTTTGCTGTAAAATCCCTCACTTTTATGTTCCGGACATCTCATTTAGGGCACAAAGTCTTGTTTTGTGGTCCCAAAGCTTCCTCTTCAGAGTCCAAAGCTTTGATTCTGTGGTTGAATTCCTCGTTTTATAATCTAAACCCTCACGTTTATTGCACAAACCCTCATTTTTAGGGCCCAAACGCTCATTTTTATGCTGCAAATCATTTCACTGGAAAATGCCTCCTTTTTATGCTCCAAACGCCTCCTTTAGGGCACGATGTCTGAATGTTAGGTCCCAAAGATTTGGTTAAGAGCCCAAAGCTTGGAGTCTAGGGTTGAAAGCCTGCTTTTTACTGTACAAACCCTCCTGTTTAGGGTACAAACCCTCCTTTTTGGTGCACAAGCCCTCGCTGTTAGGGTGCAAACACTCACGTTAAGATTCCCAAGCTTCGAGTCCAGGGTTGAAATCCACATCTTTATGCTCCAAACGACCGTCTTTAGGCTTCAAATCCGACTTTTAATTCTGAAATCCCACTTTTTTACGCTCCAAACGCTACATTAAGGGCACAAAGTCTCCATTTTGGGTCACAACGCTTCCTTTTTAGAGTCCGGAACGTTGGTTCCACGGTTGAAAGCCTCCCTGTTCTGCTTCAAAGCGTCATTTAGAAGGTACAAGCCCTCATTTTTAGGGCACAACGCCTCATTTTTTGGCCGCGAATCCTCCTTTTTAGGGGTCAATACGTCCTTTTTGCTGTAAAATCCCTCACTTTTATGTTCCGGACATCTCATTTAAGGCACAAAGCCTTGTTTTGTGGTCCCAAAGCTTCCTCTTCAGAGTCCAAAGCTTTGATTCTGTGGTTGAATTCCTCGTTTTATAATCCAAACCCTCACGTTTATTGCACAAACCCTCATTTTTAGGGCCCAAACGCTCATTTTTATGCTGCAAATCATTTCACTGGAAAATGCCTCCTTTTTATGCTCCAAACGCCTCCTTTAGGGCACGATGTCTGAATGTTAGGTCCCAAAGATTTGGTTAAGAGCCCAAAGCTTGGAGTCTAGGGTTGAAAGCCTGCTTTTTACTCTACAAACCCTCCTGTTTAGGGTACAAACCCTCCTTTTTGGTGCACAAGCCCTCGCTGTTAGGGTGCAAACACTCACGTTAAGATTCCCAAGCTTCGAGTCCAGGGTTGAAATCCACATCTTTATGCTCCAAACGACCGTCTTTAGGCTTCAAATCCGACTTTTAATTCTGAAATCCCACTTTTTTACGCTCCAAACGCTACATTAAGGGCACAAAGTCTCCATTTTAGGTCACAACGCTTCCTTTTTAGAGTCCGGAACGTTGGTTCCACGGTTGAAAGCCTCCCTGTTCTGCTTCAAAGCGTCATTTAGAAGGTACAAGCCCTCATTTTTAGGGCACAACGCCTCATTTTTTGGCCGCGAATCCTCCTCTTTAGGGGTCAATACGTCCTTTTTGCTGTAAAATCCCTCACTTTTATGTTCCAGACATCTCATTTAGGGCACAAAGCCTTGTTTTGTGGTCCCAAAGCTTCCTCTTCAGAGTCCAAAGCTTTGATTCTGTGGTTGAATTCCTCGTTTTATAATCCAAACCCTCACGTTTATTGCACAAACCCTCATTTTTAGGGCCCAAACGCTCATTTTTATGCTGCAAATCATTTCACTGGAAAATGCCTCCTTTTTATGCTCCAAACGCCTCCTTTAGGGCACGATGTCTGAATGTTAGGTCCCAAAGATTTGGTTAAGAGCCCAAAGCTTGGAGTCTAGGGTTGAAAGCCTGCTTTTTACTGTACAAACCCTCCTGTTTAGGGTACAAACCCTCCTTTTTGGTGCACAAGCCCTCGCTGTTAGGGTGCAAACACTCACGTTAAGATTCCCAAGCTTCGAGTCCAGGGTTGAAATCCACATCTTTATGCTCCAAACGACCGTCTTTAGGCTTCAAATCCGACTTTTAATTCTGAAATCCCACTTTTTTACGCTCCAAACGCTACATTAAGGGCACAAAGTCTCCATTTTAGGTCACAACGCTTCCTTTTTAGAGTCCGGAACGTTGGTTCCAGGGTTGAAAGCCTCCCTGTTCTGCTTCAAAGCGTCATTTAGAAGGTACAAGCCCTCATTTTTAGGGCGCAACGCCTCATTTTTTGGCCGCGAATCCTCCTTTTTAGGGGTCAATACGTCCTTTTTGCTGTAAAATCCCTCACTTTTATGTTCCAGACTTCTCATTTAGGGCACAAAGCCTTGTTTTGTGGTCCCAAAGCTTCCTCTTCAGAGTCCAAAGCTTTGATTCTGTGGTTGAATTCCTCGTTTTATAATCCAAACCCTCACGTTTATTGCACAAACCCTCATTTTTAGGGCCCAAACGCTCATTTTTATGCTGCAAATCATTTCACTGGAAAATGCCTCCTTTTTATGCTCCAAACGCCTCCTTTAGGGCACGATGTCTGAATGTTAGGTCCCAAAGATTTGGTTAAGAGCCCAAAGCTTGGAGTCTAGGGTTGAAAGCCTGCTTTTTACTCTACAAACCCTCCTGTTTAGGGTACAAACCCTCCTTTTTGGTGCACAAGCCCTCGCTGTTAGGGTGCAAACACTCACGTTAAGATTCCCAAGCTTCGAGTCCAGGGTTGAAATCCACATCTTTATGCTCCAAACGACCGTCTTTAGGCTTCAAATCCGACTTTTAATTCTGAAATCCCACTTTTTTACGCTCCAAACGCTACATTAAGGGCACAAAGTCTCCATTTTAGGTCACAACGCTTCCTTTTTAGAGTCCGGAACGTTGGTTCCACGGTTGAAAGCCTCCCTGTTCTGCTTCAAAGCGTCATTTAGAAGGTACAAGCCCTCATTTTTAGGGCACAACGCCTCATTTTTGGCCGCGAATCCTCCTTTTTAGGGGTCAATACGTCCTTTTTGCTGTAAAATCCCTCACTTTTATGTTCCGGACATCTCATTTAGGGCACAAAGCCTTGTTTTGTGGTCCCAAAGCTTCCTCTTCAGAGTCCAAAGCTTTGATTCTGTGGTTGAATTCCTCGTTTTATAATCCAAACCCTCACGTTTATTGCACAAACCCTCATTTTTAGGGCCCAAACGCTCATTTTTATGCTGCAAATCATTTCACTGGAAAATGCCTCCTTTTTATGCTCCAAACGCCTCCTTTAGGGCACGATGTCTGAATGTTAGGTCCCAAAGATTTGGTTAAGAGCCCAAAGCTTGGAGTCTAGGGTTGAAAGCCTGCTTTTTACTGTACAAACCCTCCTGTTTAGGGTACAAACCCTCCTTTTTGGTGCACAAGCCCTCGCTGTTAGGGTGCAAACACTCACGTTAAGATTCCCAAGCTTCGAGTCCAGGGTTGAAATCCACATCTTTATGCTCCAAACGACCGTCTTTAGGCTTCAAATCCGACTTTTAATTCTGAAATCCCACTTTTTTACGCTCCAAACGCTACATTAAGGGCACAAAGTCTCCATTTTAGGTCACAACGCTTCCTTTTTAGAGTCCGGAACGTTGGTTCCACGGTTGAAAGCCTCCCTGTTCTGCTTCAAAGCGTCATTTAGAAGGTACAAGCCCTCATTTTTAGGGCACAACGCCTCATTTTTTGGCCGCGAATCCTCCTCTTTAGGGGTCAATACGTCCTTTTTGCTGTAAAATCCCTCACTTTTATGTTCCAGACATCTCATTTAGGGCACAAAGCCTTGTTTTGTGGTCCCAAAGCTTCCTCTTCAGAGTCCAAAGCTTTGATTCTGTGGTTGAATTCCTCGTTTTATAATCCAAACCCTCACGTTTATTGCACAAACCCTCATTTTTAGGGCCCAAACGCTCATTTTTATGCTGCAAATCATTTCACTGGAAAATGCCTCCTTTTTATGCTCCAAACGCCTCCTTTAGGGCACGATGTCTGAATGTTAGGTCCCAAAGATTTGGTTAAGAGCCCAAAGCTTGGAGTCTAGGGTTGAAAGCCTGCTTTTTACTGTACAAACCCTCCTGTTTAGGGTACAAACCCTCCTTTTTGGTGCACAAGCCCTCGCTGTTAGGGTGCAAACACTCACGTTAAGATTCCCAAGCTTCGAGTCCAGGGTTGAAATCCACATCTTTATGCTCCAAACGACCGTCTTTAGGCTTCAAATCCGACTTTTAATTCTGAAATCCCACTTTTTTACGCTCCAAACGCTACATTAAGGGCACAAAGTCTCCATTTTAGGTCACAACGCTTCCTTTTTAGAGTCCGGAACGTTGGTTCCACGGTTGAAAGCCTCCCTGTTCTGCTTCAAAGCGTCATTTAGAAGGTACAAGCCCTCATTTTTAGGGCACAACGCCTCATTTTTTGGCCGCGAATCCTCCTTTTTAGGGGTCAATACGTCCTTTTTGCTGTAAAATCCCTCACTTTTATGTTCCGGACATCTCATTTAAGGCACAAAGCCTTGTTTTGTGGTCCCAAAGCTTCCTCTTCAGAGTCCAAAGCTTTGATTCTGTGGTTGAATTCCTCGTTTTATAATCCAAACCCTCACGTTTATTGCACAAACCCTCATTTTTAGGGCCCAAACGCTCATTTTTATGCTGCAAATCATTTCACTGGAAAATGCCTCCTTTTTATGCTCCAAACGCCTCCTTTAGGGCACGATGTCTGAATGTTAGGTCCCAAAGATTTGGTTAAGAGCCCAAAGCTTGGAGTCTAGGGTTGAAAGCCTGCTTTTTACTCTACAAACCCTCCTGTTTAGGGTACAAACCCTCCTTTTTGGTGCACAAGCCCTCGCTGTTAGGGTGCAAACACTCACGTTAAGATTCCCAAGCTTCGAGTCCAGGGTTGAAATCCACATCTTTATGCTCCAAACGACCGTCTTTAGGCTTCAAATCCGACTTTTAATTCTGAAATCCCACTTTTTTACGCTCCAAACGCTACATTAAGGGCACAAAGTCTCCATTTTAGGTCACAACGCTTCCTTTTTAGAGTCCGGAACGTTGGTTCCACGGTTGAAAGCCTCCCTGTTCTGCTTCAAAGCGTCATTTAGAAGGTACAAGCCCTCATTTTTAGGGCACAACGCCTCATTTTTGGCCGCGAATCCTCCTTTTTAGGGGTCAATACGTCCTTTTTGCTGTAAAATCCCTCACTTTTATGTTCCGGACATCTCATTTAGGGCACAAAGCCTTGTTTTGTGGTCCCAAAGCTTCCTCTTCAGAGTCCAAAGCTTTGATTCTGTGGTTGAATTCCTCGTTTTATAATCCAAACCCTCACGTTTATTGCACAAACCCTCATTTTTAGGGCCCAAACGCTCATTTTTATGCTGCAAATCATTTCACTGGAAAATGCCTCCTTTTTATGCTCCAAACGCCTCCTTTAGGGCACGATGTCTGAATGTTAGGTCCCAAAGATTTGGTTAAGAGCCCAAAGCTTGGAGTCTAGGGTTGAAAGCCTGCTTTTTACTCTACAAACCCTCCTTTGTAGGGTACAAACCCTCCTTTTTGGTGCACAAGCCCTCGCTGTTAGGGTGCAAACACTCACGTTAAGATTCCCAAGCTTCGAGTCCAGGGTTGAAATCCACATCTTTATGCTCCAAACGACCGTCTTTAGGCTTCAAATCCGACTTTTAATTCTGAAATCCCACTTTTTTACGCTCCAAACGCTACATTAAGGGCACAAAGTCTCCATTTTAGGTCACAACGCTTCCTTTTTAGAGTCCGGAACGTTGGTTCCAGGGTTGAAAGCCTCCCTGTTCTGCTTCAAAGCGTCATTTAGAAGGTACAAGCCCTCATTTTTAGGGCACAACGCCTCATTTTTTGGCCGCGAATCCTCCTCTTTAGGGGTCAATACGTCCTTTTTGCTGTAAAATCCCTCACTTTTATGTTCCGGACATCTCATTTAGGGCACAAAGCCTTGTTTTGTGGTCCCAAAGCTTCCTCTTCAGAGTCCAAAGCTTTGATTCTGTGGTTGAATTCCTCGTTTTATAATCCAAACCCTCACGTTTATTGCACAAACCCTCATTTTTAGGGCCCAAACGCTCATTTTTATGCTGCAAATCATTTCACTGGAAAATGCCTCCTTTTTATGCTCCAAACGCCTCCTTTAGGGCACGATGTCTGAATGTTAGGTCCCAAAGATTTGGTTAAGAGCCCAAAGCTTGGAGTCTAGGGTTGAAAGCCTGCTTTTTACTGTACAAACCCTCCTGTTTAGGGTACAAACCCTCCTTTTTGGTGCACAAGCCCTCGCTGTTAGGGTGCAAACACTCACGTTAAGATTCCCAAGCTTCGAGTCCAGGGTTGAAATCCACATCTTTATGCTCCAAACGACCGTCTTTAGGCTTCAAATCCGACTTTTAATTCTGAAATCCCACTTTTTTACGCTCCAAACGCTACATTAAGGGCACAAAGTCTCCATTTTAGGTCACAACGCTTCCTTTTTAGAGTCCGGAACGTTGGTTCCAGGGTTGAAAGCCTCCCTGTTCTGCTTCAAAGCGTCATTTAGAAGGTACAAGCCCTCATTTTTAGGGCGCAACGCCTCATTTTTTGGCCGCGAATCCTCCTTTTTAGGGGTCAATACGTCCTTTTTGCTGTAAAATCCCTCACTTTTATGTTCCGGACATCTCATTTAAGGCACAAAGCCTTGTTTTGTGGTCCCAAAGCTTCCTCTTCAGAGTCCAAAGCTTTGATTCTGTGGTTGAATTCCTCGTTTTATAATCCAAACCCTCACGTTTATTGCACAAACCCTCATTTTTAGGGCCCAAACGCTCATTTTTATGCTGCAAATCATTTCACTGGAAAATGCCTCCTTTTTATGCTCCAAACGCCTCCTTTAGGGCACGATGTCTGAATGTTAGGTCCCAAAGATTTGGTTAAGAGCCCAAAGCTTGGAGTCTAGGGTTGAAAGCCTGCTTTTTACTCTACAAACCCTCCTTTGTAGGGTACAAACCCTCCTTTTTGGTGCACAAGCCCTCGCTGTTAGGGTGCAAACACTCACGTTAAGATTCCCAAGCTTCGAGTCCAGGGTTGAAATCCACATCTTTATGCTCCAAACGACCGTCTTTGGGCTTCAAATCCTACTTTTAATTCTGAAATCCCACCTTTTTACGCTCCAAACGCTACATTAAGGGCACAAAGTCTCCATTTTAGGTCACAACGCTTCCTTTTTAGAGTCCGGAACGTTGGTTCCAGGGTTGAAAGCCTCCCTGTTCTGCTTCAAAGCGTCATTTAGAAGGTACAAGCCCTCATTTTTAGGGCGCAACGCCTCATTTTTTGGCCGCGAATCCTCCTTTTTAGGGGTCAATACGTCCTTTTTGCTGTAAAATCCCTCACTTCTATGTTCCGGACATCTCATTTAGGGCACAAAGCCTTGTTTTGTGGTCCCAAAGCTTCCTCTTCAGAGTCCAAAGCCTTGATTCTGTGGTTGAATTCCTCGTTTTATAATCCAAACTCTCACGTTTATTGCACAAACCCTCATTTTTAGGGCCCAAACGCTCATTTTTATGCTGCAAATCATTTCACTGGAAAATGCCTCCTTTTTATGCTCCAAACGCCTCCTTTAGGGCACGATGTCTGAATGTTAGGTCCCAAAGATTTGGTTAAGAGCCCAAAGCTTGGAGTCTAGGGTTGAAAGCCTGCTTTTTACTCTACAAACCCTCCTGTTTAGGGTACAAACCCTCCTTTTTGGTGCACAAGCCCTCGCTGTTAGGGTGCAAACACTCACGTTAAGATTCCCAAGCTTCGAGTCCAGGGTTGAAATCCACATCTTTATGCTCCAAATGACCGTCTTTAGGCTTCAAATCCGACTTTTAATTCTGAAATCCCACTTTTTTACGCTCCAAACGCTACATTAAGGGCACAAAGTCTCCATTTTAGGTCACAACGCTTCCTTTTTAGAGTCCGGAACGTTGGTTCCAGGGTTGAAAGCCTCCCTGTTCTGCTTCAAAGCGTCATTTAGAAGGTACAAGCCCTCATTTTTAGGGCGCAACGCCTCATTTTTTGGCCGCGACTCCTCCTCTTTAGGGGTCAATACGTCCTTTTTGCTGTAAAATCCCTCACTTTTATGTTCCAGACTTCTCATTTAGGGCACAAAGCCTTGTTTTGTGGTCCCAAAGCTTCCTCTTCAGAGTTCAAAGCTTTGATTCTGTGGTTGAATTCCTCGTTTTATAATCCAAACCCTCACGTTTATTGCACAAACCCTCATTTTTAGGGCCCAAACGCTCATTTTTATGCTGCAAATCATTTCACTGGAAAATGCCTCCTTTTTATGCTCCAAACGCCTCCTTTAGGGCACGATGTCTGAATGTTAGGTCCCAAAGATTTGGTTAAGAGCCCAAAGCTTGGAGTCTAGGGTTGAAAGCCTGCTTTTTACTCTACAAACCCTCCTGTTTAGGGTACAAACCCTCCTTTTTGGTGCACAAGCCCTCGCTGTTAGGGTGCAAACACTCACGTTAAGATTCCCAAGCTTCGAGTCCAGGGTTGAAATCCACATCTTTATGCTCCAAACGACCGTCTTTAGGCTTCAAATCCGACTTTTAATTCTGAAATCCCACTTTTTTACGCTCCAAACGCTACATTAAGGGCACAAAGTCTCCATTTTAGGTCACAACGCTTCCTTTTTAGAGTCCGGAACGTTGGTTCCACGGTTGAAAGCCTCCCTGTTCTGCTTCAAAGCGTCATTTAGAAGGTACAAGCCCTCATTTTTAGGGCACAACGCCTCATTTTTTGGCCGCGAATCCTCCTCTTTAGGGGTCAATACGTCCTTTTTGCTGTAAAATCCCTCACTTTTATGTTCCAGACATCTCATTTAGGGCACAAAGCCTTGTTTTGTGGTCCCAAAGCTTCCTCTTCAGAGTCCAAAGCTTTGATTCTGTGGTTGAATTCCTCGTTTTATAATCCAAACCCTCACGTTTATTGCACAAACCCTCATTTTTAGGGCCCAAACGCTCATTTTTATGCTGCAAATCATTTCACTGGAAAATGCCTCCTTTTTATGCTCCAAACGCCTCCTTTAGGGCACGATGTCTGAATGTTAGGTCCCAAAGATTTGGTTAAGAGCCCAAAGCTTGGAGTCTAGGGTTGAAAGCCTGCTTTTTACTCTACAAACCCTCCTGTTTAGGGTACAAACCCTCCTTTTTGGTGCACAAGCCCTCGCTGTTAGGGTGCAAACACTCACGTTAAGATTCCCAAGCTTCGAGTCCAGGGTTGAAATCCACATCTTTATGCTCCAAACGACCGTCTTTAGGCTTCAAATCCGACTTTTAATTCTGAAATCCCACTTTTTTACGCTCCAAACGCTACATTAAGGGCACAAAGTCTCCATTTTAGGTCACAACGCTTCCTTTTTAGAGTCCGGAACGTTGGTTCCAGGGTTGAAAGCCTCCCTGTTCTGCTTCAAAGCGTCATTTAGAAGGTACAAGCCCTCATTTTTAGGGCGCAACGCCTCATTTTTTGGCCGCGAATCCTCCTTTTTAGGGGTCAATACGTCCTTTTTGCTGTAAAATCCCTCACTTTTATGTTCCGGACATCTCATTTAGGGCACAAAGCCTTGTTTTGTGGTCCCAAAGCTTCCTCTTCAGAGTCCAAAGCTTTGATTCTGTGGTTGAATTCCTCGTTTTATAATCCAAACCCTCACGTTTATTGCACAAACCCTCATTTTTAGGGCCCAAACGCTCATTTTTATGCTGCAAATCATTTCACTGGAAAATGCCTCCTTTTTATGCTCCAAACGCCTCCTTTAGGGCACGATGTCTGAATGTTAGGTCCCAAAGATTTGGTTAAGAGCCCAAAGCTTGGAGTCTAGGGTTGAAAGCCTGCTTTTTACTCTACAAACCCTCCTGTTTAGGGTACAAACCCTCCTTTTTGGTGCACAAGCCCTCGCTGTTAGGGTGCAAACACTCACGTTAAGATTCCCAAGCTTCGAGTCCAGGGTTGAAATCCACATCTTTATGCTCCAAACGACCGTCTTTAGGCTTCAAATCCGACTTTTAATTCTGAAATCCCACTTTTTTACGCTCCAAACGCTACATTAAGGGCACAAAGTCTCCATTTTAGGTCACAACGCTTCCTTTTTAGAGTCCGGAACGTTGGTTCCACGGTTGAAAGCCTCCCTGTTCTGCTTCAAAGCGTCATTTAGAAGGTACAAGCCCTCATTTTTAGGGCGCAACGCCTCATTTTTTGCAGCGAATCTTCCTTTTTAGGGGTCAATACGTCCTTTTTGCTGTAAAATCCCTCACTTTTATGTTCCGGACATCTCATTTAGGGCACAAAGCCTTGTTTTGTGGTCCCAAAGCTTCCTCTTCAGAGTCCAAAGCTTTGATTCTGTGGTTGAATTCCTCGTTTTATAATCCAAACCCTCACGTTTATTGCACAAACCCTCATTTTTAGGGCCCAAACGCTCATTTTTATGCTGCAAATCATTTCACTGGAAAATGCCTCCTTTTTATGCTCCAAACGCCTCCTTTAGGGCACGATGTCTGAATGTTAGGTCCCAAAGATTTGGTTAAGAGCCCAAAGCTTGGAGTCTAGGGTTGCAAGCCTGCTTTTTACTCTACAAATCCTCCTGTTTAGGGTACAAACCCTCCTTTTTGGTGCACAAGCCCTCGCTGTTAGGGTGCAAACACTCACGTTAAGATTCCCAAGCTTCGAGTCCAGGGTTGAAATCCACATCTTTATGCTCCAAACGACCGTCTTTAGGCTTCAAATCCGACTTTTAATTCTGAAATCCCACTTTTTTACGCTCCAAACGCTACATTAAGGGCACAAAGTCTCCATTTTAGGTCACAACGCTTCCTTTTTAGAGTCCGGAACGTTGGTTCCAGGGTTGAAAGCCTCCCTGTTCTGCTTCAAAGCGTCATTTAGAAGGTACAAGCCCTCATTTTTAGGGCGCAACGCCTCATTTTTTGGCCGCGAATCCTCCTTTTTAGGGGTCAATACGTCCTTTTTGCTGTAAAATCCCTCACTTTTATGTTCCGGACATCTCATTTAGGGCACAAAGCCTTGTTTTGTGGTCCCAAAGCTTCCTCTTCAGAGTCCAAAGCTTTGATTCTGTGGTTGAATTCCTCGTTTTATAATCCAAACCCTCACGTTTATTGCACAAACCCTCATTTTTAGGGCCCAAACGCTCATTTTTATGCTGCAAATCATTTCACTGGAAAATGCCTCCTTTTTATGCTCCAAACGCCTCCTTTAGGGCACGATGTCTGAATGTTAGGTCCCAAAGATTTGGTTAAGAGCCCAAAGCTTTGAGTCTAGGGTTGAAAGCCTGCTTTTTACTCTACAAACCCTCCTGTTTAGGGTACAAACCCTCCTTTTTGGTGCACAAGCCCTCGCTGTTAGGGTGCAAACACTCACGTTAAGATTCCCAAGCTTCGAGTCCAGGGTTGAAATCCACATCTTTATGCTCCAAACGACCGTCTTTAGGCTTCAAATCCGACTTTTAATTCTGAAATCCCACTTTTTTACGCTCCAAACGCTACATTAAGGGCACAAAGTCTCCATTTTAGGTCACAACGCTTCCTTTTTAGAGTCCGGAACGTTGGTTCCAGGGTTGAAAGCCTCCCTGTTCTGCTTCAAAGCGTCATTTAGAAGGTACAAGCCCTCATTTTTAGGGCGCAACACCTCATTTTTTGGCCGCGAATCCTCCTTTTTAGGGGTCAATACGTCCTTTTTGCTGTAAAATCCCTCACTTCTATGTTCCGGACATCTCATTTAAGGCACAAAGCCTTGTTTTGTGGTCCCAAAGCTTCCTCTTCAGAGTCCAAAGCTTTGATTCTGTGGTTGAATTCCTCGTTTTATAATCCAAACCCTCACGTTTATTGCACAAACCCTCATTTTTAGGGCCCAAACGCTCATTTTTATGCTGCAAATCATTTCACTGGAAAATGCCTCCTTTTTATGCTCCAAACGCCTCCTTTAGGGCACGATGTCTGAATGTTAGGTCCCAAAGATTTGGTTAAGAGCCCAAAGCTTGGAGTCTAGGGTTGAAAGCCTGCTTTTTACTCTACAAACCCTCCTGTTTAGGGTACAAACCCTCCTTTTTGGTGCACAAGCCCTCGCTGTTAGGGTGCAAACACTCACGTTAAGATTCCCAAGCTTCGAGTCCAGGGTTGAAATCCACATCTTTATGCTCCAAACGACCGTCTTTGGGCTTCAAATCCGACTTTTAATTCTGAAATCCCACTTTTTTACGCTCCAAACGCTACATTAAGGGCACAAAGTCTCCATTTTAGGTCACAACGCTTCCTTTTTAGAGTCCGGAACGTTGGTTCCAGGGTTGAAAGCCTCCCTGTTCTGCTTCAAAGCGTCATTTAGAAGGTACAAGCCCTCATTTTTAGGGCACAACGCCTCATTTTTTGGCCGCAAATCCTCCTTTTTAGGGGTCAATACGTCCTTTTTGCTGTAAAATCCCTCACTTTTATGTTCCAGACTTCTCATTTAGGGCACAAAGCCTTGTTTTGTGGTCCCAAAGCTTCCTCTTCAGAGTCCAAAGCTTTGATTCTGTGGTTGAATTCCTCGTTTTATAATCCAAACCCTCACGTTTATTGCACAAACCCTCATTTTTAGGGCCCAAACGCTCATTTTTATGCTGCAAATCATTTCACTGGAAAATGCCTCCTTTTTATGCTCCAAACGCCTCCTTTAGGGCACGATGTCTGAATGTTAGGTCCCAAAGATTTGGTTAAGAGCCCAAAGCTTGGAGTCTAGGGTTGAAAGCCTGCTTTTTACTCTACAAACCCTCCTGTTTAGGGTACAAACCCTCCTTTTTGGTGCACAAGCCCTCGCTGTTAGGGTGCAAACACTCCTGTTAAGATTCCCAAGCTTCGAGTCCAGGGTTGAAATCCACATCTTTATGCTCCAAACGACCGTCTTTAGGCTTCAAATCCGACTTTTAATTCTGAAATCCCACTTTTTTACGCTCCAAACGCTACATTAAGGGCACAAAGTCTCCATTTTAGGTCACAACGCTTCCTTTTTAGAGTCCGGAACGTTGGTTCCACGGTTGAAAGCCTCCCTGTTCTGCTTCAAAGCGTCATTTAGAAGGTACAAGCCCTCATTTTTAGGGCACAACGCCTCATTTTTTGGCTGCGAATCCTCCTTTTTAGGGGTCAATACGTCCTTTTTGCTGTAAAATCCCTCACTTCTATGTTCCGGACATCTCATTTAGGGCACAAAGCCTTGTTTTGTGGTCCCAAAGCTTCCTCTTCAGAGTCCAAAGCTTTGATTCTGTGGTTGAATTCCTCGTTTTATAATCCAAACCCTCACGTTTATTGCACAAACCCTCATTTTTAGGGCCCAAACGCTCATTTTTATGCTGCAAATCATTTCACTGGAAAATGCCTCCTTTTTATGCTCCAAACGCCTCCTTTAGGGCACGATGTCTGAATGTTAGGTCCCAAAGATTTGGTTAAGAGCCCAAAGCTTTGAGTCTAGGGTTGAAAGCCTGCTTTTTACTCTACAAACCCTCCTGTTTAGGGTACAAACCCTCCTTTTTGGTGCACAAGCCCTCGCTGTTAGGGTGCAAACACTCACGTTAAGATTCCCAAGCTTCGAGTCCAGGGTTGAAATCCACATCTTTATGCTCCAAACGACCGTCTTTAGGCTTCAAATCCTACTTTTAATTCTGAAATCCCACTTTTTTACGCTCCAAACGCTACATTAAGGGCACAAAGTCTCCATTTTAGGTCACAACGCTTCCTTTTTAGAGTCCGGAACGTTGGTTCCACGGTTGAAAGCCTCCCTGTTCTGCTTCAAAGCGTCATTTAGAAGGTACAAGCCCTCATTTTTAGGGCACAACGCCTCATTTTTTGGCCGCGAATACTCCTCTTTAGGGGTCAATACGTCCTTTTTGCTGTAAAATCCCTCACTTTTATGTTCCAGACTTCTCATTTAGGGCACAAAGCCTTGTTTTGTGGTCCCAAAGCTTCCTCTTCAGAGTCCAAAGCTTTGATTCTGTGGTTGAATTCCTCGTTTTATAATCCAAACCCTCACGTTTATTGCACAAACCCTCATTTTTAGGGCCCAAACGCTCATTTTTATGCTGCAAATCATTTCACTGGAAAATGCCTCCTTTTTATGCTCCAAACGCCTCCTTTAGGGCACGATGTCTGAATGTTAGGTCCCAAAGATTTGGTTAAGAGCCCAAAGCTTGGAGTCTAGGGTTGAAAGCCTGCTTTTTACTGTACAAACCCTCCTGTTTAGGGTACAAACCCTCCTTTTTGGTGCACAAGCCCTCGCTGTTAGGGTGCAAACACTCACGTTAAGATTCCCAAGCTTCGAGTCCAGGGTTGAAATCCACATCTTTATGCTCCAAACGACCGTCTTTAGGCTTCAAATCCGACTTTTAATTCTGAAATCCCACTTTTTTACGCTCCAAACGCTACATTAAGGGCACAAAGTCTCCATTTTAGGTCACAACGCTTCCTTTTTAGAGTCCGGAACGTTGGTTCCAGGGTTGAAAGCCTCCCTGTTCTGCTTCAAAGCGTCATTTAGAAGGTACAAGCCCTCATTTTTAGGACGCAACGCCTCATATTTTGCAGCGAATCTTCCTTTTTAGGGGTCAATACGTCCTTTTTGCTGTAAAATCCCTCACTTCTATGTTCCGGACATCTCATTTAGGGCACAAAGCCTTGTTTTGTGGTCCCAAAGCTTCCTCTTCAGAGTCCAAAGCTTTGATTCTGTGGTTGAATTCCTCGTTTTATAATCCAAACCCTCACGTTTATTGCACAAACCCTCATTTTTAGGGCCCAAACGCTCATTTTTATGCTGCAAATCATTTCACTGGAAAATGCCTCCTTTTTATGCTCCAAACGCCTCCTTTAGGGCACGATGTCTGAATGTTAGGTCCCAAAGATTTGGTTAAGAGCCCAAAGCTTGGAGTCTAGGGTTGAAAGCCTGCTTTTTACTCTACAAACCCTCCTGTTTAGGGTACAAACCCTCCTTTTTGGTGCACAAGCCCTCGCTGTTAGGGTGCAAACACTCCTGTTAAGATTCCCAAGCTTCGAGTCCAGGGTTGAAATCCACATCTTTATGCTCCAAACGACCGTCTTTAGGCTTCAAATCCGACTTTTAATTCTGAAATCCCACTTTTTTACGCTCCAAACGCTACATTAAGGGCACAAAGTCTCCATTTTAGGTCACAACGCTTCCTTTTTAGAGTCCGGAACGTTGGTTCCACGGTTGAAAGCCTCCCTGTTCTGCTTCAAAGCGTCATTTAGAAGGTACAAGCCCTCATTTTTAGGGCACAACGCCTCATTTTTTGGCTGCGAATCCTCCTTTTTAGGGGTCAATACGTCCTTTTTGCTGTAAAATCCCTCACTTCTATGTTCCGGACATCTCATTTAGGGCACAAAGCCTTGTTTTGTGGTCCCAAAGCTTCCTCTTCAGAGTCCAAAGCTTTGATTCTGTGGTTGAATTCCTCGTTTTATAATCCAAACCCTCACGTTTATTGCACAAACCCTCATTTTTAGGGCCCAAACGCTCATTTTTATGCTGCAAATCATTTCACTGGAAAATGCCTCCTTTTTATGCTCCAAACGCCTCCTTTAGGGCACGATGTCTGAATGTTAGGTCCCAAAGATTTGGTTAAGAGCCCAAAGCTTGGAGTCTAGGGTTGAAAGCCTGCTTTTTACTCTACAAACCCTCCTGTTTAGGGTACAAACCCTCCTTTTTGGTGCACAAGCCCTCGCTGTTAGGGTGCAAACACTCACGTTAAGATTCCCAAGCTTCGAGTCCAGGGTTGAAATCCACATCTTTATGCTCCAAACGACCGTCTTTAGGCTTCAAATCCTACTTTTAATTCTGAAATCCCACTTTTTTACGCTCCAAACGCTACATTAAGGGCACAAAGTCTCCATTTTAGGTCACAACGCTTCCTTTTTAGAGTCCGGAACGTTGGTTCCACGGTTGAAAGCCTCCCTGTTCTGCTTCAAAGCGTCATTTAGAAGGTACAAGCCCTCATTTTTAGGGCACAACGCCTCATTTTTTGGCCGCGAATACTCCTCTTTAGGGGTCAATACGTCCTTTTTGCTGTAAAATCCCTCACTTTTATGTTCCAGACTTCTCATTTAGGGCACAAAGCCTTGTTTTGTGGTCCCAAAGCTTCCTCTTCAGAGTCCAAAGCTTTGATTCTGTGGTTGAATTCCTCGTTTTATAATCCAAACCCTCACGTTTATTGCACAAACCCTCATTTTTAGGGCCCAAACGCTCATTTTTATGCTGCAAATCATTTCACTGGAAAATGCCTCCTTTTTATGCTCCAAACGCCTCCTTTAGGGCACGATGTCTGAATGTTAGGTCCCAAAGATTTGGTTAAGAGCCCAAAGCTTGGAGTCTAGGGTTGAAAGCCTGCTTTTTACTGTACAAACCCTCCTGTTTAGGGTACAAACCCTCCTTTTTGGTGCACAAGCCCTCGCTGTTAGGGTGCAAACACTCACGTTAAGATTCCCAAGCTTCGAGTCCAGGGTTGAAATCCACATCTTTATGCTCCAAACGACCGTCTTTAGGCTTCAAATCCGACTTTTAATTCTGAAATCCCACTTTTTTACGCTCCAAACGCTACATTAAGGGCACAAAGTCTCCATTTTAGGTCACAACGCTTCCTTTTTAGAGTCCGGAACGTTGGTTCCAGGGTTGAAAGCCTCCCTGTTCTGCTTCAAAGCGTCATTTAGAAGGTACAAGCCCTCATTTTTAGGACGCAACGCCTCATATTTTGCAGCGAATCTTCCTTTTTAGGGGTCAATACGTCCTTTTTGCTGTAAAATCCCTCACTTCTATGTTCCGGACATCTCATTTAGGGCACAAAGCCTTGTTTTGTGGTCCCAAAGCTTCCTCTTCAGAGTCCAAAGCTTTGATTCTGTGGTTGAATTCCTCGTTTTATAATCCAAACCCTCACGTTTATTGCACAAACCCTCATTTTTAGGGCCCAAACGCTCATTTTTATGCTGCAAATCATTTCACTGGAAAATGCCTCCTTTTTATGCTCCAAACGCCTCCTTTAGGGCACGATGTCTGAATGTTAGGTCCCAAAGATTTGGTTAAGAGCCCAAAGCTTGGAGTCTAGGGTTGAAAGCCTGCTTTTTACTCTACAAACCCTCCTGTTTAGGGTACAAACCCTCCTTTTTGGTGCACAAGCCCTCGCTGTTAGGGTGCAAACACTCACGTTAAGATTCCCAAGCTTCGAGTCCAGGGTTGAAATCCACATCTTTATGCTCCAAACGACCGTCTTTAGGCTTCAAATCCTACTTTTAATTCTGAAATCCCACCTTTTTACGCTCCAAATGCTACATTAAGGGCACAAAGTCTCCATTTTAGGTCACAACGCTTCCTTTTTAGAGTCCGGAACGTTGGTTCCACGGTTGAAAGCCTCCCTGTTCTGCTTCAAAGCGTCATTTAGAAGGTACAAGCCCTCATTTTTAGGGCACAACGCCTCATTTTTTGGCTGCGAATCCTCCTTTTTAGGGGTCAATACGTCCTTTTTGCTGTAAAAACCCTCACTTCTTTGTTCCGGACATCTCATTTAGGGCACAAAGCCTTGTTTTGTGGTCCCAAAGCTTCCTCTTCAGAGTCCAAAGCTTTGATTCTGTGGTTGAATTCCTCGTTTTATAATCCAAACCCTCACGTTTATTGCACAAACCCTCATTTTTAGGGCCCAAACGCTCATTTTTATGCTGCAAATCATTTCACTGGAAAATGCCTCCTTTTTATGCTCCAAACGCCTCCTTTAGGGCACGATGTCTGAATGTTAGGTCCCAAAGATTTGGTTAAGAGCCCAAAGCTTGGAGTCTAGGGTTGAAAGCCTGCTTTTTACTCTACAAACCCTCCTGTTTAGGGTACAAACCCTCCTTTTTGGTGCACAAGCCCTCGCTGTTAGGGTGCAAACACTCACGTTAAGATTCCCAAGCTTCGAGTCCAGGGTTGAAATCCACATCTTTATGCTCCAAACGACCGTCTTTGGGCTTCAAATCCGACTTTTAATTCTGAAATCCCACTTTTTTACGCTCCAAACGCTACATTAAGGGCACAAAGTCTCCATTTTAGGTCACAACGCTTCCTTTTTAGAGTCCGGAACGTTGGTTCCACGGTTGAAAGCCTCCCTGTTCTGCTTCAAAGCGTCATTTAGAAGGTACAAGCCCTCATTTTTAGGGCGCAACACCTCATTTTTTGGCCGCGAATCCTCCTTTTTAGGGGTCAATACGTCCTTTTTGCTGTAAAATCCCTCACTTCTATGTTCCGGACATCTCATTTAGGGCACAAAGCCTTGTTTTGTGGTCCCAAAGCTTCCTCTTCAGAGTCCAAAGCTTTGATTCTGTGGTTGAATTCCTCGTTTTATAATCCAAACCCTCACGTTTATTGCACAAACCCTCATTTTTAGGGCCCAAACGCTCATTTTTATGCTGCAAATCATTTCACTGGAAAATGCCTCCTTTTTATGCTCCAAACGCCTCCTTTAGGGCACGATGTCTGAATGTTAGGTCCCAAGATTTGGTTAAGAGCCCAAAGCTTGGAGTCTAGGGTTGAAAGCCTGCTTTTTACTCTACAAACCCTCCTGTTTAGGGTACAAACCCTCCTTTTTGGTGCACAAGCCCTCGCTGTTAGGGTGCAAACACTCACGTTAAGATTCCCAAGCTTCGAGTCCAGGGTTGAAATCCACATCTTTATGCTCCAAACGACCGTCTTTAGGCTTCAAATCCGACTTTTAATTCTGAAATCCCACTTTTTTACGCTCCAAACGCTACATTAAGGGCACAAAGTCTCCATTTTAGGTCACAACGCTTCCTTTTTAGAGTCCGGAACGTTGGTTCCACGGTTGAAAGCCTCCCTGTTCTGCTTCAAAGCGTCATTTAGAAGGTACAAGCCCTCATTTTTAGGGTGCAACGCCTCATTTTTTGGCCGCAAATCCTCCTTTTTAGGGGTCAATACGTCCTTTTTGCTGTAAAATCCCTCACTTTTATGTTCCGGACATCTCTTTTAGGGCACAAAGCCTTGTTTTGTGGTCCCAAAGCTTCCTCTTCAGAGTCCAAAGCTTTGATTCTGTGGTTGAATTCCTCGTTTTATAATCCAAACCCTCACGTTTATTGCACAAACCCTCATTTTTAGGGCCCAAACGCTCATTTTTATGCTGCAAATCATTTCACTGGAAAATGCCTCCTTTTTATGCTCCAAACGCCTCCTTTAGGGCACGATGTCTGAATGTTAGGTCCCAAAGATTTGGTTAAGAGCCCAAAGCTTGGAGTCTAGGGTTGAAAGCCTGCTTTTTACTCTACAAACCCTCCTGTTTAGGGTACAAACCCTCCTTTTTGGTGCACAAGCCCTCGCTGTTAGGGTGCAAACACTCACGTTAAGATTCCCAAGCTTCGAGTCCAGGGTTGAAATCCACATCTTTATGCTCCAAACGACCGTCTTTGGGCTTCAAATCCTACTTTTAATTCTGAAATCCCACCTTTTTACGCTCCAAACGCTACATTAAGGGCACAAAGTCTCCATTTTAGGTCACAACGCTTCCTTTTTAGAGTCCGGAACGTTGGTTCCACGGTTGAAAGCCTCCCTGTTCTGCTTCAAAGCGTCATTTAGAAGGTACAAGCCCTCATTTTTAGGGCACAACGCCTCATTTTTTGGCTGCGAATCCTCCTTTTTAGGGGTCAATACGTCCTTTTTGCTGTAAAAACCCTCACTTCTATGTTCCGGACATCTCATTTAGGGCACAAAGCCTTGTTTTGTGGTCCCAAAGCTTCCTCTTCAGAGTCCAAAGCTTTGATTCTGTGGTTGAATTCCTCGTTTTATAATCCAAACCCTCACGTTTATTGCACAAACCCTCATTTTTAGGGCCCAAACGCTCATTTTTATGCTGCAAATCATTTCACTGGAAAATGCCTCCTTTTTATGCTCCAAACGCCTCCTTTAGGGCACGATGTCTGAATGTTAGGTCCCAAAGATTTGGTTAAGAGCCCAAAGCTTGGAGTCTAGGGTTGAAAGCCTGCTTTTTACTCTACAAACCCTCCTGTTTAGGGTACAAACCCTCCTTTTTGGTGCACAAGCCCTCGCTGTTAGGGTGCAAACACTCACGTTAAGATTCCCAAGCTTCGAGTCCAGGGTTGAAATCCACATCTTTATGCTCCAAACGACCGTCTTTGGGCTTCAAATCCGACTTTTAATTCTGAAATCCCACTTTTTTACGCTCCAAACGCTACATTAAGGGCACAAAGTCTCCATTTTAGGTCACAACGCTTCCTTTTTAGAGTCCGGAACGTTGGTTCCACGGTTGAAAGCCTCCCTGTTCTGCTTCAAAGCGTCATTTAGAAGGTACAAGCCCTCATTTTTAGGGCGCAACACCTCATTTTTTGGCCGCGAATCCTCCTTTTTAGGGGTCAATACGTCCTTTTTGCTGTAAAATCCCTCACTTCTATGTTCCGGACATCTCATTTAGGGCACAAAGCCTTGTTTTGTGGTCCCAAAGCTTCCTCTTCAGAGTCCAAAGCTTTGATTCTGTGGTTGAATTCCTCGTTTTATAATCCAAACCCTCACGTTTATTGCACAAACCCTCATTTTTAGGGCCCAAACGCTCATTTTTATGCTGCAAATCATTTCACTGGAAAATGCCTCCTTTTTATGCTCCAAACGCCTCCTTTAGGGCACGATGTCTGAATGTTAGGTCCCAAGATTTGGTTAAGAGCCCAAAGCTTGGAGTCTAGGGTTGAAAGCCTGCTTTTTACTCTACAAACCCTCCTGTTTAGGGTACAAACCCTCCTTTTTGGTGCACAAGCCCTCGCTGTTAGGGTGCAAACACTCACGTTAAGATTCCCAAGCTTCGAGTCCAGGGTTGAAATCCACATCTTTATGCTCCAAACGACCGTCTTTAGGCTTCAAATCCGACTTTTAATTCTGAAATCCCACTTTTTTACGCTCCAAACGCTACATTAAGGGCACAAAGTCTCCATTTTAGGTCACAACGCTTCCTTTTTAGAGTCCGGAACGTTGGTTCCACGGTTGAAAGCCTCCCTGTTCTGCTTCAAAGCGTCATTTAGAAGGTACAAGCCCTCATTTTTAGGGTGCAACGCCTCATTTTTTGGCCGCAAATCCTCCTTTTTAGGGGTCAATACGTCCTTTTTGCTGTAAAATCCCTCACTTTTATGTTCCGGACATCTCTTTTAGGGCACAAAGCCTTGTTTTGTGGTCCCAAAGCTTCCTCTTCAGAGTCCAAAGCTTTGATTCTGTGGTTGAATTCCTCGTTTTATAATCCAAACCCTCACGTTTATTGCACAAACCCTCATTTTTAGGGCCCAAACGCTCATTTTTATGCTGCAAATCATTTCACTGGAAAATGCCTCCTTTTTATGCTCCAAACGCCTCCTTTAGGGCACGATGTCTGAATGTTAGGTCCCAAAGATTTGGTTAAGAGCCCAAAGCTTGGAGTCTAGGGTTGAAAGCCTGCTTTTTACTCTACAAACCCTCCTGTTTAGGGTACAAACCCTCCTTTTTGGTGCACAAGCCCTCGCTGTTAGGGTGCAAACACTCACGTTAAGATTCCCAAGCTTCGAGTCCAGGGTTGAAATCCACATCTTTATGCTCCAAACGACCGTCTTTGGGCTTCAAATCCGACTTTTAATTCTGAAATCCCACTTTTTTACGCTCCAAACGCTACATTAAGGGCACAAAGTCTCCATTTTAGGTCACAACGCTTCCTTTTTAGAGTCCGGAACGTTGGTTCCACGGTTGAAAGCCTCCCTGTTCTGCTTCAAAGCGTCATTTAGAAGGTACAAGCCCTCATTTTTAGGGCGCAACACCTCATTTTTTGGCCGCGAATCCTCCTTTTTAGGGGTCAATACGTCCTTTTTGCTGTAAAATCCCTCACTTCTATGTTCCGGACATCTCATTTAGGGCACAAAGCCTTGTTTTGTGGTCCCAAAGCTTCCTCTTCAGAGTCCAAAGCTTTGATTCTGTGGTTGAATTCCTCGTTTTATAATCCAAACCCTCACGTTTATTGCACAAACCCTCATTTTTAGGGCCCAAACGCTCATTTTTATGCTGCAAATCATTTCACTGGAAAATGCCTCCTTTTTATGCTCCAAACGCCTCCTTTAGGGCACGATGTCTGAATGTTAGGTCCCAAGATTTGGTTAAGAGCCCAAAGCTTGGAGTCTAGGGTTGAAAGCCTGCTTTTTACTCTACAAACCCTCCTGTTTAGGGTACAAACCCTCCTTTTTGGTGCACAAGCCCTCGCTGTTAGGGTGCAAACACTCACGTTAAGATTCCCAAGCTTCGAGTCCAGGGTTGAAATCCACATCTTTATGCTCCAAACGACCGTCTTTAGGCTTCAAATCCGACTTTTAATTCTGAAATCCCACTTTTTTACGCTCCAAACGCTACATTAAGGGCACAAAGTCTCCATTTTAGGTCACAACGCTTCCTTTTTAGAGTCCGGAACGTTGGTTCCACGGTTGAAAGCCTCCCTGTTCTGCTTCAAAGCGTCATTTAGAAGGTACAAGCCCTCATTTTTAGGGTGCAACGCCTCATTTTTTGGCCGCAAATCCTCCTTTTTAGGGGTCAATACGTCCTTTTTGCTGTAAAATCCCTCACTTTTATGTTCCGGACATCTCTTTTAGGGCACAAAGCCTTGTTTTGTGGTCCCAAAGCTTCCTCTTCAGAGTCCAAAGCTTTGATTCTGTGGTTGAATTCCTCGTTTTATAATCCAAACCCTCACGTTTATTGCACAAACCCTCATTTTTAGGGCCCAAACGCTCATTTTTATGCTGCAAATCATTTCACTGGAAAATGCCTCCTTTTTATGCTCCAAACGCCTCCTTTAGGGCACGATGTCTGAATGTTAGGTCCCAAAGATTTGGTTAAGAGCCCAAAGCTTGGAGTCTAGGGTTGAAAGCCTGCTTTTTACTCTACAAACCCTCCTGTTTAGGGTACAAACCCTCCTTTTTGGTGCACAAGCCCTCGCTGTTAGGGTGCAAACACTCACGTTAAGATTCCCAAGCTTCGAGTCCAGGGTTGAAATCCACATCTTTATGCTCCAAACGACCGTCTTTGGGCTTCAAATCCTACTTTTAATTCTGAAATCCCACCTTTTTACGCTCCAAACGCTACATTAAGGGCACAAAGTCTCCATTTTAGGTCACAACGCTTCCTTTTTAGAGTCCGGAACGTTGGTTCCACGGTTGAAAGCCTCCCTGTTCTGCTTCAAAGCGTCATTTAGAAGGTACAAGCCCTCATTTTTAGGGCACAACGCCTCATTTTTTGGCTGCGAATCCTCCTTTTTAGGGGTCAATACGTCCTTTTTGCTGTAAAAACCCTCACTTCTATGTTCCGGACATCTCATTTAGGGCACAAAGCCTTGTTTTGTGGTCCCAAAGCTTCCTCTTCAGAGTCCAAAGCTTTGATTCTGTGGTTGAATTCCTCGTTTTATAATCCAAACCCTCACGTTTATTGCACAAACCCTCATTTTTAGGGCCCAAACGCTCATTTTTATGCTGCAAATCATTTCACTGGAAAATGCCTCCTTTTTATGCTCCAAACGCCTCCTTTAGGGCACGATGTCTGAATGTTAGGTCCCAAAGATTTGGTTAAGAGCCCAAAGCTTGGAGTCTAGGGTTGAAAGCCTGCTTTTTACTCTACAAACCCTCCTGTTTAGGGTACAAACCCTCCTTTTTGGTGCACAAGCCCTCGCTGTTAGGGTGCAAACACTCACGTTAAGATTCCCAAGCTTCGAGTCCAGGGTTGAAATCCACATCTTTATGCTCCAAACGACCGTCTTTGGGCTTCAAATCCGACTTTTAATTCTGAAATCCCACTTTTTTACGCTCCAAACGCTACATTAAGGGCACAAAGTCTCCATTTTAGGTCACAACGCTTCCTTTTTAGAGTCCGGAACGTTGGTTCCACGGTTGAAAGCCTCCCTGTTCTGCTTCAAAGCGTCATTTAGAAGGTACAAGCCCTCATTTTTAGGGCGCAACACCTCATTTTTTGGCCGCGAATCCTCCTTTTTAGGGGTCAATACGTCCTTTTTGCTGTAAAATCCCTCACTTCTATGTTCCGGACATCTCATTTAGGGCACAAAGCCTTGTTTTGTGGTCCCAAAGCTTCCTCTTCAGAGTCCAAAGCTTTGATTCTGTGGTTGAATTCCTCGTTTTATAATCCAAACCCTCACGTTTATTGCACAAACCCTCATTTTTAGGGCCCAAACGCTCATTTTTATGCTGCAAATCATTTCACTGGAAAATGCCTCCTTTTTATGCTCCAAACGCCTCCTTTAGGGCACGATGTCTGAATGTTAGGTCCCAAGATTTGGTTAAGAGCCCAAAGCTTGGAGTCTAGGGTTGAAAGCCTGCTTTTTACTCTACAAACCCTCCTGTTTAGGGTACAAACCCTCCTTTTTGGTGCACAAGCCCTCGCTGTTAGGGTGCAAACACTCACGTTAAGATTCCCAAGCTTCGAGTCCAGGGTTGAAATCCACATCTTTATGCTCCAAACGACCGTCTTTAGGCTTCAAATCCGACTTTTAATTCTGAAATCCCACTTTTTTACGCTCCAAACGCTACATTAAGGGCACAAAGTCTCCATTTTAGGTCACAACGCTTCCTTTTTAGAGTCCGGAACGTTGGTTCCACGGTTGAAAGCCTCCCTGTTCTGCTTCAAAGCGTCATTTAGAAGGTACAAGCCCTCATTTTTAGGGTGCAACGCCTCATTTTTTGGCCGCAAATCCTCCTTTTTAGGGGTCAATACGTCCTTTTTGCTGTAAAATCCCTCACTTTTATGTTCCGGACATCTCTTTTAGGGCACAAAGCCTTGTTTTGTGGTCCCAAAGCTTCCTCTTCAGAGTCCAAAGCTTTGATTCTGTGGTTGAATTCCTCGTTTTATAATCCAAACCCTCACGTTTATTGCACAAACCCTCATTTTTAGGGCCCAAACGCTCATTTTTATGCTGCAAATCATTTCACTGGAAAATGCCTCCTTTTTATGCTCCAAACGCCTCCTTTAGGGCACGATGTCTGAATGTTAGGTCCCAAAGATTTGGTTAAGAGCCCAAAGCTTGGAGTCTAGGGTTGAAAGCCTGCTTTTTACTCTACAAACCCTCCTGTTTAGGGTACAAACCCTCCTTTTTGGTGCACAAGCCCTCGCTGTTAGGGTGCAAACACTCACGTTAAGATTCCCAAGCTTCGAGTCCAGGGTTGAAATCCACATCTTTATGCTCCAAACGACCGTCTTTGGGCTTCAAATCCTACTTTTAATTCTGAAATCCCACCTTTTTACGCTCCAAACGCTACATTAAGGGCACAAAGTCTCCATTTTAGGTCACAACGCTTCCTTTTTAGAGTCCGGAACGTTGGTTCCACGGTTGAAAGCCTCCCTGTTCTGCTTCAAAGCGTCATTTAGAAGGTACAAGCCCTCATTTTTAGGGCACAACGCCTCATTTTTTGGCTGCGAATCCTCCTTTTTAGGGGTCAATACGTCCTTTTTGCTGTAAAAACCCTCACTTCTATGTTCCGGACATCTCATTTAGGGCACAAAGCCTTGTTTTGTGGTCCCAAAGCTTCCTCTTCAGAGTCCAAAGCTTTGATTCTGTGGTTGAATTCCTCGTTTTATAATCCAAACCCTCACGTTTATTGCACAAACCCTCATTTTTAGGGCCCAAACGCTCATTTTTATGCTGCAAATCATTTCACTGGAAAATGCCTCCTTTTTATGCTCCAAACGCCTCCTTTAGGGCACGATGTCTGAATGTTAGGTCCCAAAGATTTGGTTAAGAGCCCAAAGCTTGGAGTCTAGGGTTGAAAGCCTGCTTTTTACTCTACAAACCCTCCTGTTTAGGGTACAAACCCTCCTTTTTGGTGCACAAGCCCTCGCTGTTAGGGTGCAAACACTCACGTTAAGATTCCCAAGCTTCGAGTCCAGGGTTGAAATCCACATCTTTATGCTCCAAACGACCGTCTTTGGGCTTCAAATCCGACTTTTAATTCTGAAATCCCACTTTTTTACGCTCCAAACGCTACATTAAGGGCACAAAGTCTCCATTTTAGGTCACAACGCTTCCTTTTTAGAGTCCGGAACGTTGGTTCCACGGTTGAAAGCCTCCCTGTTCTGCTTCAAAGCGTCATTTAGAAGGTACAAGCCCTCATTTTTAGGGCGCAACACCTCATTTTTTGGCCGCGAATCCTCCTTTTTAGGGGTCAATACGTCCTTTTTGCTGTAAAATCCCTCACTTCTATGTTCCGGACATCTCATTTAGGGCACAAAGCCTTGTTTTGTGGTCCCAAAGCTTCCTCTTCAGAGTCCAAAGCTTTGATTCTGTGGTTGAATTCCTCGTTTTATAATCCAAACCCTCACGTTTATTGCACAAACACTCATTTTTAGGGCCCAAACGCTCATTTTTATGCTGCAAATCATTTCACTGGAAAATGCCTCCTTTTTATGCTCCAAACGCCTCCTTTAGGGCACGATGTCTGAATGTTAGGTCCCAAGATTTGGTTAAGAGCCCAAAGCTTGGAGTCTAGGGTTGAAAGCCTGCTTTTTACTCTACAAACCCTCCTGTTTAGGGTACAAACCCTCCTTTTTGGTGCACAAGCCCTCGCTGTTAGGGTGCAAACACTCACGTTAAGATTCCCAAGCTTCGAGTCCAGGGTTGAAATCCACATCTTTATGCTCCAAACGACCGTCTTTAGGCTTCAAATCCGACTTTTAATTCTGAAATCCCACTTTTTTACGCTCCAAACGCTACATTAAGGGCACAAAGTCTCCATTTTAGGTCACAACGCTTCCTTTTTAGAGTCCGGAACGTTGGTTCCACGGTTGAAAGCCTCCCTGTTCTGCTTCAAAGCGTCATTTAGAAGGTACAAGCCCTCATTTTTAGGGTGCAACGCCTCATTTTTTGGCCGCAAATCCTCCTTTTTAGGGGTCAATACGTCCTTTTTGCTGTAAAATCCCTCACTTTTATGTTCCGGACATCTCTTTTAGGGCACAAAGCCTTGTTTTGTGGTCCCAAAGCTTCCTCTTCAGAGTCCAAAGCTTTGATTCTGTGGTTGAATTCCTCGTTTTATAATCCAAACCCTCACGTTTATTGCACAAACCCTCATTTTTAGGGCCCAAACGCTCATTTTTATGCTGCAAATCATTTCACTGGAAAATGCCTCCTTTTTATGCTCCAAACGCCTCCTTTAGGGCACGATGTCTGAATGTTAGGTCCCAAAGATTTGGTTAAGAGCCCAAAGCTTGGAGTCTAGGGTTGAAAGCCTGCTTTTTACTCTACAAACCCTCCTGTTTAGGGTACAAACCCTCCTTTTTGGTGCACAAGCCCTCGCTGTTAGGGTGCAAACACTCACGTTAAGATTCCCAAGCTTCGAGTCCAGGGTTGAAATCCACATCTTTATGCTCCAAACGACCGTCTTTAGGCTTCAAATCCGACTTTTAATTCTGAAATCCCACTTTTTTACGCTCCAAACGCTACATTAAGGGCACAAAGTCTCCATTTTAGGTCACAACGCTTCCTTTTTAGAGTCCGGAATGTTGGTTCCACGGTTGAAAGCCTCCCTGTTCTGCTTCAAAGCGTCATTTAGAAGGTACAAGCCCTCATTTTTAGGGCACAACGCCTCATTTTTTGGCCGTGAATCCTCCTTTTTAGGGGTCAATACGTCCTTTTTGCTGTAAAATCCCTCACTTTTATGTTCCAGACTTCTCATTTAGGGCACAAAGCCTTGTTTTGTGGTCCCAAAGCTTCCTCTTCAGAGTCCAAAGCTTTGATTCTGTGGTTGACTTCCTCGTTTTATAATCCAAACCCTCACGTTTATTGCACAAACCCTCATTTTTAGGGCCCAAACGCTCATTTTTATGCTGCAAATCATTTCACTGGAAAATGCCTCCTTTTTATGCTCCAAACGCCTCCTTTAGGGCACGATGTCTGAATGTTAGGTCCCAAAGATTTGGTTAAGAGCCCAAAGCTTGGAGTCTAGGGTTGAAAGCCTGCTTTTTACTCTACAAACCCTCCTGTTTAGGGTACAAACCCTCCTTTTTGGTGCACAAGCCCTCGCTGTTAGGGTGCAAACACTCACGTTAAGATTCCCAAGCTTCGAGTCCAGGGTTGAAATCCACATCTTTATGCTCCAAACGACCGTCTTTGGGCTTCAAATCCTACTTTTAATTCTGAAATCCCACCTTTTTACGCTCCAAACGCTACATTAAGGGCACAAAGTCTCCATTTTAGGTCACAACGCTTCCTTTTTAGAGTCCGGAACGTTGGTTCCACGGTTGAAAGCCTCCCTGTTCTGCTTCAAAGCGTCATTTAGAAGGTACAAGCCCTCATTTTTAGGGCGCAACGCCTCATTTTTTGGCCGCGAATCCTCCTTTTTAGGGGTCAATACGTCCTTTTTGCTGTAAAATCCCTCACTTCTATGTTCCGGACATCTCATTTAGGGCACAAAGCCTTGTTTTGTGGTCCCAAAGCTTCCTCTTCAGAGTCCAAAGCCTTGATTCTGTGGTTGAATTCCTCGTTTTATAATCCAAACTCTCACGTTTATTGCACAAACCCTCATTTTTAGGGCCCAAACGCTCATTTTTATGCTGCAAATCATTTCACTGGAAAATGCCTCCTTTTTATGCTCCAAACGCCTCCTTTAGGGCACGATGTCTGAATGTTAGGTCCCAAAGATTTGGTTAAGAGCCCAAAGCTTGGAGTCTAGGGTTGAAAGCCTGCTTTTTACTCTACAAACCCTCCTGTTTAGGGTACAAACCCTCCTTTTTGGTGCACAAGCCCTCGCTGTTAGGGTGCAAACACTCACGTTAAGATTCCCAAGCTTCGAGTCCAGGGTTGAAATCCACATCTTTATGCTCCAAACGACCGTCTTTAGGCTTCAAATCCGACTTTTAATTCTGAAATCCCACTTTTTTACGCTCCAAACGCTACATTAAGGGCACAAAGTCTCCATTTTAGGTCACAACGCTTCCTTTTTAGAGTCCGGAACGTTGGTTCCAGGGTTGAAAGCCTCCCTGTTCTGCTTCAAAGCGTCATTTAGAAGGTACAAGCCCTCATTTTTAGGGCGCAACGCCTCATTTTTTGGCCGCGACTCCTCCTCTTTAGGGGTCAATACGTCCTTTTTGCTGTAAAATCCCTCACTTTTATGTTCCGGACATCTCATTTAGGGCACAAAGCCTTGTTTTGTGGTCCCAAAGCTTCCTCTTCAGAGTCCAAAGCTTTGATTCTGTGGTTGAATTCCTCGTTTTATAATCTAAACCCTCACGTTTATTGCACAAACCCTCATTTTTAGGGCCCAAACGCTCATTTTTATGCTGCAAATCATTTCACTGGAAAATGCCTCCTTTTTATGCTCCAAACGCCTCCTTTAGGGCACGATGTCTGAATGTTAGGTCCCAAAGATTTGGTTAAGAGCCCAAAGCTTGGAGTCTAGGGTTGAAAGCCTGCTTTTTACTCTACAAACCCTCCTGTTTAGGGTACAAACCCTCCTTTTTGGTGCACAAGCCCTCGCTGTTAGGGTGCAAACACTCCTGTTAAGATTCCCAAGCTTCGAGTCCAGGGTTGAAATCCACATCTTTATGCTCCAAACGACCGTCTTTAGGCTTCAAATCCGACTTTTAATTCTGAAATCCCACTTTTTTACGCTCCAAACGCTACATTAAGGGCACAAAGTCTCCATTTTAGGTCACAACGCTTCCTTTTTAGAGTCCGGAACGTTGGTTCCAGGGTTGAAAGCCTCCCTGTTCTGCTTCAAAGCGTCATTTAGAAGGTACAAGCCCTCATTTTTAGGGCGCAACGCCTCATTTTTTGGCCGCGAATCCTCCTTTTTAGGGGTCAATACGTCCTTTTTGCTGTAAAATCCCTCACTTCTATGTTCCGGACATCTCATTTAGGGCACAAAGCCTTGTTTTGTGGTCCCAAAGCTTCCTCTTCAGAGTCCAAAGCTTTGATTCTGTGGTTGAATTCCTCGTTTTATAATCTAAACCCTCACGTTTATTGCACAAACCCTCATTTTTAGGGCCCAAACGCTCATTTTTATGCTGCAAATCATTTCACTGGAAAATGCCTCCTTTTTATGCTCCAAACGCCTCCTTTAGGGCACGATGTCTGAATGTTAGGTCCCAAAGATTTGGTTAAGAGCCCAAAGCTTGGAGTCTAGGGTTGAAAGCCTGCTTTTTACTCTACAAACCCTCCTGTTTAGGGTACAAACCCTCCTTTTTGGTGCACAAGCCCTCGCTGTTAGGGTGCAAACACTCCTGTTAAGATTCCCAAGCTTCGAGTCCAGGGTTGAAATCCACATCTTTATGCTCCAAACGACCGTCTTTGGGCTTCAAATCCTACTTTTAATTCTGAAATCCCACCTTTTTACGCTCCAAACGCTACATTAAGGGCACAAAGTCTCCATTTTAGGTCACAACGCTTCCTTTTTAGAGTCCGGAACGTTGGTTCCAGGGTTGAAAGCCTCCCTGTTCTGCTTCAAAGCGTCATTTAGAAGGTACAAGCCCTCATTTTTAGGGCGCAACGCCTCATTTTTTGGCCGCGAATCCTCCTTTTTAGGGGTCAATACGTCCTTTTTGCTGTAAAATCCCTCACTTCTATGTTCCGGACATCTCATTTAGGGCACAAAGCCTTGTTTTGTGGTCCCAAAGCTTCCTCTTCAGAGTTCAAAGCTTTGATTCTGTGGTTGAATTCCTCGTTTTATAATCCAAACCCTTACGTTTATTGCACAAACCCTCATTTTTAGGGCCCAAACGCTCATTTTTATGCTGCAAATCATTTCACTGGAAAATGCCTCCTTTTTATGCTCCAAACGCCTCCTTTAGGGCACGCTGTCTGAATGTTAGGTCCCAAAGGTTTGGTTAAGAGCCCAAAGCTTGGAGTCTAGGGTTGAAAGCCTGCTTTTTACTGTACAAACCCTCCTGTTTAGGGTACAAACCCTCCTTTTTGGTGCACAAGCCCTCGCTGTTAGGGTGCAAACACTCACGTTAAGATTCCCAAGCTTCGAGTCCAGGGTTGAAATCCACATCTTTATGCTCCAAACGACCGTCTTTAGGCTTCAAATCCGACTTTTAATTCTGAAATCCCACTTTTTTACGCTCCAAACGCTACATTAAGGGCACAAAGTCTCCATTTTGGGTCACAACGCTTCCTTTTTAGAGTCCGGAACGTTGGTTCCAGGGTTGAAAGCCTCCCTGTTCTGCTTCAAAGCGTCATTTAGAAGGTACAAGCCCTCATTTTTAGGGCGCAACGCCTCATTTTTTGGCCGCGAATCCTCCTTTTTAGGGGTCAATACGTCCTTTTTGCTGTAAAATCCCTCACTTCTATGTTCCGGACATCTCATTTAGGGCACAAAGCCTTGTTTTGTGGTCCCAAAGCTTCCTCTTCAGAGTCCAAAGCTTTGATTCTGTGGTTGAATTCCTCGTTTTATAATCCAAACCCTCACGTTTATTGCACAAACCCTCATTTTTAGGGCCCAAACGCTCATTTTTATGCTGCAAATCATTTCACTGGAAAATGCCTCCTTTTTATGCTCCAAACGCCTCCTTTAGGGCACGATGTCTGAATGTTAGGTCCCAAAGATTTGGTTAAGAGCCCAAAGCTTTGAGTCTAGGGTTGAAAGCCTGCTTTTTACTCTACAAACCCTCCTGTTTAGGGTACAAACCCTCCTTTTTGGTGCACAAGCCCTCGCTGTTAGGGTGCAAACACTCACGTTAAGATTCCCAAGCTTCGAGTCCAGGGTTGAAATCCACATCTTTATGCTCCAAACGACCGTCTTTAGGCTTCAAATCCGACTTTTAATTCTGAAATCCCACTTTTTTACGCTCCAAACGCTACATTAAGGGCACAAAGTCTCCATTTTAGGTCACAACGCTTCCTTTTTAGAGTCCGGAACGTTGGTTCCAGGGTTGAAAGCCTCCCTGTTCTGCTTCAAAGAGTCATTTAGAAGGTACAAGCCCTCATTTTTAGGACGCAACGCCTCATTTTTTGCAGCGAATCTTCCTTTTTAGGGGTCAATACGTCCTTTTTGCTGTAAAATCCCTCACTTCTATGTTCCGGACATCTCATTTAGGGCACAAAGCCTTGTTTTGTGGTCCCAAAGCTTCCTCTTCAGAGTCCAAAGCTTTGATTCTGTGGTTGAATTCCTCGTTTTATAATCCAAACCCTCACGTTTATTGCACAAACCCTCATTTTTAGGGCCCAAACGCTCATTTTTATGCTGCAAATCATTTCACTGGAAAATGCCTCCTTTTTATGCTCCAAACGCCTCCTTTAGGGCACGATGTCTGAATGTTAGGTCCCAAAGATTTGGTTAAGAGCCCAAAGCTTGGAGTCTAGGGTTGAAAGCCTGCTTTTTACTCTACAAACCCTCCTGTTTAGGGTACAAACCCTCCTTTTTGGTGCACAAGCCCTCGCTGTTAGGGTGCAAACACTCACGTTAAGATTCCCAAGCTTCGAGTCCAGGGTTGAAATCCACATCTTTATGCTCCAAACGACAATCTTTAGGCTTCAAATCCGACTTTTAATTCTGAAATCCCACTTTTTTACGCTCCAAACGCTACATTAAGGGCACAAAGTCTCCATTTTAGGTCACAACGCTTCCTTTTTAGAGTCCGGAACGTTGGTTCCAGGGTTGAAAGCCTCCCTGTTCTGCTTCAAAGAGTCATTTAGAAGGTACAAGCCCTCATTTTTAGGACGCAACGCCTCATTTTTTGCAGCGAATCTTCCTTTTTAGGGGTCAATACGTCCTTTTTGCTGTAAAATCCCTCACTTCTATGTTCCGGACATCTCATTTAGGGCACAAAGCCTTGTTTTGTGGTCCCAAAGCTTCCTCTTCAGAGTTCAAAGCTTTGATTCTGTGGTTGAATTCCTCGTTTTATAATCCAAACCCTTACGTTTATTGCACAAACCCTCATTTTTAGGGCCCAAACGCTCATTTTTATGCTGCAAATCATTTCACTGGAAAATGCCTCCTTTTTATGCTCCAAACGCCTCCTTTAGGGCACGATGTCTGAATGTTAGGTCCCAAAGATTTGGTTAAGAGCCCAAAGCTTGGAGTCTAGGGTTGAAAGCCTGCTTTTTACTCTACAAACCCTCCTGTTTAGGGTACAAACCCTCCTTTTTGGTGCACAAGCCCTCGCTGTTAGGGTGCAAACACTCCTGTTAAGATTCCCAAGCTTCGAGTCCAGGGTTGAAATCCACATCTTTATGCTCCAAACGACCGTCTTTAGGCTTCAAATCCGACTTTTAATTCTGAAATCCCACTTTTTTACGCTCCAAACGCTACATTAAGGGCACAAAGTCTCCATTTTAGGTCACAACGCTTCCTTTTTAGAGTCCGGAACGTTGGTTCCACGGTTGAAAGCCTCCCTGTTCTGCTTCAAAGCGTCATTTAGAAGGTACAAGCCCTCATTTTTAGGGCACAACGCCTCATTTTTTGGCCGCGAATCCTCCTCTTTAGGGGTCAATACGTCCTTTTTGCTGTAAAATCCCTCACTTTTATGTTCCAGACATTTCATTTAGGGCACAAAGCCTTGTTTTGTGGTCCCAAAGCTTCCTCTTCAGAGTCCAAAGCTTTGATTCTGTGGTTGAATTCCTCGTTTTATAATCCAAACCCTCACGTTTATTGCACAAACCCTCATTTTTAGGGCCCAAATGCTCATTTTTATGCTGCAAATCATTTCACTGGAAAATGCCTCCTTTTTATGCTCCAAACGCCTCCTTTAGGGCACGATGTCTGAATGTTAGGTCCCAAAGATTTGGTTAAGAGCCCAAAGCTTGGAGTCTAGGGTTGAAAGCCTGCTTTTTACTGTACAAACCCTCCTGTTTAGGGTACAAACCCTCCTTTTTGGTGCACAAGCCCTCGCTGTTAGGGTGCAAACACTCACGTTAAGATTCCCAAGCTTCGAGTCCAGGGTTGAAATCCACATCTTTATGCTCCAAACGACCGTCTTTAGGCTTCAAATCCGACTTTTAATTCTGAAATCCCACTTTTTTACGCTCCAAACGCTACATTAAGGGCACAAAGTCTCCATTTTAGGTCACAACGCTTCCTTTTTAGAGTCCGGAACGTTGGTTCCACGGTTGAAAGCCTCCCTGTTCTGCTTCAAAGCGTCATTTAGAAGGTACAAGCCCTCATTTTTAGGGCGCAACGCCTCATTTTTTGGCCGCGAATCCTCCTTTTTAGGGGTCAATACGTCCTTTTTGCTGTAAAATCCCTCACTTTTATGTTCCAGACATCTCATTTAGGGCACAAAGCCTTGTTTTGTGGTCCCAAAGCTTCCTCTTCAGAGTCCAAAGCTTTGATTCTGTGGTTGAATTCCTCGTTTTATAATCCAAACCCTCACGTTTATTGCACAAACCCTCATTTTTAGGGCCCAAACGCTCATTTTTATGCTGCAAATCATTTCACTGGAAAATGCCTCCTTTTTATGCTCCAAACGCCTCCTTTAGGGCACGATGTCTGAATGTTAGGTCCCAAAGATTTGGTTAAGAGCCCAAAGCTTTGAGTCTAGGGTTGAAAGCCTGCTTTTTACTCTACAAACCCTCCTGTTTAGGGTACAAACCCTCCTTTTTGGTGCACAAGCCCTCGCTGTTAGGGTGCAAACACTCACGTTAAGATTCCCAAGCTTCGAGTCCAGGGTTGAAATCCACATCTTTATGCTCCAAACGACCGTCTTTAGGCTTCAAATCCGACTTTTAATTCTGAAATCCCACTTTTTTACGCTCCAAACGCTACATTAAGGGCACAAAGTCTCCATTTTAGGTCACAACGCTTCCTTTTTAGAGTCCGGAACGTTGGTTCCAGGGTTGAAAGCCTCCCTGTTCTGCTTCAAAGAGTCATTTAGAAGGTACAAGCCCTCATTTTTAGGACGCAACGCCTCATTTTTTGCAGCGAATCTTCCTTTTTAGGGGTCAATACGTCCTTTTTGCTGTAAAATCCCTCACTTTTATGTTCCAGACATCTCATTTAGGGCACAAAGCCTTGTTTTGTGGTCCCAAAGCTTCCTCTTCAGAGTTCAAAGCTTTGATTCTGTGGTTGAATTCCTCGTTTTATAATCCAAACCCTCACGTTTATTGCACAAACCCTCATTTTTAGGGCCCAAACGCTCATTTTTATGCTGCAAATCATTTCACTGGAAAATGCCTCCTTTTTATGCTCCAAACGCCTCCTTTAGGGCACGCTGTCTGAATGTTAGGTCCCAAAGGTTTGGTTAAGAGCCCAAAGCTTGGAGTCTAGGGTTGAAAGCCTGCTTTTTACTCTACAAACCCTCCTGTTTAGGGTACAAACCCTCCTTTTTGGTGCACAAGCCCTCGCTGTTAGGGTGCAAACACTCCTGTTAAGATTCCCAAGCTTCGAGTCCAGGGTTGAAATCCACATCTTTATGCTCCAAACGACCGTCTTTAGGCTTCAAATCCGACTTTTAATTCTGAAATCCCACTTTTTTACGCTCCAAACGCTACATTAAGGGCACAAAGTCTCCATTTTAGGTCACAACGCTTCCTTTTTAGAGTCCGGAACGTTGGTTCCAGGGTTGAAAGCCTCCCTGTTCTGCTTCAAAGCGTCATTTAGAAGGTACAAGCCCTCATTTTTAGGGCGCAACGCCTCATTTTTTGGCCGCGAATCCTCCTTTTTAGGGGTCAATACGTCCTTTTTGCTGTAAAATCCCTCACTTCTATGTTCCGGACATCTCATTTAGGGCACAAAGCCTTGTTTTGTGGTCCCAAAGCTTCCTCTTCAGAGTCCAAAGCTTTGATTCTGTGGTTGAATTCCTCGTTTTATAATCTAAACCCTCACGTTTATTGCACAAACCCTCATTTTTAGGGCCCAAACGCTCATTTTTATGCTGCAAATCATTTCACTGGAAAATGCCTCCTTTTTATGCTCCAAACGCCTCCTTTAGGGCACGATGTCTGAATGTTAGGTCCCAAAGATTTGGTTAAGAGCCCAAAGCTTGGAGTCTAGGGTTGAAAGCCTGCTTTTTACTCTACAAACCCTCCTGTTTAGGGTACAAACCCTCCTTTTTGGTGCACAAGCCCTCGCTGTTAGGGTGCAAACACTCACGTTAAGATTCCCAAGCTTCGAGTCCAGGGTTGAAATCCACATCTTTATGCTCCAAACGACCGTCTTTGGGCTTCAAATCCTACTTTTAATTCTGAAATCCCACCTTTTTACGCTCCAAACGCTACATTAAGGGCACAAAGTCTCCATTTTAGGTCACAACGCTTCCTTTTTAGAGTCCGGAACGTTGGTTCCAGGGTTGAAAGCCTCCCTGTTCTGCTTCAAAGCGTCATTTAGAAGGTACAAGCCCTCATTTTTAGGGCGCAACGCCTCATTTTTTGGCCGCGAATCCTCCTTTTTAGGGGTCAATACGTCCTTTTTGCTGTAAAATCCCTCACTTCTATGTTCCGGACATCTCATTTAGGGCACAAAGCCTTGTTTTGTGGTCCCAAAGCTTCCTCTTCAGAGTCCAAAGCCTTGATTCTGTGGTTGAATTCCTCGTTTTATAATCCAAACTCTCACGTTTATTGCACAAACCCTCATTTTTAGGCCCAAACGCTCATTTTTATGCTGCAAATCATTTCACTGGAAAATGCCTCCTTTTTATGCTCCAAACGCCTCCTTTAGGGCACGATGTCTGAATGTTAGGTCCCAAAGATTTGGTTAAGAGCCCAAAGCTTGGAGTCTAGGGTTGAAAGCCTGCTTTTTACTCTACAAACCCTCCTGTTTAGGGTACAAACCCTCCTTTTTGGTGCACAAGCCCTCGCTGTTAGGGTGCAAACACTCACGTTAAGATTCCCAAGCTTCGAGTCCAGGGTTGAAATCCACATCTTTATGCTCCAAACGACCGTCTTTAGGCTTCAAATCCGACTTTTAATTCTGAAATCCCACTTTTTTACGCTCCAAACGCTACATTAAGGGCACAAAGTCTCCATTTTAGGTCACAACGCTTCCTTTTTAGAGTCCGGAACATTGGTTCCACGGTTGAAAGCCTCCCTGTTCTGCTTCAAAGCGTCATTTAGAAGGTACAAGCCCTCATTTTTAGGGCGCAACGCCTCATTTTTTGGCCGCGAATCCTCCTTTTTAGGGGTCAATACGTCCTTTTTGCTGTAAAATCCCTCACTTCTATGTTCCGGACATCTCATTTAGGGCACAAAGCCTTGTTTTGTGGTCCCAAAGCTTCCTCTTCAGAGTCCAAAGCTTTGATTCTGTGGTTGAATTCCTCGTTTTATAATCTAAACCCTCACGTTTATTGCACAAACCCTCATTTTTAGGGCCCAAACGCTCATTTTTATGCTGCAAATCATTTCACTGGAAAATGCCTCCTTTTTATGCTCCAAACGCCTCCTTTAGGGCACGATGTCTGAATGTTAGGTCCCAAAGATTTGGTTAAGAGCCCAAAGCTTGGAGTCTAGGGTTGAAAGCCTGCTTTTTACTCTACAAACCCTCCTGTTTAGGGTACAAACCCTCCTTTTTGGTGCACAAGCCCTCGCTGTTAGGGTGCAAACACTCACGTTAAGATTCCCAAGCTTCGAGTCCAGGGTTGAAATCCACATCTTTATGCTCCAAACGACCGTCTTTAGGCTTCAAATCCGACTTTTAATTCTGAAATCCCACTTTTTTACGCTCCAAACGCTACATTAAGGGCACAAAGTCTCCATTTTAGGTCACAACGCTTCCTTTTTAGAGTCCGGAACATTGGTTCCACGGTTGAAAGCCTCCCTGTTCTGCTTCAAAGCGTCATTTAGAAGGTACAAGCCCTCATTTTTAGGGCGCAACGCCTCATTTTTTGGCCGCGACTCCTCCTCTTTAGGGGTCAATACGTCCTTTTTGCTGTAAAATCCCTCACTTTTATGTTCCAGACATCTCATTTAGGGCACAAAGCCTTGTTTTGTGGTCCCAAAGCTTCCTCTTCAGAGTCCAAAGCTTTGATTCTGTGGTTGAATTCCTCGTTTTATAATCCAAACCCTCACGTTTATTGCACAAACCCTCATTTTTAGGGCCCAAACGCTCATTTTTATGCTGCAAATCATTTCACTGGAAAATGCCTCCTTTTTATGCTCCAAACGCCTCCTTTAGGGCACGATGTCTGAATGTTAGGTCCCAAAGATTTGGTTAAGAGCCCAAAGCTTTGAGTCTAGGGTTGAAAGCCTGCTTTTTACTCTACAAACCCTCCTGTTTAGGGTACAAACCCTCCTTTTTGGTGCACAAGCCCTCGCTGTTAGGGTGCAAACACTCACGTTAAGATTCCCAAGCTTCGAGTCCAGGGTTGAAATCCACATCTTTATGCTCCAAACGACCGTCTTTAGGCTTCAAATCCGACTTTTAATTCTGAAATCCCACTTTTTTACGCTCCAAACGCTACATTAAGGGCACAAAGTCTCCATTTTAGGTCACAACGCTTCCTTTTTAGAGTCCGGAACGTTGGTTCCAGGGTTGAAAGCCTCCCTGTTCTGCTTCAAAGAGTCATTTAGAAGGTACAAGCCCTCATTTTTAGGACGCAACGCCTCATTTTTTGCAGCGAATCTTCCTTTTTAGGGGTCAATACGTCCTTTTTGCTGTAAAATCCCTCACTTCTATGTTCCGGACATCTCATTTAGGGCACAAAGCCTTGTTTTGTGGTCCCAAAGCTTCCTCTTCAGAGTCCAAAGCTTTGATTCTGTGGTTGAATTCCTCGTTTTATAATCCAAACCCTCACGTTTATTGCACAAACCCTCATTTTTAGGGCCCAAACGCTCATTTTTATGCTGCAAATCATTTCACTGGAAAATGCCTCCTTTTTATGCTCCAAACGCCTCCTTTAGGGCACGATGTCTGAATGTTAGGTCCCAAAGATTTGGTTAAGAGCCCAAAGCTTGGAGTCTAGGGTTGAAAGCCTGCTTTTTACTCTACAAACCCTCCTGTTTAGGGTACAAACCCTCCTTTTTGGTGCACAAGCCCTCGCTGTTAGGGTGCAAACACTCACGTTAAGATTCCCAAGCTTCGAGTCCAGGGTTGAAATCCACATCTTTATGCTCCAAACGACCGTCTTTGGGCTTCAAATCCGACTTTTAATTCTGAAATCCCACTTTTTTACGCTCCAAACGCTACATTAAGGGCACAAAGTCTCCATTTTAGGTCACAACGCTTCCTTTTTAGAGTCCGGAACGTTGGTTCCACGGTTGAAAGCCTCCCTGTTCTGCTTCAAAGCGTCATTTAGAAGGTACAAGCCCTCATTTTTAGGGCACAACGCCTCATTTTTTGGCCGCGAATCCTCCTTTTTAGGGGTCAATACGTCCTTTTTGCTGTAAAATCCCTCACTTTTATGTTCCAGACTTCTCATTTAGGGCACAAAGCCTTGTTTTGTGGTCCCAAAGCTTCCTCTTCAGAGTCCAAAGCTTTGATTCTGTGGTTGAATTCCTCGTTTTATAATCCAAACCCTCACGTTTATTGCACAAACCCTCATTTTTAGGGCCCAAACGCTCATTTTTATGCTGCAAATCATTTCACTGGAAAATGCCTCCTTTTTATGCTCCAAACGCCTCCTTTAGGGCACGATGTCTGAATGTTAGGTCCCAAAGATTTGGTTAAGAGCCCAAAGCTTGGAGTCTAGGGTTGAAAGCCTGCTTTTTACTCTACAAACCCTCCTGTTTAGGGTACAAACCCTCCTTTTTGGTGCACAAGCCCTCGCTGTTAGGGTGCAAACACTCACGTTAAGATTCCCAAGCTTCGAGTCCAGGGTTGAAATCCACATCTTTATGCTCCAAACGACCGTCTTTAGGCTTCAAATCCGACTTTTAATTCTGAAATCCCACTTTTTTACGCTCCAAACGCTACATTAAGGGCACAAAGTCTCCATTTTAGGTCACAACGCTTCCTTTTTAGAGTCCGGAACGTTGGTTCCACGGTTGAAAGCCTCCCTGTTCTGCTTCAAAGCGTCATTTAGAAGGTACAAGCCCTCATTTTTAGGGTGCAACGCCTCATTTTTTGGCCGCAAATCCTCCTTTTTAGGGGTCAATACGTCCTTTTTGCTGTAAAATCCCTCACTTTTATGTTCCAGACTTCTCATTTAGGGCACAAAGCCTTGTTTTGTGGTCCCAAAGCTTCCTCTTCAGAGTCCAAAGCTTTGATTCTGTGGTTGAATTCCTCGTTTTATAATCCAAACCCTCACGTTTATTGCACAAACCCTCATTTTTAGGGCCCAAACGCTCATTTTTATGCTGCAAATCATTTCACTGGAAAATGCCTCCTTTTTATGCTCCAAACGCCTCCTTTAGGGCACGATGTCTGAATGTTAGGTCCCAAAGATTTGGTTAAGAGCCCAAAGCTTGGAGTCTAGGGTTGAAAGCCTGCTTTTTACTCTACAAACCCTCCTGTTTAGGGTACAAACCCTCCTTTTTGGTGCACAAGCCCTCGCTGTTAGGGTGCAAACACTCACGTTAAGATTCCCAAGCTTCGAGTCCAGGGTTGAAATCCACATCTTTATGCTCCAAACGACCGTCTTTAGGCTTCAAATCCGACTTTTAATTCTGAAATCCCACTTTTTTACGCTCCAAACGCTACATTAAGGGCACAAAGTCTCCATTTTAGGTCACAACGCTTCCTTTTTAGAGTCCGGAACGTTGGTTCCACGGTTGAAAGCCTCCCTGTTCTGCTTCAAAGCGTCATTTAGAAGGTACAAGCCCTCATTTTTAGGGTGCAACGCCTCATTTTTTGGCCGCAAATCCTCCTTTTTAGGGGTCAATACGTCCTTTTTGCTGTAAAATCCCTCACTTTTATGTTCCGGACATCTCTTTTAGGGCACAAAGCCTTGTTTTGTGGTCCCAAAGCTTCCTCTTCAGAGTCCAAAGCTTTGATTCTGTGGTTGAATTCCTTGTTTTATAATCCAAACCCTCACGTTTATTGCACAAACCCTCTTTTTTAGGGCCCAAACGCTCATTTTTATGCTGCAAATCATTTCACTGGAAAATGCCTCCTTTTTATGCTCCAAACGCCTCCTTTAGGGCACGATGTCTGAATGTTAGGTCCCAAAGATTTGGTTAAGAGCCCAAAGCTTGGAGTCTAGGGTTGAAAGCCTGCTTTTTACTCTACAAACCCTCCTGTTTAGGGTACAAACCCTCCTTTTTGGTGCACAAGCCCTCGCTGTTAGGGTGCAAACACTCACGTTAAGATTCCCAAGCTTCGAGTCCAGGGTTGAAATCCACATCTTTATGCTCCAAACGACCGTCTTTAGGCTTCAAATCCGACTTTTAATTCTGAAATCCCACTTTTTTACGCTCCAAACGCTACATTAAGGGCACAAAGTCTCCATTTTAGGTCACAACGCTTCCTTTTTAGAGTCCGGAACGTTGGTTCCAGGGTTGAAAGCCTCCCTGTTCTGCTTCAAAGCGTCATTTAGAAGGTACAAGCCCTCATTTTTAGGGCACAACGCCTCATTTTTTGGCCGCGAATCCTCCTTTTTAGGGGTCAATATGTCCTTTTTGCTGTAAAATCCCTCACTTTTATGTTCCAGACTTCTCATTTAGGGCACAAAGCCTTGTTTTGTGGTCCCAAAGCTTCCTCTTCAGAGTCCAAAGCTTTGATTCTGTGGTTGAATTCCTCGTTTTATAATCCAAACCCTCACGTTTATTGCACAAACCCTCATTTTTAGGGCCCAAACGCTCATTTTTATGCTGCAAATCATTTCACTGGAAAATGCCTCCTTTTTATGCTCCAAACGCCTCCTTTAGGGCACGATGTCTGAATGTTAGGTCCCAAAGATTTGGTTAAGAGCCCAAAGCTTGGAGTCTAGGGTTGAAAGCCTGCTTTTTACTCTACAAACCCTCCTGTTTAGGGTACAAACCCTCCTTTTTGGTGCACAAGCCCTCGCTGTTAGGGTGCAAACACTCACGTTAAGATTCCCAAGCTTCGAGTCCAGGGTTGAAATCCACATCTTTATGCTCCAAACGACCGTCTTTGGGCTTCAAATCCTACTTTTAATTCTGAAATCCCACCTTTTTACGCTCCAAACGCTACATTAAGGGCACAAAGTCTCCATTTTAGGTCACAACGCTTCCTTTTTAGAGTCCGGAACGTTGGTTCCAGGGTTGAAAGCCTCCCTGTTCTGCTTCAAAGCGTCATTTAGAAGGTACAAGCCCTCATTTTTAGGGCGCAACGCCTCATTTTTTGGCCGCGAATCCTCCTTTTTAGGGGTCAATACGTCCTTTTTGCTGTAAAATCCCTCACTTCTATGTTCCGGACATCTCATTTAGGGCACAAAGCCTTGTTTTGTGGTCCCAAAGCTTCCTCTTCAGAGTCCAAAGCCTTGATTCTGTGGTTGAATTCCTCGTTTTATAATCCAAACTCTCACGTTTATTGCACAAACCCTCATTTTTAGGCCCAAACGCTCATTTTTATGCTGCAAATCATTTCACTGGAAAATGCCTCCTTTTTATGCTCCAAACGCCTCCTTTAGGGCACGATGTCTGAATGTTAGGTCCCAAAGATTTGGTTAAGAGCCCAAAGCTTGGAGTCTAGGGTTGAAAGCCTGCTTTTTACTCTACAAACCCTCCTGTTTAGGGTACAAACCCTCCTTTTTGGTGCACAAGCCCTCGCTGTTAGGGTGCAAACACTCACGTTAAGATTCCCAAGCTTCGAGTCCAGGGTTGAAATCCACATCTTTATGCTCCAAACGACCGTCTTTAGGCTTCAAATCCGACTTTTAATTCTGAAATCCCACTTTTTTACGCTCCAAACGCTACATTAAGGGCACAAAGTCTCCATTTTAGGTCACAACGCTTCCTTTTTAGAGTCCGGAACATTGGTTCCACGGTTGAAAGCCTCCCTGTTCTGCTTCAAAGCGTCATTTAGAAGGTACAAGCCCTCATTTTTAGGGCGCAACGCCTCATTTTTTGGCCGCGACTCCTCCTCTTTAGGGGTCAATACGTCCTTTTTGCTGTAAAATCCCTCACTTTTATGTTCCAGACATCTCATTTAGGGCACAAAGCCTTGTTTTGTGGTCCCAAAGCTTCCTCTTCAGAGTTCAAAGCTTTGATTCTGTGGTTGAATTCCTCGTTTTATAATCCAAACCCTCACGTTTATTGCACAAACCCTCATTTTTAGGGCCCAAACGCTCATTTTTATGCTGCAAATCATTTCACTGGAAAATGCCTCCTTTTTATGCTCCAAACGCCTCCTTTAGGGCACGCTGTCTGAATGTTAGGTCCCAAAGGTTTGGTTAAGAGCCCAAAGCTTGGAGTCTAGGGTTGAAAGCCTGCTTTTTACTCTACAAACCCTCCTGTTTAGGGTACAAACCCTCCTTTTTGGTGCACAAGCCCTCGCTGTTAGGGTGCAAACACTCCTGTTAAGATTCCCAAGCTTCGAGTCCAGGGTTGAAATCCACATCTTTATGCTCCAAACGACCGTCTTTAGGCTTCAAATCCGACTTTTAATTCTGAAATCCCACTTTTTTACGCTCCAAACGCTACATTAAGGGCACAAAGTCTCCATTTTGGGTCACAACGCTTCCTTTTTAGAGTCCGGAACGTTGGTTCCAGGGTTGAAAGCCTCCCTGTTCTGCTTCAAAGCGTCATTTAGAAGGTACAAGCCCTCATTTTTAGGGCGCAACGCCTCATTTTTTGGCCGCGAATCCTCCTTTTTAGGGGTCAATACGTCCTTTTTGCTGTAAAATCCCTCACTTCTATGTTCCGGACATCTCATTTAGGGCACAAAGCCTTGTTTTGTGGTCCCAAAGCTTCCTCTTCAGAGTCCAAAGCTTTGATTCTGTGGTTGAATTCCTCGTTTTATAATCTAAACCCTCACGTTTATTGCACAAACCCTCATTTTTAGGGCCCAAACGCTCATTTTTATGCTGCAAATCATTTCACTGGAAAATGCCTCCTTTTTATGCTCCAAACGCCTCCTTTAGGGCACGATGTCTGAATGTTAGGTCCCAAAGATTTGGTTAAGAGCCCAAAGCTTGGAGTCTAGGGTTGAAAGCCTGCTTTTTACTGTACAAACCCTCCTGTTTAGGGTACAAACCCTCCTTTTTGGTGCACAAGCCCTCGCTGTTAGGGTGCAAACACTCACGTTAAGATTCCCAAGCTTCGAGTCCAGGGTTGAAATCCACATCTTTATGCTCCAAACGACCGTCTTTAGGCTTCAAATCCGACTTTTAATTCTGAAATCCCACTTTTTTACGCTCCAAACGCTACATTAAGGGCACAAAGTCTCCATTTTAGGTCACAACGCTTCCTTTTTAGAGTCCGGAACGTTGGTTCCAGGGTTGAAAGCCTCCCTGTTCTGCTTCAAAGCGTCATTTAGAAGGTACAAGCCCTCATTTTTAGGCACAACGCCTCATTTTTTGGCCGCGAATCCTCCTTTTTAGGGGTCAATATGTCCTTTTTGCTGTAAAATCCCTCACTTTTATGTTCCAGACTTCTCATTTAGGGCACAAAGCCTTGTTTTGTGGTCCCAAAGCTTCCTCTTCAGAGTCCAAAGCTTTGATTCTGTGGTTGAATTCCTCGTTTTATAATCCAAACCCTCACGTTTATTGCACAAACCCTCATTTTTAGGGCCAAACGCTCATTTTTATGCTGCAAATCATTTCACTGGAAAATGCCTCCTTTTTATGCTCCAAACGCCTCCTTTAGGGCACGATGTCTGAATGTTAGGTCCAAAGATTTGGTTAAGAGCCCAAAGCTTGGAGTCTAGGGTTGAAAGCCTGCTTTTTACTCTACAAACCCTCCTGTTTAGGGTACAAACCCTCCTTTTTGGTGCACAAGCCCTCGCTGTTAGGGTGCAAACACTCACGTTAAGATTCCCAAGCTTCGAGTCCAGGGTTGAAATCCACATCTTTATGCTCCAAACGACCGTCTTTGGGCTTCAAATCCTACTTTTAATTCTGAAATCCCACCTTTTTACGCTCCAAACGCTACATTAAGGGCACAAAGTCTCCATTTTAGGTCACAACGCTTCCTTTTTAGAGTCCGGAACGTTGGTTCCAGGGTTGAAAGCCTCCCTGTTCTGCTTCAAAGCGTCATTTAGAAGGTACAAGCCCTCATTTTTAGGCGCAACGCCTCATTTTTGGCCGCGAATCCTCCTTTTTAGGGTCAATACGTCCTTTTTGCTGTAAAATCCCTCACTTCTATGTTCCGGACATCTCATTTAGGGCACAAAGCCTTGTTTTGTGGTCCCAAAGCTTCCTCTTCAGAGTCCAAAGCCTTGATTCTGTGGTTGAATTCCTCGTTTTATAATCCAAACTCTCACGTTTATTGCACAAACCCTCATTTTTAGGCCCAAACGCTCATTTTTATGCTGCAAATCATTTCACTGGAAAATGCCTCCTTTTATGCTCCAAACGCCTCCTTTAGGCACGATGTCTGAATGTTAGGTCCCAAAGATTTGGTTAAGAGCCCAAAGCTTGGAGTCTAGGGTTGAAAGCCTGCTTTTTACTCTACAAACCCTCCTGTTTAGGGTACAAACCCTCCTTTTTGGTGCACAAGCCCTCGCTGTTAGGGTGCAAACACTCACGTTAAGATTCCCAAGCTTCGAGTCCAGGGTTGAAATCCACATCTTTATGCTCAAACGACCGTCTTTAGGCTTCAAATCCGACTTTTAATTCTGAAATCCCACTTTTTTACGCTCCAAACGCTACATTAAGGGCACAAAGTCTCCATTTTAGGTCACAACGCTTCTTTTTAGAGTCCGGAACATTGGTTCCACGGTTGAAAGCCTCCCTGTTCTGCTTCAAAGCGTCATTTAGAAGGTACAAGCCCTCATTTTTAGGGCGCAACGCCTCATTTTTTGGCCGCGAATCCTCCTTTTTAGGGGTCAATACGTCCTTTTTGCTGTAAAATCCCTCACTTCTATGTTCCGGACATCTCATTTAGGGCACAAAGCCTTGTTTTGTGGTCCCAAAGCTTCCTCTTCAGAGTCCAAAGCTTTGATTCTGTGGTTGAATTCCTCGTTTTATAATCTAAACCCTCACGTTTATTGCACAAACCCTCATTTTTAGGGCCCAAACGCTCATTTTTATGCTGCAAATCATTTCACTGGAAAATGCCTCCTTTTTATGCTCCAAACGCCTCCTTTAGGGCACGATGTCTGAATGTTAGGTCCCAAAGATTTGGTTAAGAGCCCAAAGCTTGGAGTCTAGGGTTGAAAGCCTGCTTTTACTCTACAAACCCTCCTGTTTAGGGTACAAACCCTCCTTTTTGGTGCACAAGCCCTCGCTGTTAGGGTGCAAACACTCACGTTAAGATTCCCAAGCTTCGAGTCCAGGGTTGAAATCCACATCTTTATGCTCCAAACGACCGTCTTTAGGCTTCAAATCCGACTTTTAATTCTGAAATCCCACTTTTTTACGCTCCAAACGCTACATTAAGGGCACAAAGTCTCCATTTTAGGTCACAACGCTTCCTTTTTAGAGTCCGGAACATTGGTTCCACGGTTGAAAGCCTCCCTGTTCTGCTTCAAAGCGTCATTTAGAAGGTACAAGCCCTCATTTTTAGGGCGCAACGCCTCATTTTTTGGCCGCGACTCCTCCTCTTTAGGGGTCAATACGTCCTTTTTGCTGTAAAATCCCTCACTTTTATGTCATTTAGGGCACAAAGCCTTGTTTTGTGGTCCCAAAGCTTCCTCTTCAGAGTTCAAAGCTTTGATTCTGTGGTTGAATTCCTCGTTTTATAATCCAAACCCTCACGTTTATTGCACAAACCCTCATTTTTAGGGCCCAAACGCTCATTTTTATGCTGCAAATCATTTCACTGGAAAATGCCTCCTTTTTATGCTCCAAACGCCTCCTTTAGGGCACGCTGTCTGAATGTTAGGTCCCAAAGGTTTGGTTAAGAGCCCAAAGCTTGGAGTCTAGGGTTGAAAGCCTGCTTTTTTACTCTACAAACCCTCCTGTTTAGGGTATAAACCCTCCTTTTTGGTGCACAAGCCCTCGCTGTTAGGGTGCAAACACTCACGTTAAGATTCCCAAGCTTCGAGTCCAGGGTTGAAATCCACATCTTTATGCTCCAAACGACCGTCTTTAGGCTTCAAATCCGACTTTTAATTCTGAAATCCCACTTTTTTACGCTCCAAACGCTACATTAAGGGCACAAAGTCTCCATTTTGGGTCACAACGCTTCCTTTTTAGAGTCCGGAACGTTGGTTCCAGGGTTGAAAGCCTCCCTGTTCTGCTTCAAAGCGTCATTTAGAAGGTACAAGCCCTCATTTTTAGGGCGCAACGCCTCATTTTTTGGCCGCGAATCCTCCTTTTTAGGGGTCAATACGTCCTTTTTGCTGTAAAATCCCTCACTTCTATGTTCCGGACATCTCATTTAGGGCACAAAGCCTTGTTTTGTGGTCCCAAAGCTTCCTCTTCAGAGTCCAAAGCTTTGATTCTGTGGTTGAATTCCTCGTTTTATAATCTAAACCCTCACGTTTATTGCACAAACCTCATTTTTAGGGCCCAAACGCTCATTTTTATGCTGCAAATCATTTCACTGGAAAATGCCTCCTTTTTATGCTCCAACGCCTCCTTTAGGGCACGATGTCTGAATGTTAGGTCCCAAAGATTTGGTTAAGAGCCCAAAGCTTGGAGTCTAGGGTTGAAAGCCTGCTTTTTACTCTACAAACCCTCCTGTTTAGGGTACAAACCCTCCTTTTTGGTGCACAAGCCCTCGCTGTTAGGGTGCAAACACTCCTGTTAAGATTCCCAAGCTTCGAGTCCAGGGTTGAAATCCACATCTTTATGCTCCAAACGACCGTCTTTAGGCTTCAAATCCGACTTTTAATTCTGAAATCCCACTTTTTTACGCTCCAAACGCTACATTAAGGGCACAAAGTCTCCATTTTAGGTCACAACGCTTCCTTTTTAGAGTCCGGAACGTTGGTTCCAGGGTTGAAAGCCTCCCTGTTCTGCTTCAAAGCGTCATTTAGAAGGTACAAGCCCTCATTTTTAGGGCGCAACGCCTCATTTTTTGGCCGCGAATCCTCCTTTTTAGGGGTCAATACGTCCTTTTTGCTGTAAAATCCCTCACTTCTATGTTCCGGACATCTCATTTAGGGCACAAAGCCTTGTTTTGTGGTCCCAAAGCTTCCTCTTCAGAGTCCAAAGCTTTGATTCTGTGGTTGAATTCCTCGTTTTATAATCTAAACCCTCACGTTTATTGCACAAACCCTCATTTTTAGGGCCCAAACGCTCATTTTTATGCTGCAAATCATTTCACTGGAAAATGCCTCCTTTTTATGCTCCAAACGCCTCCTTTAGGGCACGATGTCTGAATGTTAGGTCCCAAAGATTTGGTTAAGAGCCCAAAGCTTGGAGTCTAGGGTTGAAAGCCTGCTTTTTACTCTACAAACCCTCCTGTTTAGGGTACAAACCCTCCTTTTTGTGCACAAGCCCTCGCTGTTAGGGTGCAAACACTCACGTTAAGATTCCCAAGCTTCGAGTCCAGGGTTGAAATCCACATCTTTATGCTCCAAACGACCGTCTTTAGGCTTCAAATCCTACTTTTAATTCTGAAATCCCACCTTTTTACGCTCCAAACGCTACATTAAGGGCACAAAGTCTCCATTTTAGGTCACAACGCTTCCTTTTTAGAGTCCGGAACGTTGGTTCCAGGGTTGAAAGCCTCCCTGTTCTGCTTCAAAGCGTCATTTAGAAGGTACAAGCCCTCATTTTTAGGGCGCAACGCCTCATTTTTTGGCCGCGAATCCTCCTTTTTAGGGGTCAATACGTCCTTTTTGCTGTAAAATCCCTCACTTCTATGTTCCGGACATCTCATTTAGGGCACAAAGCCTTGTTTTGTGGTCCCAAAGCTTCCTCTTCAGAGTTCAAAGCTTTGATTCTGTGGTTGAATTCCTCGTTTTATAATCCAAACCTTACGTTTATTGCACAAACCCTCATTTTTAGGGCCCAAACGCTCATTTTTATGCTGCAAATCATTTCACTGGAAAATGCCTCCTTTTTATGCTCCAAACGCCTCCTTTAGGGCACGCTGTCTGAATGTTAGGTCCCAAAGGTTTGGTTAAGAGCCCAAAGCTTGGAGTCTAGGTTGAAAGCCTGCTTTTTACTCTACAAACCCTCCTGTTTAGGGTACAAACCCTCCTTTTTGGTGCACAAGCCCTCGCTGTTAGGGTGCAAACACTCACGTTAAGATTCCCAAGCTTCGAGTCCAGGGTTGAAATCCACATCTTTATGCTCCAAACGACCGTCTTTAGGCTTCAAATCTGACTTTTAATTCTGAAATCCCACTTTTTACGCTCCAAACGCTACATTAAGGGCACAAAGTCTCCATTTTAGGTCACAACGCTTCCTTTTTAGAGTCCGGAACGTTGGTTCCAGGGTTTGAAAGCCTCCCTGTTCTGCTTCAAAGCGTCATTTAGAAGGTACAAGCCCTCATTTTTAGGGCGCAACGCCTCATTTTTTGGCCGCGAATCCTCCTTTTTAGGGGTCAATACGTCCTTTTTGCTGTAAAATCCCTCACTTCTATGTTCCGGACATCTCATTTAGGGCACAAAGCCTTGTTTTGTGGTCCCAAAGCTTCCTCTTCAGAGTTCAAAGCTTTGATTCTGTGGTTGAATTCCTCGTTTTATAATCCAAACCCTTACGTTTATTGCACAAACCCTCATTTTTAGGGCCCAAACGCTCATTTTTATGCTGCAAATCATTTCACTGGAAAATGCCTCCTTTTTATGCTCCAAACGCCTCCTTTAGGGCACGCTGTCTGAATGTTAGGTCCCAAAGGTTTGGTTAAGAGCCCAAAGCTTGGAGTCTAGGGTTGAAAGCCTGCTTTTTACTCTACAAACCCTCCTGTTTAGGGTACAAACCCTCCTTTTTGGTGCACAAGCCCTCGCTGTTAGGGTGCAAACACTCACGTTAAGATTCCCAAGCTTCGAGTCCAGGGTTGAAATCCACATCTTTATGCTCCAAACGACCGTCTTTAGGCTTCAAATCCGACTTTTAATTCTGAAATCCCACTTTTTTACGCTCCAAACGCTACATTAAGGGCACAAAGTCTCCATTTTAGGTCACAACGCTTCCTTTTTAGAGTCCGGAACGTTGGTTCCAGGGTTGAAAGCCTCCCTGTTCTGCTTCAAAGCGTCATTTAGAAGGTACAAGCCCTCATTTTTAGGGCGCAACGCCTCATTTTTTGGCCGCGAATCCTCCTTTTTAGGGGTCAATACGTCCTTTTTGCTGTAAAATCCCTCACTTCTATGTTCCGGACATCTCATTTAGGGCACAAAGCCTTGTTTTGTGGTCCCAAAGCTTCCTCTTCAGAGTCCAAAGCTTTGATTCTGTGGTTGAATTCCTCGTTTTATAATCTAAACCCTCACGTTTATTGCACAAACCCTCATTTTTAGGGCCCAAACGCTCATTTTTATGCTGCAAATCATTTCACTGGAAAATGCCTCCTTTTTATGCTCCAAACGCCTCCTTTAGGGCACGATGTCTGAATGTTAGGTCCCAAAGATTTGGTTAAGAGCCCAAAGCTTGGAGTCTAGGGTTGAAAGCCTGCTTTTTACTGTACAAACCCTCCTGTTTAGGGTACAAACCCTCCTTTTTGGTGCACAAGCCCTCGCTGTTAGGGTGCAAACACTCCTGTTAAGATTCCCAAGCTTCGAGTCCAGGGTTGAAATCCACATCTTTATGCTCCAAACGACCGTCTTTAGGCTTCAAATCCGACTTTTAATTCTGAAATCCCACTTTTTTACGCTCCAAACGCTACATTAAGGGCACAAAGTCTCCATTTTAGGTCACAACGCTTCCTTTTTAGAGTCCGGAACGTTGGTTCCAGGGTTGAAAGCCTCCCTGTTCTGCTTCAAAGCGTCATTTAGAAGGTACAAGCCCTCATTTTTAGGGCACAACGCCTCATTTTTGGCCGCGAATCCTCCTTTTTAGGGGTCAATACGTCCTTTTTGCTGTAAAATCCCTCACTTCTATGTTCCGGACATCTCATTTAGGGCACAAAGCCTTGTTTTGTGGTCCCAAAGCTTCCTCTTCAGAGTCCAAAGCTTTGATTCTGTGGTTGAATTCCTCGTTTTATAATCCAAACCCTCACGTTTATTGCACAAACCCTCATTTTTAGGGCCCAAACGCTCATTTTTATGCTGCAAATCATTTCACTGGAAAATGCCTCCTTTTTATGCTCCAAACGCCTCCTTTAGGGCACGATGTCTGAATGTTAGGTCCCAAAGATTTGGTTAAGAGCCCAAAGCTTTGAGTCTAGGGTTGAAAGCCTGCTTTTTACTCTACAAACCCTCCTGTTTAGGGTACAAACCCTCCTTTTTGGTGCACAAGCCCTCGCTGTTAGGGTGCAAACACTCACGTTAAGATTCCCAAGCTTCGAGTCCAGGGTTGAAATCCACATCTTTATGCTCCAAACGACCGTCTTTAGGCTTCAAATCCGACTTTTAATTCTGAAATCCCACTTTTTTACGCTCCAAACGCTACATTAAGGGCACAAAGTCTCCATTTTAGGTCACAAAGCTTCCTTTTTAGAGTCCGGAACGTTGGTTCCAGGGTTGAAAGCCTCCCTGTTCTGCTTCAAAGCGTCATTTAGAAGGTACAAGCCCTCATTTTTAGGGCACAACGCCTCATTTTTTGGCCGCGAATCCTCCTCTTTAGGGGTCAATACCTCCTTTTTGCTGTAAAATCCCTCACTTTTATGTTCCGGACATCTCATTTAGGGCACAAAGCCTTGTTTTGTGGTCCCAAAGCTTCCTCTTCAGAGTCCAAAGCTTTGATTCTGTGGTTGAATTCCTCGTTTTATAATCCAAACCCTCACGTTTATTGCACAAACCCTCATTTTTAGGGCCCAAACGCTCATTTTTATGCTGCAAATCATTTCACTGGAAAATGCCTCCTTTTTATGCTCCAAACGCCTCCTTTAGGGCACGATGTCTGAATGTTAGGTCCCAAAGATTTGGTTAAGAGCCCAAAGCTTGGAGTCTAGGGTTGAAAGCCTGCTTTTTACTCTACAAACCCTCCTGTTTAGGGTACAAACCCTCCTTTTTGGTGCACAAGCCCTCGCTGTTAGGGTGCAAACACTCACGTTAAGATTCCCAAGCTTCGAGTCCAGGGTTGAAATCCACATCTTTATGCTCCAAACGACCGTCTTTAGGCTTCAAATCCGACTTTTAATTCTGAAATCCCACTTTTTTACGCTCCAAACGCTACATTAAGGGCACAAAGTCTCCATTTTGGGTCACAACGCTTCCTTTTTAGAGTCCGGAATGTTGGTTCCAGGGTTGAAAGCCTCCCTGTTCTGCTTCAAAGCGTCATTTAGAAGGTACAAGCCCTCATTTTTAGGGCACAACGCCTCATTTTTTGGCCGCGAATCCTCCTTTTTAGGGGTCAATACGTCCTTTTTGCTGTAAAATCCCTCACTTTTATGTTCCGGACATCTCATTTAGGGCACAAAGCCTTGTTTTGTGGTCCCAAAGCTTCCTCTTCAGAGTCCAAAGCTTTGATTCTGTGGTTGAATTCCTCGTTTTATAATCTAAACCCTCACGTTTATTGCACAAACCCTCATTTTTAGGGCCCAAACGCTCATTTTTATGCTGCAAATCATTTCACTGGAAAATGCCTCCTTTTTATGCTCCAAACGCCTCCTTTAGGGCACGATGTCTGAATGTTAGGTCCCAAAGATTTGGTTAAGAGCCCAAAGCTTGGAGTCTAGGGTTGAAAGCCTGCTTTTTACTCTACAAACCCTCCTGTTTAGGGTACAAACCCTCCTTTTTGGTGCACAAGCCCTCGCTGTTAGGGTGCAAACACTCACGTTAAGATTCCCAAGCTTCGAGTCCAGGGTTGAAATCCACATCTTTATGCTCCAAACGACCGTCTTTAGGCTTCAAATCCGACTTTTAATTCTGAAATCCCACTTTTTTACGCTCCAAACGCTACATTAAGGGCACAAAGACTCCATTTTAGGTCACAACGCTTCCTTTTTAGAGTCCGGAACGTTGGTTCCAGGGTTGAAAGCCTCCCTGTTCTGCTTCAAAGCGTCATTTAGAAGGTACAAGCCCTCATTTTTAGGGCGCAACGCCTCATTTTTTGCCGCGAATCCTCCTTTTTAGGGGTCAATACGTCCTTTTTGCTGTAAAATCCCTCACTTTTATGTTCCGGACATCTCATTTAGGGCACAAAGCCTTGTTTTGTGGTCCCAAAGCTTCCTCTTCAGAGTCCAAAGCTTTGATTCTGTGGTTGAATTCCTCGTTTTATAATCCAAACCCTCACGTTTATTGCACAAACCCTCATTTTTAGGGCCCAAACGCTCATTTTTATGCTGCAAATCATTTCACTGGAAAATGCCTCCTTTTTATGCTCCAAACGCCTCCTTTAGGGCACGATGTCTGAATGTTAGGTCCCAAAGATTTGGTTAAGAGCCCAAAGCTTGGAGTCTAGGGTTGAAAGCCTGCTTTTTACTCTACAAACCCTCCTGTTTAGGGTACAAACCCTCCTTTTTGGTGCACAAGCCCTCGCTGTTAGGGTGCAAACACTCACGTTAAGATTCCCAAGCTTCGAGTCCAGGGTTGAAATCCACATCTTTATGCTCCAAACGACCGTCTTTGGGCTTCAAATCCGACTTTTAATTCTGAAATCCCACTTTTTTACGCTCCAAACGCTACATTAAGGGCACAAAGTCTCCATTTTAGGTCACAATGCTTCCTTTTTAGAGTACGGAACGTTGGTTCCACGGTTGAAAGCCTCCTGTTCTGCTTCAAAGCGTCATTTAGAAGGTACAAGCCCTCATTTTTAGGGCACAACGCCTCATTTTTTGCCGCGAATCCTCCTTTTTAGGGGTCAATACGTCCTTTTTGCTGTAAAATCCCTCACTTCTATGTTCCGGACATCTCATTTAGGGCACAAAGCCTTGTTTTGTGGTCCCAAAGCTTCCTCTTCAGAGTCCAAAGCTTTGATTCTGTGGTTGAATTCCTCGTTTTATAATCCAAACCCTCACGTTTATTGCACAAACCCTCATTTTTAGGGCCCAAACGCTCATTTTTATGCTGCAAATCATTTCACTGGAAAATGCCTCCTTTTTATGCTCCAAACGCCTCCTTTAGGGCACGATGTCTGAATGTTAGGTCCCAAAGATTTGGTTAAGAGCCCAAAGCTTGGAGTCTAGGGTTGAAAGCCTGCTTTTTACTGTACAAACCCTCCTGTTTAGGGTACAAACCCTCCTTTTTGGTGCACAAGCCCTCGCTGTTAGGGTGCAAACACTCACGTTAAGATTCCCAAGCTTCGAGTCCAGGGTTGAAATCCACATCTTTATGCTCCAAACGACCGTCTTTAGGCTTCAAATCCGACTTTTAATTCTGAAATCCCACTTTTTTACGCTCCAAACGCTACATTAAGGGCACAAAGTCTCCATTTTGGGTCACAACGCTTCCTTTTTAGAGTCCGGAACGTTGGTTCCACGGTTGAAAGCCTCCCTGTTCTGCTTCAAAGCGTCATTTAGAAGGTACAAGCCCTCATTTTTAGGGCGCAACGCCTCATTTTTTGGCCGCGAATCCTCCTCTTTAGGGGTCAATACGTCCTTTTTGCTGTAAAATCCCTCACTTTTATGTTCCGGACATCTCATTTAGGGCACAAAGCCTTGTTTTGTGGTCCCAAAGCTTCCTCTTCAGAGTCCAAAGCTTTGATTCTGTGGTTGAATTCCTCGTTTTATAATCTAAACCCTCACGTTTATTGCACAAACCCTCATTTTTAGGGCCCAAACGCTCATTTTTATGCTGCAAATCATTTCACTGGAAAATGCCTCCTTTTTATGCTCCAAACGCCTCCTTTAGGGCACGATGTCTGAATGTTAGGTCCCAAAGATTTGGTTAAGAGCCCAAAGCTTGGAGTCTAGGGTTGAAAGCCTGCTTTTTACTCTACAAACCCTCCTGTTTAGGGTACAAACCCTCCTTTTTGGTGCACAAGCCCTCGCTGTTAGGGTGCAAACACTCCTGTTAAGATTCCCAAGCTTCGAGTCCAGGGTTGAAATCCACATCTTTATGCTCCAAACGACCGTCTTTAGGCTTCAAATCTGACTTTTAATTCTGAAATCCCACTTTTTTTACGCTCCAAATGCTACATTAAGGGCACAAAGTCTCCATTTTAGGTCACAACGCTTCCTTTTTAGAGTCCGGAACGTTGGTTCCAGGGTTGAAAGCCTCCCTGTTCTGCTTCAAAGCATCATTTAGAAGGTACAATAGCCCTCATTTTTAGGGCACAACGCCTCATTTTTTGGCCGCGAATCCTCCTTTTTAGGGGTCAATACGTCCTTTTTGCTGTAAAATCCCTCACTTTTATGTTCCAGACTTCTCATTTAGGGCACAAAGCCTTGTTTTGTGGTCCCAAAGCTTCCTCTCAGAGTCAAAGCTTTGATTCTGTGGTTGAATTCCTCGTTTTATAATCTAAACCCTCACGTTTATTGCACAAACCCTCATTTTTAGGGCCCAAACGCTCATTTTTATGCTGCAAATCATTTCACTGGAAAATGCCTCCTTTTTATGCTCCAAACGCCTCCTTTAGGGCACGATGTCTGAATGTTAGGTCCCAAAGATTTGGTTAAGAGCCCAAAGCTTGGAGTCTAGGGTTGAAAGCCTGCTTTTTACTCTACAAACCCTCCTGTTTAGGGTACAAACCCTCCTTTTTGGTGCACAAGCCCTCGCTGTTAGGGTGCAAACACTCACGTTAAGATTCCCAAGCTTCGAGTCCAGGGTTGAAATCCACATCTTTATGCTCCAAACGACCGTCTTTAGGCTTCAAATCCGACTTTTAATTCTGAAATCCCACTTTTTTACGCTCCAAACGCTACATTAAGGGCACAAAGTCTCCATTTTAGGTCACAACGCTTCCTTTTTAGAGTCCGGAACGTTGGTTCCAGGGTTGAAAGCCTCCCTGTTCTGCTTCAAAGCGTCATTTAGAAGGTACAAGCCCTCATTTTTAGGGCGCAACGCCTCATTTTTTGGCCGCGAATCCTCCTTTTTAGGGGTCAATACCTCCTTTTTGCTGTAAAATCCCTCACTTTTATGTTCCAGACATCTCATTTAGGGCACAAAGCCTTGTTTTGTGGTCCCAAAGCTTCCTCTTCAGAGTCCAAAGCTTTGATTCTGTGGTTGAATTCCTCGTTTTATAATCCAAACCCTCACGTTTATTGCACAAACCCTCATTTTTAGGGCCCAAACGCTCATTTTTATGCTGCAAATCATTTCACTGGAAAATGCCTCCTTTTTATGCTCCAAACGCCTCCTTTAGGGCACGCTGTCTGAATGTTAGGTCCCAAAGATTTGGTTAAGAGCCCAAAGCTTGGAGTCTAGGGTTGAAAGCCTGCTTTTTACTCTACAAACCCTCCTGTTTAGGGTACAAACCCTCCTTTTTGTGCACAAGCCCTCGCTGTTAGGGTGCAAACACTCACGTTAAGATTCCCAAGCTTCGAGTCCAGGGTTGAAATCCACATCTTTATGCTCCAAACGACCGTCTTTAGGCTTCAAATCCGACTTTTAATTCTGAAATCCCACGTTTTTACGCTCCAAACGCTACATTAAGGGCACTAAGTCTCCATTTTAGGTCACAACGCTTCCTTTTTAGAGTCCGGAACGTTGGTTCCACGGTTGAAAGCCTCCCTGTTCTGCTTCAAAGCGTCATTTAGAAGGTACAAGCCCTCATTTTTAGGGCGCGAATCCTCCTTTTTAGGGGTCAATACGTCCTTTTTGCTGTAAAATCCCTCACTTCTATGTTCCGGACATCTCATTTAGGGCACAAAGCCTTGTTTTGTGGTCCCAAAGCTTCCTCTTCAGAGTCCAAAGCTTTGATTCTGTGGTTGAATTCCTCGTTTTATAATCCAAACCCTCACGTTTATTGCACAAACCCTCATTTTTAGGGCCCAAACGCTCATTTTTATGCTGCAAATCATTTCACTGGAAAATGCCTCCTTTTTATGCTCCAAACGCCTCCTTTAGGGCACGATGTCTGAATGTTAGGTCCCAAAGATTTGGTTAAGAGCCCAAAGCTTGGAGTCTAGGGTTGAAAGCCTGCTTTTTACTCTACAAACCCTCCTGTTTAGGGTACAAACCCTCCTTTTTGGTGCACAAGCCCTCGCTGTTAGGGTGCAAACACTCACGTTAAGATTCCCAAGCTTCGAGTCCAGGGTTGAAATCCACATCTTTATGCTCCAAACGACCGTCTTTGGGCTTCAAATCCGACTTTTAATTCTGAAATCCCACTTTTTTACGCTCCAAACGCTACATTAAGGGCACAAAGTCTCCATTTTAGGTCACAAAGCTTCCTTTTTAGAGTCCGGAACGTTGGGTCCAGGGTTGAAAGCCTCCCTGTTCTGCTTCAAAGCGTCATTTAGAAGGTACAAGCCCTCATTTTTAGGGCGCAACGCCTCATTTTTTGGCCGCGAATCCTCCTCTTTAGGGGTCAATACCTCCTTTTTGCTGTAAAATCCCTCACTTTTATGTTCCGGACATCTCATTTAGGGCACAAAGCCTTGTTTTGTGGTCCCAAAGCTTCCTCTTCAGAGTCCAAAGCTTTGATTCTGTGGTTGAATTCCTCGTTTTATAATCCAAACCCTCACGTTTATTGCACAAACCCTCATTTTTAGGGCCCAAACGCTCATTTTTATGCTGCAAATCATTTCACTGGAAAATGCCTCCTTTTTATGCTCCAAACGCCTCCTTTAGGGCACGATGTCTGAATGTTAGGTCCCAAAGATTTGGTTAAGAGCCCAAAGCTTGGAGTCTAGGGTTGAAAGCCTGCTTTTTACTCTACAAACCCTCCTGTTTAGGGTACAAACCCTCCTTTTTGGTGCACAAGCCCTCGCTGTTAGGGTGCAAACACTCACGTTAAGATTCCCAAGCTTCGAGTCCAGGGTTGAAATCCACATCTTTATGCTCCAAACGACCGTCTTTGGGCTTCAAATCCGACTTTTAATTCTGAAATCCCACTTTTTTACGCTCCAAACGCTACATTAAGGGCACAAAGTCTCCATTTTAGGTCACAACGCTTCCTTTTTAGAGTCCGGAACGTTGGTTCCAGGGTTGAAAGCCTCCCTGTTCTGCTTCAAAGCGTCATTTAGAAGGTACAAGCCCTCATTTTTAGGGCGCAACGCCTCATTTTTTGGCCGCGAATCCTCCTTTTTAGGGGTCAATACGTCCTTTTTGCTGTAAAATCCCTCACTTCTATGTTCCGGACATCTCATTTAGGGCACAAAGCCTTGTTTTGTGGTCCCAAAGCTTCCTCTTCAGAGTCCAAAGCTTTGATTCTGTGGTTGAATTCCTCGTTTTATAATCCAAACCCTCACGTTTATTGCACAAACCCTCATTTTTAGGGCCCAAACGCTCATTTTTATGCTGCAAATCATTTCACTGGAAAATGCCTCCTTTTTATGCTCCAAACGCCTCCTTTAGGGCACGATGTCTGAATGTTAGGTCCCAAAGATTTGGTTAAGAGCCCAAAGCTTGGAGTCTAGGGTTGAAAGCCTGCTTTTTACTCTACAAACCCTCCTGTTTAGGGTACAAACCCTCCTTTTTGGTGCACAAGCCCTCGCTGTTAGGGTGCAAACACTCCTGTTAAGATTCCCAAGCTTCGAGTCCAGGGTTGAAATCCACATCTTTATGCTCCAAACGACCGTCTTTGGGCTTCAAATCCGACTTTTAATTCTGAAATCCCACTTTTTTATGCTCCAAACGCTACATTAAGGGCACAAAGTCTCCATTTTAGGTCACAACGCTTCCTTTTTAGAGTCCGGAACGTTGGTTCCAGGGTTGAAAGCCTCCCTGTTCTGCTTCAAAGCGTCATTTAGAAGGTACAAGCCCTCATTTTTAGGGCGCAACGCCTCATTTTTTGGCCGCGAATCCTCCTTTTTAGGGGTCAATACCTCCTTTTTGCTGTAAAATCCCTCACTTTTATGTTCCAGACATCTCATTTAGGGCACAAAGCCTTGTTTTGTGGTCCCAAAGCTTCCTCTTCAGAGTCCAAAGCTTTGATTCTGTGGTTGAATTCCTCGTTTTATAATCCAAACCCTCACGTTTATTGCACAAACCCTCATTTTTAGGGCCCAAACGCTCATTTTTATGCTGCAAATCATTTCACTGGAAAATGCCTCCTTTTTATGCTCCAAACGCCTCCTTTAGGGCACGATGTCTGAATGTTAGGTCCCAAAGATTTGGTTAAGAGCCCAAAGCTTGGAGTCTAGGGTTGAAAGCCTGCTTTTTACTCTACAAACCCTCCTGTTTAGGGTACAAGCCCTCCTTTTTGGTGCACAAGCCCTCGCTGTTAGGGTGCAAACACTCCTGTTAAGATTCCCAAGCTTCGAGTCCAGGGTTGAAATCCACATCTTTATGCTCCAAACGACCGTCTTTAGGCTTCAAATCCGACTTTTAATTCTGAAATCCCACTTTTTTACGCTCCAAACGCTACATTAAGGGCACAAAGTCTCCATTTTAGGTCACAACGCTTCCTTTTTAGAGTCCGGAACGTTGGTTCCAGGGTTGAAAGCCTCCCTGTTCTGCTTCAAAGCGTCATTTAGAAGGTACAAGCCCTCATTTTTAGGGCGCAACGCCTCATTTTTTGGCCGCGAATCCTCCTCTTTAGGGGTCAATACGTCCTTTTTGCTGTAAAATCCCTCACTTTTATGTTCCGGACATCTCATTTAGGGCACAAAGCCTTGTTTTGTGGTCCCAAAGCTTCCTCTTCAGAGTCCAAAGCTTTGATTCTGTGGTTGAATTCCTCGTTTTATAATCCAAACCCTCACGTTTATTGCACAAACCCTCATTTTTAGGGCCCAAACGCTCATTTTTATGCTGCAAATCATTTCACTGGAAAATGCCTCCTTTTTATGCTCCAAACGCCTCCTTTAGGGCACGATGTCTGAATGTTAGGTCCCAAAGATTTGGTTAAGAGCCCAAAGCTTGGAGTCTAGGGTTGAAAGCCTGCTTTTTACTCTACAAACCCTCCTGTTTAGGGTACAAACCCTCCTTTTTGGTGCACAAGCTCTCGCTGTTAGGGTGCAAACACTCACGTTAAGATTCCCAAGCTTCGAGTCCAGGGTTGAAATCCACATCTTTATGCTCCAAACGACCGTCTTTGGGCTTCAAATCCGACTTTTAATTCTGAAATCCCACTTTTTTACGCTCCAAACGCTACATTAAGGGCACAAAGACTCCATTTTAGGTCACAACGCTTCCTTTTTAGAGTCCGGAACGTTGGTTCCAGGGTTGAAAGCCTCCCTGTTCTGCTTCAAAGCGTCATTTAGAAGGTACAAGCCCTCATTTTTAGGGCACAACGCCTCATTTTTTGGCCGTGAATCCTCCTTTTTAGGGTCAATACGTCCTTTTTGCTGTAAAATCCCTCACTTTTATGTTCCGGACATCTCATTTAGGGCACAAAGCCTTGTTTTGTGGTCCCAAAGCTTCCTCTTCAGAGTCCAAAGCTTTGATTCTGTGGTTGAATTCCTCGTTTTATAATCCAAACCCTCACGTTTATTGCACAAACCCTCATTTTTAGGGCCCAAACGCTCATTTTTATGCTGCAAATCATTTCACTGGAAAATGCCTCCTTTTTATGCTCCAAACACCTCCTTTAGGGCACGATGTCTGAATGTTAGGTCCCAAAGATTTGGTTAAGAGCCCAAAGCTTGGAGTCTAGGGTTGAAAGCCTGCTTTTTACTCTACAAACCCTCCTGTTTAGGGTACAAACCCTCCTTTTTGGTGCACAAGCCCTCGCTGTTAGGGTGCAAACACTCCTGTTAAGATTCCCAAGCTTCGAGTCCAGGGTTGAAATCCACATCTTTATGCTCCAAACGACCGTCTTTAGGCTTCAAATCTGACTTTTAATTCTGAAATCCCACTTTTTTACGCTCCAAACGCTACATTAAGGGCACAAAGTCTCCATTTTAGGTCACAACGCTTCCTTTTTAGAGTCCGGAACGTTGGTTCCAGGGTTGAAAGCCTCCCTGTTCTGCTTCAAAGCATCATTTAGAAGGTACAAGCCCTCATTTTTAGGGCACAACGCCTCATTTTTTGGCCGCGAATCCTCCTTTTTAGGGGTCAATACGTCCTTTTTGCTGTAAAATCCCTCACTTTTATGTTCCAGACTTCTCATTTAGGGCACAAAGCCTTGTTTTGTGGTCCCAAAGCTTCCTCTTCAGAGTCCAAAGCTTTGATTCTGTGGTTGAATTCCTCGTTTTATAATCCAAACCCTCACGTTTATTGCACAAACCCTCATTTTTAGGGCCCAAACGCTCATTTTTATGCTGCAAATCATTTCACTGGAAAATGCCTCCTTTTTATGCTCCAAACGCCTCCTTTAGGGCACGATGTCTGAATGTTAGGTCCCAAAGATTTGGTTAAGAGCCCAAAGCTTGGAGTCTAGGGTTGAAAGCCTGCTTTTTACTCTACAAACCCTCCTGTTTAGGGTACAAACCCTCCTTTTTGGTGCACAAGCCCTCGCTGTTAGGGTGCAAACACTCACGTTAAGATTCCCAAGCTTCGAGTCCAGGGTTGAAATCCACATCTTTATGCTCCAAACGACCGTCTTTAGGCTTCAAATCCGACTTTTAATTCTGAAATCCCACTTTTTTACGCTCCAAACGCTACATTAAGGGCACAAAGTCTCCATTTTAGGTCACAACGCTTCCTTTTTAGAGTCCGGAACGTTGGTTCCAGGGTTGAAAGCCTCCCTGTTCTGCTTCAAAGCGTCATTTAGAAGGTACAAGCCCTCATTTTTAGGGCGCAACGCCTCATTTTTTGGCCGCGAATCCTCCTTTTTAGGGGTCAATACCTCCTTTTTGCTGTAAAATCCCTCACTTTTATGTTCCAGACATCTCATTTAGGGCACAAAGCCTTGTTTTGTGGTCCCAAAGCTTCCTCTTCAGAGTCCAAAGCTTTGATTCTGTGGTTGAATTCCTCGTTTTATAATCCAAACCCTCACGTTTATTGCACAAACCCTCATTTTTAGGGCCCAAACGCTCATTTTTATGCTGCAAATCATTTCACTGGAAAATGCCTCCTTTTTATGCTCCAAACGCCTCCTTTAGGGCACGATGTCTGAATGTTAGGTCCCAAAGATTTGGTTAAGAGCCCAAAGCTTGGAGTCTAGGGTTGAAAGCCTGCTTTTTACTCTACAAACCCTCCTGTTTAGGGTACAAACCCTCCTTTTTGGTGCACAAGCCCTCGCTGTTAGGGTGCAAACACTCACGTTAAGATTCCCAAGCTTCGAGTCCAGGGTTGAAATCCACATCTTTATGCTCCAAACGACCGTCTTTGGGCTTCAAATCCGACTTTTAATTCTGAAATCCCACTTTTTTACGCTCCAAACGCTACATTAAGGGCACAAAGTCTCCATTTTAGGTCACAAAGCTTCCTTTTTAGAGTCCGGAACGTTGGGTCCAGGGTTGAAAGCCTCCCTGTTCTGCTTCAAAGCGTCATTTAGAAGGTACAAGCCCTCATTTTTAGGGCGCAACGCCTCATTTTTTGGCCGCGAATCCTCCTCTTTAGGGGTCAATACCTCCTTTTTGCTGTAAAATCCCTCACTTTTATGTTCCGGACATCTCATTTAGGGCACAAAGCCTTGTTTTGTGGTCCCAAAGCTTCCTCTTCAGAGTCCAAAGCTTTGATTCTGTGGTTGAATTCCTCGTTTTATAATCCAAACCCTCACGTTTATTGCACAAACCCTCATTTTTAGGGCCCAAACGCTCATTTTTATGCTGCAAATCATTTCACTGGAAAATGCCTCCTTTTTATGCTCCAAACGCCTCCTTTAGGGCACGATGTCTGAATGTTAGGTCCCAAAGATTTGGTTAAGAGCCCAAAGCTTGGAGTCTAGGGTTGAAAGCCTGCTTTTTACTGTACAAACCCTCCTGTTTAGGGTACAAACCCTCCTTTTTGGTGCACAAGCCCTCGCTGTTAGGGTGCAAACACTCACGTTAAGATTCCCAAGCTTCGAGTCCAGGGTTGAAATCCACATCTTTATGCTCCAAACGACCGTCTTTAGGCTTCAAATCCGACTTTTAATTCTGAAATCCCACTTTTTTACGCTCCAAACGCTACATTAAGGGCACAAAGTCTCCATTTTAGGTCACAACGCTTCCTTTTTAGAGTCCGGAACGTTGGTTCCAGGGTTGAAAGCCTCCCTGTTCTGCTTCAAAGCGTCATTTAGAAGGTACAAGCCCTCATTTTTAGGGCGCAACGCCTCATTTTTTGGCCGCGAATCCTCCTTTTTAGGGGTCAATACGTCCTTTTTGCTGTAAAATCCCTCACTTTTATGTTCCGGACATCTCATTTAGGGCACAAAGCCTTGTTTTGTGGTCCCAAAGCTTCCTCTTCAGAGTCCAAAGCTTTGATTCTGTGGTTGAATTCCTCGTTTTATAATCCAAACCCTCACGTTTATTGCACAAACCCTCATTTTTAGGGCCCAAACGCTCATTTTTATGCTGCAAATCATTTCACTGGAAAATGCCTCCTTTTTATGCTCCAAACGCCTCCTTTAGGGCACGATGTCTGAATGTTAGGTCCCAAAGATTTGGTTAAGAGCCCAAAGCTTGGAGTCTAGGGTTGAAAGCCTGCTTTTTACTCTACAAACCCTCCTGTTTAGGGTACAAACCCTCCTTTTTGGTGCACAAGCCCTCGCTGTTAGGGTGCAAACACTCACGTTAAGATTCCCAAGCTTCGAGTCCAGGGTTGAAATCCACATCTTTATGCTCCAAACGACCGTCTTTGGGCTTCAAATCCGACTTTTAATTCTGAAATCCCACTTTTTTACGCTCCAAACGCTACATTAAGGGCACAAAGTCTCCATTTTAGGTCACAACGCTTCCTTTTTAGAGTCCGGAACGTTGGTTCCAGGGTTGAAAGCCTCCCTGTTCTGCTTCAAAGCGTCATTTAGAAGGTACAAGCCCTCATTTTTAGGGCGCAACGCCTCATTTTTTGGCCGCGAATCCTCCTTTTTAGGGGTCAATACGTCCTTTTTGCTGTAAAATCCCTCACTTCTATGTTCCGGACATCTCATTTAGGGCACAAAGCCTTGTTTTGTGGTCCCAAAGCTTCCTCTTCAGAGTCCAAAGCTTTGATTCTGTGGTTGAATTCCTCGTTTTATAATCCAAACCCTCACGTTTATTGCACAAACCCTCATTTTTAGGGCCCAAACGCTCATTTTTATGCTGCAAATCATTTCACTGGAAAATGCCTCCTTTTTATGCTCCAAACGCCTCCTTTAGGGCACGATGTCTGAATGTTAGGTCCCAAAGATTTGGTTAAGAGCCCAAAGCTTGGAGTCTAGGGTTGAAAGCCTGCTTTTTACTCTACAAACCCTCCTGTTTAGGGTACAAACCCTCCTTTTTGGTGCACAAGCCCTCGCTGTTAGGGTGCAAACACTCCTGTTAAGATTCCCAAGCTTCGAGTCCAGGGTTGAAATCCACATCTTTATGCTCCAAACGACCGTCTTTGGGCTTCAAATCCGACTTTTAATTCTGAAATCCCACTTTTTTATGCTCCAAACGCTACATTAAGGGCACAAAGTCTCCATTTTAGGTCACAACGCTTCCTTTTTAGAGTCCGGAACGTTGGTTCCAGGGTTGAAAGCCTCCCTGTTCTGCTTCAAAGCGTCATTTAGAAGGTACAAGCCCTCATTTTTAGGGCGCAACGCCTCATTTTTTGGCCGCGAATCCTCCTTTTTAGGGGTCAATACGTCCTTTTTGCTGTAAAATCCCTCACTTCTATGTTCCGGACATCTCATTTAGGGCACAAAGCCTTGTTTTGTGGTCCCAAAGCTTCCTCTTCAGAGTCCAAAGCTTTGATTCTGTGGTTGAATTCCTCGTTTTATAATCCAAACCCTCACGTTTATTGCACAAACCCTCATTTTTAGGGCCCAAACGCTCATTTTTATGCTGCAAATCATTTCACTGGAAAATGCCTCCTTTTTATGCTCCAAACGCCTCCTTTAGGGCACGATGTCTGAATGTTAGGTCCCAAAGATTTGGTTAAGAGCCCAAAGCTTGGAGTCTAGGGTTGAAAGCCTGCTTTTTACTCTACAAACCCTCCTGTTTAGGGTACAAGCCCTCCTTTTTGGTGCACAAGCCCTCGCTGTTAGGGTGCAAACACTCCTGTTAAGATTCCCAAGCTTCGAGTCCAGGGTTGAAATCCACATCTTTATGCTCCAAACGACCGTCTTTAGGCTTCAAATCCGACTTTTAATTCTGAAATCCCACTTTTTTACGCTCCAAACGCTACATTAAGGGCACAAAGTCTCCATTTTAGGTCACAACGCTTCCTTTTTAGAGTCCGGAACGTTGGTTCCAGGGTTGAAAGCCTCCCTGTTCTGCTTCAAAGCGTCATTTAGAAGGTACAAGCCCTCATTTTTAGGGCGCAACGCCTCATTTTTTGGCCGCGAATCCTCCTCTTTAGGGGTCAATACGTCCTTTTTGCTGTAAAATCCCTCACTTTTATGTTCCGGACATCTCATTTAGGGCACAAAGCCTTGTTTTGTGGTCCCAAAGCTTCCTCTTCAGAGTCCAAAGCTTTGATTCTGTGGTTGAATTCCTCGTTTTATAATCCAAACCCTCACGTTTATTGCACAAACCCTCATTTTTAGGGCCCAAACGCTCATTTTTATGCTGCAAATCATTTCACTGGAAAATGCCTCCTTTTTATGCTCCAAACGCCTCCTTTAGGGCACGATGTCTGAATGTTAGGTCCCAAAGATTTGGTTAAGAGCCCAAAGCTTGGAGTCTAGGGTTGAAAGCCTGCTTTTTACTCTACAAACCCTCCTGTTTAGGGTACAAACCCTCCTTTTTGGTGCACAAGCTCTCGCTGTTAGGGTGCAAACACTCACGTTAAGATTCCCAAGCTTCGAGTCCAGGGTTGAAATCCACATCTTTATGCTCCAAACGACCGTCTTTGGTCTTCAAATCCGACTTTTAATTCTGAAATCCCACTTTTTTACGCTCCAAACGCTACATTAAGGGCACAAAGACTCCATTTTAGGTCACAACGCTTCCTTTTTAGAGTCCGGAACGTTGGTTCCAGGGTTGAAAGCCTCCCTGTTCTGCTTCAAAGCGTCATTTAGAAGGTACAAGCCCTCATTTTTAGGGCACAACGCCTCATTTTTTGGCCGTGAATCCTCCTTTTTAGGGGTCAATACGTCCTTTTTGCTGTAAAATCCCTCACTTTTATGTTCCGGACATCTCATTTAGGGCACAAAGCCTTGTTTTGTGGTCCCAAAGCTTCCTCTTCAGAGTCCAAAGCTTTGATTCTGTGGTTGAATTCCTCGTTTTATAATCCAAACCCTCACGTTTATTGCACAAACCCTCATTTTTAGGGCCCAAACGCTCATTTTTATGCTGCAAATCATTTCACTGGAAAATGCCTCCTTTTTATGCTCCAAACACCTCCTTTAGGGCACGATGTCTGAATGTTAGGTCCCAAAGATTTGGTTAAGAGCCCAAAGCTTGGAGTCTAGGGTTGAAAGCCTGCTTTTTACTCTACAAACCCTCCTGTTTAGGGTACAAACCCTCCTTTTTGGTGCACAAGCCCTCGCTGTTAGGGTGCAAACACTCCTGTTAAGATTCCCAAGCTTCGAGTCCAGGGTTGAAATCCACATCTTTATGCTCCAAACGACCGTCTTTAGGCTTCAAATCTGACTTTTAATTCTGAAATCCCACTTTTTTACGCTCCAAACGCTACATTAAGGGCACAAAGTCTCCATTTTAGGTCACAACGCTTCCTTTTTAGAGTCCGGAACGTTGGTTCCAGGGTTGAAAGCCTCCCTGTTCTGCTTCAAAGCATCATTTAGAAGGTACAAGCCCTCATTTTTAGGGCACAACGCCTCATTTTTTGGCCGCGAATCCTCCTTTTTAGGGGTCAATACGTCCTTTTTGCTGTAAAATCCCTCACTTTTATGTTCCAGACTTCTCATTTAGGGCACAAAGCCTTGTTTTGTGGTCCCAAAGCTTCCTCTTCAGAGTCCAAAGCTTTGATTCTGTGGTTGAATTCCTCGTTTTATAATCCAAACCCTCACGTTTATTGCACAAACCCTCATTTTTAGGGCCCAAACGCTCATTTTTATGCTGCAAATCATTTCACTGGAAAATGCCTCCTTTTTATGCTCCAAACGCCTCCTTTAGGGCACGATGTCTGAATGTTAGGTCCCAAAGATTTGGTTAAGAGCCCAAAGCTTGGAGTCTAGGGTTGAAAGCCTGCTTTTTACTCTACAAACCCTCCTGTTTAGGGTACAAACCCTCCTTTTTGGTGCACAAGCCCTCGCTGTTAGGGTGCAAACACTCACGTTAAGATTCCCAAGCTTCGAGTCCAGGGTTGAAATCCACATCTTTATGCTCCAAACGACCGTCTTTAGGCTTCAAATCCGACTTTTAATTCTGAAATCCCACTTTTTTACGCTCCAAACGCTACATTAAGGGCACAAAGTCTCCATTTTAGGTCACAACGCTTCCTTTTTAGAGTCCGGAACGTTGGTTCCAGGGTTGAAAGCCTCCCTGTTCTGCTTCAAAGCGTCATTTAGAAGGTACAAGCCCTCATTTTTAGGGCGCAACGCCTAATTTTTTGGCCGCGAATCCTCCTTTTTAGGGGTCAATACCTCCTTTTTGCTGTAAAATCCCTCACTTTTATGTTCCAGACATCTCATTTAGGGCACAAAGCCTTGTTTTGTGGTCCCAAAGCTTCCTCTTCAGAGTCCAAAGCTTTGATTCTGTGGTTGAATTCCTCGTTTTATAATCCAAACCCTCACGTTTATTGCACAAACCCTCATTTTTAGGGCCCAAACGCTCATTTTTATGCTGCAAATCATTTCACTGGAAAATGCCTCCTTTTTATGCTCCAAACGCCTCCTTTAGGGCACGCTGTCTGAATGTTAGGTCCCAAAGATTTGGTTAAGAGCCCAAAGCTTGGAGTCTAGGGTTGAAAGCCTGCTTTTTACTCTACAAACCCTCCTGTTTAGGGTACAAACCCTCCTTTTTGGTGCACAAGCCCTCGCTGTTAGGGTGCAAACACTCACGTTAAGATTCCCAAGCTTCGAGTCCAGGGTTGAAATCCACATCTTTATGCTCCAAACGACCGTCTTTAGGCTTCAAATCCGACTTTTAATTCTGAAATCCCACGTTTTTACGCTCCAAACGCTACATTAAGGGCACTAAGTCTCCATTTTAGGTCACAACGCTTCCTTTTTAGAGTCCGGAACGTTGGTTCCACGGTTGAAAGCCTCCCTGTTCTGCTTCAAAGCGTCATTTAGAAGGTACAAGCCCTCATTTTTAGGGCGCGAATCCTCCTTTTTAGGGGTCAATACGTCCTTTTTGCTGTAAAATCCCTCACTTCTATGTTCCGGACATCTCATTTAGGGCACAAAGCCTTGTTTTGTGGTCCCAAAGCTTCCTCTTCAGAGTCCAAAGCTTTGATTCTGTGGTTGAATTCCTCGTTTTATAATCCAAACCCTCACGTTTATTGCACAAACCCTCATTTTTAGGGCCCAAACGCTCATTTTTATGCTGCAAATCATTTCACTGGAAAATGCCTCCTTTTTATGCTCCAAACGCCTCCTTTAGGGCACGATGTCTGAATGTTAGGTCCCAAAGATTTGGTTAAGAGCCCAAAGCTTGGAGTCTAGGGTTGAAAGCCTGCTTTTTACTCTACAAACCCTCCTGTTTAGGGTACAAACCCTCCTTTTTGGTGCACAAGCCCTCGCTGTTAGGGTGCAAACACTCACGTTAAGATTCCCAAGCTTCGAGTCCAGGGTTGAAATCCACATCTTTATGCTCCAAACGACCGTCTTTAGGCTTCAAATCCGACTTTTAATTCTGAAATCCCACTTTTTTACGCTCCAAACGCTACATTAAGGGCACAAAGTCTCCATTTTAGGTCACAAAGCTTCCTTTTTAGAGTCCGGAACGTTGGGTCCAGGGTTGAAAGCCTCCCTGTTCTGCTTCAAAGCGTCATTTAGAAGGTACAAGCCCTCATTTTTAGGGCGCAACGCCTCATTTTTTGGCCGCGAATCCTCCTCTTTAGGGGTCAATACCTCCTTTTTGCTGTAAAATCCCTCACTTTTATGTTCCGGACATCTCATTTAGGGCACAAAGCCTTGTTTTGTGGTCCCAAAGCTTCCTCTTCAGAGTCCAAAGCTTTGATTCTGTGGTTGAATTCCTCGTTTTATAATCCAAACCCTCACGTTTATTGCACAAACCCTCATTTTTAGGGCCCAAACGCTCATTTTTATGCTGCAAATCATTTCACTGGAAAATGCCTCCTTTTTATGCTCCAAACGCCTCCTTTAGGGCACGATGTCTGAATGTTAGGTCCCAAAGATTTGGTTAAGAGCCCAAAGCTTGGAGTCTAGGGTTGAAAGCCTGCTTTTTACTGTACAAACCCTCCTGTTTAGGGTACAAACCCTCCTTTTTGGTGCACAAGCCCTCGCTGTTAGGGTGCAAACACTCACGTTAAGATTCCCAAGCTTCGAGTCCAGGGTTGAAATCCACATCTTTATGCTCCAAACGACCGTCTTTAGGCTTCAAATCCGACTTTTAATTCTGAAATCCCACTTTTTTACGCTCCAAACGCTACATTAAGGGCACAAAGTCTCCATTTTAGGTCACAACGCTTCCTTTTTAGAGTCCGGAACGTTGGTTCCAGGGTTGAAAGCCTCCCTGTTCTGCTTCAAAGCGTCATTTAGAAGGTACAAGCCCTCATTTTTAGGGCGCAACGCCTCATTTTTTGGCCGCGAATCCTCCTTTTTAGGGGTCAATACGTCCTTTTTGCTGTAAAATCCCTCACTTTTATGTTCCGGACATCTCATTTAGGGCACAAAGCCTTGTTTTGTGGTCCCAAAGCTTCCTCTTCAGAGTCCAAAGCTTTGATTCTGTGGTTGAATTCCTCGTTTTATAATCCAAACCCTCACGTTTATTGCACAAACCCTCATTTTTAGGGCCCAAACGCTCATTTTTATGCTGCAAATCATTTCACTGGAAAATGCCTCCTTTTTATGCTCCAAACGCCTCCTTTAGGGCACGATGTCTGAATGTTAGGTCCCAAAGATTTGGTTAAGAGCCCAAAGCTTGGAGTCTAGGGTTGAAAGCCTGCTTTTTACTCTACAAACCCTCCTGTTTAGGGTACAAACCCTCCTTTTTGGTGCACAAGCCCTCGCTGTTAGGGTGCAAACACTCACGTTAAGATTCCCAAGCTTCGAGTCCAGGGTTGAAATCCACATCTTTATGCTCCAAACGACCGTCTTTGGGCTTCAAATCCGACTTTTAATTCTGAAATCCCACTTTTTTACGCTCCAAACGCTACATTAAGGGCACAAAGTCTCCATTTTAGGTCACAACGCTTCCTTTTTAGAGTCCGGAACGTTGGTTCCAGGGTTGAAAGCCTCCCTGTTCTGCTTCAAAGCGTCATTTAGAAGGTACAAGCCCTCATTTTTAGGGCGCAACGCCTCATTTTTTGGCCGCGAATCCTCCTCTTTAGGGGTCAATACGTCCTTTTTGCTGTAAAATCCCTCACTTTTATGTTCCGGACATCTCATTTAGGGCACAAAGCCTTGTTTTGTGGTCCCAAAGCTTCCTCTTCAGAGTCCAAAGCTTTGATTCTGTGGTTGAATTCCTCGTTTTATAATCCAAACCCTCACGTTTATTGCACAAACCCTCATTTTTAGGGCCCAAACGCTCATTTTTATGCTGCAAATCATTTCACTGGAAAATGCCTCCTTTTTATGCTCCAAACGCCTCCTTTAGGGCACGATGTCTGAATGTTAGGTCCCAAAGATTTGGTTAAGAGCCCAAAGCTTGGAGTCTAGGGTTGAAAGCCTGCTTTTTACTGTACAAACCCTCCTGTTTAGGGTACAAACCCTCCTTTTTGGTGCACAAGCTCTCGCTGTTAGGGTGCAAACACTCACGTTAAGATTCCCAAGCTTCGAGTCCAGGGTTGAAATCCACATCTTTATGCTCCAAACGACCGTCTTTGGGCTTCAAATCCGACTTTTAATTCTGAAATCCCACTTTTTTACGCTCCAAACGCTACATTAAGGGCACAAAGACTCCATTTTAGGTCACAACGCTTCCTTTTTAGAGTCCGGAACGTTGGTTCCAGGGTTGAAAGCCTCCCTGTTCTGCTTCAAAGCGTCATTTAGAAGGTACAAGCCCTCATTTTTAGGGCACAACGCCTCATTTTTTGGCCGCGAATCCTCCTCTTTAGGGGTCAATACGTCCTTTTTGCTGTAAAATCCCTCACTTTTATGTTCCGGACATCTCATTTAGGGCACAAAGCCTTGTTTTGTGGTCCCAAAGCTTCCTCTTCAGAGTCCAAAGCTTTGATTCTGTGGTTGAATTCCTCGTTTTATAATCCAAACCCTCACGTTTATTGCACAAACCCTCATTTTTAGGGCCCAAACGCTCATTTTTATGCTGCAAATCATTTCACTGGAAAATGCCTCCTTTTTATGCTCCAAACGCCTCCTTTAGGGCACGATGTCTGAATGTTAGGTCCCAAAGATTTGGTTAAGAGCCCAAAGCTTGGAGTCTAGGGTTGAAAGCCTGCTTTTTACTCTACAAACCCTCCTGTTTAGGGTACAAACCCTCCTTTTTGGTGCACAAGCCCTCGCTGTTAGGGTGCAAACACTCACGTTAAGATTCCCAAGCTTCGAGTCCAGGGTTGAAATCCACATCTTTATGCTCCAAACGACCGTCTTTAGGCTTCAAATCCGACTTTTAATTCTGAAATCCCACTTTTTTACGCTCCAAACGCTACATTAAGGGCACAAAGTCTCCATTTTAGGTCACAACGCTTCCTTTTTAGAGTCCGGAACGTTGGTTCCAGGGTTGAAAGCCTCCCTGTTCTGCTTCAAAGCGTCATTTAGAAGGTACAAGCCCTCATTTTTAGGGCGCAACGCCTCATTTTTTGGCCGCGAATCCTCCTTTTTAGGGGTCAATACGTCCTTTTTGCTGTAAAATCCCTCACTTTTATGTTCCGGACATCTCATTTAGGGCACAAAGCCTTGTTTTGTGGTCCCAAAGCTTCCTCTTCAGAGTCCAAAGCTTTGATTCTGTGGTTGAATTCCTCGTTTTATAATCCAAACCCTCACGTTTATTGCACAAACCCTCATTTTTAGGGCCCAAACGCTCATTTTTATGCTGCAAATCATTTCACTGGAAAATGCCTCCTTTTTATGCTCCAAACGCCTCCTTTAGGGCACGATGTCTGAATGTTAGGTCCCAAAGATTTGGTTAAGAGCCCAAAGCTTGGAGTCTAGGGTTGAAAGCCTGCTTTTTACTGTACAAACCCTCCTGTTTAGGGTACAAACCCTCCTTTTTGGTGCACAAGCCCTCGCTGTTAGGGTGCAAACACTCACGTTAAGATTCCCAAGCTTCGAGTCCAGGGTTGAAATCCACATCTTTATGCTCCAAACGACCGTCTTTAGGCTTCAAATCCGACTTTTAATTCTGAAATCCCACTTTTTTACGCTCCAAACGCTACATTAAGGGCACTAAGTCTCCAATTTAGGTCACAACGCTTCCTTTTTAGAGTCCGGAACGTTGGGTCCAGGGTTGAAAGCCTCCCTGTTCTGCTTCAAAGTGTCATTTAGAAGGTACAAGCCCTCATTTTTAGGGCGCAACGCCTCATTTTTTGGCCGCGAATCCTCCTTTTTAGGGGTCAATACCTCCTTTTTGCTGTAAAATCCCTCACTTTTATGTTCCGGACATCTCATTTAGGGCACAAAGCCTTGTTTTGTGGTCCCAAAGCTTCCTCTTCAGAGTCCAAAGCTTTGATTCTGTGGTTGAATTCCTCGTTTTATAATCCAAACCCTCACGTTTATTGCACAAACCCTCATTTTTAGGGCCCAAACGCTCATTTTTATGCTGCAAATCATTTCACTGGAAAATGCCTCCTTTTTATGCTCCAAACGCCTCCTTTAGGGCACGATGTCTGAATGTTAGGTCCCAAAGATTTGGTTAAGAGCCCAAAGCTTGGAGTCTAGGGTTGAAAGCCTGCTTTTTACTGTACAAACCCTCCTGTTTAGGGTACAAACCCTCCTTTTTGGTGCACAAGCCCTCGCTGTTAGGGTGCAAACACTCACGTTAAGATTCCCAAGCTTCGAGTCCAGGGTTGAAATCCACATCTTTATGCTCCAAACGACCGTCTTTAGGCTTCAAATCCGACTTTTAATTCTGAAATCCCACTTTTTTACGCTCCAAACGCTACATTAAGGGCACAAAGTCTCCATTTTGGGTCACAACGCTTCCTTTTTAGAGTCCGGAACGTTGGTTCCACGGTTGAAAGCCTCCCTGTTCTGCTTCAAAGCGTCATTTAGAAGGTACAAGCCCTCATTTTTAGGGCACAACGCCTCATTTTTTGGCCGCGAATCCTCCTTTTTAGGGGTCAATACGTCCTTTTTGCTGTAAAATCCCTCACTTCTATGTTCCGGACATCTCATTTAGGGCACAAAGCCTTGTTTTGTGGTCCCAAAGCTTCCTCTTCAGAGTCCAAAGCTTTGATTCTGTGGTTGAATTCCTCGTTTTATAATCCAAACCCTCACGTTTATTGCATAAACCCTCATTTTTAGGGCCCAAACGCTCATTTTTATGCTGCAAATCATTTCACTGGAAAATGCCTCCTTTTTATGCTCCAAACGCCTCCTTTAGGGCACGATGTCTGAATGTTAGGTCCCAAAGATTTGGTTAAGAGCCCAAAGCTTGGAGTCTAGGGTTGAAAGCCTGCTTTTTACTGTACAAACCCTCCTGTTTAGGGTACAAACCCTCCTTTTTGGTGCACAAGCCCTCGCTGTTAGGGTGCAAACACTCACGTTAAGATTCCCAAGCTTCGAGTCCAGGGTTGAAATCCACATCTTTATGCTCCAAACGACCGTCTTTAGGCTTCAAATCCGACTTTTAATTCTGAAATCCCACTTTTTTACGCTCCAAACGCTACATTAAGGGCACAAAGTCTCCATTTTGGGTCACAACGCTTCCTTTTTAGAGTCCGGAACGTTGGTTCCACGGTTGAAAGCCTCCCTGTTCTGCTTCAAAGCGTCATTTAGAAGGTACAAGCCCTCATTTTTAGGGCGCAACGCCTCATTTTTTGGCCGCGAATCCTCCTTTTTAGGGGTCAATACGTCCTTTTTGCTGTAAAATCCCTCACTTTTATGTTCCGGACATCTCATTTAGGGCACAAAGCCTTGTTTTGTGGTCCCAAAGCTTCCTCTTCAGAGTCCAAAGCTTTGATTCTGTGGTTGAATTCCTCGTTTTATAATCCAAACCCTCACGTTTATTGCACAAACCCTCTTTTTTAGGGCCCAAACGCTCATTTTTATGCTGCAAATCATTTCACTGGAAAATGCCTCCTTTTTATGCTCCAAACGCCTCCTTTAGGGCACGATGTCTGAATGTTAGGTCCCAAAGATTTGGTTAAGAGCCCAAAGCTTGGAGTCTAGGGTTGAAAGCCTGCTTTTTACTCTACAAACCCTCCTGTTTAGGGTACAAACCCTCCTTTTTGGTGCACAAGCCCTCGCTGTTAGGGTGCAAACACTCACGTTAAGATTCCCAAGCTTCGAGTCCAGGGTTGAAATCCACATCTTTATGCTCCAAACGACCGTCTTTAGGCTTCAAATCCGACTTTTAATTCTGAAATCCCACTTTTTTACGCTCCAAACGCTACATTAAGGGCACTAAGTCTCCAATTTAGGTCACAACGCTTCCTTTTTAGAGTCCGGAACGTTGGGTCCAGGGTTGAAAGCCTCCCTGTTCTGCTTCAAAGTGTCATTTAGAAGGTACAAGCCCTCATTTTTAGGGCGCAACGCCTCATTTTTTGGCCGCGAATCCTCCTTTTTAGGGGTCAATACCTCCTTTTTGCTGTAAAATCCCTCACTTTTATGTTCCGGACATCTCATTTAGGGCACAAAGCCTTGTTTTGTGGTCCCAAAGCTTCCTCTTCAGAGTCCAAAGCTTTGATTCTGTGGTTGAATTCCTCGTTTTATAATCCAAACCCTCACGTTTATTGCACAAACCCTCATTTTTAGGGCCCAAACGCTCATTTTTATGCTGCAAATCATTTCACTGGAAAATGCCTCCTTTTTATGCTCCAAACGCCTCCTTTAGGGCACGATGTCTGAATGTTAGGTCCCAAAGATTTGGTTAAGAGCCCAAAGCTTGGAGTCTAGGGTTGAAAGCCTGCTTTTTACTGTACAAACCCTCCTGTTTAGGGTACAAACCCTCCTTTTTGGTGCACAAGCCCTCGCTGTTAGGGTGCAAACACTCACGTTAAGATTCCCAAGCTTCGAGTCCAGGGTTGAAATCCACATCTTTATGCTCCAAACGACCGTCTTTAGGCTTCAAATCCGACTTTTAATTCTGAAATCCCACTTTTTTACGCTCCAAACGCTACATTAAGGGCACAAAGTCTCCATTTTGGGTCACAACGCTTCCTTTTTAGAGTCCGGAACGTTGGTTCCACGGTTGAAAGCCTCCCTGTTCTGCTTCAAAGCGTCATTTAGAAGGTACAAGCCCTCATTTTTAGGGCACAACGCCTCATTTTTTGGCCGCGAATCCTCCTTTTTAGGGGTCAATACGTCCTTTTTGCTGTAAAATCCCTCACTTCTATGTTCCGGACATCTCATTTAGGGCACAAAGCCTTGTTTTGTGGTCCCAAAGCTTCCTCTTCAGAGTCCAAAGCTTTGATTCTGTGGTTGAATTCCTCGTTTTATAATCCAAACCCTCACGTTTATTGCACAAACCCTCATTTTTAGGGCCCAAACGCTCATTTTTATGCTGCAAATCATTTCACTGGAAAATGCCTCCTTTTTATGCTCCAAACGCCTCCTTTAGGGCACGATGTCTGAATGTTAGGTCCCAAAGATTTGGTTAAGAGCCCAAAGCTTGGAGTCTAGGGTTGAAAGCCTGCTTTTTACTGTACAAACCCTCCTGTTTAGGGTACAAACCCTCCTTTTTGGTGCACAAGCCCTCGCTGTTAGGGTGCAAACACTCACGTTAAGATTCCCAAGCTTCGAGTCCAGGGTTGAAATCCACATCTTTATGCTCCAAACGACCGTCTTTAGGCTTCAAATCCGACTTTTAATTCTGAAATCCCACTTTTTTACGCTCCAAACGCTACATTAAGGGCACAAAGTCTCCATTTTGGGTCACAACGCTTCCTTTTTAGAGTCCGGAACGTTGGTTCCACGGTTGAAAGCCTCCCTGTTCTGCTTCAAAGCGTCATTTAGAAGGTACAAGCCCTCATTTTTAGGGCACAACGCCTCATTTTTTGGCCGCGAATCCTCCTTTTTAGGGGTCAATACATCCTTTTTGCTGTAAAATCCCTCACTTCTATGTTCCGGACATCTCATTTAGGGCACAAAGCCTTGTTTTGTGGTCCCAAAGCTTCCTCTTCAGAGTCCAAAGCTTTGATTCTGTGGTTGAATTCCTCGTTTTATAATCTAAACCCTCACGTTTATTGCACAAACCCTCATTTTTAGGGCCCAAACGCTCATTTTTATGCTGCAAATCATTTCACTGGAAAATGCCTCCTTTTTATGCTCCAAACGCCTCCTTTAGGGCACGATGTCTGAATGTTAGGTCCCAAAGATTTGGTTAAGAGCCCAAAGCTTGGAGTCTAGGGTTGAAAGCCTGCTTTTTACTCTACAAACCCTCCTGTTTAGGGTACAAACCCTCCTTTTTGGTGCACAAGCCCTCGCTGTTAGGGTGCAAACACTCACGTTAAGATTCCCAAGCTTCGAGTCCAGGGTTGAAATCCACATCTTTATGCTCCAAACGACCGTCTTTGGGCTTCAAATCCGACTTTTAATTCTGAAATCCCACTTTTTTACGCTCCAAACGCTACATTAAGGGCACAAAGTCTCCATTTTAGGTCACAACGCTTCCTTTTTAGAGTCCGGAACGTTGGGTCCAGGGTTGAAAGCCTCCCTGTTCTGCTTCAAAGTGTCATTTAGAAGGTACAAGCCCTCATTTTTAGGGCGCAACGCCTCATTTTTTGGCCGCGAATCCTCCTCTTTAGGGGTCAATACGTCCTTTTTGCTGTAAAATCCCTCACTTTTATGTTCCGGACATCTCATTTAGGGCACAAAGCCTTGTTTTGTGGTCCCAAAGCTTCCTCTTCAGAGTCCAAAGCTTTGATTCTGTGGTTGAATTCCTCGTTTTATAATCCAAACCCTCACGTTTATTGCACAAACCCTCATTTTTAGGGCCCAAACGCTCATTTTTATGCTGCAAATCATTTCACTGGAAAATGCCTCCTTTTTATGCTCCAAACGCCTCCTTTAGGGCACGATGTCTGAATGTTAGGTCCCAAAGATTTGGTTAAGAGCCCAAAGCTTGGAGTCTAGGGTTGAAAGCCTGCTTTTTACTCTACAAACCCTCCTGTTTAGGGTACAAACCCTCCTTTTTGGTGCACAAGCCCTCGCTGTTAGGGTGCAAACACTCACGTTAAGATTCCCAAGCTTCGAGTCCAGGGTTGAAATCCACATCTTTATGCTCCAAACGACCGTCTTTGGGCTTCAAATCCGACTTTTAATTCTGAAATCCCACTTTTTTACGCTCCAAATGCTACATTAAGGGCACAAAGTCTCCATTTTAGGTCACAATGCTTCCTTTTTAGAGTACGGAACGTTGGTTCCACGGTTGAAAGCCTCCCTGTTCTGCTTCAAAGCGTCATTTAGAAGGTACAAGCCCTCATTTTTAGGGCACAACGCCTCATTTTTTGGCCGCGAATCCTCCTTTTTAGGGGTCAATACGTCCTTTTTGCTGTAAAATCCCTCACTTCTATGTTCCGGACATCTCATTTAGGGCACAAAGCCTTGTTTTGTGGTCCCAAAGCTTCCTCTTCAGAGTCCAAAGCTTTGATTCTGTGGTTGAATTCCTCGTTTTATAATCCAAACCCTCACGTTTATTGCACAAACCCTCATTTTTAGGGCCCAAACGCTCATTTTTATGCTGCAAATCATTTCACTGGAAAATGCCTCCTTTTTATGCTCCAAACGCCTCCTTTAGGGCACGATGTCTGAATGTTAGGTCCCAAAGATTTGGTTAAGAGCCCAAAGCTTGGAGTCTAGGGTTGAAAGCCTGCTTTTTACTGTACAAACCCTCCTGTTTAGGGTACAAACCCTCCTTTTTGGTGCACAAGCCCTCGCTGTTAGGGTGCAAACACTCACGTTAAGATTCCCAAGCTTCGAGTCCAGGGTTGAAATCCACATCTTTATGCTCCAAACGACCGTCTTTGGGCTTCAAATCCGACTTTTAATTCTGAAATCCCACTTTTTTACGCTCCAAACGCTACATTAAGGGCACAAAGTCTCCATTTTAGGTCACAACACTTCCTTTTTAGAGTCCGGAACGTTGGTTCCAGGGTTGAAAGCCTCCCTGTTCTGCTTCAAAGCGTCATTTAGAAGGTACAAGCCCTCATTTTTAGGGCGCAACGCCTCATTTTTTGGCCGCGAATCCTCCTTTTTAGGGGTCAATACGTCCTTTTTGCTGTAAAATCCCTCACTTCTATGTTCCGGACATCTCATTTAGGGCACAAAGCCTTGTTTTGTGGTCCCAAAGCTTCCTCTTCAGAGTCCAGAGCTTTGATTCTGTGGTTGAATTCCTCGTTTTATAATCCAAACCCTCACGTTTATTGCACAAACCCTCATTTTTAGGCCCAAACGCTCATTTTTATGCTGCAAATCATTTCACTGGAAAATGCCTCCTTTTTATGCTCCAAACGCCTCCTTTAGGGCACGATGTCTGAATGTTAGGTCCCAAAGATTTGGTTAAGAGCCCAAAGCTTGGAGTCTAGGGTTGAAAGCCTGCTTTTTACTCTACAAACCCTCCTGTTTAGGGTACAAACCCTCCTTTTTGGTGCACAAGCCCTCGCTGTTAGGGTGCAAACACTCACGTTAAGATTCCCAAGCTTCGAGTCCAGGGTTGAAATCCACATCTTTATGCTCCAAACGACCGTCTTTAGGCTTCAAATCCGACTTTTAATTCTGAAATCCCACTTTTTTACGCTCCAAACGCTACATTAAGGGCACAAAGTCTCCATTTTAGGTCACAACGCTTCCTTTTTAGAGTCCGGAACGTTGGTTCCAGGGTTGAAAGCCTCCCTGTTCTGCTTCAAAGCGTCATTTAGAAGGTACAAGCCCTCATTTTTAGGGCGCAACGCCTCATTTTTTGGCCGCGAATCCTCCTTTTTAGGGGTCAATACGTCCTTTTTGCTGTAAAATCCCTCACTTTTATGTTCCGGACATCTCATTTAGGGCACAAAGCCTTGTTTTGTGGTCCCAAAGCTTCCTCTTCAGAGTCCAAAGCTTTGATTCTGTGGTTGAATTCCTCGTTTTATAATCCAAACCCTCACGTTTATTGCACAAACCCTCATTTTTAGGGCCCAAACGCTCATTTTTATGCTGCAAATCATTTCACTGGAAAATGCCTCCTTTTTATGCTCCAAACGCCTCCTTTAGGGCACGATGTCTGAATGTTAGGTCCCAAAGATTTGGTTAAGAGCCCAAAGCTTGGAGTCTAGGGTTGAAAGCCTGCTTTTTACTCTACAAACCCTCCTGTTTAGGGTACAAACCCTCCTTTTTGGTGCACAAGCCCTCGCTGTTAGGGTGCAAACACTCCTGTTAAGATTCCCAAGCTTCGAGTCCAGGGTTGAAATCCACATCTTTATGCTCCAAACGACCGTCTTTAGGCTTCAAATCCGACTTTTAATTCTGAAATCCCACTTTTTTACGCTCCAAACGCTACATTAAGGGCACAAAGTCTCCATTTTAGGTCACAACGCTTCCTTTTTAGAGTCCGGAACGTTGGGTCCAGGGTTGAAAGCCTCCCTGTTCTGCTTCAAAGCGTCATTTAGAAGGTACAAGCCCTCATTTTTAGGGCACAACGCCTCATTTTTTGGCCGTGAATCCTCCTTTTTAGGGGTCAATACGTCCTTTTTGCTGTAAAATCCCTCACTTTTATGTTCCGGACATCTCATTTAGGGCACAAAGCCTTGTTTTGTGGTCCCAAAGCTTCCTCTTCAGAGTCCAAAGCTTTGATTCTGTGGTTGAATTCCTCGTTTTATAATCCAAACCCTCACGTTTATTGCACAAACCCTCATTTTTAGGGCCCAAACGCTCATTTTTATGCTGCAAATCATTTCACTGGAAAATGCCTCCTTTTTATGCTCCAAACGCCTCCTTTAGGGCACGATGTCTGAATGTTAGGTCCCAAAGATTTGGTTAAGAGCCCAAAGCTTGGAGTCTAGGGTTGAAAGTCTGCTTTTTACTCTACAAACCCTCCTGTTTAGGGTACAAACCCTCCTTTTTGGTGCACAAGCCCTCGCTGTTAGGGTGCAAACACTCACGTTAAGATTCCCAAGCTTCGAGTCCAGGGTTGAAATCCACATCTTTATGCTCCAAACGACCGTCTTTGGGCTTCAAATCCGACTTTTAATTCTGAAATCCCACTTTTTTACGCTCCAAACGCTACATTAAGGGCACAAAGTCTCCATTTTAGGTCACAATGCTTCCTTTTTAGAGTACGGAACGTTGGTTCCACGGTTGAAAGCCTCCCTGTTCTGCTTCAAAGCGTCATTTAGAAGGTACAAGCCCTCATTTTTAGGGCACAACGCCTCATTTTTTGGCCGCGAATCCTCCTTTTTAGGGGTCAATACGTCCTTTTTGCTGTAAAATCCCTCACTTCTATGTTCCGGACATCTCATTTAGGGCACAAAGCCTTGTTTTGTGGTCCCAAAGCTTCCTCTTCAGAGTCCAAAGCTTTGATTCTGTGGTTGAATTCCTCGTTTTATAATCCAAACCCTCACGTTTATTGCACAAACCCTCTTTTTTAGGGCCCAAACGCTCATTTTTATGCTGCAAATCATTTCACTGGAAAATGCCTCCTTTTTATGCTCCAAACGCCTCCTTTAGGGCACGATGTCTGAATGTTAGGTCCCAAAGATTTGGTTAAGAGCCCAAAGCTTGGAGTCTAGGGTTGAAAGCCTGCTTTTTACTCTACAAACCCTCCTGTTTAGGGTACAAACCCTCCTTTTTGGTGCACAAGCCCTCGCTGTTAGGGTGCAAACACTCACGTTAAGATTCCCAAGCTTCGAGTCCAGGGTTGAAATCCACATCTTTATGCTCCAAACGACCGTCTTTGGGCTTCAAATCCGACTTTTAATTCTGAAATCCCACTTTTTTACGCTCCAAACGCTACATTAAGGGCACAAAGTCTCCATTTTAGGTCACAACACTTCCTTTTTAGAGTCCGGAACGTTGGTTCCAGGGTTGAAAGCCTCCCTGTTCTGCTTCAAAGCGTCATTTAGAAGGTACAAGCCCTCATTTTTAGGGCGCAACGCCTCATTTTTTGGCCGCGAATCCTCCTTTTTAGGGGTCAATACGTCCTTTTTGCTGTAAAATCCCTCACTTCTATGTTCCGGACATCTCATTTAGGGCACAAAGCCTTGTTTTGTGGTCCCAAAGCTTCCTCTTCAGAGTCCAGAGCTTTGATTCTGTGGTTGAATTCCTCGTTTTATAATCCAAACCCTCACGTTTATTGCACAAACCCTCATTTTTAGGCCCAAACGCTCATTTTTATGCTGCAAATCATTTCACTGGAAAATGCCTCCTTTTTATGCTCCAAACGCCTCCTTTAGGGCACGATGTCTGAATGTTAGGTCCCAAAGATTTGGTTAAGAGCCCAAAGCTTGGAGTCTAGGGTTGAAAGCCTGCTTTTTACTCTACAAACCCTCCTGTTTAGGGTACAAACCCTCCTTTTTGGTGCACAAGCCCTCGCTGTTAGGGTGCAAACACTCACGTTAAGATTCCCAAGCTTCGAGTCCAGGGTTGAAATCCACATCTTTATGCTCCAAACGACCGTCTTTGGGCTTCAAATCCGACTTTTAATTCTGAAATCCCACTTTTTTACGCTCCAAACGCTACATTAAGGGCACAAAGTCTCCATTTTAGGTCACAACGCTTCCTTTTTAGAGTCCGGAACGTTGGTTCCAGGGTTGAAAGCCTCCCTGTTCTGCTTCAAAGCGTCATTTAGAAGGTACAAGCCCTCATTTTTAGGGCGCAACGCCTCATTTTTTGGCCGCGAATCCTCCTTTTTAGGGGTCAATACGTCCTTTTTGCTGTAAAATCCCTCACTTTTATGTTCCGGACATCTCATTTAGGGCACAAAGCCTTGTTTTGTGGTCCCAAAGCTTCCTCTTCAGAGTCCAAAGCTTTGATTCTGTGGTTGAATTCCTCGTTTTATAATCCAAACCCTCACGTTTATTGCACAAACCCTCATTTTTAGGGCCCAAACGCTCATTTTTATGCTGCAAATCATTTCACTGGAAAATGCCTCCTTTTTATGCTCCAAACGCCTCCTTTAGGGCACGATGTCTGAATGTTAGGTCCCAAAGATTTGGTTAAGAGCCCAAAGCTTGGAGTCTAGGGTTGAAAGCCTGCTTTTTACTCTACAAACCCTCCTGTTTAGGGTACAAACCCTCCTTTTTGGTGCACAAGCCCTCGCTGTTAGGGTGCAAACACTCCTGTTAAGATTCCCAAGCTTCGAGTCCAGGGTTGAAATCCACATCTTTATGCTCCAAACGACCGTCTTTAGGCTTCAAATCCGACTTTTAATTCTGAAATCCCACTTTTTTACGCTCCAAACGCTACATTAAGGGCACAAAGTCTCCATTTTAGGTCACAACGCTTCCTTTTTAGAGTCCGGAACGTTGGGTCCACGGTTGAAAGCCTCCCTGTTCTGCTTCAAAGCGTCATTTAGAAGGTACAAGCCCTCATTTTTAGGGCGCAACGCCTCATTTTTTGGCCGTGAATCCTCCTTTTTAGGGGTCAATACGTCCTTTTTGCTGTAAAATCCCTCACTTTTATGTTCCGGACATCTCATTTAGGGCACAAAGCCTTGTTTTGTGGTCCCAAAGCTTCCTCTTCAGAGTCCAAAGCTTTGATTCTGTGGTTGAATTCCTCGTTTTATAATCCAAACCCTCACGTTTATTGCACAAACCCTCATTTTTAGGGCCCAAACGCTCATTTTTATGCTGCAAATCATTTCACTGGAAAATGCCTCCTTTTTATGCTCCAAACGCCTCCTTTAGGGCACGATGTCTGAATGTTAGGTCCCAAAGATTTGGTTAAGAGCCCAAAGCTTTGAGTCTAGGGTTGAAAGCCTGCTTTTTACTCTACAAACCCTCCTGTTTAGGGTACAAACCCTCCTTTTTGGTGCACAAGCCCTCGCTGTTAGGGTGCAAACACTCACGTTAAGATTCCCAAGCTTCGAGTCCAGGGTTGAAATCCACATCTTTATGCTCCAAACGACCGTCTTTAGGCTTCAAATCCGACTTTTAATTCTGAAATCCCACTTTTTTACGCTCCAAACGCTACATTAAGGGCACAAAGTCTCCCTTTTAGGTCACAACGCTTCCTTTTTAGAGTCCGGAACGTTGGTTCCAGGGTTGAAAGCCTCCCTGTTCTGCTTCAAAGCGTCATTTAGAAGGTACAAGCCCTCATTTTTAGGGCGCAACGCCTCATTTTTTGGCCGCGAATCCTCCTTTTTAGGGGTCAATACGTCCTTTTTGCTGTAAAATCCCTCACTTTTATGTTCCGGACATCTCATTTAGGGCACAAAGCCTTGTTTTGTGGTCCCAAAGCTTCCTCTTCAGAGTCCAAAGCTTTGATTCTGTGGTTGAATTCCTCGTTTTATAATCCAAACCCTCACGTTTATTGCACAAACCCTCATTTTTAGGGCCCAAACGCTCATTTTTATGCTGCAAATCATTTCACTGGAAAATGCCTCCTTTTTATGCTCCAAACGCCTCCTTTAGGGCACGATGTCTGAATGTTAGGTCCCAAAGATTTGGTTAAGAGCCCAAAGCTTGGAGTCTAGGGTTGAAAGCCTGCTTTTTACTCTACAAACCCTCCTGTTTAGGGTACAAACCCTCCTTTTTGGTGCACAAGCCCTCGCTGTTAGGGTGCAAACACTCACGTTAAGATTCCCAAGCTTCGAGTCCAGGGTTGAAATCCACATCTTTATGCTCCAAACGACCGTCTTTAGGCTTCAAATCCGACTTTTAATTCTGAAATCCCACTTTTTTACGCTCCAAACGCTACATTAAGGGCACTAAGTCTCCATTTTAGGTCACAACGCTTCCTTTTTAGAGTCCGGAACGTTGGGTCCAGGGTTGAAAGCCTCCCTGTTCTGCTTCAAAGTGTCATTTAGAAGGTACAAGCCCTCATTTTTAGGGCGCAACGCCTCATTTTTTGGCCGCGAATCCTCCTCTTTAGGGGTCAATACCTCCTTTTTGCTGTAAAATCCCTCACTTTTATGTTCCGGACATCTCATTTAGGGCACAAAGCCTTGTTTTGTGGTCCCAAAGCTTCCTCTTCAGAGTCCAAAGCTTTGATTCTGTGGTTGAATTCCTCGTTTTATAATCCAAACCCTCACGTTTATTGCACAAACCCTCATTTTTAGGGCCCAAACGCTCATTTTTATGCTGCAAATCATTTCACTGGAAAATGCCTCCTTTTTATGCTCCAAACGCCTCCTTTAGGGCACGATGTCTGAATGTTAGGTCCCAAAGATTTGGTTAAGAGCCCAAAGCTTGGAGTCTAGGGTTGAAAGCCTGCTTTTTACTGTACAAACCCTCCTGTTTAGGGTACAAACCCTCCTTTTTGGTGCACAAGCCCTCGCTGTTAGGGTGCAAACACTCACGTTAAGATTCCCAAGCTTCGAGTCCAGGGTTGAAATCCACATCTTTATGCTCCAAACGACCGTCTTTAGGCTTCAAATCCGACTTTTAATTCTGAAATCCCACTTTTTTACGCTCCAAACGCTACATTAAGGGCACAAAGTCTCCATTTTGGGTCACAACGCTTCCTTTTTAGAGTCCGGAACGTTGGTTCCACGGTTGAAAGCCTCCCTGTTCTGCTTCAAAGCGTCATTTAGAAGGTACAAGCCCTCATTTTTAGGGCACAACGCCTCATTTTTTGGCCGCGAATCCTCCTTTTTAGGGGTCAATACGTCCTTTTTGCTGTAAAATCCCTCACTTCTATGTTCCGGACATCTCATTTAGGGCACAAAGCCTTGTTTTGTGGTCCCAAAGCTTCCTCTTCAGAGTCCAAAGCTTTGATTCTGTGGTTGAATTCCTCGTTTTATAATCTAAACCCTCACGTTTATTGCACAAACCCTCATTTTTAGGGCCCAAACGCTCATTTTTATGCTGCAAATCATTTCACTGGAAAATGCCTCCTTTTTATGCTCCAAACGCCTCCTTTAGGGCACGATGTCTGAATGTTAGGTCCCAAAGATTTGGTTAAGAGCCCAAAGCTTGGAGTCTAGGGTTGAAAGCCTGCTTTTTACTCTACAAACCCTCCTGTTTAGGGTACAAACCCTCCTTTTTGGTGCACAAGCCCTCGCTGTTAGGGTGCAAACACTCACGTTAAGATTCCCAAGCTTCGAGTCCAGGGTTGAAATCCACATCTTTATGCTCCAAACGACCGTCTTTGGGCTTCAAATCCGACTTTTAATTCTGAAATCCCACTTTTTTACGCTCCAAACGCTACATTAAGGGCACAAAGTCTCCATTTTAGGTCACAATGCTTCCTTTTTAGAGTACGGAACGTTGGTTCCACGGTTGAAAGCCTCCCTGTTCTGCTTCAAAGCGTCATTTAGAAGGTACAAGCCCTCATTTTTAGGGCACAACGCCTCATTTTTTGGCCGCGAATCCTCCTTTTTAGGGGTCAATACGTCCTTTTTGCTGTAAAATCCCTCACTTTTATGTTCCGGACATCTCATTTAGGGCACAAAGCCTTGTTTTGTGGTCCCAAAGCTTCCTCTTCAGAGTCCAAAGCTTTGATTCTGTGGTTGAATTCCTCGTTTTATAATCCAAACCCTCACGTTTATTGCACAAACCCTCATTTTTAGGGCCCAAACGCTCATTTTTATGCTGCAAATCATTTCACTGGAAAATGCCTCCTTTTTATGCTCCAAACGCCTCCTTTAGGGCACGATGTCTGAATGTTAGGTCCCAAAGATTTGGTTAAGAGCCCAAAGCTTGGAGTCTAGGGTTGAAAGCCTGCTTTTTACTCTACAAACCCTCCTGTTTAGGGTACAAACCCTCCTTTTTGGTGCACAAGCCCTCGCTGTTAGGGTGCAAACACTCACGTTAAGATTCCCAAGCTTCGAGTCCAGGGTTGAAATCCACATCTTTATGCTCCAAACGACCGTCTTTAGGCTTCAAATCCGACTTTTAATTCTGAAATCCCACTTTTTTACGCTCCAAACGCTACATTAAGGGCACAAAGTCTCCATTTTGGGTCACAACGCTTCCTTTTTAGAGTCCGGAACGTTGGTTCCACGGTTGAAAGCCTCCCTGTTCTGCTTCAAAGCGTCATTTAGAAGGTACAAGCCCTCATTTTTAGGGCACAACGCCTCATTTTTTGGCCGCGAATCCTCCTTTTTAGGGGTCAATACGTCCTTTTTGCTGTAAAATCCCTCACTTCTATGTTCCGGACATCTCATTTAGGGCACAAAGCCTTGTTTTGTGGTCCCAAAGCTTCCTCTTCAGAGTCCAAAGCTTTGATTCTGTGGTTGAATTCCTCGTTTTATAATCTAAACCCTCACGTTTATTGCACAAACCCTCATTTTTAGGGCCCAAACGCTCATTTTTATGCTGCAAATCATTTCACTGGAAAATGCCTCCTTTTTATGCTCCAAACGCCTCCTTTAGGGCACGATGTCTGAATGTTAGGTCCCAAAGATTTGGTTAAGAGCCCAAAGCTTGGAGTCTAGGGTTGAAAGCCTGCTTTTTACTCTACAAACCCTCCTGTTTAGGGTACAAACCCTCCTTTTTGGTGCACAAGCCCTCGCTGTTAGGGTGCAAACACTCACGTTAAGATTCCCAAGCTTCGAGTCCAGGGTTGAAATCCACATCTTTATGCTCCAAACGACCGTCTTTGGGCTTCAAATCCGACTTTTAATTCTGAAATCCCACTTTTTTACGCTCCAAACGCTACATTAAGGGCACAAAGTCTCCATTTTAGGTCACAATGCTTCCTTTTTAGAGTACGGAACGTTGGTTCCACGGTTGAAAGCCTCCCTGTTCTGCTTCAAAGCGTCATTTAGAAGGTACAAGCCCTCATTTTTAGGGCACAACGCCTCATTTTTTGGCCGCGAATCCTCCTTTTTAGGGGTCAATACGTCCTTTTTGCTGTAAAATCCCTCACTTCTATGTTCCGGACATCTCATTTAGGGCACAAAGCCTTGTTTTGTGGTCCCAAAGCTTCCTCTTCAGAGTCCAGAGCTTTGATTCTGTGGTTGAATTCCTCGTTTTATAATCCAAACCCTCACGTTTATTGCACAAACCCTCATTTTTAGGGCCCAAACGCTCATTTTTATGCTGCAAATCATTTCACTGGAAAATGCCTCCTTTTTATGCTCCAAACGCCTCCTTTAGGGCACGATGTCTGAATGTTAGGTCCCAAAGATTTGGTTAAGAGCCCAAAGCTTGGAGTCTAGGGTTGAAAGCCTGCTTTTTACTCTACAAACCCTCCTGTTTAGGGTACAAACCCTCCTTTTTGGTGCACAAGCCCTCGCTGTTAGGGTGCAAACACTCACGTTAAGATTCCCAAGCTTCGAGTCCAGGGTTGAAATCCACATCTTTATGCTCCAAACGACCGTCTTTGGGCTTCAAATCCGACTTTTAATTCTGAAATCCCACTTTTTTACGCTCCAAACGCTACATTAAGGGCACAAAGTCTCCATTTTAGGTCACAACGCTTCCTTTTTAGAGTCCGGAACGTTGGTTCCAGGGTTGAAAGCCTCCCTGTTCTGCTTCAAAGCGTCATTTAGAAGGTACAAGCCCTCATTTTTAGGGCGCAACGCCTCATTTTTTGGCCGCGAATCCTCCTTTTTAGGGGTCAATACGTCCTTTTTGCTGTAAAATCCCTCACTTTTATGTTCCGGACATCTCATTTAGGGCACAAAGCCTTGTTTTGTGGTCCCAAAGCTTCCTCTTCAGAGTCCAAAGCTTTGATTCTGTGGTTGAATTCCTCGTTTTATAATCCAAACCCTCACGTTTATTGCACAAACCCTCATTTTTAGGGCCCAAACGCTCATTTTTATGCTGCAAATCATTTCACTGGAAAATGCCTCCTTTTTATGCTCCAAACGCCTCCTTTAGGGCACGATGTCTGAATGTTAGGTCCCAAAGATTTGGTTAAGAGCCCAAAGCTTGGAGTCTAGGGTTGAAAGCCTGCTTTTTACTCTACAAACCCTCCTGTTTAGGGTACAAACCCTCCTTTTTGGTGCACAAGCCCTCGCTGTTAGGGTGCAAACACTCCTGTTAAGATTCCCAAGCTTCGAGTCCAGGGTTGAAATCCACATCTTTATGCTCCAAACGACCGTCTTTAGGCTTCAAATCCGACTTTTAATTCTGAAATCCCACTTTTTTACGCTCCAAACGCTACATTAAGGGCACAAAGTCTCCATTTTAGGTCACAACGCTTCCTTTTTAGAGTCCGGAACGTTGGTTCCAGGGTTGAAAGCCTCCCTGTTCTGCTTCAAAGCGTCATTTAGAAGGTACAAGCCCTCATTTTTAGGGCACAACGCCTCATTTTTTGGCCGCGAATCCTCCTTTTTAGGGGTCAATACGTCCTTTTTGCTGTAAAATCCCTCACTTTTATGTTCCGGACATCTCATTTAGGGCACAAAGCCTTGTTTTGTGGTCCCAAAGCTTCCTCTTCAGAGTCCAAAGCTTTGATTCTGTGGTTGAATTCCTCGTTTTATAATCCAAACCCTCACGTTTATTGCACAAACCCTCATTTTTAGGGCCCAAACGCTCATTTTTATGCTGCAAATCATTTCACTGGAAAATGCCTCCTTTTTATGCTCCAAACGCCTCCTTTAGGGCACGATGTCTGAATGTTAGGTCCCAAAGATTTGGTTAAGAGCCCAAAGCTTGGAGTCTAGGGTTGAAAGCCTGCTTTTTACTCTACAAACCCTCCTGTTTAGGGTACAAACCCTCCTTTTTGGTGCACAAGCCCTCGCTGTTAGGGTGCAAACACTCACGTTAAGATTCCCAAGCTTCGAGTCCAGGGTTGAAATCCACATCTTTATGCTCCAAACGACCGTCTTTGGGCTTCAAATCCGACTTTTAATTCTGAAATCCCACTTTTTTACGCTCCAAACGCTACATTAAGGGCACAAAGTCTCCATTTTAGGTCACAACGCTTCCTTTTTAGAGTCCGGAACGTTGGTTCCAGGGTTGAAAGCCTCCCTGTTCTGCTTCAAAGCGTCATTTAGAAGGTACAAGCCCTCATTTTTAGGGCGCAACGCCTCATTTTTTGGCCGCGAATCCTCCTTTTTAGGGGTCAATACGTCCTTTTTGCTGTAAAATCCCTCACTTTTATGTTCCGGACATCTCATTTAGGGCACAAAGCCTTGTTTTGTGGTCCCAAAGCTTCCTCTTCAGAGTCCAGAGCTTTGATTCTGTGGTTGAATTCCTCGTTTTATAATCCAAACCCTCACGTTTATTGCACAAACCCTCATTTTTAGGGCCCAAACGCTCATTTTTATGCTGCAAATCATTTCACTGGAAAATGCCTCCTTTTTATGCTCCAAACGCCTCCTTTAGGGCACGATGTCTGAATGTTAGGTCCCAAAGATTTGGTTAAGAGCCCAAAGCTTGGAGTCTAGGGTTGAAAGCCTGCTTTTTACTGTACAAACCCTCCTGTTTAGGGTACAAACCCTCCTTTTTGGTGCACAAGCCCTCGCTGTTAGGGTGCAAACACTCACGTTAAGATTCCCAAGCTTCGAGTCCAGGGTTGAAATCCACATCTTTATGCTCCAAACGACCGTCTTTAGGCTTCAAATCCGACTTTTAATTCTGAAATCCCACTTTTTTACGCTCCAAACGCTACATTAAGGGCACAAAGTCTCCATTTTAGGTCACAACGCTTCCTTTTTAGAGTCCGGAACGTTGGTTCCACGGTTGAAAGCCTCCCTGTTCTGCTTCAAAGCGTCATTTAGAAGGTACAAGCCCTCATTTTTAGGGCGCAACGCCTCATTTTTTGGCCGCAAATCCTCCTTTTTAGGGGTCAATACGTCCTTTTTGCTGTAAAATCCCTCACTTCTATGTTCCGGACATCTCATTTAGGGCACAAAGCCTTGTTTTGTGGTCCCAAAGCTTCCTCTTCAGAGTCCAAAGCTTTGATTCTGTGGTTGAATTCCTCGTTTTATAATCCAAACCCTCACGTTTATTGCACAAACCCTCATTTTTAGGGCCCAAACGCTCATTTTTATGCTGCAAATCATTTCACTGGAAAATGCCTCCTTTTTATGCTCCAAACGCCTCCTTTAGGGCACGATGTCTGAATGTTAGGTCCCAAAGATTTGGTTAAGAGCCCAAAGCTTGGAGTCTAGGGTTGAAAGCCTGCTTTTTACTCTACAAACCCTCCTGTTTAGGGTACAAACCCTCCTTTTTGGTGCACAAGCCCTCGCTGTTAGGGTGCAAACACTCACGTTAAGATTCCCAAGCTTCGAGTCCAGGGTTGAAATCCACATCTTTATGCTCCAAACGACCGTCTTTAGGCTTCAAATCCGACTTTTAATTCTGAAATCCCACTTTTTTACGCTCCAAACGCTACATTAAGGGCACAAAGTCTCCATTTTAGGTCACAACGCTTCCTTTTTAGAGTCCGGAACGTTGGTTCCAGGGTTGAAAGCCTCCCTGTTCTGCTTCAAAGCGTCATTTAGAAGGTACAAGCCCTCATTTTTAGGGCGCAACGCCTCATTTTTTGGCCGCGAATCCTCCTTTTTAGGGGTCAATACGTCCTTTTTGCTGTAAAATCCCTCACTTTTATGTTCCGGACATCTCATTTAGGGCACAAAGCCTTGTTTTGTGGTCCCAAAGCTTCCTCTTCAGAGTCCAAAGCTTTGATTCTGTGGTTGAATTCCTCGTTTTATAATCCAAACCCTCACGTTTATTGCACAAACCCTCATTTTTAGGGCCCAAACGCTCATTTTTATGCTGCAAATCATTTCACTGGAAAATGCCTCCTTTTTATGCTCCAAACGCCTCCTTTAGGGCACGATGTCTGAATGTTAGGTCCCAAAGGTTTGGTTAAGAGCCCAAAGCTTTGAGTCTAGGGTTGAAAGCCTGCTTTTTACTCTACAAACCCTCCTGTTTAGGGTACAAACCCTCCTTTTTGGTGCACAAGCCCTCGCTGTTAGGGTGCAAACACTCACGTTAAGATTCCCAAGCTTCGAGTCCAGGGTTGAAATCCACATCTTTATGCTCCAAACGACCGTCTTTAGGCTTCAAATCCGACTTTTAATTCTGAAATCCCACTTTTTTACGCTCCAAACGCTACATTAAGGGCACAAAGTCTCCATTTTGGGTCACAACGCTTCCTTTTTAGAGTCCGGAACGTTGGTTCCAGGGTTGAAAGCCTCCCTGTTCTGCTTCAAAGCGTCATTTAGAAGGTACAAGCCCTCATTTTTAGGGCGCAACGCCTCATTTTTTGGCCGCGAATCCTCCTTTTTAGGGGTCAATACGTCCTTTTTGCTGTAAAATCCCTCACTTCTATGTTCCGGACATCTCATTTAGGGCACAAAGCCTTGTTTTGTGGTCCCAAAGCTTCCTCTTCAGAGTCCAAAGCTTTGATTCTGTGGTTGAATTCCTCGTTTTATAATCCAAACCCTCACGTTTATTGCACAAACCCTCATTTTTAGGGCCCAAACGCTCATTTTTATGCTGCAAATCATTTCACTGGAAAATGCCTCCTTTTTATGCTCCAAACGCCTCCTTTAGGGCACGATGTCTGAATGTTAGGTCCCAAAGGTTTGGTTAAGAGCCCAAAGCTTGGAGTCTAGGGTTGAAAGCTTGCTTTTTACTCTACAAACCCTCCTGTTTAGGGTACAAACCCTCCTTTTTGGTGCACAAGCCCTCGCTGTTAGGGTGCAAACACTCACGTTAAGATTCCCAAGCTTCGAGTCCAGGGTTGAAATCCACATCTTTATGCTCCAAACGACCGTCTTTGGGCTTCAAATCCGACTTTTAATTCTGAAATCCCACTTTTTTACGCTCCAAACGCTACATTAAGGGCACAAAGTCTCCATTTTAGGTCACAACGCTTCCTTTTTAGAGTCCGGAACGTTGGTTCCAGGGTTGAAAGCCTCCCTGTTCTGCTTCAAAGCGTCATTTAGAAGGTACAAGCCCTCATTTTTAGGGCACAACGCCTCATTTTTTGGCCGCGAATCCTCCTTTTTAGGGGTCAATACGTCCTTTTTGCTGTAAAATCCCTCACTTCTATGTTCCGGACATCTCATTTAGGGCACAAAGCCTTGTTTTGTGGTCCCAAAGCTTCCTCTTCAGAGTCCAAAGCTTTGATTCTGTGGTTGAATTCCTCGTTTTATAATCCAAACCCTCACGTTTATTGCACAAACCCTCATTTTTAGGGCCCAAACGCTCATTTTTATGCTGCAAATCATTTCACTGGAAAATGCCTCCTTTTTATGCTCCAAACGCCTCCTTTAGGGCACGATGTCTGAATGTTAGGTCCCAAAGATTTGGTTAAGAGCCCAAAGCTTGGAGTCTAGGGTTGAAAGCCTGCTTTTTACTCTACAAACCCTCCTGTTTAGGGTACAAACCCTCCTTTTTGGTGCACAAGCCCTCGCTGTTAGGGTGCAAACACTCACGTTAAGATTCCCAAGCTTCGAGTCCAGGGTTGAAATCCACATCTTTATGCTCCAAACGACCGTCTTTAGGCTTCAAATCCAACTTTTAATTCTGAAATCCCACTTTTTTACGCTCCAAACGCTACATTAAGGGCACAAAGTCTCCATTTTAGGTCACAACGCTTCCTTTTTAGAGTCCGGAACGTTGGTTCCAGGGTTGAAAGCCTCCCTGTTCTGCTTCAAAGCGTCATTTAGAAGGTACAAGCCCTCATTTTTAGGGCACAACGCCTCATTTTTGGCCGCGAATCCTCCTTTTTAGGGGTCAATACGTCCTTTTTGCTGTAAAATCCCTCACTTTTATGTTCCGGACATCTCATTTAGGGCACAAAGCCTTGTTTTGTGGTCCCAAAGCTTCCTCTTCAGAGTCCAAAGCTTTGATTCTGTGGTTGAATTCCTCGTTTTATAATCCAAACCCTCACGTTTATTGCACAAACCCTCATTTTTAGGGCCCAAACGCTCATTTTTATGCTGCAAATCATTTCACTGGAAAATGCCTCCTTTTTATGCTCCATATGCCTCCTTTAGGGCACGATGTCTGAATGTTAGGTCCCAAAGATTTGGTTAAGAGCCCAAAGCTTGGAGTCTAGGGTTGAAAGCCTGCTTTTTACTCTACAAACCCTCCTGTTTAGGGTACAAACCCTCCTTTTTGGTGCACAAGCCCTCGCTGTTAGGGTGCAAACACTCACGTTAAGATTCCCAAGCTTCGAGTCCAGGGTTGAAATCCACATCTTTATGCTCCAAACGACCGTCTTTGGGCTTCAAATCCTACTTTTAATTCTGAAATCCCACCTTTTTACGCTCCAAACGCTACATTAAGGGCACAAAGTCTCCATTTTAGGTCACAACGCTTCCTTTTTAGAGTCCGGAACGTTGGTTCCACGGTTGAAAGCCTCCCTGTTCTGCTTCAAAGCGTCATTTAGAAGGTACAAGCCCTCATTTTTAGGGCACAACGCCTCATTTTTTGGCCGCGAATCCTCCTTTTTAGGGGTCAATACGTCCTTTTTGCTGTAAAATCCCTCACTTCTATGTTCCGGACATCTCATTTAGGGCACAAAGCCTTGTTTTGTGGTCCCAAAGCTTCCTCTTCAGAGTCCAAAGCTTTGATTCTGTGGTTGAATTCCTCGTTTTATAATCCAAACCCTCACGTTTATTGCACAAACCCTCATTTTTAGGGCCCAAACGCTCATTTTTATGCTGCAAATCATTTCACTGGAAAATGCCTCCTTTTTATGCTCCAAACGCCTCCTTTAGGGCACGATGTCTGAATGTTAGGTCCCAAAGATTTGGTTAAGAGCCCAAAGCTTGGAGTCTAGGGTTGAAAGCCTGCTTTTTACTCTACAAACCCTCCTGTTTAGGGTACAAACCCTCCTTTTTGGTGCACAAGCCCTCGCTGTTAGGGTGCAAACACTCCTGTTAAGATTCCCAAGCTTCGAGTCCAGGGTTGAAATCCACATCTTTATGCTCCAAACGACCGTCTTTGGGCTTCAAATCCTACTTTTAATTCTGAAATCCCACCTTTTTACGCTCCAAACGCTACATTAAGGGCACAAAGTCTCCATTTTAGGTCACAACGCTTCCTTTTTAGAGTCCGGAACATTGGTTCCACGGTTGAAAGCCTCCCTGTTCTGCTTCAAAGCGTCATTTAGAAGGTACAAGCCCTCATTTTTAGGGCGCAACGCCTCATTTTTTGGCCGCGAATCCTCCTTTTTAGGGGTCAATACGTCCTTTTTGCTGTAAAATCCCTCACTTCTATGTTCCGGACATCTCATTTAGGGCACAAAGCCTTGTTTTGTGGTCCCAAAGCTTCCTCTTCAGAGTCCAAAGCTTTGATTCTGTGGTTGAATTCCTCGTTTTATAATCCAAACCCTCACGTTTATTGCACAAACCCTCATTTTTAGGGCCCAAACGCTCATTTTTATGCTGCAAATCATTTCACTGGAAAATGCCTCCTTTTTATGCTCCAAACGCCTCCTTTAGGGCACGATGTCTGAATGTTAGGTCCCAAAGATTTGGTTAAGAGCCCAAAGCTTGGAGTCTAGGGTTGAAAGCCTGCTTTTTACTCTACAAACCCTCCTGTTTAGGGTACAAACCCTCCTTTTTGGTGCACAAGCCCTCGCTGTTAGGGTGCAAACACTCCTGTTAAGATTCCCAAGCTTCGACTCCAGGGTTGAAATCCACATCTTTATGCTCCAAACGACCGTCTTTGGGCTTCAAATCCTACTTTTAATTCTGAAATCCCACCTTTTTACGCTCCAAACGCTACATTAAGGGCACAAAGTCTCCATTTTAGGTCACAACGCTTCCTTTTTAGAGTCCGGAACGTTGGTTCCAGGGTTGAAAGCCTCCCTGTTCTGCTTCAAAGCGTCATTTAGAAGGTACAAGCCCTCATTTTTAGGGCACAACGCCTCATTTTTTGGCTGCGAATCCTCCTTTTTAGGGGTCAATACGTCCTTTTTGCTGTAAAATCCCTCACTTCTATGTTCCGGACATCTCATTTAGGGCACAAAGCCTTGTTTTGTGGTCCCAAAGCTTCCTCTTCAGAGTCCAAAGCCTTGATTCTGTGGTTGAATTCCTCGTTTTATAATCTAAACCCTCACGTTTATTGCACAAACCCTCATTTTTAGGGCCCAAACGCTCATTTTTATGCTGCAAATCATTTCACTGGAAAATGCCTCCTTTTTATGCTCCAAACGCCTCCTTTAGGGCACGATGTCTGAATGTTAGGTCCCAAGATTTGGTTAAGAGCCCAAAGCTTGGAGTCTAGGGTTGAAAGCCTGCTTTTTACTGTACAAACCCTCCTGTTTAGGGTACAAGCCCTCCTTTTTGGTGCACAAGCCCTCGCTGTTAGGGTGCAAACACTCACGTTAAGATTCCCAAGCTTCGAGTCCAGGGTTGAAATCCACATCTTTATGCTCCAAACGACCGTCTTTAGGCTTCAAATCCGACTTTTAATTCTGAAATCCCACTTTTTTACGCTCCAAACGCTACATTAAGGGCACAAAGTCTCCATTTTAGGTCACAACGCTTCCTTTTTAGAGTCCGGAACGTTGGTTCCAGGGTTGAAAGCCTCCCTGTTCTGCTTCAAAGCGTCATTTAGAAGGTACAAGCCCTCATTTTTAGGGCGCAACACCTCATTTTTTGGCCGCGAATCCTCCTTTTTAGGGGTCAATACGTCCTTTTTGCTGTAAAATCCCTCACTTCTATGTTCCGGACATCTCATTTAGGGCACAAAGCCTTGTTTTGTGGTCCCAAAGCTTCCTCTTCAGAGTCCAAAGCTTTGATTCTGTGGTTGAATTCCTCGTTTTATAATCCAAACCCTCACGTTTATTGCACAAACCCTCATTTTTAGGGCCCAAACGCTCATTTTTATGCTGCAAATCATTTCACTGGAAAGTGCCTCCTTTTTTTGCTCCAAACGCCTCCTTTAGGGCACGATGTCTGAATGTTAGGTCCCAAAGATTTGGTTAAGAGCCCAAAGCTTGGAGTCTAGGGTTGAAAGCCTGCTTTTTACTCTACAAACCCTCCTGTTTAGGGTACAAACCCTCCTTTTTGGTGCACAAGCCCTCGCTGTTAGGGTGCAAACACTCCTGTTAAGATTCCCAAGCTTCGAGTCCAGGGTTGAAATCCACATCTTTATGCTCCAAACGACCGTCTTTGGGCTTCAAATCCTACTTTTAATTCTGAAATCCCACCTTTTTACGCTCCAAACGCTACATTAAGGGCACAAAGTCTCCATTTTAGGTCACAACGCTTCCTTTTTAGAGTCCGGAACATTGGTTCCACGGTTGAAAGCCTCCCTGTTCTGCTTCAAAGCGTCATTTAGAAGGTACAAGCCCTCATTTTTAGGGCGCAACGCCTCATTTTTTGGCCGCGAATCCTCCTTTTTAGGGGTCAATACGTCCTTTTTGCTGTAAAATCCCTCACTTCTATGTTCCGGACATCTCATTTAGGGCACAAAGCCTTGTTTTGTGGTCCCAAAGCTTCCTCTTCAGAGTCCAAAGCTTTGATTCTGTGGTTGAATTCCTCGTTTTATAATCCAAACCCTCACGTTTATTGCACAAACCCTCATTTTTAGGGCCCAAACGCTCATTTTTATGCTGCAAATCATTTCACTGGAAAATGCCTCCTTTTTATGCTCCAAACGCCTCCTTTAGGGCACGATGTCTGAATGTTAGGTCCCAAAGATTTGGTTAAGAGCCCAAAGCTTGGAGTCTAGGGTTGAAAGCCTGCTTTTTACTCTACAAACCCTCCTTTGTAGGGTACAAACCCTCCTTTTTGGTGCACAAGCCCTCGCTGTTAGGGTGCAAACACTCCTGTTAAGATTCCCAAGCTTCGAGTCCAGGGTTGAAATCCACATCTTTATGCTCCAAAGACCGTCTTTAGGCTTCAAATCCGACTTTTAATTCTGAAATCCCACTTTTTTACGCTCCAAACGCTACATTAAGGGCACAAAGTCTCCATTTTAGGTCACAACGCTTCCTTTTTAGAGTCCGGAACGTTGGTTCCACGGTTGAAAGCCTCCCTGTTCTGCTTCAAAGCGTCATTTAGAAGGTACAAGCCCTCATTTTTAGGGCACAACGCCTCATTTTTTGGCCGCGAATCCTCCTTTTTAGGGGTCAATACGTCCTTTTTGCTGTAAAATCCCTCACTTTTATGTTCCAGACATCTCATTTAGGGCACAAAGCCTTGTTTTGTGGTCCCAAAGCTTCCTCTTCAGAGTCCAAAGCTTTGATTCTGTGGTTGAATTCCTCGTTTTATAATCCAAACCCTCACGTTTATTGCACCAACCCTCATTTTTAGGGCCCAAACGCTCATTTTTATGCTGCAAATCATTTCACTGGAAAATGCCTCCTTTTTATGCTCCAAACGCCTCCTTTAGGGCACGATGTCTGAATGTTAGGTCCCAAGATTTGGTTAAGAGCCCAAAGCTTGGAGTCTAGGGTTGAAAGCCTGCTTTTTACTCTACAAACCCTCCTGTTTAGGGTAAAAACCCTCCTTTTTATGCTCCAAACGCCTCCTTTAGGGCACGATGTCTGAATGTTAGGTCCCAAGATTTGGTTAAGAGCCCAAAGCTTGGAGTCTAGGGTTGAAAGCCTGCTTTTTACTCTACAAACCCTTCTGTTTAGGGTACAAACCCTCCTTTTTGGTGCACAAGCCCTCGCTGTTAGGGTGCAAACACTCCTGTTAAGATTCCCAAGCTTCGAGTCCAGGGTTGAAATCCACATCTTTATGCTCCAAACGACCGTCTTTAGGCTTCAAATCCGACTTTTAATTCTGAAATCCCACTTTTTTACGCTCCAAACGCTACATTAAGGGCACAAAGTCTCCATTTTAGGTCACAACGCTTCCTTTTTAGAGTCCGGAACATTGGTTCCACGGTTGAAAGCCTCCCTGTTCTGCTTCAAAGCGTCATTTAGAAGGTACAAGCCCTCATTTTTAGGACGCAACGCCTCATTTTTTGGCCGCGAATCCTCCTTTTTAGGGGTCAATACGTCCTTTTTGCTGTAAAATCCCTCACTTTTATGTTCCGGACATCTCTTTTAGGGCACAAAGCCTTGTTTTGTGGTCCCAAAGCTTCCTCTTCAGAGTTCAAAGCTTTGATTCTGTGGTTGAATTCCTCGTTTTATAATCCAAACCCTCACGTTTATTGCACAAACCCTCATTTTTAGGGCCCAAACGCTCATTTTTATGCTGCAAATCATTTCACTGGAAAATGCCTCCTTTTTATGCTCCAAACGCCTCCTTTAGGGCACGATGTCTGAATGTTAGGTCCCAAGATTTGGTTAAGAGCCCAAAGCTTGGAGTCTAGGGTTGAAAGCCTGCTTTTTACTCTACAAACCCTCCTGTTTAGGGTAAAAACCCTCCTTTTTATGCTCCAAACGCCTCCTTTAGGGCACGATGTCTGAATGTTAGGTCCCAAAGATTTGGTTAAGAGCCCAAAGCTTGGAGTCTAGGGTTGAAAGCCTGCTTTTTACTCTACAAACCCTCCTTTGTAGGGTACAAACCCTCCTTTTTGGTGCACAAGGCCTCGCTGTTAGGGTGCAAACACTCCTGTTAAGATTCCCAAGCTTCGAGTCCAGGGTTGAAATCCACATCTTTATGCTCCAAACGACCATCTTTAGGCTTCAAATCCGACTTTTAATTCTGAAATCCCACTTTTTTACGCTCCAAACGCTACATTAAGGGCACAAAGTCTCCATTTTAGGTCACAACGCTTCCTTTTTAGAGTCCGGAACGTTGGTTCCACGGTTGAAAGCCTCCCTGTTCTGCTTCAAAGCGTCATTTAGAAGGTACAAGCCCTCATTTTTAGGGCACAACGCCTCATTTTTTGGCCGCGAATCCTCCTTTTTAGGGGTCAATACGTCCTTTTTGCTGTAAAATCCCTCACTTTTATGTTCCGGACATCTCATTTAGGGCACAAAGCCTTGTTTTGTGGTCCCAAAGCTTCCTCTTCAGAGTCCAAAGCTTTGATTCTGTGGTTGAATTCCTCGTTTTATAATCCAAACCCTCACGTTTATTGCACAAACCCTCATTTTTAGGGCCCAAACGCTCATTTTTATGCTGCAAATCATTTCACTGGAAAATGCCTCCTTTTTATGCTCCAAACGCCTCCTTTAGGGCACGATGTCTGAATGTTAGGTCCCAAAGATTTGGTTAAGAGCCCAAAGCTTGGAGTCTAGGGTTGAAAGCCTGCTTTTTACTGTACAAACCCTCCTGTTTAGGGTACAAACCCTCCTTTTTGGTGCACAAGCCCTCGCTGTTAGGGTGCAAACACTCCTGTTAAGATTCCCAAGCTTCGAGTCCAGGGTTGAAATCCACATCTTTATGCTCCAAACGACCGTCTTTAGGCTTCAAATCCGACTTTTAATTCTGAAATCCCACTTTTTTACGCTCCAAACGCTACATTAAGGGCACAAAGTCTCCATTTTAGGTCACAACGCTTCCTTTTTAGAGTCCGGAACGTTGGTTCCAGGGTTGAAAGCCTCCCTGTTCTGCTTCAAAGCGTCATTTAGAAGGTACAAGCCCTCATTTTTAGGGCGCAACGCCTCATTTTTTGGCCGCGAATCCTCCTTTTTAGGGGTCAATACCTCCTTTTTGCTGTAAAATCCCTCACTTTTATGTTCCAGACATCTCATTTAGGGCACAAAGCCTTGTTTTGTGGTCCCAAAGCTTCCTCTTCAGAGTCCAAAGCTTTGATTCTGTGGTTGAATTCCTCGTTTTATAATCCAAACCCTCACGTTTATTGCACAAACCCTCATTTTTAGGGCCCAAACGCTCATTTTTATGCTGCAAATCATTTCACTGGAAAATGCCTCCTTTTTATGCTCCAAACGCCTCCTTTAGGGCACGATGTCTGAATGTTAGGTCCCAAAGATTTGGTTAAGAGCCCAAAGCTTGGAGTCTAGGGTTGAAAGCCTGCTTTTTACTCTACAAACCCTCCTTTGTAGGGTACAAACCCTCCTTTTTGGTGCACAAGCCCTCGCTGTTAGGGTGCAAACACTCCTGTTAAGATTCCCAAGCTTCGAGTCCAGGGTTGAAATCCACATCTTTATGCTCCAAACGACCGTCTTTAGGCTTCAAATCCGACTTTTAATTCTGAAATCCCACTTTTTTACGCTCCAAACGCTACATTAAGGGCACAAAGTCTCCATTTTAGGTCACAACGCTTCCTTTTTAGAGTCCGGAACGTTGGTTCCAGGGTTGAAAGCCTCCCTGTTCTGCTTCAAAGCGTCATTTAGAAGGTACAAGCCCTCATTTTTAGGGCGCAACGCCTCATTTTTTGGCCGCGAATCCTCCTTTTTAGGGGTCAATACGTCCTTTTTGCTGTAAAATCCCTCACTTCTATGTTCCGGACATCTCATTTAGGGCACAAAGCCTTGTTTTGTGGTCCCAAAGCTTCCTCTTCAGAGTCCAAAGCTTTGATTCTGTGGTTGAATTCCTCGTTTTATAATCCAAACCCTCACGTTTATTGCACAAACCCTCATTTTTAGGGCCCAAACGCTCATTTTTATGCTGCAAATCATTTCACTGGAAAATGCCTCCTTTTTATGCTCCAAACGCCTCCTTTAGGGCACGATGTCTGAATGTTAGGTCCCAAAGATTTGGTTAAGAGCCCAAAGCTTTGAGTCTAGGGTTGAAAGCCTGCTTTTTACTCTACAAACCCTCCTGTTTAGGGTAAAAACCCTCCTTTTTATGCTCCAAACGCCTCCTTTAGGGCACGATGTCTGAATGTTAGGTCCCAAAGATTTGGTTAAGAGCCCAAAGCTTGGAGTCTAGGGTTGAAAGCCTGCTTTTTACTCTACAAACCCTCCTTTGTAGGGTACAAACCCTCCTTTTTGGTGCACAAGCCCTCGCTGTTAGGGTGCAAACACTCCTGTTAAGATTCCCAAGCTTCGAGTCCAGGGTTGAAATCCACATCTTTATGCTCCAAACGACCGTCTTTAGGCTTCAAATCCGACTTTTAATTCTGAAATCCCACTTTTTTACGCTCCAAACGCTACATTAAGGGCACAAAGTCTCCATTTTAGGTCACAACGCTTCCTTTTTAGAGTCCGGAACGTTGGTTCCAGGGTTGAAAGCCTCCCTGTTCTGCTTCAAAGCGTCATTTAGAAGGTACAAGCCCTCATTTTTAGGGCGCAACGCCTCATTTTTTGGCCGCGAATCCTCCTTTTTAGGGGTCAATACGTCCTTTTCGCTGTAAAATCCCTCACTTTTATGTTCCAGACATCTCTTTTAGGGCACAAAGCCTTGTTTTGTGGTCCCAAAGCTTCCTCTTCAGAGTCCAAAGCTTTGATTCTGTGGTTGAATTCCTCGTTTTATAATCCAAACCCTCACGTTTATTGCACAAACCCTCATTTTTAGGGCCCAAACGCTCATTTTTATGCTGTAAATCATTTCACTGGAAAATGCCTCCTTTTTGTGCTCCAAACGCCTCCTTTAGGGCACGATGTCTGAATGTTAGGTCCCAAAGATTTGGTTAAGAGCCCAAAGCTTGGAGTCTAGGGTTGAAAGCCTGCTTTTTACTGTACAAACCCTCCTGTTTAGGGTACAAACCCTCCTTTTTGGTGCACAAGCCCTCGCTGTTAGGGTGCAAACACTCCTGTTAAGATTCCCAAGCTTCGAGTCCAGGGTTGAAATCCACATCTTTATGCTCCAAACGACCGTCTTTAGGCTTCAAATCCGACTTTTAATTCTGAAATCCCACTTTTTTACGCTCCAAACGCTACATTAAGGGCACAAAGTCTCCATTTTAGGTCACAACGCTTCCTTTTTAGAGTCCGGAACGTTGGTTCCACGGTTGAAAGCCTCCCTGTTCTGCTTCAAAGCGTCATTTAGAAGGTACAAGCCCTCATTTTTAGGGCGCAACGCCTCATTTTTTGGCCGCGAATCCTCCTTTTTAGGGGTCAATACCTCCTTTTTGCTGTAAAATCCCTCACTTTTATGTTCCAGACATCTCATTTAGGGCACAAAGCCTTGTTTTGTGGTCCCAAAGCTTCCTCTTCAGAGTCCAAAGCTTTGATTCTGTGGTTGAATTCCTCGTTTTATAATCCAAACCCTCACGTTTATTGCACCAACCCTCATTTTTAGGGCCCAAACGCTCATTTTTATGCTGCAAATCATTTCACTGGAAAATGCCTCCTTTTTATGCTCCAAACGCCTCCTTTAGGGCACGATGTCTGAATGTTAGGTCCCAAGATTTGGTTAAGAGCCCAAAGCTTGGAGTCTAGGGTTGAAAGCCTGCTTTTTACTCTACAAACCCTCCTGTTTAGGGTAAAAACCCTCCTTTTTATGCTCCAAACGCCTCCTTTAGGGCACGATGTCTGAATGTTAGGTCCCAAGATTTGGTTAAGAGCCCAAAGCTTGGAGTCTAGGGTTGAAAGCCTGCTTTTTACTCTACAAACCCTTCTGTTTAGGGTACAAACCCTCCTTTTTGGTGCACAAGCCCTCGCTGTTAGGGTGCAAACACTCCTGTTAAGATTCCCAAGCTTCGAGTCCAGGGTTGAAATCCACATCTTTATGCTCCAAACGACCGTCTTTAGGCTTCAAATCCGACTTTTAATTCTGAAATCCCACTTTTTTACGCTCCAAACGCTACATTAAGGGCACAAAGTCTCCATTTTAGGTCACAACGCTTCCTTTTTAGAGTCCGGAACATTGGTTCCACGGTTGAAAGCCTCCCTGTTCTGCTTCAAAGCGTCATTTAGAAGGTACAAGCCCTCATTTTTAGGACGCAACGCCTCATTTTTTGGCCGCGAATCCTCCTTTTTAGGGGTCAATACGTCCTTTTTGCTGTAAAATCCCTCACTTTTATGTTCCGGACATCTCTTTTAGGGCACAAAGCCTTGTTTTGTGGTCCCAAAGCTTCCTCTTCAGAGTTCAAAGCTTTGATTCTGTGGTTGAATTCCTCGTTTTATAATCCAAACCCTCACGTTTATTGCACAAACCCTCATTTTTAGGGCCCAAACGCTCATTTTTATGCTGCAAATCATTTCACTGGAAAATGCCTCCTTTTTATGCTCCAAACGCCTCCTTTTAGGCACGATGTCTGAATGTTAGGTCCCAAGATTTGGTTAAGAGCCCAAAGCTTGGAGTCTAGGGTTGAAAGCCTGCTTTTTACTCTACAAACCCTCCTGTTTAGGGTAAAAACCCTCCTTTTTATGCTCCAAACGCCTCCTTTAGGGCACGATGTCTGAATGTTAGGTCCCAAAGATTTGGTTAAGAGCCCAAAGCTTGGAGTCTAGGGTTGAAAGCCTGCTTTTTACTCTACAAACCCTCCTTTGTAGGGTACAAACCCTCCTTTTTGGTGCACAAGGCCTCGCTGTTAGGGTGCAAACACTCCTGTTAAGATTCCCAAGCTTCGAGTCCAGGGTTGAAATCCACATCTTTATGCTCCAAACGACCATCTTTAGGCTTCAAATCCGACTTTTAATTCTGAAATCCCACTTTTTTACGCTCCAAACGCTACATTAAGGGCACAAAGTCTCCATTTTAGGTCACAACGCTTCCTTTTTAGAGTCCGGAACGTTGGTTCCACGGTTGAAAGCCTCCCTGTTCTGCTTCAAAGCGTCATTTAGAAGGTACAAGCCCTCATTTTTAGGGCACAACGCCTCATTTTTTGGCCGCGAATCCTCCTTTTTAGGGGTCAATACGTCCTTTTTGCTGTAAAATCCCTCACTTCTATGTTCCGGACATCTCATTTAGGGCACAAAGCCTTGTTTTGTGGTCCCAAAGCTTCCTCTTCAGAGTCCAAAGCTTTGATTCTGTGGTTGAATTCCTCGTTTTATAATCCAAACCCTCACGTTTATTGCACAAACCCTCATTTTTAGGGCCCAAACGCTCATTTTTATGCTGCAAATCATTTCACTGGAAAATGCCTCCTTTTTATGCTCCAAACGCCTCCTTTAGGGCACGATGTCTGAATGTTAGGTCCCAAAGATTTGGTTAAGAGCCCAAAGCTTGGAGTCTAGGGTTGAAAGCCTGCTTTTTACTGTACAAACCCTCCTGTTTAGGGTACAAACCCTCCTTTTTGGTGCACAAGCCCTCGCTGTTAGGGTGCAAACACTCCTGTTAAGATTCCCAAGCTTCGAGTCCAGGGTTGAAATCCACATCTTTATGCTCCAAACGACCGTCTTTAGGCTTCAAATCCGACTTTTAATTCTGAAATCCCACTTTTTTACGCTCCAAACGCTACATTAAGGGCACAAAGTCTCCATTTTAGGTCACAACGCTTCCTTTTTAGAGTCCGGAACGTTGGTTCCAGGGTTGAAAGCCTCCCTGTTCTGCTTCAAAGCGTCATTTAGAAGGTACAAGCCCTCATTTTTAGGGCGCAACGCCTCATTTTTTGGCCGCGAATCCTCCTTTTTAGGGGTCAATACCTCCTTTTTGCTGTAAAATCCCTCACTTTTATGTTCCAGACATCTCATTTAGGGCACAAAGCCTTGTTTTGTGGTCCCAAAGCTTCCTCTTCAGAGTCCAAAGCTTTGATTCTGTGGTTGAATTCCTCGTTTTATAATCCAAACCCTCACGTTTATTGCACAAACCCTCATTTTTAGGGCCCAAACGCTCATTTTTATGCTGCAAATCATTTCACTGGAAAATGCCTCCTTTTTATGCTCCAAACGCCTCCTTTAGGGCACGATGTCTGAATGTTAGGTCCCAAAGATTTGGTTAAGAGCCCAAAGCTTGGAGTCTAGGGTTGAAAGCCTGCTTTTTACTCTACAAACCCTCCTTTGTAGGGTACAAACCCTCCTTTTTGGTGCACAAGCCCTCGCTGTTAGGGTGCAAACACTCCTGTTAAGATTCCCAAGCTTCGAGTCCAGGGTTGAAATCCACATCTTTATGCTCCAAACGACCGTCTTTAGGCTTCAAATCCGACTTTTAATTCTGAAATCCCACTTTTTTACGCTCCAAACGCTACATTAAGGGCACAAAGTCTCCATTTTAGGTCACAACGCTTCCTTTTTAGAGTCCGGAACGTTGGTTCCAGGGTTGAAAGCCTCCCTGTTCTGCTTCAAAGCGTCATTTAGAAGGTACAAGCCCTCATTTTTAGGGCGCAACGCCTCATTTTTTGGCCGCGAATCCTCCTTTTTAGGGGTCAATACGTCCTTTTTGCTGTAAAATCCCTCACTTCTATGTTCCGGACATCTCATTTAGGGCACAAAGCCTTGTTTTGTGGTCCCAAAGCTTCCTCTTCAGAGTCCAAAGCTTTGATTCTGTGGTTGAATTCCTCGTTTTATAATCCAAACCCTCACGTTTATTGCACAAACCCTCATTTTTAGGGCCCAAACGCTCATTTTTATGCTGCAAATCATTTCACTGGAAAATGCCTCCTTTTTATGCTCCAAACGCCTCCTTTAGGGCACGATGTCTGAATGTTAGGTCCCAAAGGTTTGGTTAAGAGCCCAAAGCTTGGAGTCTAGGGTTGAAAGCTTGCTTTTTACTCTACAAACCCTCCTGTTTAGGGTACAAACCCTCCTTTTTGGTGCACAAGCCCTCGCTGTTAGGGTGCAAACACTCACGTTAAGATTCCCAAGCTTCGAGTCCAGGGTTGAAATCCACATCTTTATGCTCCAAACGACCGTCTTTGGGCTTCAAATCCGACTTTTAATTCTGAAATCCCACTTTTTTACGCTCCAAACGCTACATTAAGGGCACAAAGTCTCCATTTTAGGTCACAACGCTTCCTTTTTAGAGTCCGGAACGTTGGTTCCAGGGTTGAAAGCCTCCCTGTTCTGCTTCAAAGCGTCATTTAGAAGGTACAAGCCCTCATTTTTAGGGCACAACGCCTCATTTTTTGGCCGCGAATCCTCCTTTTTAGGGGTCAATACGTCCTTTTTGCTGTAAAATCCCTCACTTCTATGTTCCGGACATCTCATTTAGGGCACAAAGCCTTGTTTTGTGGTCCCAAAGCTTCCTCTTCAGAGTCCAAAGCTTTGATTCTGTGGTTGAATTCCTCGTTTTATAATCCAAACCCTCACGTTTATTGCACAAACCCTCATTTTTAGGGCCCAAACGCTCATTTTTATGCTGCAAATCATTTCACTGGAAAATGCCTCCTTTTTATGCTCCAAACGCCTCCTTTAGGGCACGATGTCTGAATGTTAGGTCCCAAAGATTTGGTTAAGAGCCCAAAGCTTGGAGTCTAGGGTTGAAAGCCTGCTTTTTACTCTACAAACCCTCCTGTTTAGGGTACAAACCCTCCTTTTTGGTGCACAAGCCCTCGCTGTTAGGGTGCAAACACTCACGTTAAGATTCCCAAGCTTCGAGTCCAGGGTTGAAATCCACATCTTTATGCTCCAAACGACCGTCTTTAGGCTTCAAATCCAACTTTTAATTCTGAAATCCCACTTTTTTACGCTCCAAACGCTACATTAAGGGCACAAAGTCTCCATTTTAGGTCACAACGCTTCCTTTTTAGAGTCCGGAACGTTGGTTCCAGGGTTGAAAGCCTCCCTGTTCTGCTTCAAAGCGTCATTTAGAAGGTACAAGCCCTCATTTTTAGGGCACAACGCCTCATTTTTGGCCGCGAATCCTCCTTTTTAGGGGTCAATACGTCCTTTTTGCTGTAAAATCCCTCACTTTTATGTTCCGGACATCTCATTTAGGGCACAAAGCCTTGTTTTGTGGTCCCAAAGCTTCCTCTTCAGAGTCCAAAGCTTTGATTCTGTGGTTGAATTCCTCGTTTTATAATCCAAACCCTCACGTTTATTGCACAAACCCTCATTTTTAGGGCCCAAACGCTCATTTTTATGCTGCAAATCATTTCACTGGAAAATGCCTCCTTTTTATGCTCCATATGCCTCCTTTAGGGCACGATGTCTGAATGTTAGGTCCCAAAGATTTGGTTAAGAGCCCAAAGCTTGGAGTCTAGGGTTGAAAGCCTGCTTTTTACTCTACAAACCCTCCTGTTTAGGGTACAAACCCTCCTTTTTGGTGCACAAGCCCTCGCTGTTAGGGTGCAAACACTCACGTTAAGATTCCCAAGCTTCGAGTCCAGGGTTGAAATCCACATCTTTATGCTCCAAACGACCGTCTTTGGGCTTCAAATCCTACTTTTAATTCTGAAATCCCACCTTTTTACGCTCCAAACGCTACATTAAGGGCACAAAGTCTCCATTTTAGGTCACAACGCTTCCTTTTTAGAGTCCGGAACGTTGGTTCCACGGTTGAAAGCCTCCCTGTTCTGCTTCAAAGCGTCATTTAGAAGGTACAAGCCCTCATTTTTAGGGCACAACGCCTCATTTTTTGGCCGCGAATCCTCCTTTTTAGGGGTCAATACGTCCTTTTTGCTGTAAAATCCCTCACTTCTATGTTCCGGACATCTCATTTAGGGCACAAAGCCTTGTTTTGTGGTCCCAAAGCTTCCTCTTCAGAGTCCAAAGCTTTGATTCTGTGGTTGAATTCCTCGTTTTATAATCCAAACCCTCACGTTTATTGCACAAACCCTCATTTTTAGGGCCCAAACGCTCATTTTTATGCTGCAAATCATTTCACTGGAAAATGCCTCCTTTTTATGCTCCAAACGCCTCCTTTAGGGCACGATGTCTGAATGTTAGGTCCCAAAGATTTGGTTAAGAGCCCAAAGCTTGGAGTCTAGGGTTGAAAGCCTGCTTTTTACTCTACAAACCCTCCTGTTTAGGGTACAAACCCTCCTTTTTGGTGCACAAGCCCTCGCTGTTAGGGTGCAAACACTCACGTTAAGATTCCCAAGCTTCGAGTCCAGGGTTGAAATCCACATCTTTATGCTCCAAACGACCGTCTTTGGGCTTCAAATCCTACTTTTAATTCTGAAATCCCACCTTTTTACGCTCCAAACGCTACATTAAGGGCACAAAGTCTCCATTTTAGGTCACAACGCTTCCTTTTTAGAGTCCGGAACGTTGGTTCCACGGTTGAAAGCCTCCCTGTTCTGCTTCAAAGCGTCATTTAGAAGGTACAAGCCCTCATTTTTAGGGCACAACGCCTCATTTTTTGGCTGCGAATCCTCCTTTTTAGGGGTCAATACGTCCTTTTTGCTGTAAAATCCCTCACTTCTATGTTCCGGACATCTCTTTTAGGGCACAAAGCCTTGTTTTGTGGTCCCAAAGCTTCCTCTTCAGAGTCCAAAGCTTTGATTCTGTGGTTGAATTCCTCGTTTTATAATCCAAACCCTCACGTTTATTGCACAAACCCTCATTTTTAGGGCCCAAACGCTCATTTTTATGCTGCAAATCATTTCACTGGAAAATGCCTCCTTTTTATGCTCCAAACGCCTCCTTTAGGGCACGATGTCTGAATGTTAGGTCCCAAAGATTTGGTTAAGAGCCCAAAGCTTGGAGTCTAGGGTTGAAAGCCTGCTTTTTACTCTACAAACCCTCCTGTTTAGGGTACAAACCCTCCTTTTTGGTGCACAAGCCCTCGCTGTTAGGGTGCAAACACTCACGTTAAGATTCCCAAGCTTCGAGTCCAGGGTTGAAATCCACATCTTTATGCTCCAAACGACCGTCTTTGGGCTTCAAATCCTACTTTTAATTCTGAAATCCCACCTTTTTACGCTCCAAACGCTACATTAAGGGCACAAAGTCTCCATTTTAGGTCACAACGCTTCCTTTTTAGAGTCCGGAACATTGGTTCCACGGTTGAAAGCCTCCCTGTTCTGCTTCAAAGCGTCATTTAGAAGGTACAAGCCCTCATTTTTAGGGCGCAACGCCTCATTTTTTGGCCGCGAATCCTCCTTTTTAGGGGTCAATACGTCCTTTTTGCTGTAAAATCCCTCACTTTTATGTTCCGGACATCTCATTTAGGGCACAAAGCCTTGTTTTGTGGTCCCAAAGCTTCCTCTTCAGAGTCCAAAGCTTTGATTCTGTGGTTGAATTCCTCGTTTTATAATCCAAACCCTCACGTTTATTGCACAAACCCTCATTTTTAGGGCCCAAACGCTCATTTTTATGCTGCAAATCATTTCACTGGAAAATGCCTCCTTTTTATGCTCCAAACGCCTCCTTTAGGGCACGATGTCTGAATGTTAGGTCCCAAAGATTTGGTTAAGAGCCCAAAGCTTGGAGTCTAGGGTTGAAAGCCTGCTTTTTACTCTACAAACCCTCCTGTTTAGGGTACAAACCCTCCTTTTTGGTGCACAAGCCCTCGCTGTTAGGGTGCAAACACTCCTGTTAAGATTCCCAAGCTTCGACTCCAGGGTTGAAATCCACATCTTTATGCTCCAAACGACCGTCTTTGGGCTTCAAATCCTACTTTTAATTCTGAAATCCCACCTTTTTACGCTCCAAACGCTACATTAAGGGCACAAAGTCTCCATTTTAGGTCACAACGCTTCCTTTTTAGAGTCCGGAACGTTGGTTCCAGGGTTGAAAGCCTCCCTGTTCTGCTTCAAAGCGTCATTTAGAAGGTACAAGCCCTCATTTTTAGGGCACAACGCCTCATTTTTTGGCTGCGAATCCTCCTTTTTAGGGGTCAATACGTCCTTTTTGCTGTAAAATCCCTCACTTCTATGTTCCGGACATCTCATTTAGGGCACAAAGCCTTGTTTTGTGGTCCCAAAGCTTCCTCTTCAGAGTCCAAAGCCTTGATTCTGTGGTTGAATTCCTCGTTTTATAATCTAAACCCTCACGTTTATTGCACAAACCCTCATTTTTAGGGCCCAAACGCTCATTTTTATGCTGCAAATCATTTCACTGGAAAATGCCTCCTTTTTATGCTCCAAACGCCTCCTTTAGGGCACGATGTCTGAATGTTAGGTCCCAAGATTTGGTTAAGAGCCCAAAGCTTGGAGTCTAGGGTTGAAAGCCTGCTTTTTACTGTACAAACCCTCCTGTTTAGGGTACAAGCCCTCCTTTTTGGTGCACAAGCCCTCGCTGTTAGGGTGCAAACACTCACGTTAAGATTCCCAAGCTTCGAGTCCAGGGTTGAAATCCACATCTTTATGCTCCAAACGACCGTCTTTAGGCTTCAAATCCGACTTTTAATTCTGAAATCCCACTTTTTTACGCTCCAAACGCTACATTAAGGGCACAAAGTCTCCATTTTAGGTCACAACGCTTCCTTTTTAGAGTCCGGAACGTTGGTTCCAGGGTTGAAAGCCTCCCTGTTCTGCTTCAAAGCGTCATTTAGAAGGTACAAGCCCTCATTTTTAGGGCGCAACACCTCATTTTTTGGCCGCGAATCCTCCTTTTTAGGGGTCAATACGTCCTTTTTGCTGTAAAATCCCTCACTTCTATGTTCCGGACATCTCATTTAGGGCACAAAGCCTTGTTTTGTGGTCCCAAAGCTTCCTCTTCAGAGTCCAAAGCTTTGATTCTGTGGTTGAATTCCTCGTTTTATAATCCAAACCCTCACGTTTATTGCACAAACCCTCATTTTTAGGGCCCAAACGCTCATTTTTATGCTGCAAATCATTTCACTGGAAAGTGCCTCCTTTTTTTGCTCCAAACGCCTCCTTTAGGGCACGATGTCTGAATGTTAGGTCCCAAAGATTTGGTTAAGAGCCCAAAGCTTGGAGTCTAGGGTTGAAAGCCTGCTTTTTACTCTACAAACCCTCCTGTTTAGGGTACAAACCCTCCTTTTTGGTGCACAAGCCCTCGCTGTTAGGGTGCAAACACTCCTGTTAAGATTCCCAAGCTTCGAGTCCAGGGTTGAAATCCACATCTTTATGCTCCAAACGACCGTCTTTGGGCTTCAAATCCTACTTTTAATTCTGAAATCCCACCTTTTTACGCTCCAAACGCTACATTAAGGGCACAAAGTCTCCATTTTAGGTCACAACGCTTCCTTTTTAGAGTCCGGAACATTGGTTCCACGGTTGAAAGCCTCCCTGTTCTGCTTCAAAGCGTCATTTAGAAGGTACAAGCCCTCATTTTTAGGGCGCAACGCCTCATTTTTTGGCCGCGAATCCTCCTTTTTAGGGGTCAATACGTCCTTTTTGCTGTAAAATCCCTCACTTCTATGTTCCGGACATCTCATTTAGGGCACAAAGCCTTGTTTTGTGGTCCCAAAGCTTCCTCTTCAGAGTCCAAAGCTTTGATTCTGTGGTTGAATTCCTCGTTTTATAATCCAAACCCTCACGTTTATTGCACAAACCCTCATTTTTAGGGCCCAAACGCTCATTTTTATGCTGCAAATCATTTCACTGGAAAATGCCTCCTTTTTATGCTCCAAACGCCTCCTTTAGGGCACGATGTCTGAATGTTAGGTCCCAAAGATTTGGTTAAGAGCCCAAAGCTTGGAGTCTAGGGTTGAAAGCCTGCTTTTTACTCTACAAACCCTCCTGTTTAGGGTACAAGCCCTCCTTTTTGGTGCACAAGCCCTCGCTGTTACGGTGCAAACACTCCTGTTAAGATTCCCAAGCTTCGAGTCCAGGGTTGAAATCCACATCTTTATGCTCCAAACGACCGTCTTTGGGCTTCAAATCCTACTTTTAATTCTGAAATCCCACCTTTTTACGCTCCAAACGCTACATTAAGGGCACAAAGTCTCCATTTTAGGTCACAACGCTTCCTTTTTAGAGTCCGGAACGTTGGTTCCAGGGTTGAAAGCCTCCCTGTTCTGCTTCAAAGCGTCATTTAGAAGGTACAAGCCCTCATTTTTAGGGCACAACGCCTCATTTTTTGGCTGCGAATCCTCCTTTTTAGGGGTCAATACGTCCTTTTTGCTGTAAAATCCCTCACTTTTATGTTCCAGACATCTCTTTTAGGGCACAAAGCCTTGTTTTGTGGTCCCAAAGCTTCCTCTTCAGAGTCCAAAGCTTTGATTCTGTGGTTGAATTCCTCGTTTTATAATCTAAACCCTCACGTTTATTGCACAAACCCTCATTTTTAGGGCCCAAACGCTCATTTTTATGCTGCAAATCATTTCACTGGAAAATGCCTCCTTTTTATGCTCCAAACGCCTCCTTTAGGGCACGATGTCTGAATGTTAGGTCCCAAAGATTTGGTTAAGAGCCCAAAGCTTGGAGTCTAGGGTTGAAAGCCTGCTTTTTACTCTACAAACCCTCCTTTGTAGGGTACAAACCCTCCTTTTTGGTGCACAAGCCCTCGCTGTTAGGGTGCAAACACTCCTGTTAAGATTCCCAAGCTTCGAGTCCAGGGTTGAAATCCACATCTTTATGCTCCAAACGACCGTCTTTAGGCTTCAAATCCGACTTTTAATTCTGAAATCCCACTTTTTTACGCTCCAAACGCTACATTAAGGGCACAAAGTCTCCATTTTAGGTCACAACGCTTCCTTTTTAGAGTCCGGAACGTTGGTTCCAGGGTTGAAAGCGTCCCTGTTCTGCTTCAAAGCGTCATTTAGAAGGTACAAGCCCTCATTTTTAGGGCGCAACGCCTCATTTTTTGGCCGCGAATCCTCCTTTTTAGGGGTCAATACGTCCTTTTTGCTGTAAAATCCCTCACTTCTATGTTCCGGACATCTCATTTAGGGCACAAAGCCTTGTTTTGTGGTCCCAAAGCTTCCTCTTCAGAGTCCAAAGCCTTGATTCTGTGGTTGAATTCCTCGTTTTATAATCTAAACCCTCACGTTTATTGCACAAACCCTCATTTTTAGGGCCCAAACGCTCATTTTTATGCTGCAAATCATTTCACTGGAAAATGCCTCCTTTTTATGCTCCAAACGCCTCCTTTAGGGCACGATGTCTGAATGTTAGGTCCCAAGATTTGGTTAAGAGCCCAAAGCTTGGAGTCTAGGGTTGAAAGCCTGCTTTTTACTGTACAAACCCTCCTGTTTAGGGTACAAGCCCTCCTTTTTGGTGCACAAGCCCTCGCTGTTAGGGTGCAAACACTCACGTTAAGATTCCCAAGCTTCGAGTCCAGGGTTGAAATCCACATCTTTATGCTCCAAACGACCGTCTTTAGGCTTCAAATCCGACTTTTAATTCTGAAATCCCACTTTTTTACGCTCCAAACGCTACATTAAGGGCACAAAGTCTCCATTTTAGGTCACAACGCTTCCTTTTTAGAGTCCGGAACGTTGGTTCCAGGGTTGAAAGCCTCCCTGTTCTGCTTCAAAGCGTCATTTAGAAGGTACAAGCCCTCATTTTTAGGGCGCAACACCTCATTTTTTGGCCGCGAATCCTCCTTTTTAGGGGTCAATACGTCCTTTTTGCTGTAAAATCCCTCACTTCTATGTTCCGGACATCTCATTTAGGGCACAAAGCCTTGTTTTGTGGTCCCAAAGCTTCCTCTTCAGAGTCCAAAGCTTTGATTCTGTGGTTGAATTCCTCGTTTTATAATCCAAACCCTCACGTTTATTGCACAAACCCTCATTTTTAGGGCCCAAACGCTCATTTTTATGCTGCAAATCATTTCACTGGAAAGTGCCTCCTTTTTTTGCTCCAAACGCCTCCTTTAGGGCACGATGTCTGAATGTTAGGTCCCAAAGATTTGGTTAAGAGCCCAAAGCTTGGAGTCTAGGGTTGAAAGCCTGCTTTTTACTCTACAAACCCTCCTGTTTAGGGTACAAACCCTCCTTTTTGGTGCACAAGCCCTCGCTGTTAGGGTGCAAACACTCCTGTTAAGATTCCCAAGCTTCGAGTCCAGGGTTGAAATCCACATCTTTATGCTCCAAACGACCGTCTTTGGGCTTCAAATCCTACTTTTAATTCTGAAATCCCACCTTTTTACGCTCCAAACGCTACATTAAGGGCACAAAGTCTCCATTTTAGGTCACAACGCTTCCTTTTTAGAGTCCGGAACATTGGTTCCACGGTTGAAAGCCTCCCTGTTCTGCTTCAAAGCGTCATTTAGAAGGTACAAGCCCTCATTTTTAGGGCGCAACGCCTCATTTTTTGGCCGCGAATCCTCCTTTTTAGGGGTCAATACGTCCTTTTTGCTGTAAAATCCCTCACTTCTATGTTCCGGACATCTCATTTAGGGCACAAAGCCTTGTTTTGTGGTCCCAAAGCTTCCTCTTCAGAGTCCAAAGCTTTGATTCTGTGGTTGAATTCCTCGTTTTATAATCCAAACCCTCACGTTTATTGCACAAACCCTCATTTTTAGGGCCCAAACGCTCATTTTTATGCTGCAAATCATTTCACTGGAAAATGCCTCCTTTTTATGCTCCAAACGCCTCCTTTAGGGCACGATGTCTGAATGTTAGGTCCCAAAGATTTGGTTAAGAGCCCAAAGCTTGGAGTCTAGGGTTGAAAGCCTGCTTTTTACTCTACAAACCCTCCTGTTTAGGGTACAAGCCCTCCTTTTTGGTGCACAAGCCCTCGCTGTTACGGTGCAAACACTCCTGTTAAGATTCCCAAGCTTCGAGTCCAGGGTTGAAATCCACATCTTTATGCTCCAAACGACCGTCTTTGGGCTTCAAATCCTACTTTTAATTCTGAAATCCCACCTTTTTACGCTCCAAACGCTACATTAAGGGCACAAAGTCTCCATTTTAGGTCACAACGCTTCCTTTTTAGAGTCCGGAACGTTGGTTCCAGGGTTGAAAGCCTCCCTGTTCTGCTTCAAAGCGTCATTTAGAAGGTACAAGCCCTCATTTTTAGGGCACAACGCCTCATTTTTTGGCTGCGAATCCTCCTTTTTAGGGGTCAATACGTCCTTTTTGCTGTAAAATCCCTCACTTTTATGTTCCAGACATCTCTTTTAGGGCACAAAGCCTTGTTTTGTGGTCCCAAAGCTTCCTCTTCAGAGTCCAAAGCTTTGATTCTGTGGTTGAATTCCTCGTTTTATAATCTAAACCCTCACGTTTATTGCACAAACCCTCATTTTTAGGGCCCAAACGCTCATTTTTATGCTGCAAATCATTTCACTGGAAAATGCCTCCTTTTTATGCTCCAAACGCCTCCTTTAGGGCACGATGTCTGAATGTTAGGTCCCAAAGATTTGGTTAAGAGCCCAAAGCTTGGAGTCTAGGGTTGAAAGCCTGCTTTTTACTGTACAAACCCTCCTTTGTAGGGTACAAACCCTCCTTTTTGGTGCACAAGCCCTCGCTGTTAGGGTGCAAACACTCCTGTTAAGATTCCCAAGCTTCGAGTCCAGGGTTGAAATCCACATCTTTATGCTCCAAACGACCGTCTTTAGGCTTCAAATCCGACTTTTAATTCTGAAATCCCACTTTTTTACGCTCCAAACGCTACATTAAGGGCACAAAGTCTCCATTTTAGGTCACAACGCTTCCTTTTTAGAGTCCGGAACGTTGGTTCCAGGGTTGAAAGCGTCCCTGTTCTGCTTCAAAGCGTCATTTAGAAGGTACAAGCCCTCATTTTTAGGGCGCAACGCCTCATTTTTTGGCCGCGAATCCTCCTTTTTAGGGGTCAATACGTCCTTTTTGCTGTAAAATCCCTCACTTTTATGTTCCAGACATCTCATTTAGGGCACAAAGCCTTGTTTTGTGGTCCCAAAGCTTCCTCTTCAGAGTCCAAAGCTTTGATTCTGTGGTTGAATTCCTCGTTTTATAATCCAAACCCTCACGTTTATTGCACCAACCCTCATTTTTAGGGCCCAAACGCTCATTTTTATGCTGCAAATCATTTCACTGGAAAATGCCTCCTTTTTATGCTCCAAACGCCTCCTTTAGGGCACGATGTCTGAATGTTAGGTCCCAAGATTTGGTTAAGAGCCCAAAGCTTGGAGTCTAGGGTTGAAAGCCTGCTTTTTACTCTACAAACCCTCCTGTTTAGGGTAAAAACCCTCCTTTTTATGCTCCAAACGCCTCCTTTAGGGCACGATGTCTGAATGTTAGGTCCCAAGATTTGGTTAAGAGCCCAAAGCTTGGAGTCTAGGGTTGAAAGCCTGCTTTTTACTCTACAAACCCTTCTGTTTAGGGTACAAACCCTCCTTTTTGGTGCACAAGCCCTCGCTGTTAGGGTGCAAACACTCCTGTTAAGATTCCCAAGCTTCGAGTCCAGGGTTGAAATCCACATCTTTATGCTCCAAACGACCGTCTTTAGGCTTCAAATCCGACTTTTAATTCTGAAATCCCACTTTTTTACGCTCCAAACGCTACATTAAGGGCACAAAGTCTCCATTTTAGGTCACAACGCTTCCTTTTTAGAGTCCGGAACATTGGTTCCACGGTTGAAAGCCTCCCTGTTCTGCTTCAAAGCGTCATTTAGAAGGTACAAGCCCTCATTTTTAGGACGCAACGCCTCATTTTTTGGCCGCGAATCCTCCTTTTTAGGGGTCAATACGTCCTTTTTGCTGTAAAATCCCTCACTTTTATGTTCCGGACATCTCTTTTAGGGCACAAAGCCTTGTTTTGTGGTCCCAAAGCTTCCTCTTCAGAGTTCAAAGCTTTGATTCTGTGGTTGAATTCCTCGTTTTATAATCCAAACCCTCACGTTTATTGCACAAACCCTCATTTTTAGGGCCCAAACGCTCATTTTTATGCTGCAAATCATTTCACTGGAAAATGCCTCCTTTTTATGCTCCAAACGCCTCCTTTAGGGCACGATGTCTGAATGTTAGGTCCCAAGATTTGGTTAAGAGCCCAAAGCTTGGAGTCTAGGGTTGAAAGCCTGCTTTTTACTCTACAAACCCTCCTGTTTAGGGTAAAAACCCTCCTTTTTATGCTCCAAACGCCTCCTTTAGGGCACGATGTCTGAATGTTAGGTCCCAAAGATTTGGTTAAGAGCCCAAAGCTTGGAGTCTAGGGTTGAAAGCCTGCTTTTTACTCTACAAACCCTCCTTTGTAGGGTACAAACCCTCCTTTTTGGTGCACAAGGCCTCGCTGTTAGGGTGCAAACACTCCTGTTAAGATTCCCAAGCTTCGAGTCCAGGGTTGAAATCCACATCTTTATGCTCCAAACGACCATCTTTAGGCTTCAAATCCGACTTTTAATTCTGAAATCCCACTTTTTTACGCTCCAAACGCTACATTAAGGGCACAAAGTCTCCATTTTAGGTCACAACGCTTCCTTTTTAGAGTCCGGAACGTTGGTTCCACGGTTGAAAGCCTCCCTGTTCTGCTTCAAAGCGTCATTTAGAAGGTACAAGCCCTCATTTTTAGGGCACAACGCCTCATTTTTTGGCCGCGAATCCTCCTTTTTAGGGGTCAATACGTCCTTTTTGCTGTAAAATCCCTCACTTTTATGTTCCGGACATCTCATTTAGGGCACAAAGCCTTGTTTTGTGGTCCCAAAGCTTCCTCTTCAGAGTCCAAAGCTTTGATTCTGTGGTTGAATTCCTCGTTTTATAATCCAAACCCTCACGTTTATTGCACAAACCCTCATTTTTAGGGCCCAAACGCTCATTTTTATGCTGCAAATCATTTCACTGGAAAATGCCTCCTTTTTATGCTCCAAACGCCTCCTTTAGGGCACGATGTCTGAATGTTAGGTCCCAAAGATTTGGTTAAGAGCCCAAAGCTTGGAGTCTAGGGTTGAAAGCCTGCTTTTTACTGTACAAACCCTCCTGTTTAGGGTACAAACCCTCCTTTTTGGTGCACAAGCCCTCGCTGTTAGGGTGCAAACACTCCTGTTAAGATTCCCAAGCTTCGAGTCCAGGGTTGAAATCCACATCTTTATGCTCCAAACGACCGTCTTTAGGCTTCAAATCCGACTTTTAATTCTGAAATCCCACTTTTTTACGCTCCAAACGCTACATTAAGGGCACAAAGTCTCCATTTTAGGTCACAACGCTTCCTTTTTAGAGTCCGGAACGTTGGTTCCAGGGTTGAAAGCCTCCCTGTTCTGCTTCAAAGCGTCATTTAGAAGGTACAAGCCCTCATTTTTAGGGCGCAACGCCTCATTTTTTGGCCGCGAATCCTCCTTTTTAGGGGTCAATACCTCCTTTTTGCTGTAAAATCCCTCACTTTTATGTTCCAGACATCTCATTTAGGGCACAAAGCCTTGTTTTGTGGTCCCAAAGCTTCCTCTTCAGAGTCCAAAGCTTTGATTCTGTGGTTGAATTCCTCGTTTTATAATCCAAACCCTCACGTTTATTGCACCAACCCTCATTTTTAGGGCCCAAACGCTCATTTTTATGCTGCAAATCATTTCACTGGAAAATGCCTCCTTTTTATGCTCCAAACGCCTCCTTTAGGGCACGATGTCTGAATGTTAGGTCCCAAGATTTGGTTAAGAGCCCAAAGCTTGGAGTCTAGGGTTGAAAGCCTGCTTTTTACTCTACAAACCCTCCTGTTTAGGGTAAAAACCCTCCTTTTTATGCTCCAAACGCCTCCTTTAGGGCACGATGTCTGAATGTTAGGTCCCAAGATTTGGTTAAGAGCCCAAAGCTTGGAGTCTAGGGTTGAAAGCCTGCTTTTTACTCTACAAACCCTTCTGTTTAGGGTACAAACCCTCCTTTTTGGTGCACAAGCCCTCGCTGTTAGGGTGCAAACACTCCTGTTAAGATTCCCAAGCTTCGAGTCCAGGGTTGAAATCCACATCTTTATGCTCCAAACGACCGTCTTTAGGCTTCAAATCCGACTTTTAATTCTGAAATCCCACTTTTTTACGCTCCAAACGCTACATTAAGGGCACAAAGTCTCCATTTTAGGTCACAACGCTTCCTTTTTAGAGTCCGGAACATTGGTTCCACGGTTGAAAGCCTCCCTGTTCTGCTTCAAAGCGTCATTTAGAAGGTACAAGCCCTCATTTTTAGGACGCAACGCCTCATTTTTTGGCCGCGAATCCTCCTTTTTAGGGGTCAATACGTCCTTTTTGCTGTAAAATCCCTCACTTTTATGTTCCGGACATCTCTTTTAGGGCACAAAGCCTTGTTTTGTGGTCCCAAAGCTTCCTCTTCAGAGTTCAAAGCTTTGATTCTGTGGTTGAATTCCTCGTTTTATAATCCAAACCCTCACGTTTATTGCACAAACCCTCATTTTTAGGGCCCAAACGCTCATTTTTATGCTGCAAATCATTTCACTGGAAAATGCCTCCTTTTTATGCTCCAAACGCCTCCTTTAGGGCACGATGTCTGAATGTTAGGTCCCAAGATTTGGTTAAGAGCCCAAAGCTTGGAGTCTAGGGTTGAAAGCCTGCTTTTTACTCTACAAACCCTCCTGTTTAGGGTAAAAACCCTCCTTTTTATGCTCCAAACGCCTCCTTTAGGGCACGATGTCTGAATGTTAGGTCCCAAAGATTTGGTTAAGAGCCCAAAGCTTGGAGTCTAGGGTTGAAAGCCTGCTTTTTACTCTACAAACCCTCCTTTGTAGGGTACAAACCCTCCTTTTTGGTGCACAAGGCCTCGCTGTTAGGGTGCAAACACTCCTGTTAAGATTCCCAAGCTTCGAGTCCAGGGTTGAAATCCACATCTTTATGCTCCAAACGACCATCTTTAGGCTTCAAATCCGACTTTTAATTCTGAAATCCCACTTTTTTACGCTCCAAACGCTACATTAAGGGCACAAAGTCTCCATTTTAGGTCACAACGCTTCCTTTTTAGAGTCCGGAACGTTGGTTCCACGGTTGAAAGCCTCCCTGTTCTGCTTCAAAGCGTCATTTAGAAGGTACAAGCCCTCATTTTTAGGGCACAACGCCTCATTTTTTGGCCGCGAATCCTCCTTTTTAGGGGTCAATACCTCCTTTTTGCTGTAAAATCCCTCACTTTTATGTTCCAGACATCTCATTTAGGGCACAAAGCCTTGTTTTGTGGTCCCAAAGCTTCCTCTTCAGAGTCCAAAGCTTTGATTCTGTGGTTGAATTCCTCGTTTTATAATCCAAACCCTCACGTTTATTGCACAAACCCTCATTTTTAGGGCCCAAACGCTCATTTTTATGCTGCAAATCATTTCACTGGAAAATGCCTCCTTTTTATGCTCCAAACGCCTCCTTTAGGGCACGATGTCTGAATGTTAGGTCCCAAAGATTTGGTTAAGAGCCCAAAGCTTGGAGTCTAGGGTTGAAAGCCTGCTTTTTACTGTACAAACCCTCCTGTTTAGGGTACAAACCCTCCTTTTTGGTGCACAAGCCCTCGCTGTTAGGGTGCAAACACTCCTGTTAAGATTCCCAAGCTTCGAGTCCAGGGTTGAAATCCACATCTTTATGCTCCAAACGACCGTCTTTAGGCTTCAAATCCGACTTTTAATTCTGAAATCCCACTTTTTTACGCTCCAAACGCTACATTAAGGGCACAAAGTCTCCATTTTAGGTCACAACGCTTCCTTTTTAGAGTCCGGAACGTTGGTTCCAGGGTTGAAAGCCTCCCTGTTCTGCTTCAAAGCGTCATTTAGAAGGTACAAGCCCTCATTTTTAGGGCGCAACGCCTCATTTTTTGGCCGCGAATCCTCCTTTTTAGGGGTCAATACGTCCTTTTTGCTGTAAAATCCCTCACTTCTATGTTCCGGACATCTCATTTAGGGCACAAAGCCTTGTTTTGTGGTCCCAAAGCTTCCTCTTCAGAGTCCAAAGCTTTGATTCTGTGGTTGAATTCCTCGTTTTATAATCTAAACCCTCACGTTTATTGCACAAACCCTCATTTTTAGGGCCCAAACGCTCATTTTTATGCTGCAAATCATTTCACTGGAAAATGCCTCCTTTTTATGCTCCAAACGCCTCCTTTAGGGCACGATGTCTGAATGTTAGGTCCCAAAGATTTGGTTAAGAGCCCAAAGCTTTGAGTCTAGGGTTGAAAGCCTGCTTTTTACTCTACAAACCCTCCTGTTTAGGGTAAAAACCCTCCTTTTTATGCTCCAAACGCCTCCTTTAGGGCACGATGTCTGAATGTTAGGTCCCAAAGATTTGGTTAAGAGCCCAAAGCTTGGAGTCTAGGGTTGAAAGCCTGCTTTTTACTCTACAAACCCTCCTTTTTAGGGTACAAACCCTCCTTTTTGGTGCACAAGCCCTCGCTGTTAGGGTGCAAACACTCCTGTTAAGATTCCCAAGCTTCGAGTCCAGGGTTGAAATCCACATCTTTATGCTCCAAACGACCGTCTTTAGGCTTCAAATCCGACTTTTAATTCTGAAATCCCACTTTTTTACGCTCCAAACGCTACATTAAGGGCACAAAGTCTCCATTTTAGGTCACAACGCTTCCTTTTTAGAGTCCGGAACATTGGTTCCAGGGTTGAAAGCCTCCCTGTTCTGCTTCAAAGCGTCATTTAGAAGGTACAAGCCCTCATTTTTAGGGCGCAACGCCTCATTTTTTGGCCGCGAATCCTCCTTTTTAGGGGTCAATACGTCCTTTTCGCTGTAAAATCCCTCACTTTTATGTTCCAGACATCTCTTTTAGGGCACAAAGCCTTGTTTTGTGGTCCCAAAGCTTCCTCTTCAGAGTCCAAAGCTTTGATTCTGTGGTTGAATTCCTCGTTTTATAATCCAAACCCTCACGTTTATTGCACAAACCCTCATTTTTAGGGCCCAAACGCTCATTTTTATGCTGTAAATCATTTCACTGGAAAATGCCTCCTTTTTGTGCTCCAAACGCCTCCTTTAGGGCACGATGTCTGAATGTTAGGTCCCAAAGATTTGGTTAAGAGCCCAAAGCTTGGAGTCTAGGGTTGAAAGCCTGCTTTTTACTGTACAAACCCTCCTGTTTAGGGTACAAACCCTCCTTTTTGGTGCACAAGCCCTCGCTGTTAGGGTGCAAACACTCCTGTTAAGATTCCCAAGCTTCGAGTCCAGGGTTGAAATCCACATCTTTATGCTCCAAACGACCGTCTTTAGGCTTCAAATCCGACTTTTAATTCTGAAATCCCACTTTTTTACGCTCCAAACGCTACATTAAGGGCACAAAGTCTCCATTTTAGGTCACAACGCTTCCTTTTTAGAGTCCGGAACGTTGGTTCCACGGTTGAAAGCCTCCCTGTTCTGCTTCAAAGCGTCATTTAGAAGGTACAAGCCCTCATTTTTAGGGCGCAACGCCTCATTTTTTGGCCGCGAATCCTCCTTTTTAGGGGTCAATACCTCCTTTTTGCTGTAAAATCCCTCACTTTTATGTTCCAGACATCTCATTTAGGGCACAAAGCCTTGTTTTGTGGTCCCAAAGCTTCCTCTTCAGAGTCCAAAGCTTTGATTCTGTGGTTGAATTCCTCGTTTTATAATCCAAACCCTCACGTTTATTGCACAAACCCTCATTTTTAGGGCCCAAACGCTCATTTTTATGCTGCAAATCATTTCACTGGAAAATGCCTCCTTTTTATGCTCCAAACGCCTCCTTTAGGGCACGATGTCTGAATGTTAGGTCCCAAAGATTTGGTTAAGAGCCCAAAGCTTGGAGTCTAGGGTTGAAAGCCTGCTTTTTACTCTACAAACCCTCCTGTTTAGGGTACAAACCCTCCTTTTTGGTGCACAAGCCCTCGCTGTTAGGGTGCAAACACTCACGTTAAGATTCCCAAGCTTCGAGTCCAGGGTTGAAATCCACATCTTTATGCTCCAAACGACCGTCTTTAGGCTTCAAATCCGACTTTTAATTCTGAAATCCCACTTTTTTACGCTCCAAACGCTACATTAAGGGCACAAAGTCTCCATTTTAGGTCACAACGCTTCCTTTTTAGAGTCCGGAACGTTGGTTCCACGGTTGAAAGCCTCCCTGTTCTGCTTCAAAGCGTCATTTAGAAGGTACAAGCCCTCATTTTTAGGGCGCAACGCCTCATTTTTTGGCCGCGAATCCTCCTTTTTAGGGGTCAATACGTCCTTTTTGCTGTAAAATCCCTCACTTTTATGTTCCAGACATCTCATTTAGGGCACAAAGCCTTGTTTTGTGTTCCCAAAGCTTCCTCTTCAGAGTCCAAAGCTTTGATTCTGTGGTTGAATTCCTCGTTTTATAATCCAAACCCTCACGTTTATTGCACAAACCCTCATTTTTAGGGCCCAAACGCTCATTTTTATGCTGCAAATCATTTCACTGGAAAATGCCTCCTTTTTATGCTCCAAACGCCTCCTTTAGGGCACGATGTCTGAATGTTAGGTCCCAAGACTTGGTTAAGAGCCCAAAGCTTGGAGTCTAGGGTTGAAAGCCTGCTTTTTACTCTACAAACCCTCCTGTTTAGGGTACAAACCCTCCTTTTTGGTGCACAAGCCCTCACTGTTAGGGTGCAAACACTCCTGTTAAGATTCCCAAGCTTCGAGTCCAGGGTTGAAATCCACATCTTTATGCTCCAAACGACCGTCTTTAGGCTTCAAATCCGACTTTTAATTCTGAAATCCCACTTTTTTACGCTCCAAACGCTACATTAAGGGCACAAAGTCTCCATTTTAGGTCACAACGCTTCCTTTTTAGAGTCCGGAACGTTGGTTCCAGGGTTGAAAGCCTCCCTGTTCTGCTTCAAAGCGTCATTTAGAAGGTACAAGCCCTCATTTTTAGGGCGCAACGCCTCATTTTTTGGCCGCGAATCCTCCTTTTTAGGGGTCAATACGTCCTTTTTGCTGTAAAATCCCTCACTTCTATGTTCCGGACATCTCATTTAGGGCACAAAGCCTTGTTTTGTGGTCCCAAAGCTTCCTCTTCAGAGTCCAAAGCTTTGATTCTGTGGTTGAATTCCTCGTTTTATAATCTAAACCCTCACGTTTATTGCACAAACCCTCATTTTTAGGGCCCAAACGCTCATTTTTATGCTGCAAATCATTTCACTGGAAAATGCCTCCTTTTTATGCTCCAAACGCCTCCTTTAGGGCACGATGTCTGAATGTTAGGTCCCAAAGATTTGGTTAAGAGCCCAAAGCTTGGAGTCTAGGGTTGAAAGCCTGCTTTTTACTCTACAAACCCTCCTTTGTAGGGTACAAACCCTCCTTTTTGGTGCACAAGCCCTCGCTGTTAGGGTGCAAACACTCACGTTAAGATTCCCAAGCTTCGAGTCCAGGGTTGAAATCCACATCTTTATGCTCCAAACGACCGTCTTTAGGCTTCAAATCCGACTTTTAATTCTGAAATCCCACTTTTTTACGCTCCAAACGCTACATTAAGGGCACAAAGTCTCCATTTTAGGTCACAACGCTTCCTTTTTAGAGTCCGGAACGTTGGTTCCACGGTTGAAAGCCTCCCTGTTCTGCTTCAAAGCGTCATTTAGAAGGTACAAGCCCTCATTTTTAGGGCGCAACGCCTCATTTTTTGGCCGCGAATCCTCCTTTTTAGGGGTCAATACGTCCTTTTTGCTGTAAAATCCCTCACTTTTATGTTCCAGACATCTCATTTAGGGCACAAAGCCTTGTTTTGTGGTCCCAAAGCTTCCTCTTCAGAGTCCAAAGCTTTGATTCTGTGGTTGAATTCCTCGTTTTATAATCCAAACCCTCACGTTTATTGCACAAACCCTCATTTTTAGGGCCCAAACGCTCATTTTTATGCTGCAAATCATTTCACTGGAAAATGCCTCCTTTTTATGCTCCAAACGCCTCCTTTAGGACACGATGTCTGAATGTTAGGTCCCAAGACTTGGTTAAGAGCCCAAAGCTTGGAGTCTAGGGTTGAAAGCCTGCTTTTTACTCTACAAACCCTCCTGTTTAGGGTACAAACCCTCCTTTTTGGTGCACAAGCCCTCACTGTTAGGGTGCAAACACTCCTGTTAAGATTCCCAAGCTTCGAGTCCAGGGTTGAAATCCACATCTTTATGCTCCAAACGACCGTCTTTAGGCTTCAAATCCGACTTTTAATTCTGAAATCCCACTTTTTTACGCTCCAAACGCTACATTAAGGGCACAAAGTCTCCATTTTAGGTCACAACGCTTCCTTTTTAGAGTCCGGAACGTTGGTTCCACGGTTGAAAGCCTCCCTGTTCTGCTTCAAAGCGTCATTTAGAAGGTACAAGCCCTCATTTTTAGGGCACAACGCCTCATTTTTTGGCCGCGAATCCCCCTTTTTAGGGGTCAATACGTCCTTTTTGCTGTAAAATCCCTCACTTCTATGTTCCGGACATCTCATTTAGGGCACAAAGCCTTGTTTTGTGGTCCCAAAGCTTCCTCTTCAGAGTCCAAAGCTTTGATTCTGTGGTTGAATTCCTCGTTTTATAATCTAAACCCTCACGTTTATTGCACAAACCCTCATTTTTAGGGCCCAAACGCTCATTTTTATGCTGCAAATCATTTCACTGGAAAATGCCTCCTTTTTATGCTCCAAACGCCTCCTTTAGGGCACGATGTCTGAATGTTAGGTCCCAAAGATTTGGTTAAGAGCCCAAAGCTTGGAGTCTAGGGTTGAAAGCCTGCTTTTTACTCTACAAACCCTCCTGTTTAGGGTACAAACCCTCCTTTTTGGTGCACAAGCCCTCGCTGTTAGGGTGCAAACACTCCTGTTAAGATTCCCAAGCTTCGAGTCCAGGGTTGAAATCCACATCTTTATGCTCCAAACGACCGTCTTTAGGCTTCAAATCCGACTTTTAATTCTGAAATCCCACCTTTTTACGCTCCAAATGCTACATTAAGGGCACAAAGTCTCCATTTTAGGTCACAACGCTTCCTTTTTAGAGTCCGGAACGTTGGTTCCAGGGTTGAAAGCCTCCCTGTTCTGCTTCAAAGCGTCATTTAGAAGGTACAAGCCCTCATTTTTAGGGCGCAACGCCTCATTTTTTGGCCGCGAATCCTCCTTTTTAGGGGTCAATACGTCCTTTTTGCTGTAAAATCCCTCACTTTTATGTTCCGGACATCTCATTTAGGGCACAAAGCCTTGTTTTGTGGTCCCAAAGCTTCCTCTTCAGAGTCCAAAGCTTTGATTCTGTGGTTGAATTCCTCGTTTTATAATCCAAACCCTCACGTTTATTGCACAAACCCTCATTTTTAGGGCCCAAACGCTCATTTTTATGCTGCAAATCATTTCACTGGAAAATGCCTCCTTTTTATGCTCCAAACGCCTCCTTTAGGGCACGATGTCTGAATGTTAGGTCCCAAAGATTTGGTTAAGAGCCCAAAGCTTGGAGTCTAGGGTTGCAAGCCTGCTTTTTACTCTACAAATCCTCCTGTTTAGGGTACAAACCCTCCTTTTTGGTGCACAAGCCCTCGCTGTTAGGGTGCAAACACTCACGTTAAGATTCCCAAGCTTCGAGTCCAGGGTTGAAATCCACATCTTTATGCTCCAAACGACCGTCTTTAGGCTTCAAATCCGACTTTTAATTCTGAAATCCCACTTTTTTACGCTCCAAACGCTACATTAAGGGCACAAAGTCTCCATTTTAGGTCACAACGCTTCCTTTTTAGAGTCCGGAACGTTGGTTCCAGGGTTGAAAGCCTCCCTGTTCTGCTTCAAAGCGTCATTTAGAAGGTACAAGCCCTCATTTTTAGGGCGCAACGCCTCATTTTTTGGCCGCGAATCCTCCTTTTTAGGGGTCAATACGTCCTTTTCGCTGTAAAATCCCTCACTTTTATGTTCCAGACATCTCATTTAGGGCACAAAGCCTTGTTTTGTGGTCCCAAAGCTTCCTCTTCAGAGTCCAAAGCTTTGATTCTGTGGTTGAATTCCTCGTTTTATAATCCAAACCCTCACGTTTATTGCACAAACCCTCATTTTTAGGGCCCAAACGCTCATTTTTATGCTGTAAATCATTTCACTGGAAAATGCCTCCTTTTTATGCTCCAAATGCCTCCTTTAGGGCACGATGTCTGAATGTTAGGTCCCAAAGATTTGGTTAAGAGCCCAAAGCTTTGAGTCTAGGGTTGAAAGCCTGCTTTTTACTGTACAAACCCTCCTGTTTAGGGTACAAACCCTCCTTTTTGGTGCACAAGCCCTCGCTGTTAGGGTGCAAACACTCACGTTAAGATTCCCACGCTTCGAGTCCAGGGTTGAAATCCACATCTTTATGCTCCAAACGACCGTCTTTAGGCTTCAAATCCGACTTTTAATTCTGAAATCCCACTTTTTTACGCTCCAAACGCTACATTAAGGGCACAAAGTCTCCATTTTAGGTCACAACGCTTCCTTTTTAGAGTCCGGAACGTTGGTTCCAGGGTTGAAAGCCTCCCTGTTCTGCTTCAAAGCGTCATTTAGAAGGTACAAGCCCTCATTTTTAGGGCGCAACGCCTCATTTTTTGGCCGCGAATCCTCCTTTTTAGGGGTCAATACGTCCTTTTCGCTGTAAAATCCCTCACTTTTATGTTCCAGACATCTCTTTTAGGGCACAAAGCCTTGTTTTGTGGTCCCAAAGCTTCCTCTTCAGAGTCCAAAGCTTTGATTCTGTGGTTGAATTCCTCGTTTTATAATCCAAACCCTCACGTTTATTGCACAAACCCTTATTTTTAGGCCCAAACGCTCATTTTTATGCTGCAAATCATTTCACTGGAAAATGCCTCCTTTTTGTGCTCCAAACGCCTCCTTTAGGGCACGATGTCTGAATGTTAGGTCCCAAAGATTTGGTTAAGAGCCCAAAGCTTGGAGTCTAGGGTTGAAAGCCTGCTTTTTACTCTACAAACCCTCCTGTTTAGGGTACAAACCCTCCTTTTTGGTGCACAAGCCCTCGCTGTTAGGGTGCAAACACTCACGTTAAGATTCCCAAGCTTCGAGTCCAGGGTTGAAATCCACATCTTTATGCTCCAAACGACCGTCTTTGGGCTTCAAATCCTACTTTTAATTCTGAAATCCCACCTTTTTACGCTCCAAACGCTACATTAAGGGCACAAAGTCTCCATTTTAGGTCACAACGCTTCCTTTTTAGAGTCCGGAACGTTGGTTCCAGGGTTGAAAGCCTCCCTGTTCTGCTTCAAAGCGTCATTTAGAAGGTACAAGCCCTCATTTTTAGGGCACAACGCCTCATTTTTTGGCTGCGAATCCTCCTTTTTAGGGGTCAATACGTCCTTTTTGCTGTAAAATCCCTCACTTCTATGTTCCGGACATCTCATTTAGGGCACAAAGCCTTGTTTTGTGGTCCCAAAGCTTCCTCTTCAGAGTCCAAAGCCTTGATTCTGTGGTTGAATTCCTCGTTTTATAATCTAAACCCTCACGTTTATTGCACAAACCCTCATTTTTAGGGCCCAAACGCTCATTTTTATGCTGCAAATCATTTCACTGGAAAATGCCTCCTTTTTATGCTCCAAACGCCTCCTTTAGGGCACGATGTCTGAATGTTAGGTCCCAAGATTTGGTTAAGAGCCCAAAGCTTGGAGTCTAGGGTTGAAAGCCTGCTTTTTACTCTACAAACCCTCCTGTTTAGGGTACAAACCCTCCTTTTTGGTGCACAAGCCCTCGCTGTTAGGGTGCAAACACTCCTGTTAAGATTCCCAAGCTTCGAGTCCAGGGTTGAAATCCACATCTTTATGCTCCAAACGACCGTCTTTGGGCTTCAAATCCGACTTTTAATTCTGAAATCCCACTTTTTTACGCTCCAAACGCTACATTAAGGGCACAAAGTCTCCATTTTAGGTCACAACGCTTCCTTTTTAGAGTCCGGAACGTTGGTTCCACGGTTGAAAGCCTCCCTGTTCTGCTTCAAAGCGTCATTTAGAAGGTACAAGCCCTCATTTTTAGGGCGCAACACCTCATTTTTTGGCCGCGAATCCTCCTTTTTAGGGGTCAATACGTCCTTTTTGCTGTAAAATCCCTCACTTCTATGTTCCGGACATCTCATTTAGGGCACAAAGCCTTGTTTTGTGGTCCCAAAGCTTCCTCTTCAGAGTCCAAAGCTTTGATTCTGTGGTTGAATTCCTCGTTTTATAATCCAAACCCTCACGTTTATTGCACAAACCCTCATTTTTAGGGCCCAAACGCTCATTTTTATGCTGCAAATCATTTCACTGGAAAATGCCTCCTTTTTATGCTCCAAACGCCTCCTTTAGGGCACGATGTCTGAATGTTAGGTCCCAAAGATTTGGTTAAGAGCCCAAAGCTTGGAGTCTAGGGTTGAAAGCCTGCTTTTTACTCTACAAACCCTCCTGTTTAGGGTACAAGCCCTCCTTTTTGGTGCACAAGCCCTCGCTGTTAGGGTGCAAACACTCACGTTAAGATTCCCAAGCTTCGAGTCCAGGGTTGAAATCCACATCTTTATGCTCCAAACGACCGTCTTTAGGCTTCAAATCCGACTTTTAATTCTGAAATCCCACTTTTTTACGCTCCAAACGCTACATTAAGGGCACAAAGTCTCCATTTTAGGTCACAACGCTTCCTTTTTAGAGTCCGGAACGTTGGTTCCAGGGTTGAAAGCCTCCCTGTTCTGCTTCAAAGCGTCATTTAGAAGGTACAAGCCCTCATTTTTAGGGTGCAACACCTCATTTTTTGGCCGCGAATCCTCCTTTTTAGGGGTCAATACGTCCTTTTTGCTGTAAAATCCCTCACTTCTATGTTCCGGACATCTCATTTAGGGCACAAAGCCTTGTTTTGTGGTCCCAAAGCTTCCTCTTCAGAGTCCAAAGCTTTGATTCTGTGGTTGAATTCCTCGTTTTATAATCCAAACCCTCACGTTTATTGCACAAACCCTCATTTTTAGGGCCCAAACGCTCATTTTTATGCTGCAAATCATTTCACTGGAAAATGCCTCCTTTTTGTGCTCCAAACGCCTCCTTTAGGGCACGATGTCTGAATGTTAGGTCCCAAAGATTTGGTTAAGAGCCCAAAGCTTGGAGTCTAGGGTTGAAAGCCTGCTTTTTACTCTACAAACCCTCCTGTTTAGGGTACAAACCCTCCTTTTTGGTGCACAAGCCCTCGCTGTTAGTGTGCAAACACTCCTGTTAAGATTCCCAAGCTTCGAGTCCAGGGTTGAAATCCACATCTTTATGCTCCAAACGACCGTCTTTGGGCTTCAAATCCTACTTTTAATTCTGAAATCCCACCTTTTTACGCTCCAAACGCTACATTAAGGGCACAAAGTCTCCATTTTAGGTCACAACGCTTCCTTTTTAGAGTCCGGAACATTGGTTCCACGGTTGAAAGCCTCCCTGTTCTGCTTCAAAGCGTCATTTAGAAGGTACAAGCCCTCATTTTTAGGGCGCAACGCCTCATTTTTTGGCCGCGAATCCTCCTTTTTAGGGGTCAATACGTCCTTTTTGCTGTAAAATCCCTCACTTCTATGTTCCGGACATCTCATTTAGGGCACAAAGCCTTGTTTTGTGGTCCCAAAGCTTCCTCTTCAGAGTCCAAAGCTTTGATTCTGTGGTTGAATTCCTCGTTTTATAATCCAAACCCTCACGTTTATTGCACAAACCCTCATTTTTAGGGCCCAAACGCTCATTTTTATGCTGCAAATCATTTCACTGGAAAATGCCTCCTTTTTATGCTCCAAACGCCTCCTTTAGGGCACGATGTCTGAATGTTAGGTCCCAAAGATTTGGTTAAGAGCCCAAAGCTTGGAGTCTAGGGTTGAAAGCCTGCTTTTTACTCTACAAACCCTCCTGTTTAGGGTACAAGCCCTCCTTTTTGGTGCACAAGCCCTCGCTGTTAGGGTGCAAACACTCCTGTTAAGATTCCCAAGCTTCGAGTCCAGGGTTGAAATCCACATCTTTATGCTCCAAACGACCGTCTTTGGGCTTCAAATCCTACTTTTAATTCTGAAATCCCACCTTTTTACGCTCCAAACGCTACATTAAGGGCACAAAGTCTCCATTTTAGGTCACAACGCTTCCTTTTTAGAGTCCGGAACGTTGGTTCCAGGGTTGAAAGCCTCCCTGTTCTGCTTCAAAGCGTCATTTAGAAGGTACAAGCCCTCATTTTTAGGGCACAACGCCTCATTTTTTGGCTGCGAATCCTCCTTTTTAGGGGTCAATACGTCCTTTTTGCTGTAAAATCCCTCACTTCTATGTTCTGGACATCTCATTTAGGGCACAAAGCCTTGTTTTGTGGTCCCAAAGCTTCCTCTTCAGAGTCCAAAGCTTTGATTCTGTGGTTGAATTCCTCGTTTTATAATCTAAACCCTCACGTTTATTGCACAAACCCTCATTTTTAGGGCCCAAACGCTCATTTTTATGCTGCAAATCATTTCACTGGAAAATGCCTCCTTTTTATGCTCCAAACGCCTCCTTTAGGGCACGATGTCTGAATGTTAGGTCCCAAAGATTTGGTTAAGAGCCCAAAGCTTGGAGTCTAGGGTTGAAAGCCTGCTTTTTACTCTACAAACCCTCCTGTTTAGGGTACAAACCCTCCTTTTTGGTGCACAAGCCCTCGCTGTTAGGGTGCAAACACTCCTGTTAAGATTCCCAAGCTTCGAGTCCAGGGTTGAAATCCACATCTTTATGCTCCAAACGACCGTCTTTGGGCTTCAAATCCGACTTTTAATTCTGAAATCCCACTTTTTTACGCTCCAAACGCTACATTAAGGGCACAAAGTCTCCATTTTAGGTCACAACGCTTCCTTTTTAGAGTCCGGAACGTTGGTTCCACGGTTGAAAGCCTCCCTGTTCTGCTTCAAAGCGTCATTTAGAAGGTACAAGCCCTCATTTTTAGGGCGCAACACCTCATTTTTTGGCCGCGAATCCTCCTTTTTAGGGGTCAATACGTCCTTTTTGCTGTAAAATCCCTCACTTTTATGTTCCGGACATCTCATTTAGGGCACAAAGCCTTGTTTTGTGGTCCCAAAGCTTCCTCTTCAGAGTCCAAAGCTTTGATTCTGTGGTTGAATTCCTCGTTTTATAATCCAAACCCTCACGTTTATTGCACAAACCCTCATTTTTAGGGCCCAAACGCTCATTTTTATGCTGCAAATCATTTCACTGGAAAATGCCTCCTTTTTATGCTCCAAACGCCTCCTTTAGGGCACGATGTCTGAATGTTAGGTCCCAAGATTTGGTTAAGAGCCCAAAGCTTGGAGTCTAGGGTTGAAAGCCTGCTTTTTACTCTACAAACCCTCCTGTTTAGGGTACAAACCCTCCTTTTTGGTGCACAAGCCCTCGCTGTTAGGGTGCAAACACTCACGTTAAGATTCCCAAGCTTCGAGTCCAGGGTTGAAATCCACATCTTTATGCTCCAAACGACCGTCTTTAGGCTTCAAATCCGACTTTTAATTCTGAAATCCCACTTTTTTACGCTCCAAACGCTACATTAAGGGCACAAAGTCTCCATTTTAGGTCACAACGCTTCCTTTTTAGAGTCCGGAACGTTGGTTCCAGGGTTGAAAGCCTCCCTGTTCTGCTTCAAAGCGTCATTTAGAAGGTACAAGCCCTCATTTTTAGGGCGCAACACCTCATTTTTTGGCCGCGAATCCTCCTTTTTAGGGGTCAATACGTCCTTTTTGCTGTAAAATCCCTCACTTTTATGTTCCAGACATCTCTTTTAGGGCACAAAGCCTTGTTTTGTGGTCCCAAAGCTTCCTCTTCACAGTTCAAAGCTTTGATTCTGTGGTTGAATTCCTCGTTTTATAATCCAAACCCTCACGTTTATTGCACAAACCCTCATTTTTAGGGCCCAAACGCTCATTTTTATGCTGCAAATCATTTCACTGGAAAATGCCTCCTTTTTATGCTCCAAACACCTCCTTTAGGGCACGATGTCTGAATGTTAGGTCCCAAAGATTTGGTTAAGAGCCCAAAGCTTGGAGTCTAGGGTTGAAAGCCTGCTTTTTACTCTACAAACCCTCCTTTGTAGGGTACAAACCCTCCTTTTTGGTGCACAAGCCCTCGCTGTTAGGGTGCAAACACTCCTGTTAAGATTCCCAAGCTTCGAGTCCAGGGTTGAAATCCACATCTTTATGCTCCAAACGACCGTCTTTAGGCTTCAAATCCGACTTTTAATTCTGAAATCCCACTTTTTTACGCTCCAAACGCTACATTAAGGGCACAAAGTCTCCATTTTAGGTCACAACGCTTCCTTTTTAGAGTCCGGAACGTTGGTTCCAGGGTTGAAAGCGTCCCTGTTCTGCTTCAAAGCGTCATTTAGAAGGTACAAGCCCTCATTTTTAGGGCGCAACGCCTCATTTTTTGGCCGCGAATCCTCCTTTTTAGGGGTCAATACGTCCTTTTTGCTGTAAAATCCCTCACTTTTATGTTCCAGACATCTCATTTAGGGCACAAAGCCTTGTTTTGTGGTCCCAAAGCTTCCTCTTCAGAGTCCAAAGCTTTGATTCTGTGGTTGAATTCCTCGTTTTATAATCCAAACCCTCACGTTTATTGCACCAACCCTCATTTTTAGGGCCCAAACGCTCATTTTTATGCTGCAAATCATTTCACTGGAAAATGCCTCCTTTTTATGCTCCAAAGCCTCCTTTAGGGCACGATGTCTGAATGTTAGGTCCCAAGATTTGGTTAAGAGCCCAAAGCTTGGAGTCTACGGTTGAAAGCCTGCTTTTTACTCTACAAACCCTCCTGTTTAGGGTAAAAACCCTCCTTTTTATGCTCCAAACGCCTCCTTTAGGGCACGATGTCTGAATGTTAGGTCCCAAGATTTGGTTAAGAGCCCAAAGCTTGGAGTCTAGGGTTGAAAGCCTGCTTTTTACTCTACAAACCCTTCTGTTTAGGGTACAAACCCTCCTTTTTGGTGCACAAGCCCTCGCTGTTAGGGTGCAAACACTCCTGTTAAGATTCCCAAGCTTCGAGTCCAGGGTTGAAATCCACATCTTTATGCTCCAAACGACCGTCTTTAGGCTTCAAATCCGACTTTTAATTCTGAAATCCCACTTTTTTACGCTCCAAACGCTACATTAAGGGCACAAAGTCTCCATTTTAGGTCACAACGCTTCCTTTTTAGAGTCCGGAACATTGGTTCCACGGTTGAAAGCCTCCCTGTTCTGCTTCAAAGCGTCATTTAGAAGGTACAAGCCCTCATTTTTAGGACGCAACGCCTCATTTTTTGGCCGCGAATCCTCCTTTTTAGGGGTCAATACGTCCTTTTTGCTGTAAAATCCCTCACTTTTATGTTCCGGACATCTCTTTTAGGGCACAAAGCCTTGTTTTGTGGTCCCAAAGCTTCGTCTTCAGAGTTCAAAGCTTTGATTCTGTGGTTGAATTCCTCGTTTTATAATCCAAACCCTCACGTTTATTGCACAAACCCTCATTTTTAGGGCCCAAACGCTCATTTTTATGCTGCAAATCATTTCACTGGAAAATGCCTCCTTTTTATGCTCCAAACGCCTCCTTTAGGGCACGATGTCTGAATGTTAGGTCCCAAGATTTGGTTAAGAGCCCAAAGCTTGGAGTCTAGGGTTGAAAGCCTGCTTTTTACTCTACAAACCCTCCTGTTTAGGGTAAAAACCCTCCTTTTTATGCTCCAAACGCCTCCTTTAGGGCACGATGTCTGAATGTTAGGTCCCAAAGATTTGGTTAAGAGCCCAAAGCTTGGAGTCTAGGGTTGAAAGCCTGCTTTTTACTCTACAAACCCTCCTTTGTAGGGTACAAACCCTCCTTTTTGGTGCACAAGGCCTCGCTGTTAGGGTGCAAACACTCCTGTTAAGATTCCCAAGCTTCGAGTCCAGGGTTGAAATCCACATCTTTATGCTCCAAACGACCATCTTTAGGCTTCAAATCCGACTTTTAATTCTGAAATCCCACTTTTTTACGCTCCAAACGCTACATTAAGGGCACAAAGTCTCCATTTTAGGTCACAACGCTTCCTTTTTAGAGTCCGGAACGTTGGTTCCACGGTTGAAAGCCTCCCTGTTCTGCTTCAAAGCGTCATTTAGAAGGTACAAGCCCTCATTTTTAGGGCACAACGCCTCATTTTTTGGCCGCGAATCCTCCTTTTTAGGGGTCAATACGTCCTTTTTGCTGTAAAATCCCTCACTTTTATGTTCCGGACATCTCATTTAGGGCACAAAGCCTTGTTTTGTGGTCCCAAAGCTTCCTCTTCAGAGTCCAAAGCTTTGATTCTGTGGTTGAATTCCTCGTTTTATAATCCAAACCCTCACGTTTATTGCACAAACCCTCATTTTTAGGGCCCAAACGCTCATTTTTATGCTGCAAATCATTTCACTGGAAAATGCCTCCTTTTTATGCTCCAAACGCCTCCTTTAGGGCACGATGTCTGAATGTTAGGTCCCAAAGATTTGGTTAAGAGCCCAAAGCTTGGAGTCTAGGGTTGAAAGCCTGCTTTTTACTCTACAAACCCTCCTGTTTAGGGTACAAGCCCTCCTTTTTGGTGCACAAGCCCTCGCTGTTAGGGTGCAAACACTCCTGTTAAGATTCCCAAGCTTCGAGTCCAGGGTTGAAATCCACATCTTTATGCTCCAAACGACCGTCTTTGGGCTTCAAATCCTACTTTTAATTCTGAAATCCCACCTTTTTACGCTCCAAACGCTACATTAAGGGCACAAAGTCTCCATTTTAGGTCACAACGCTTCCTTTTTAGAGTCCGGAACGTTGGTTCCAGGGTTGAAAGCCTCCCTGTTCTGCTTCAAAGCGTCATTTAGAAGGTACAAGCCCTCATTTTTAGGGCACAACGCCTCATTTTTTGGCTGCGAATCCTCCTTTTTAGGGGTCAATACGTCCTTTTTGCTGTAAAATCCCTCACTTCTATGTTCTGGACATCTCATTTAGGGCACAAAGCCTTGTTTTGTGGTCCCAAAGCTTCCTCTTCAGAGTCCAAAGCTTTGATTCTGTGGTTGAATTCCTCGTTTTATAATCTAAACCCTCACGTTTATTGCACAAACCCTCATTTTTAGGGCCCAAACGCTCATTTTTATGCTGCAAATCATTTCACTGGAAAATGCCTCCTTTTTATGCTCCAAACGCCTCCTTTAGGGCACGATGTCTGAATGTTAGGTCCCAAAGATTTGGTTAAGAGCCCAAAGCTTGGAGTCTAGGGTTGAAAGCCTGCTTTTTACTCTACAAACCCTCCTGTTTAGGGTACAAACCCTCCTTTTTGGTGCACAAGCCCTCGCTGTTAGGGTGCAAACACTCCTGTTAAGATTCCCAAGCTTCGAGTCCAGGGTTGAAATCCACATCTTTATGCTCCAAACGACCGTCTTTGGGCTTCAAATCCGACTTTTAATTCTGAAATCCCACTTTTTTACGCTCCAAACGCTACATTAAGGGCACAAAGTCTCCATTTTAGGTCACAACGCTTCCTTTTTAGAGTCCGGAACGTTGGTTCCACGGTTGAAAGCCTCCCTGTTCTGCTTCAAAGCGTCATTTAGAAGGTACAAGCCCTCATTTTTAGGGCGCAACACCTCATTTTTTGGCCGCGAATCCTCCTTTTTAGGGGTCAATACGTCCTTTTTGCTGTAAAATCCCTCACTTTTATGTTCCGGACATCTCATTTAGGGCACAAAGCCTTGTTTTGTGGTCCCAAAGCTTCCTCTTCAGAGTCCAAAGCTTTGATTCTGTGGTTGAATTCCTCGTTTTATAATCCAAACCCTCACGTTTATTGCACAAACCCTCATTTTTAGGGCCCAAACGCTCATTTTTATGCTGCAAATCATTTCACTGGAAAATGCCTCCTTTTTATGCTCCAAACGCCTCCTTTAGGGCACGATGTCTGAATGTTAGGTCCCAAGATTTGGTTAAGAGCCCAAAGCTTGGAGTCTAGGGTTGAAAGCCTGCTTTTTACTCTACAAACCCTCCTGTTTAGGGTACAAACCCTCCTTTTTGGTGCACAAGCCCTCGCTGTTAGGGTGCAAACACTCACGTTAAGATTCCCAAGCTTCGAGTCCAGGGTTGAAATCCACATCTTTATGCTCCAAACGACCGTCTTTAGGCTTCAAATCCGACTTTTAATTCTGAAATCCCACTTTTTTACGCTCCAAACGCTACATTAAGGGCACAAAGTCTCCATTTTAGGTCACAACGCTTCCTTTTTAGAGTCCGGAACGTTGGTTCCAGGGTTGAAAGCCTCCCTGTTCTGCTTCAAAGCGTCATTTAGAAGGTACAAGCCCTCATTTTTAGGGCGCAACACCTCATTTTTTGGCCGCGAATCCTCCTTTTTAGGGGTCAATACGTCCTTTTTGCTGTAAAATCCCTCACTTTTATGTTCCAGACATCTCTTTTAGGGCACAAAGCCTTGTTTTGTGGTCCCAAAGCTTCCTCTTCACAGTTCAAAGCTTTGATTCTGTGGTTGAATTCCTCGTTTTATAATCCAAACCCTCACGTTTATTGCACAAACCCTCATTTTTAGGGCCCAAACGCTCATTTTTATGCTGCAAATCATTTCACTGGAAAATGCCTCCTTTTTATGCTCCAAACACCTCCTTTAGGGCACGATGTCTGAATGTTAGGTCCCAAAGATTTGGTTAAGAGCCCAAAGCTTGGAGTCTAGGGTTGAAAGCCTGCTTTTTACTCTACAAACCCTCCTTTGTAGGGTACAAACCCTCCTTTTTGGTGCACAAGCCCTCGCTGTTAGGGTGCAAACACTCCTGTTAAGATTCCCAAGCTTCGAGTCCAGGGTTGAAATCCACATCTTTATGCTCCAAACGACCGTCTTTAGGCTTCAAATCCGACTTTTAATTCTGAAATCCCACTTTTTTACGCTCCAAACGCTACATTAAGGGCACAAAGTCTCCATTTTAGGTCACAACGCTTCCTTTTTAGAGTCCGGAACGTTGGTTCCAGGGTTGAAAGCGTCCCTGTTCTGCTTCAAAGCGTCATTTAGAAGGTACAAGCCCTCATTTTTAGGGCGCAACGCCTCATTTTTTGGCCGCGAATCCTCCTTTTTAGGGGTCAATACGTCCTTTTTGCTGTAAAATCCCTCACTTTTATGTTCCAGACATCTCATTTAGGGCACAAAGCCTTGTTTTGTGGTCCCAAAGCTTCCTCTTCAGAGTCCAAAGCTTTGATTCTGTGGTTGAATTCCTCGTTTTATAATCCAAACCCTCACGTTTATTGCACCAACCCTCATTTTTAGGGCCCAAACGCTCATTTTTATGCTGCAAATCATTTCACTGGAAAATGCCTCCTTTTTATGCTCCAAAGCCTCCTTTAGGGCACGATGTCTGAATGTTAGGTCCCAAGATTTGGTTAAGAGCCCAAAGCTTGGAGTCTAGGGTTGAAAGCCTGCTTTTTACTCTACAAACCCTCCTGTTTAGGGTAAAAACCCTCCTTTTTATGCTCCAAACGCCTCCTTTAGGGCACGATGTCTGAATGTTAGGTCCCAAGATTTGGTTAAGAGCCCAAAGCTTGGAGTCTAGGGTTGAAAGCCTGCTTTTTACTCTACAAACCCTTCTGTTTAGGGTACAAACCCTCCTTTTTGGTGCACAAGCCCTCGCTGTTAGGGTGCAAACACTCCTGTTAAGATTCCCAAGCTTCGAGTCCAGGGTTGAAATCCACATCTTTATGCTCCAAACGACCGTCTTTAGGCTTCAAATCCGACTTTTAATTCTGAAATCCCACTTTTTTACGCTCCAAACGCTACATTAAGGGCACAAAGTCTCCATTTTAGGTCACAACGCTTCCTTTTTAGAGTCCGGAACATTGGTTCCACGGTTGAAAGCCTCCCTGTTCTGCTTCAAAGCGTCATTTAGAAGGTACAAGCCCTCATTTTTAGGACGCAACGCCTCATTTTTTGGCCGCGAATCCTCCTTTTTAGGGGTCAATACGTCCTTTTTGCTGTAAAATCCCTCACTTTTATGTTCCGGACATCTCTTTTAGGGCACAAAGCCTTGTTTTGTGGTCCCAAAGCTTCGTCTTCAGAGTTCAAAGCTTTGATTCTGTGGTTGAATTCCTCGTTTTATAATCCAAACCCTCACGTTTATTGCACAAACCCTCATTTTTAGGGCCCAAACGCTCATTTTTATGCTGCAAATCATTTCACTGGAAAATGCCTCCTTTTTATGCTCCAAACGCCTCCTTTAGGGCACGATGTCTGAATGTTAGGTCCCAAGATTTGGTTAAGAGCCCAAAGCTTGGAGTCTAGGGTTGAAAGCCTGCTTTTTACTCTACAAACCCTCCTGTTTAGGGTAAAAACCCTCCTTTTTATGCTCCAAACGCCTCCTTTAGGGCACGATGTCTGAATGTTAGGTCCCAAAGATTTGGTTAAGAGCCCAAAGCTTGGAGTCTAGGGTTGAAAGCCTGCTTTTTACTCTACAAACCCTCCTTTGTAGGGTACAAACCCTCCTTTTTGGTGCACAAGGCCTCGCTGTTAGGGTGCAAACACTCCTGTTAAGATTCCCAAGCTTCGAGTCCAGGGTTGAAATCCACATCTTTATGCTCCAAACGACCATCTTTAGGCTTCAAATCCGACTTTTAATTCTGAAATCCCACTTTTTTACGCTCCAAACGCTACATTAAGGGCACAAAGTCTCCATTTTAGGTCACAACGCTTCCTTTTTAGAGTCCGGAACGTTGGTTCCACGGTTGAAAGCCTCCCTGTTCTGCTTCAAAGCGTCATTTAGAAGGTACAAGCCCTCATTTTTAGGGCACAACGCCTCATTTTTTGGCCGCGAATCCTCCTTTTTAGGGGTCAATACGTCCTTTTTGCTGTAAAATCCCTCACTTTTATGTTCCGGACATCTCATTTAGGGCACAAAGCCTTGTTTTGTGGTCCCAAAGCTTCCTCTTCAGAGTCCAAAGCTTTGATTCTGTGGTTGAATTCCTCGTTTTATAATCCAAACCCTCACGTTTATTGCACAAACCCTCATTTTTAGGGCCCAAACGCTCATTTTTATGCTGCAAATCATTTCACTGGAAAATGCCTCCTTTTTATGCTCCAAACGCCTCCTTTAGGGCACGATGTCTGAATGTTAGGTCCCAAAGATTTGGTTAAGAGCCCAAAGCTTGGAGTCTAGGGTTGAAAGCCTGCTTTTTACTGTACAAACCCTCCTGTTTAGGGTACAAACCCTCCTTTTTGGTGCACAAGCCCTCGCTGTTAGGGTGCAAACACTCCTGTTAAGATTCCCAAGCTTCGAGTCCAGGGTTGAAATCCACATCTTTATGCTCCAAACGACCGTCTTTAGGCTTCAAATCCGACTTTTAATTCTGAAATCCCACTTTTTTACGCTCCAAACGCTACATTAAGGGCACAAAGTCTCCATTTTAGGTCACAACGCTTCCTTTTTAGAGTCCGGAACGTTGGTTCCACGGTTGAAAGCCTCCCTGTTCTGCTTCAAAGCGTCATTTAGAAGGTACAAGCCCTCATTTTTAGGGCGCAACGCCTCATTTTTTGGCCGCGAATCCTCCTTTTTAGGGGTCAATACCTCCTTTTTGCTGTAAAATCCCTCACTTTTATGTTCCAGACATCTCATTTAGGGCACAAAGCCTTGTTTTGTGGTCCCAAAGCTTCCTCTTCAGAGTCCAAAGCTTTGATTCTGTGGTTGAATTCCTCGTTTTATAATCCAAACCCTCACGTTTATTGCACAAACCCTCATTTTTAGGGCCCAAACGCTCATTTTTATGCTGCAAATCATTTCACTGGAAAATGCCTCCTTTTTATGCTCCAAACGCCTCCTTTAGGGCACGATGTCTGAATGTTAGGTCCCAAAGATTTGGTTAAGAGCCCAAAGCTTGGAGTCTAGGGTTGAAAGCCTGCTTTTTACTCTACAAACCCTCCTTTGTAGGGTACAAACCCTCCTTTTTGGTGCACAAGCCCTCGCTGTTAGGGTGCAAACACTCCTGTTAAGATTCCCAAGCTTCGAGTCCAGGGTTGAAATCCACATCTTTATGCTCCAAACGACCGTCTTTAGGCTTCAAATCCGACTTTTAATTCTGAAATCCCACTTTTTTACGCTCCAAACGCTACATTAAGGGCACAAAGTCTCCATTTTAGGTCACAACGCTTCCTTTTTAGAGTCCGGAACGTTGGTTCCAGGGTTGAAAGCCTCCCTGTTCTGCTTCAAAGCGTCATTTAGAAGGTACAAGCCCTCATTTTTAGGGCGCAACGCCTCATTTTTTGGCCGCGAATCCTCCTTTTTAGGGGTCAATACGTCCTTTTTGCTGTAAAATCCCTCACTTCTATGTTCCGGACATCTCATTTAGGGCACAAAGCCTTGTTTTGTGGTCCCAAAGCTTCCTCTTCAGAGTCCAAAGCTTTGATTCTGTGGTTGAATTCCTCGTTTTATAATCTAAACCCTCACGTTTATTGCACAAACCCTCATTTTTAGGGCCCAAACGCTCATTTTTATGCTGCAAATCATTTCACTGGAAAATGCCTCCTTTTTATGCTCCAAACGCCTCCTTTAGGGCACGATGTCTGAATGTTAGGTCCCAAAGATTTGGTTAAGAGCCCAAAGCTTTGAGTCTAGGGTTGAAAGCCTGCTTTTTACTCTACAAACCCTCCTGTTTAGGGTAAAAACCCTCCTTTTTATGCTCCAAACGCCTCCTTTAGGGCACGATGTCTGAATGTTAGGTCCCAAAGATTTGGTTAAGAGCCCAAAGCTTGGAGTCTAGGGTTGAAAGCCTGCTTTTTACTCTACAAACCCTCCTTTGTAGGGTACAAACCCTCCTTTTTGGTGCACAAGCCCTCGCTGTTAGGGTGCAAACACTCCTGTTAAGATTCCCAAGCTTCGAGTCCAGGGTTGAAATCCACATCTTTATGCTCCAAACGACCGTCTTTAGGCTTCAAATCCGACTTTTAATTCTGAAATCCCACTTTTTTACGCTCCAAACGCTACATTAAGGGCACAAAGTCTCCATTTTAGGTCACAACGCTTCCTTTTTAGAGTCCGGAACGTTGGTTCCAGGGTTGAAAGCCTCCCTGTTCTGCTTCAAAGCGTCATTTAGAAGGTACAAGCCCTCATTTTTAGGGCGCAACGCCTCATTTTTTGGCCGCGAATCCTCCTTTTTAGGGGTCAATACGTCCTTTTCGCTGTAAAATCCCTCACTTTTATGTTCCAGACATCTCATTTAGGGCACAAAGCCTTGTTTTGTGGTCCCAAAGCTTCCTCTTCAGAGTCCAAAGCTTTGATTCTGTGGTTGAATTCCTCGTTTTATAATCCAAACCCTCACGTTTATTGCACAAACCCTCATTTTTAGGGCCCAAACGCTCATTTTTATGCTGTAAATCATTTCACTGGAAAATGCCTCCTTTTTGTGCTCCAAACGCCTCCTTTAGGGCACGATGTCTGAATGTTAGGTCCCAAAGATTTGGTTAAGAGCCCAAAGCTTGGAGTCTAGGGTTGAAAGCCTGCTTTTTACTCTACAAACCCTCCTGTTTAGGGTACAAACCCTCCTTTTTGGTGCACAAGCCCTCGCTGTTAGGGTGCAAACACTCCTGTTAAGATTCCCAAGCTTCGAGTCCAGGGTTGAAATCCACATCTTTATGCTCCAAACGACCGTCTTTAGGCTTCAAATCCGACTTTTAATTCTGAAATCCCACTTTTTTACGCTCCAAACGCTACATTAAGGGCACAAAGTCTCCATTTTAGGTCACAACGCTTCCTTTTTAGAGTCCGGAACGTTGGTTCCACGGTTGAAAGCCTCCCTGTTCTGCTTCAAAGCGTCATTTAGAAGGTACAAGCCCTCATTTTTAGGGCGCAACGCCTCATTTTTTGGCCGCGAATCCTCCTTTTTAGGGGTCAATACCTCCTTTTTGCTGTAAAATCCCTCACTTTTATGTTCCAGACATCTCATTTAGGGCACAAAGCCTTGTTTTGTGGTCCCAAAGCTTCCTCTTCAGAGTCCAAAGCTTTGATTCTGTGGTTGAATTCCTCGTTTTATAATCCAAACCCTCACGTTTATTGCACAAACCCTCATTTTTAGGGCCCAAACGCTCATTTTTATGCTGCAAATCATTTCACTGGAAAATGCCTCCTTTTTATGCTCCAAACGCCTCCTTTAGGGCACGATGTCTGAATGTTAGGTCCCAAAGATTTGGTTAAGAGCCCAAAGCTTGGAGTCTAGGGTTGAAAGCCTGCTTTTTACTCTACAAACCCTCCTGTTTAGGGTACAAACCCTCCTTTTTGGTGCACAAGCCCTCGCTGTTAGGGTGCAAACACTCACGTTAAGATTCCCAAGCTTCGAGTCCAGGGTTGAAATCCACATCTTTATGCTCCAAACGACCGTCTTTAGGCTTCAAATCCGACTTTTAATTCTGAAATCCCACTTTTTTACGCTCCAAACGCTACATTAAGGGCACAAAGTCTCCATTTTAGGTCACAACGCTTCCTTTTTAGAGTCCGGAACGTTGGTTCCACGGTTGAAAGCCTCCCTGTTCTGCTTCAAAGCGTCATTTAGAAGGTACAAGCCCTCATTTTTAGGGCGCAACGCCTCATTTTTTGGCCGCGAATCCTCCTTTTTAGGGGTCAATACGTCCTTTTTGCTGTAAAATCCCTCACTTTTATGTTCCAGACATCTCATTTAGGGCACAAAGCCTTGTTTTGTGGTCCCAAAGCTTCCTCTTCAGAGTCCAAAGCTTTGATTCTGTGGTTGAATTCCTCGTTTTATAATCCAAACCCTCACGTTTATTGCACAAACCCTCATTTTTAGGGCCCAAACGCTCATTTTTATGCTGCAAATCATTTCACTGGAAAATGCCTCCTTTTTATGCTCCAAACGCCTCCTTTAGGGCACGATGTCTGAATGTTAGGTCCCAAAGATTTGGTTAAGAGCCCAAAGCTTGGAGTCTAGGGTTGAAAGCCTGCTTTTTACTCTACAAACCCTCCTTTGTAGGGTACAAACCCTCCTTTTTGGTGCACAAGCCCTCGCTGTTAGGGTGCAAACACTCCTGTTAAGATTCCCAAGCTTCGAGTCCAGGGTTGAAATCCACATCTTTATGCTCCAAACGACCGTCTTTAGGCTTCAAATCCGACTTTTAATTCTGAAATCCCACTTTTTTACGCTCCAAACGCTACATTAAGGGCACAAAGTCTCCATTTTAGGTCACAACGCTTCCTTTTTAGAGTCCGGAACGTTGGTTCCAGGGTTGAAAGCCTCCCTGTTCTGCTTCAAAGCGTCATTTAGAAGGTACAAGCCCTCATTTTTAGGGCGCAACGCCTCATTTTTTGGCCGCGAATCCTCCTTTTTAGGGGTCAATACGTCCTTTTTGCTGTAAAATCCCTCACTTCTATGTTCCGGACATCTCATTTAGGGCACAAAGCCTTGTTTTGTGGTCCCAAAGCTTCCTCTTCAGAGTCCAAAGCTTTGATTCTGTGGTTGAATTCCTCGTTTTATAATCTAAACCCTCACGTTTATTGCACAAACCCTCATTTTTAGGGCCCAAACGCTCATTTTTATGCTGCAAATCATTTCACTGGAAAATGCCTCCTTTTTATGCTCCAAACGCCTCCTTTAGGGCACGATGTCTGAATGTTAGGTCCCAAAGATTTGGTTAAGAGCCCAAAGCTTTGAGTCTAGGGTTGAAAGCCTGCTTTTTACTCTACAAACCCTCCTGTTTAGGGTAAAAACCCTCCTTTTTATGCTCCAAACGCCTCCTTTAGGGCACGATGTCTGAATGTTAGGTCCCAAAGATTTGGTTAAGAGCCCAAAGCTTGGAGTCTAGGGTTGAAAGCCTGCTTTTTACTCTACAAACCCTCCTTTGTAGGGTACAAACCCTCCTTTTTGGTGCACAAGCCCTCGCTGTTAGGGTGCAAACACTCCTGTTAAGATTCCCAAGCTTCGAGTCCAGGGTTGAAATCCACATCTTTATGCTCCAAACGACCGTCTTTAGGCTTCAAATCCGACTTTTAATTCTGAAATCCCACTTTTTTACGCTCCAAACGCTACATTAAGGGCACAAAGTCTCCATTTTAGGTCACAACGCTTCCTTTTTAGAGTCCGGAACGTTGGTTCCAGGGTTGAAAGCCTCCCTGTTCTGCTTCAAAGCGTCATTTAGAAGGTACAAGCCCTCATTTTTAGGGCGCAACGCCTCATTTTTTGGCCGCGAATCCTCCTTTTTAGGGGTCAATACGTCCTTTTCGCTGTAAAATCCCTCACTTTTATGTTCCAGACATCTCATTTAGGGCACAAAGCCTTGTTTTGTGGTCCCAAAGCTTCCTCTTCAGAGTCCAAAGCTTTGATTCTGTGGTTGAATTCCTCGTTTTATAATCCAAACCCTCACGTTTATTGCACAAACCCTCATTTTTAGGGCCCAAACGCTCATTTTTATGCTGTAAATCATTTCACTGGAAAATGCCTCCTTTTTGTGCTCCAAACGCCTCCTTTAGGGCACGATGTCTGAATGTTAGGTCCCAAAGATTTGGTTAAGAGCCCAAAGCTTGGAGTCTAGGGTTGAAAGCCTGCTTTTTACTGTACAAACCCTCCTGTTTAGGGTACAAACCCTCCTTTTTGGTGCACAAGCCCTCGCTGTTAGGGTGCAAACACTCCTGTTAAGATTCCCAAGCTTCGAGTCCAGGGTTGAAATCCACATCTTTATGCTCCAAACGACCGTCTTTAGGCTTCAAATCCGACTTTTAATTCTGAAATCCCACTTTTTTACGCTCCAAACGCTACATTAAGGGCACAAAGTCTCCATTTTAGGTCACAACGCTTCCTTTTTAGAGTCCGGAACGTTGGTTCCACGGTTGAAAGCCTCCCTGTTCTGCTTCAAAGCGTCATTTAGAAGGTACAAGCCCTCATTTTTAGGGCGCAACGCCTCATTTTTTGGCCGCGAATCCTCCTTTTTAGGGGTCAATACCTCCTTTTTGCTGTAAAATCCCTCACTTTTATGTTCCAGACATCTCATTTAGGGCACAAAGCCTTGTTTTGTGGTCCCAAAGCTTCCTCTTCAGAGTCCAAAGCTTTGATTCTGTGGTTGAATTCCTCGTTTTATAATCCAAACCCTCACGTTTATTGCACAAACCCTCATTTTTAGGGCCCAAACGCTCATTTTTATGCTGCAAATCATTTCACTGGAAAATGCCTCCTTTTTATGCTCCAAACGCCTCCTTTAGGGCACGATGTCTGAATGTTAGGTCCCAAAGATTTGGTTAAGAGCCCAAAGCTTGGAGTCTAGGGTTGAAAGCCTGCTTTTTACTCTACAAACCCTCCTGTTTAGGGTACAAACCCTCCTTTTTGGTGCACAAGCCCTCGCTGTTAGGGTGCAAACACTCACGTTAAGATTCCCAAGCTTCGAGTCCAGGGTTGAAATCCACATCTTTATGCTCCAAACGACCGTCTTTAGGCTTCAAATCCGACTTTTAATTCTGAAATCCCACTTTTTTACGCTCCAAACGCTACATTAAGGGCACAAAGTCTCCATTTTAGGTCACAACGCTTCCTTTTTAGAGTCCGGAACGTTGGTTCCACGGTTGAAAGCCTCCCTGTTCTGCTTCAAAGCGTCATTTAGAAGGTACAAGCCCTCATTTTTAGGGCGCAACGCCTCATTTTTTGGCCGCGAATCCTCCTTTTTAGGGGTCAATACGTCCTTTTTGCTGTAAAATCCCTCACTTTTATGTTCCAGACATCTCATTTAGGGCACAAAGCCTTGTTTTGTGTTCCCAAAGCTTCCTCTTCAGAGTCCAAAGCTTTGATTCTGTGGTTGAATTCCTCGTTTTATAATCCAAACCCTCACGTTTATTGCACAAACCCTCATTTTTAGGGCCCAAACGCTCATTTTTATGCTGCAAATCATTTCACTGGAAAATGCCTCCTTTTTATGCTCCAAACGCCTCCTTTAGGGCACGATGTCTGAATGTTAGGTCCCAAGACTTGGTTAAGAGCCCAAAGCTTGGAGTCTAGGGTTGAAAGCCTGCTTTTTACTCTACAAACCCTCCTTTGTAGGGTACAAACCCTCCTTTTTGGTGCACAAGCCCTCGCTGTTAGGGTGCAAACACTCACGTTAAGATTCCCAAGCTTCGAGTCCAGGGTTGAAATCCACATCTTTATGCTCCAAACGACCGTCTTTAGGCTTCAAATCCGACTTTTAATTCTGAAATCCCACTTTTTTACGCTCCAAACGCTACATTAAGGGCACAAAGTCTCCATTTTAGGTCACAACGCTTCCTTTTTAGAGTCCAGAACGTTGGTTCCACGGTTGAAAGCCTCCCTGTTCTGCTTCAAAGCGTCATTTAGAAGGTACAAGCCCTCATTTTTAGGGCGCAACGCCTCATTTTTTGGCCGCGAATCCTCCTTTTTAGGGGTCAATACCTCCTTTTTGCTGTAAAATCCCTCACTTTTATGTTCCAGACATCTCATTTAGGGCACAAAGCCTTGTTTTGTGGTCCCAAAGCTTCCTCTTCAGAGTCCAAAGCTTTGATTCTGTGGTTGAATTCCTCGTTTTATAATCCAAACCCTCACGTTTATTGCACAAACCCTCATTTTTAGGGCCCAAACGCTCATTTTTATGCTGCAAATCATTTCACTGGAAAATGCCTCCTTTTTATGCTCCAAACGCCTCCTTTAGGGCACGATGTCTGAATGTTAGGTCCCAAGACTTGGTTAAGAGCCCAAAGCTTGGAGTCTAGGGTTGAAAGCCTGCTTTTTACTCTACAAACCCTCCTGTTTAGGGTACAAACCCTCCTTTTTGGTGCACAAGCCCTCACTGTTAGGGTGCAAACACTCCTGTTAAGATTCCCAAGCTTCGAGTCCAGGGTTGAAATCCACATCTTTATGCTCCAAACGACCGTCTTTAGGCTTCAAATCCGACTTTTAATTCTGAAATCCCACTTTTTTACGCTCCAAACGCTACATTAAGGGCACAAAGTCTCCATTTTAGGTCACAACGCTTCCTTTTTAGAGTCCGGAACGTTGGTTCCACGGTTGAAAGCCTCCCTGTTCTGCTTCAAAGCGTCATATAGAAGGTACAAGCCCTCATTTTTAGGGCACAACGCCTCATTTTTTGGCCGCGAATCCCCCTTTTTAGGGGTCAATACGTCCTTTTTGCTGTAAAATCCCTCACTTCTATGTTCCGGACATCTCATTTAGGGCACAAAGCCTTGTTTTGTGGTCCCAAAGCTTCCTCTTCAGAGTCCAAAGCTTTGATTCTGTGGTTGAATTCCTCGTTTTATAATCTAAACCCTCACGTTTATTGCACAAACCCTCATTTTTAGGGCCCAAACGCTCATTTTTATGCTGCAAATCATTTCACTGGAAAATGCCTCCTTTTTATGCTCCAAACGCCTCCTTTAGGGCACGATGTCTGAATGTTAGGTCCCAAAGATTTGGTTAAGAGCCCAAAGCTTGGAGTCTAGGGTTGAAAGCCTGCTTTTTACTCTACAAACCCTCCTGTTTAGGGTACAAACCCTCCTTTTTGGTGCACAAGCCCTCGCTGTTAGGGTGCAAACACTCCTGTTAAGATTCCCAAGCTTCGAGTCCAGGGTTGAAATCCACATCTTTATGCTCCAAACGACCATCTTTAGGCTTCAAATCCGACTTTTAATTCTGAAATCCCACCTTTTTACGCTCCAAATGCTACATTAAGGGCACAAAGTCTCCATTTTAGGTCACAACGCTTCCTTTTTAGAGTCCGGAACGTTGGTTCCAGGGTTGAAAGCCTCCCTGTTCTGCTTCAAAGCGTCATTTAGAAGGTACAAGCCCTCATTTTTAGGGCGCAACGCCTCATTTTTTGGCCGCGAATCCTCCTTTTTAGGGGTCAATACGTCCTTTTTGCTGTAAAATCCCTCACTTTTATGTTCCGGACATCTCATTTAGGGCACAAAGCCTTGTTTTGTGGTCCCAAAGCTTCCTCTTCAGAGTCCAAAGCTTTGATTCTGTGGTTGAATTCCTCGTTTTATAATCCAAACCCTCATGTTTATTGCACAAACCCTCATTTTTAGGGCCCAAACGCTCATTTTTATGCTGCAAATCATTTCACTGGAAAATGCCTCCTTTTTATGCTCCAAACGCCTCCTTTAGGGCACGATGTCTGAATGTTAGGTCCCAAAGATTTGGTTAAGAGCCCAAAGCTTGGAGTCTAGGGTTGCAAGCCTGCTTTTTACTCTACAAATCCTCCTGTTTAGGGTACAAACCCTCCTTTTTGGTGCACAAGCCCTCGCTGTTAGGGTGCAAACACTCACGTTAAGATTCCCAAGCTTCGAGTCCAGGGTTGAAATCCACATCTTTATGCTCCAAACGACCGTCTTTAGGCTTCAAATCCGACTTTTAATTCTGAAATCCCACTTTTTTACGCTCCAAACGCTACATTAAGGGCACAAAGTCTCCATTTTAGGTCACAACGCTTCCTTTTTAGAGTCCGGAACGTTGGTTCCAGGGTTGAAAGCCTCCCTGTTCTGCTTCAAAGCGTCATTTAGAAGGTACAAGCCCTCATTTTTAGGGCGCAACGCCTCATTTTTTGGCCGCGAATCCTCCTTTTTAGGGGTCAATACGTCCTTTTCGCTGTAAAATCCCTCACTTTTATGTTCCAGACATCTCATTTAGGGCACAAAGCCTTGTTTTGTGGTCCCAAAGCTTCCTCTTCAGAGTCCAAAGCTTTGATTCTGTGGTTGAATTCCTCGTTTTATAATCCAAACCCTCACGTTTATTGCACAAACCCTCATTTTTAGGGCCCAAACGCTCATTTTTATGCTGTAAATCATTTCACTGGAAAATGCCTCCTTTTTATGCTCCAAATGCCTCCTTTAGGGCACGATGTCTGAATGTTAGGTCCCAAAGATTTGGTTAAGAGCCCAAAGCTTTGAGTCTAGGGTTGAAAGCCTGCTTTTTACTGTACAAACCCTCCTGTTTAGGGTACAAACCCTCCTTTTTGGTGCACAAGCCCTCGCTGTTAGGGTGCAAACACTCACGTTAAGATTCCCAAGCTTCGAGTCCAGGGTTGAAATCCACATCTTTATGCTCCAAACGACCGTCTTTAGGCTTCAAATCCGACTTTTAATTCTGAAATCCCACTTTTTTACGCTCCAAACGCTACATTAAGGGCACAAAGTCTCCATTTTAGGTCACAACGCTTCCTTTTTAGAGTCCGGAACGTTGGTTCCAGGGTTGAAAGCCTCCCTGTTCTGCTTCAAAGCGTCATTTAGAAGGTACAAGCCCTCATTTTTAGGGCGCAACGCCTCATTTTTTGGCCGCGAATCCTCCTTTTTAGGGGTCAATACGTCCTTTTCGCTGTAAAATCCCTCACTTTTATGTTCCAGACATCTCTTTTAGGGCACAAAGCCTTGTTTTGTGGTCCCAAAGCTTCCTCTTCAGAGTCCAAAGCTTTGATTCTGTGGTTGAATTCCTCGTTTTATAATCCAAACCCTCACGTTTATTGCACAAACCCTTATTTTTAGGCCCAAACGCTCATTTTTATGCTGCAAATCATTTCACTGGAAAATGCCTCCTTTTTGTGCTCCAAACGCCTCCTTTAGGGCACGATGTCTGAATGTTAGGTCCCAAAGATTTGGTTAAGAGCCCAAAGCTTGGAGTCTAGGGTTGAAAGCCTGCTTTTTACTCTACAAACCCTCCTGTTTAGGGTACAAACCCTCCTTTTTGGTGCACAAGCCCTCGCTGTTAGGGTGCAAACACTCACGTTAAGATTCCCAAGCTTCGAGTCCAGGGTTGAAATCCACATCTTTATGCTCCAAACGACCGTCTTTAGGCTTCAAATCCGACTTTTAATTCTGAAATCCCACTTTTTTACGCTCCAAACGCTACATTAAGGGCACAAAGTCTCCATTTTAGGTCACAACGCTTCCTTTTTAGAGTCCGGAACGTTGGTTCCAGGGTTGAAAGCCTCCCTGTTCTGCTTCAAAGCGTCATTTAGAAGGTACAAGCCCTCATTTTTAGGGCGCAACGCCTCATTTTTTGGCCGCGAATCCTCCTTTTTAGGGGTCAATACGTCCTTTTCGCTGTAAAATCCCTCACTTTTATGTTCCAGACATCTCTTTTAGGGCACAAAGCCTTGTTTTGTGGTCCCAAAGCTTCCTCTTCAGAGTCCAAAGCTTTGATTCTGTGGTTGAATTCCTCGTTTTATAATCCAAACCCTCACGTTTATTGCACAAACCCTCATTTTTAGGGCCCAAACGCTCATTTTTATGCTGTAAATCATTTCACTGGAAAATGCCTCCTTTTTGTGCTCCAAACGCCTCCTTTAGGGCACGATGTCTGAATGTTAGGTCCCAAAGATTTGGTTAAGAGCCCAAAGCTTGGAGTCTAGGGTTGAAAGCCTGCTTTTTACTCTACAAACCCTCCTGTTTAGGGTACAAACCCTCCTTTTTGGTGCACAAGCCCTCGCTGTTAGTGTGCAAACACTCACGTTAAGATTCCCAAGCTTCGAGTCCAGGGTTGAAATCCACATCTTTATGCTCCAAACGACCGTCTTTAGGCTTCAAATCCGACTTTTAATTCTGAAATCCCACTTTTTTACGCTCCAAACGCTACATTAAGGGCACAAAGTCTCCATTTTAGGTCACAACGCTTCCTTTTTAGAGTCCGGAACGTTGGTTCCAGGGTTGAAAGCCTCCCTGTTCTGCTTCAAAGCGTCATTTAGAAGGTACAAGCCCTCATTTTTAGGGCACAACGCCTCATTTTTTGGCCGCGAATCCTCCTTTTTAGGGGTCAATACGTCCTTTTCGCTGTAAAATCCCTCACTTTTATGTTCCAGACATCTCTTTTAGGGCACAAAGCCTTGTTTTGTGGTCCCAAAGCTTCCTCTTCAGAGTCCAAAGCTTTGATTCTGTGGTTGAATTCCTCGTTTTATAATCCAAACCCTCACGTTTATTGCACAAACCCTCATTTTTAGGGCCCAAACGCTCATTTTTATGCTGTAAATCATTTCACTGGAAAATGCCTCCTTTTTGTGCTCCAAACGCCTCCTTTAGGGCACGATGTCTGAATGTTAGGTCCCAAAGATTTGGTTAAGAGCCCAAAGCTTTGAGTCTAGGGTTGAAAGCCTGCTTTTTACTCTACAAACCCTCCTGTTTAGGGTACAAACCCTCCTTTTTGGTGCACAAGCCCTCGCTGTTAGTGTGCAAACACTCACGTTAAGATTCCCAAGCTTCGAGTCCAGGGTTGAAATCCACATCTTTATGCTCCAAACGACCGTCTTTAGGCTTCAAATCCGACTTTTAATTCTGAAATCCCACTTTTTTACGCTCCAAACGCTACATTAAGGGCACAAAGTCTCCATTTTAGGTCACAACGCTTCCTTTTTAGAGTCCGGAACGTTGGTTCCAGGGTTGAAAGCCTCCCTGTTCTGCTTCAAAGCGTCATTTAGAAGGTACAAGCCCTCATTTTTAGGGCGCAACGCCTCATTTTTTGGCCGCGAATCCTCCTTTTTAGGGGTCAATACGTCCTTTTCGCTGTAAAATCCCTCACTTTTATGTTCCAGACATCTCATTTAGGGCACAAAGCCTTGTTTTGTGGTCCCAAAGCTTCCTCTTCAGAGTCCAAAGCTTTGATTCTGTGGTTGAATTCCTCGTTTTATAATCCAAACCCTCACGTTTATTGCACAAACCCTCATTTTTAGGGCCCAAACGCTCATTTTTATGCTGTAAATCATTTCACTGGAAAATGCCTCCTTTTTGTGCTCCAAACGCCTCCTTTAGGGCACGATGTCTGAATGTTAGGTCCCAAAGATTTGGTTAAGAGCCCAAAGCTTTGAGTCTAGGGTTGAAAGCCTGCTTTTTACTCTACAAACCCTCCTGTTTAGGGTACAAACCCTCCTTTTTGGTGCACAAGCCCTCGCTGTTAGGGTGCAAACACTCACGTTAAGATTCCCAAGCTTCGAGTCCAGGGTTGAAATCCACATCTTTATGCTCCAAACGACCGTCTTTAGGCTTCAAATCCGACTTTTAATTCTGAAATCCCACTTTTTTACGCTCCAAACGCTACATTAAGGGCACAAAGTCTCCATTTTAGGTCACAACGCTTCCTTTTTAGAGTCCGGAACGTTGGTTCCAGGGTTGAAAGCCTCCCTGTTCTGCTTCAAAGCGTCATTTAGAAGGTACAAGCCCTCATTTTTAGGGCGCAACGCCTCATTTTTTGGCCGCGAATCCTCCTTTTTAGGGGTCAATACGTCCTTTTCGCTGTAAAATCCCTCACTTTTATGTTCCAGACATCTCTTTTAGGGCACAAAGCCTTGTTTTGTGGTCCCAAAGCTTCCTCTTCAGAGTCCAAAGCTTTGATTCTGTGGTTGAATTCCTCGTTTTATAATCCAAACCCTCACGTTTATTGCACAAACCCTTATTTTTAGGGCCCAAACGCTCATTTTTATGCTGCAAATCATTTCACTGGAAAATGCCTCCTTTTTGTGCTCCGAACGCCTCCTTTAGGGCACGATGTCTGAATGTTAGGTCCCAAAGATTTGGTTAAGAGCCCAAAGCTTGGAGTCTAGGGTTGAAAGCCTGCTTTTTACTCTACAAACCCTCCTGTTTAGGGTACAAACCCTCCTTTTTGGTGCACAAGCCCTCGCTGTTAGGGTGCAAACACTCACGTTAAGATTCCCAAGCTTCGAGTCCAGGGTTGAAATCCACATCTTTATGCTCCAAACGACCGTCTTTAGGCTTCAAATCCGACTTTTAATTCTGAAATCCCACTTTTTTACGCTCCAAACGCTACATTAAGGGCACAAAGTCTCCATTTTAGGTCACAACGCTTCCTTTTTAGAGTCCGGAACGTTGGTTCCAGGGTTGAAAGCCTCCCTGTTCTGCTTCAAAGCGTCATTTAGAAGGTACAAGCCCTCATTTTTAGGGCGCAACGCCTCATTTTTTGGCCGCGAATCCTCCTTTTTAGGGGTCAATACGTCCTTTTCGCTGTAAAATCCCTCACTTTTATGTTCCAGACATCTCATTTAGGGCACAAAGCCTTGTTTTGTGGTCCCAAAGCTTCCTCTTCAGAGTCCAAAGCTTTGATTCTGTGGTTGAATTCCTCGTTTTATAATCCAAACCCTCACGTTTATTGCACAAACCCTCATTTTTAGGGCCCAAACGCTCATTTTTATGCTGTAAATCATTTCACTGGAAAATGCCTCCTTTTTGTGCTCCAAACGCCTCCTTTAGGGCACGATGTCTGAATGTTAGGTCCCAAAGATTTGGTTAAGAGCCCAAAGCTTTGAGTCTAGGGTTGAAAGCCTGCTTTTTACTCTACAAACCCTCCTGTTTAGGGTACAAACCCTCCTTTTTGGTGCACAAGCCCTCGCTGTTAGGGTGCAAACACTCACGTTAAGATTCCCAAGCTTCGAGTCCAGGGTTGAAATCCACATCTTTATGCTCCAAACGACCGTCTTTAGGCTTCAAATCTGACTTTTAATTCTGAAATCCCACTTTTTTACGCTCCAAACGCTACATTAAGGGCACAAAGTCTCCATTTTAGGTCACAACGCTTCCTTTTTAGAGTCCGGAACGTTGGTTCCAGGGTTGAAAGCCTCCCTGTTCTGCTTCAAAGCGTCATTTAGAAGGTACAAGCCCTCATTTTTAGGGCGCAACGCCTCATTTTTTGGCCGCGAATCCTCCTTTTTAGGGGTCAATACGTCCTTTTCGCTGTAAAATCCCTCACTTTTATGTTCCAGACATCTCTTTTAGGGCACAAAGCCTTGTTTTGTGGTCCCAAAGCTTCCTCTTCAGAGTCCAAAGCTTTGATTCTGTGGTTGAATTCCTCGTTTTATAATCCAAACCCTCACGTTTATTGCACAAACCCTCATTTTTAGGGCCCAAACGCTCATTTTTATGCTGTAAATCATTTCACTGGAAAATGCCTCCTTTTTGTGCTCCAAACGCCTCCTTTAGGGCACGATGTCTGAATGTTAGGTCCCAAAGATTTGGTTAAGAGCCCAAAGCTTTGAGTCTAGGGTTGAAAGCCTGCTTTTTACTCTACAAACCCTCCTGTTTAGGGTACAAACCCTCCTTTTTGGTGCACAAGCCCTCGCTGTTAGGGTGCAAACACTCACGTTAAGATTCCCAAGCTTCGAGTCCAGGGTTGAAATCCACATCTTTATGCTCCAAACGACCGTCTTTAGGCTTCAAATCCGACTTTTAATTCTGAAATCCCACTTTTTTACGCTCCAAACGCTACATTAAGGGCACAAAGTCTCCATTTTAGGTCACAACGCTTCCTTTTTAGAGTCCGGAACGTTGGTTCCAGGGTTGAAAGCCTCCCTGTTCTGCTTCAAAGCGTCATTTAGAAGGTACAAGCCCTCATTTTTAGGGCGCAACGCCTCATTTTTTGGCCGCGAATCCTCCTTTTTAGGGGTCAATACGTCCTTTTCGCTGTAAAATCCCTCACTTTTATGTTCCAGACATCTCTTTTAGGGCACAAAGCCTTGTTTTGTGGTCCCAAAGCTTCCTCTTCAGAGTCCAAAGCTTTGATTCTGTGGTTGAATTCCTCGTTTTATAATCCAAACCCTCACGTTTATTGCACAAACCCTCATTTTTAGGGCCCAAACGCTCATTTTTATGCTGTAAATCATTTCACTGGAAAATGCCTCCTTTTTGTGCTCCAAACGCCTCCTTTAGGGCACGATGTCTGAATGTTAGGTCCCAAAGATTTGGTTAAGAGCCCAAAGCTTGGAGTCTAGGGTTGAAAGCCTGCTTTTTACTGTACAAACCCTCCTGTTTAGGGTACAAACCCTCCTTTTTGGTGCACAAGCCCTCGCTGTTAGTGTGCAAACACTCACGTTAAGATTCCCAAGCTTCGAGTCCAGGGTTGAAATCCACATCTTTATGCTCCAAACGACCGTCTTTAGGCTTCAAATCCGACTTTTAATTCTGAAATCCCACTTTTTTACACTCCAAACGCTACATTAAGGGCACAAAGTCTCCATTTTAGGTCACAACGCTTCCTTTTTAGAGTCCGGAACGTTGGTTCCAGGGTTGAAAGCCTCCCTGTTCTGCTTCAAAGCGTCATTTAGAAGGTACAAGCCCTCATTTTTAGGGCGCAACGCCTCATTTTTTGGCCGCGAATCCTCCTTTTTAGGGGTCAATACGTCCTTTTCGCTGTAAAATCCCTCACTTTTATGTTCCAGACATCTCATTTAGGGCACAAAGCCTTGTTTTGTGGTCCCAAAGCTTCCTCTTCAGAGTCCAAAGCTTTGATTCTGTGGTTGAATTCCTCGTTTTATAATCCAAACCCTCACGTTTATTGCACAAACCCTCATTTTTAGGGCCCAAACGCTCATTTTTATGCTGTAAATCATTTCACTGGAAAATGCCTCCTTTTTGTGCTCCAAACGCCTCCTTTAGGGCACGATGTCTGAATGTTAGGTCCCAAAGATTTGGTTAAGAGCCCAAAGCTTTGAGTCTAGGGTTGAAAGCCTGCTTTTTACTCTACAAACCCTCCTGTTTAGGGTACAAACCCTCCTTTTTGGTGCACAAGCCCTCGCTGTTAGGGTGCAAACACTCACGTTAAGATTCCCAAGCTTCGAGTCCAGGGTTGAAATCCACATCTTTATGCTCCAAACGACCGTCTTTAGGCTTCAAATCCGACTTTTAATTCTGAAATCCCACTTTTTTACGCTCCAAACGCTACATTAAGGGCACAAAGTCTCCATTTTAGGTCACAACGCTTCCTTTTTAGAGTCCGGAACGTTGGTTCCAGGGTTGAAAGCCTCCCTGTTCTGCTTCAAAGCGTCATATAGAAGGTACAAGCCCTCATTTTTAGGGCGCAACGCCTCATTTTTTGTCCGCGAATCCTCCTTTTTAGGGGTCAATACGTCCTTTTCGCTGTAAAATCCCTCACTTTTATGTTCCAGACATCTCATTTAGGGCACAAAGCCTTGTTTTGTGGTCCCAAAGCTTCCTCTTCAGAGTCCAAAGCTTTGATTCTGTGGTTGAATTCCTCGTTTTATAATCCAAACCCTCACGTTTATTGCACAAACCCTCATTTTTAGGGCCCAAACGCTCATTTTTATGCTGTAAATCATTTCACTGGAAAATGCCTCCTTTTTGTGCTCCAAACGCCTCCTTTAGGGCACGATGTCTGAATGTTAGGTCCCAAAGATTTGGTTAAGAGCCCAAAGCTTTGAGTCTAGGGTTGAAAGCCTGCTTTTTACTCTACAAACCCTCCTGTTTAGGGTACAAACCCTCCTTTTTGGTGCACAAGCCCTCGCTGTTAGGGTGCAAACACTCACGTTAAGATTCCCAAGCTTCGAGTCCAGGGTTGAAATCCACATCTTTATGCTCCAAACGACCGTCTTTAGGCTTCAAATCCGACTTTTAATTCTGAAATCCCACTTTTTTACGCTCCAAACGCTACATTAAGGGCACAAAGTCTCCATTTTAGGTCACAACGCTTCCTTTTTAGAGTCCGGAACGTTGGTTCCAGGGTTGAAAGCCTCCCTGTTCTGCTTCAAAGCGTCATTTAGAAGGTACAAGCCCTCATTTTTAGGGCGCAACGCCTCATTTTTTGGCCGCGAATCCTCCTTTTTAGGGGTCAATACGTCCTTTTCGCTGTAAAATCCCTCACTTTTATGTTCCAGACATCTCTTTTAGGGCACAAAGCCTTGTTTTGTGGTCCCAAAGCTTCCTCTTCAGAGTCCAAAGCTTTGATTCTGTGGTTGAATTCCTCGTTTTATAATCCAAACCCTCACGTTTATTGCACAAACCCTCATTTTTAGGGCCCAAACGCTCATTTTTATGCTGTAAATCATTTCACTGGAAAATGCCTCCTTTTTGTGCTCCAAACGCCTCCTTTAGGGCACGATGTCTGAATGTTAGGTCCCAAAGATTTGGTTAAGAGCCCAAAGCTTTGAGTCTAGGGTTGAAAGCCTGCTTTTTACTCTACAAACCCTCCTGTTTAGGGTACAAACCCTCCTTTTTGGTGCACAAGCCCTCGCTGTTAGGGTGCAAACACTCACGTTAAGATTCCCAAGCTTCGAGTCCAGGGTTGAAATCCACATCTTTATGCTCCAAACGACCGTCTTTAGGCTTCAAATCCGACTTTTAATTCTGAAATCCCACTTTTTTACGCTCCAAACGCTACATTAAGGGCACAAAGTCTCCATTTTAGGTCACAACGCTTCCTTTTTAGAGTCCGGAACGTTGGTTCCAGGGTTGAAAGCCTCCCTGTTCTGCTTCAAAGCGTCATATAGAAGGTACAAGCCCTCATTTTTAGGGCGCAACGCCTCATTTTTTGTCCGCGAATCCTCCTTTTTAGGGGTCAATACGTCCTTTTCGCTGTAAAATCCCTCACTTTTATGTTCCAGACATCTCATTTAGGGCACAAAGCCTTGTTTTGTGGTCCCAAAGCTTCCTCTTCAGAGTCCAAAGCTTTGATTCTGTGGTTGAATTCCTCGTTTTATAATCCAAACCCTCACGTTTATTGCACAAACCCTCATTTTTAGGGCCCAAACGCTCATTTTTATGCTGTAAATCATTTCACTGGAAAATGCCTCCTTTTTGTGCTCCAAACGCCTCCTTTAGGGCACGATGTCTGAATGTTAGGTCCCAAAGATTTGGTTAAGAGCCCAAAGCTTTGAGTCTAGGGTTGAAAGCCTGCTTTTTACTCTACAAACCCTCCTTTGTAGGGTACAAACCCTCCTTTTTGGTGCACAAGCCCTCGCTGTTAGGGTGCAAACACTCACGTTAAGATTCCCAAGCTTCGAGTCCAGGGTTGAAATCCACATCTTTATGCTCCAAACGACCGTCTTTAGGCTTCAAATCCGACTTTTAATTCTGAAATCCCACTTTTTTACGCTCCAAACGCTACATTAAGGGCACAAAGTCTCCATTTTAGGTCACAACGCTTCCTTTTTAGAGTCCGGAACGTTGGTTCCAGGGTTGAAAGCCTCCCTGTTCTGCTTCAAAGCGTCATTTAGAAGGTACAAGCCCTCATTTTTAGGGCGCAACGCCTCATTTTTTGGCCGCGAATCCTCCTTTTTAGGGGTCAATACGTCCTTTTCGCTGTAAAATCCCTCACTTTTATGTTCCGGACATCTCATTTAGGGCACAAAGCCTTGTTTTGTGGTCCCAAAGCTTCCTCTTCAGAGTCCAAAGCTTTGATTCTGTGGTTGAATTCCTCGTTTTATAATCCAAACCCTCACGTTTATTGCACAAACCCTCATTTTTAGGGCCCAAACGCTCATTTTTATGCTGCAAATCATTTCACTGGAAAATGCCTCCTTTTTATGCTCCAAACGCCTCCTTTAGGGCACGATGTCTGAATGTTAGGTCCCAAAGATTTGGTTAAGAGCCCAAAGCTTGGAGTCTAGGGTTGAAAGCCTGCTTTTTACTCTACAAACCCTCCTGTTTAGGGTACAAACCCTCCTTTTTGGTGCACAAGCCCTCGCTGTTAGGGTGCAAACACTCACGTTAAGATTCCCAAGCTTCGAGTCCAGGGTTGAAATCCACATCTTTATGCTCCAAACGACCGTCTTTAGGCTTCAAATCCGACTTTTAATTCTGAAATCCCACTTTTTTACGCTCCAAACGCTACATTAAGGGCACAAAGTCTCCATTTTAGGTCACAACGCTTCCTTTTTAGAGTCCGGAACGTTGGTTCCACGGTTGAAAGCCTCCCTGTTCTGCTTCAAAGCGTCATTTAGAAGGTACAAGCCCTCATTTTTAGGGCGCAACGCCTCATTTTTTGGCCGCGAATCCTCCTTTTTAGGGGTCAATACGTCCTTTTTGCTGTAAAATCCCTCACTTCTATGTTCCGGACATCTCATTTAGGGCACAAAGCCTTGTTTTGTGGTCCCAAAGCTTCCTCTTCAGAGTCCAAAGCTTTGATTCTGTGGTTGAATTCCTCGTTTTATAATCTAAACCCTCACGTTTATTGCACAAACCCTCATTTTTAGGGCCCAAACGCTCATTTTTATGCTGCAAATCATTTCACTGGAAAATGCCTCCTTTTTGTGCTCCAAACGCCTCCTTTAGGGCACGATGTCTGAATGTTAGGTCCCAAAGATTTGGTTAAGAGCCCAAAGCTTGGAGTCTAGGGTTGAAAGCCTGCTTTTTACTCTACAAACCCTCCTGTTTAGGGTACAAACCCTCCTTTTTGGTGCACAAGCCCTCGCTGTTAGGGTGCAAACACTCACGTTAAGATTCCCAAGCTTCGAGTCCAGGGTTGAAATCCACATCTTTATGCTCCAAACGACCGTCTTTGGGCTTCAAATCCGACTTTTAATTCTGAAATCCCACTTTTTTACGCTCCAAACGCTACATTAAGGGCACAAAGTCTCCATTTTAGGTCACAACGCTTCCTTTTTAGAGTCCGGAACGTTGGTTCCACGGTTGAAAGCCTCCCTGTTCTGCTTCAAAGCGTCATTTAGAAGGTACAAGCCCTCATTTTTAGGGCACAACGCCTCATTTTTTGGCCGCGAATCCTCCTTTTTAGGGGTCAATACGTCCTTTTTGCTGTAAAATCCCTCACTTCTATGTTCCGGACATCTCATTTAGGGCACAAAGCCTTGTTTTGTGGTCCCAAAGCTTCCTCTTCAGAGTCCAAAGCTTTGATTCTGTGGTTGAATTCCTCGTTTTATAATCTAAACCCTCACGTTTATTGCACAAACCCTCATTTTTAGGGCCCAAACGCTCATTTTTATGCTGCAAATCATTTCACTGGAAAATGCCTCCTTTTTATGCTCCAAACGCCTCCTTTAGGGCACGATGTCTGAATGTTAGGTCCCAAAGATTTGGTTAAGAGCCCAAAGCTTGGAGTCTAGGGTTGAAAGCCTGCTTTTTACTCTACAAACCCTCCTGTTTAGGGTACAAACCCTCCTTTTTGGTGCACAAGCCCTCGCTGTTAGGGTGCAAACACTCACGTTAAGATTCCCAAGCTTCGAGTCCAGGGTTGAAATCCACATCTTTATGCTCCAAACGACCGTCTTTGGGCTTCAAATCCGACTTTTAATTCTGAAATCCCACTTTTTTACGCTCCAAACGCTACATTAAGGGCACAAAGTCTCCATTTTAGGTCACAAGGCTTCCTTTTTAGAGTCCGGAACGTTGGTTCCACGGTTGAAAGCCTCCCTGTTCTGCTTCAAAGCGTCATATAGAAGGTACAAGCCCTCATTTTTAGGGCACAACGCCTCATTTTTTGGCCGCGAATCCTCCTTTTTAGGGGTCAATACGTCCTTTTTGCTGTAAAATCCCTCACTTCTATGTTCCGGACATCTCATTTAGGGCACAAAGCCTTGTTTTGTGGTCCCAAAGCTTCCTCTTCAGAGTCCAGAGCTTTGATTCTGTGGTTGAATTCCTCGTTTTATAATCCAAACCCTCACGTTTATTGCACAAACCCTCATTTTTAGGGCCCAAACGCTCATTTTTATGCTGCAAATCATTTCACTGGAAAATGCCTCCTTTTTATGCTCCAAACGCCTCCTTTAGGGCACGATGTCTGAATGTTAGGTCCCAAAGATTTGGTTAAGAGCCCAAAGCTTGGAGTCTAGGGTTGAAAGCCTGCTTTTTACTCTACAAACCCTCCTGTTTAGGGTACAAACCCTCCTTTTTGGTGCACAAGCCCTCGCTGTTAGGGTGCAAACACTCACGTTAAGATTCCCAAGCTTCGAGTCCAGGGTTGAAATCCACATCTTTATGCTCCAAACGACCGTCTTTGGGCTTCAAATCCGACTTTTAATTCTGAAATCCCACTTTTTTACGCTCCAAACGCTACATTAAGGGCACAAAGTCTCCATTTTAGGTCACAACGCTTCCTTTTTAGAGTCCGGAACGTTGGTTCCACGGTTGAAAGCCTCCCTGTTCTGCTTCAAAGCGTCATTTAGAAGGTACAAGCCCTCATTTTTAGGGCACAACGCCTCATTTTTTGGCCGCGAATCCTCCTTTTTATGGGTCAATACGTCCTTTTTGCTGTAAAATCCCTCACTTCTATGTTCCGGACATCTCATTTAGGGCACAAAGCCTTGTTTTGTGTTCCCAAGCTTCCTCTTCAGAGTCCAAAGCTTTGATTCTGTGGTTGAATTCCTCTTTTTATAATCTAAACCCTCACGTTTATTGCACAAACCCTCATTTTTAGGGCCCAAACGCTCATTTTTATGCTGCAAATCATTTCACTGGAAAATGCCTCCTTTTTATGCTCCAAACGCCTCCTTTAGGGCACGATGTCTGAATGTTAGGTCCCAAAGATTTGGTTAAGAGCCCAAAGCTTGGAGTCTAGGGTTGAAAGCCTGCTTTTTACTCTACAAACCCTCCTGTTTAGGGTACAAACCCTCCTTTTTGGTGCACAAGCCCTCGCTGTTAGGGTGCAAACACTCACGTTAAGATTCCCAAGCTTCGAGTCCAGGGTTGAAATCCACATCTTTATGCTCCAAACGACCGTCTTTAGGCTTCAAATCCGACTTTTAATTCTGAAATCCCACTTTTTTACGCTCCAAACGCTACATTAAGGGCACAAAGTCTCCATTTTAGGTGACAACGCTTCCTTTTTAGAGTCCGGAACGTTGGTTCCAGGGTTGAAAGCCTCCCTGTTCTGCTTCAAAGCGTCATTTAGAAGGTACAAGCCCTCATTTTTAGGGCGCAACGCCTCATTTTTTGGCCGCGAATCCTCCTTTTTATTGGTCAATACGTCCTTTTTGCTGTAAAATCCCTCACTTCTATGTTCCGGACATCTCATTTAGGGCACAAAGCCTTGTTTTGTGGTCCCAAAGCTTCCTCTTCAGAGTCCAAAGCTTTGATTCTGTGGTTGAATTCCTCGTTTTATAATCCAAACCCTCACGTTTATTGCACAAACCCTCATTTTTAGGGCCCAAACGCTCATTTTTATGCTGCAAATCATTTCACTGGAAAATGCCTCCTTTTTATGCTCCAAACGCCTCCTTTAGGGCACGATGTCTGAATGTTAGGTCCCAAAGATTTGGTTAAGAGCCCAAAGCTTGGAGTCTAGGGTTGAAAGCCTGCTTTTTACTGTACAAACCCTCCTGTTTAGGGTACAAACCCTCCTTTTTGGTGCACAAGCCCTCGCTGTTAGGGTGCAAACACTCCTGTTAAGATTCCCAAGCTTCGAGTCCAGGGTTGAAATCCACATCTTTATGCTCCAAACGACCGTCTTTAGGCTTCAAATCCGACTTTTAATTCTGAAATCCCACTTTTTTACGCTCCAAACGCTACATTAAGGGCACAAAGTCTCCATTTTAGGTCACAACGCTTCCTTTTTAGAGTCCGGAACGTTGGTTCCACGGTTGAAAGCCTCCCTGTTCTGCTTCAAAGCGTCATTTAGAAGGTACAAGCCCTCATTTTTAGGGCACAACGCCTCATTTTTTGGCCGCGAATCCTCCTTTTTAGGGGTCAATGCGTCCTTTTTGCTGTAAAATCCCTCACTTTTATGTTCCGGACATCTCATTTAGGGCACAAAGCCTTGTTTTGTGGTCCCAAAGCTTCCTCTTCAGAGTCCAAAGCTTTGATTCTGTGGTTGAATTCCTCGTTTTATAATCCAAACCCTCACGTTTATTGCACAAACCCTCATTTTTAGGGCCCAAACGCTCATTTTTATGCTGCAAATCATTTCACTGGAAAATGCCTCCTTTTTATGCTCCAAACGCCTCCTTTAGGGCACGATGTCTGAATGTTAGGTCCCAAGATTTGGTTAAGAGCCCAAAGCTTGGAGTCTAGGGTTGAAAGCCTGCTTTTTACTCTACAAACCCTCCTGTTTAGGGTACAAACCCTCCTTTTTGGTGCACAAGCCCTCGCTGTTAGGGTGCAAACACTCCTGTTAAGATTCCCACGCTTCGAGTCCAGGGTTGAAATCCACATCTTTATGCTCCAAACGACCGTCTTTAGGCTTCAAATCCGACTTTTAATTCTGAAATCCCACTTTTTTACGCTCCAAACGCTACATTAAGGGCACAAAGTCTCCATTTTAGGTCACAACGCTTCCTTTTTAGAGTCCGGAACGTTGGTTCCAGGGTTGAAAGCCTCCCTGTTCTGCTTCAAAGCGTCATTTAGAAGGTACAAGCCCTCATTTTTAGGGCGCAACGCCTCATTTTTTGGCCGCGAATCCTCCTTTTTATTGGTCAATACGTCCTTTTTGCTGTAAAATCCCTCACTTTTATGTTCCGGACATCTCATTTAGGGCACAAAGCCTTGTTTTGTGGTCCCAAAGCTTCCTCTTCAGAGTCCAAAGCTTTGATTCTGTGGTTGAATTCCTCGTTTTATAATCCAAACCCTCACGTTTATTGCACAAACCCTCATTTTTAGGGCCCAAACGCTCATTTTTATGCTGCAAATCATTTCACTGGAAAATGCCTCCTTTTTATGCTCCAAACGCCTCCTTTAGGGCACGATGTCTGAATGTTAGGTCCCAAAGATTTGGTTAAGAGCCCAAAGCTTGGAGTCTAGGGTTGAAAGCCTGCTTTTTACTCTACAAACCCTCCTGTTTAGGGTACAAACCCTCCTTTTTGGTGCACAAGCCCTCGCTGTTAGGGTGCAAACACTCACGTTAAGATTCCCAAGCTTCGAGTCCAGGGTTGAAATCCACATCTTTATGCTCCAAACGACCGTCTTTAGGCTTCAAATCCGACTTTTAATTCTGAAATCCCACTTTTTTACGCTCCAAACGCTACATTAAGGGCACAAAGTCTCCATTTTAGGTCACAACGCTTCCTTTTTAGAGTCCGGAACGTTGGTTCCACGGTTGAAAGCCTCCCTGTTCTGCTTCAAAGCGTCATTTAGAAGGTACAAGCCCTCATTTTTAGGGCGCAACGCCTCATTTTTTGGCCGCGAATCCTCCTTTTTAGGGGTCAATACGTCCTTTTTGCTGTAAAATCCCTCACTTCTATGTTCCGGACATCTCTTTTAGGGCACAAAGCCTTGTTTTGTGGTCCCAAAGCTTCCTCTTCAGAGTCCAAAGCTTTGATTCTGTGGTTGAATTCCTCGTTTTATAATCTAAACCCTCACGTTTATTGCACAAACCCTCATTTTTAGGGCCCAAACGCTCATTTTTATGCTGCAAATCATTTCACTGGAAAATGCCTCCTTTTTATGCTCCAAACGCCTCCTTTAGGGCACGATGTCTGAATGTTAGGTCCCAAAGATTTGGTTAAGAGCCCAAAGCTTGGAGTCTAGGGTTGAAAGCCTGCTTTTTACTCTACAAACCCTCCTGTTTAGGGTACAAACCCTCCTTTTTGGTGCACAAGCCCTCGCTGTTAGGGTGCAAACACTCACGTTAAGATTCCCAAGCTTCGAGTCCAGGGTTGAAATCCACATCTTTATGCTCCAAACGACCGTCTTTGGGCTTCAAATCCGACTTTTAATTCTGAAATCCCACTTTTTTACGCTCCAAACGCTACATTAAGGGCACAAAGTCTCCATTTTAGGTCACAACGCTTCCTTTTTAGAGTCCGGAACGTTGGTTCCAGGGTTGAAAGCCTCCCTGTTCTGCTTCAAAGCGTCATTTAGAAGGTACAAGCCCTCATTTTTAGGGCGCAACGCCTCATTTTTTGGCCGCGAATCCTCCTTTTTAGGGGTCAATACGTCCTTTTTGCTGTAAGATCCCTCACTTTTATGTTCCAGACATCTCATTTAGGGCACAAAGCCTTGTTTTGTGGTCCCAAAGCTTCCTCTTCAGAGTCCAAAGCTTTGATTCTGTGGTTGAATTCCTCGTTTTATAATCCAAACCCTCACGTTTATTGCACAAACCCTCATTTTTAGGGCCCAAACGCTCATTTTTATGCTGCAAATCATTTCACTGGAAAATGCCTCCTTTTTATGCTCCAAACGCCTCCTTTAGGGCACGATGTCTGAATGTTAGGTCCCAAGATTTGGTTAAGAGCCCAAAGCTTGGAGTCTAGGGTTGAAAGCCTGCTTTTTACTCTACAAACCCTCCTGTTTAGGGTACAAACCCTCCTTTTTGGTGCACAAGCCCTCGCTGTTAGGGTGCAAACACTCACGTTAAGATTCCCAAGCTTCGAGTCCAGGGTTGAAATCCACATCTTTATGCTCCAAACGACCGTCTTTAGGCTTCAAATCCGACTTTTAATTCTGAAATCCCACTTTTTTATGCTCCAAACGCTACATTAAGGGCACAAAGTCTCCATTTTAGGTCACAACGCTTCCTTTTTAGAGTCCGGAACGTTGGTTCCAGGGTTGAAAGCCTCCCTGTTCTGCTTCAAAGCGTCATTTAGAAGGTACAAGCCCTCATTTTTAGGGCGCAACGCCTCATTTTTTGGCCGCGAATCCTCCTTTTTAGGGGTCAATACGTCCTTTTTGCTGTAAAATCCCTCACTTTTATGTTCCGGACATCTCATTTAGGGCACAAAGCCTTGTTTTGTGGTCCCAAAGCTTCCTCTTCAGAGTCCAGAGCTTTGATTCTGTGGTTGAATTCCTCGTTTTATAATCCAAACCCTCACGTTTATTGCACAAACCCTCATTTTTAGGGCCCAAACGCTCATTTTTATGCTGCAAATCATTTCACTGGAAAATGCCTCCTTTTTATGCTCCAAACGCCTCCTTTAGGGCACGATGTCTGAATGTTAGGTCCCAAGATTTGGTTAAGAGCCCAAAGCTTGGAGTCTAGGGTTGAAAGCCTGCTTTTTACTCTACAAACCCTCCTGTTTAGGGTACAAACCCTCCTTTTTGGTGCACAAGCCCTCGCTGTTAGGGTGCAAACACTCACGTTAAGATTCCCAAGCTTCGAGTCCAGGGTTGAAATCCACATCTTTATGCTCCAAACGACCGTCTTTAGGCTTCAAATCCGACTTTTAATTCTGAAATCCCACTTTTTTACGCTCCAAACGCTACATTAAGGGCACAAAGTCTCCATTTTAGGTCACAACGCTTCCTTTTTAGAGTCCGGAACGTTGGTTCCACGGTTGAAAGCCTCCCTGTTCTGCTTCAAAGCGTCATTTAGAAGGTACAAGCCCTCATTTTTAGGGCGCAACGCCTCATTTTTTGGCCGCAAATCCTCCTTTTTAGGGGTCAATACGTCCTTTTTGCTGTAAAATCCCTCACTTCTATGTTCCGGACATCTCATTTAGGGCACAAAGCCTTGTTTTGTGGTCCCAAAGCTTCCTCTTCAGAGTCCAAAGCTTTGATTCTGTGGTTGAATTCCTCGTTTTATAATCCAAACCCTCACGTTTATTGCACAAACCCTCATTTTTAGGGCCCAAACGCTCATTTTTATGCTGCAAATCATTTCACTGGAAAATGCCTCCTTTTTATGCTCCAAACGCCTCCTTTAGGGCACGATGTCTGAATGTTAGGTCCCAAAGATTTGGTTAAGAGCCCAAAGCTTGGAGTCTAGGGTTGAAAGCCTGCTTTTTACTCTACAAACCCTCCTTTGTAGGGTACAAACCCTCCTTTTTGGTGCACAAGCCCTCGCTGTTAGGGTGCAAACACTCACGTTAAGATTCCCAAGCTTCGAGTCCAGGGTTGAAATCCACATCTTTATGCTCCAAACGACCGTCTTTAGTCTTCAAATCCGACTTTTAATTCTGAAATCCCACTTTTTTACGCTCCAAACGCTACATTGAGGGCACAAAGTCTCCATTTTAGGTCACAACGCTTCCTTTTTAGAGTCCGGAACGTTGGTTCCAGGGTTGAAAGCCTCCCTGTTCTGCTTCAAAGCGTCATTTAGAAGGTACAAGCCCTCATTTTTAGGGCGCAACGCCTCATTTTTTGGCCACGAATCCTCCTTTTTAGGGGTCAATACGTCCTTTTTGCTGTAAAATCCCTCACTTTTATGTTCCAGACATCTCATTTAGGGCACAAAGCCTTGTTTTGTGGTCCCAAAGCTTCCTCTTCAGAGTCCAAAGCTTTGATTCTGTGGTTGAATTCCTCGTTTTATAATCCAAACCCTCACGTTTATTGCACAAACCCTCATTTTTAGGGCCCAAACGCTCATTTTTATGCTGCAAATCATTTCACTGGAAAATGCCTCCTTTTTATGCTCCAAACGCCTCCTTTAGGGCACGATGTCTGAATGTTAGGTCCCAAAGATTTGGTTAAGAGCCCAAAGCTTGGAGTCTAGGGTTGAAAGCCTGCTTTTTACTCTACAAACCCTCCTGTTTAGGGTACAAACCCTCCTTTTTGGTGCACAAGCCCTCGCTGTTAGGGTGCAAACACTCACGTTAAGATTCCCAAGCTTCGAGTCCAGGGTTGAAATCCACATCTTTATGCTCCAAATGACCGTCTTTAGGCTTCAAATCCGACTTTAAATTCTGAAATCCCACTTTTTTACGCTCCAAACGCTACATTAAGGGCACAAAGTCTCCATTTTAGGTCACAACGCTTCCTTTTTAGAGTCCGGAACGTTGGTTCCAGGGTTGAAAGCCTCCCTGTTCTGCTTCAAAGCGTCATTTAGAAGGTACAAGCCCTCATTTTTAGGGCGCAACGCCTCATTTTTTGGCCGCGAATCCTCCTTTTTAGGGGTCAATACGTCCTTTTTGCTGTAAAATCCCTCACTTTTATGTTCCAGACATCTCATTTAGGGCACAAAGCCTTGTTTTGTGGTCCCAAAGCTTCCTCTTCAGAAGCCAAAGCTTTGATTCTGTGGTTGAATTCCTCGTTTTATAATCCAAACCCTCACGTTTATTGCACAAACCCTCATTTTTAGGGCCCAAACGCTCATTTTTATGCTGCAAATCATTTCACTGGAAAATGCCTCCTTTTTATGCTCCAAACGCCTCCTTTAGGGCACGATGTCTGAATGTTAGGTCCCAAGATTTGGTTAAGAGCCCAAAGCTTGGAGTCTAGGGTTGAAAGCCTGCTTTTTACTCTACAAACCCTCCTGTTTAGGGTACAAACCCTCCTTTTTGGTGCACAAGCCCTCGCTGTTAGGGTGCAAACACTCACGTTAAGATTCCCAAGCTTCGAGTCCAGGGTTGAAATCCACATCTTTATGCTCCAAACGACCGTCTTTAGGCTTCAAATCCGACTTTTAATTCTGAAATCCCACTTTTTTACGCTCCAAACGCTACATTAAGGGCACAAAGTCTCCATTTTAGGTCACAACGCTTCCTTTTTAGAGTCCGGAACGTTGGTTCCAGGGTTGAAAGCCTCCCTGTTCTGCTTCAAAGCGTCATTTAGAAGGTACAAGCCCTCATTTTTAGGGCACAACGCCTCATTTTTTGGCCGCGAATCCTCCTTTTTAGGGGTCAATACGTCCTTTTTGCTGTAAAATCCCTCACTTCTATGTTCCGGACATCTCATTTAGGGCACAAAGCCTTGTTTTGTGGTCCCAAAGCTTCCTCTTCAGAGTCCAAAGCTTTGATTCTGTGGTTGAATTCCTCGTTTTATAATCCAAACCCTCACGTTTATTGCACAAACCCTCATTTTTAGGGCCCAAACGCTCATTTTTATGCTGCAAATCATTTCACTGGAAAATGCCTCCTTTTTATGCTCCAAACGCCTCCTTTAGGGCACGATGTCTGAATGTTAGGTCCCAAAGATTTGGTTAAGAGCCCAAAGCTTGGAGTCTAGGGTTGAAAGCCTGCTTTTTACTCTACAAACCCTCCTGTTTAGGGTACAAACCCTCCTTTTTGGTGCACAAGCCCTCGCTGTTAGGGTGCAAACACTCACGTTAAGATTCCCAAGCTTCGAGTCCAGGGTTGAAATCCACATCTTTATGCTCCAAATGACCGTCTTTAGGCTTCAAATCCGACTTTAAATTCTGAAATCCCACTTTTTTACGCTCCAAACGCTACATTAAGGGCACAAAGTCTCCATTTTAGGTCACAACGCTTCCTTTTTAGAGTCCGGAACGTTGGTTCCAGGGTTGAAAGCCTCCCTGTTCTGCTTCAAAGCGTCATTTAGAAGGTACAAGCCCTCATTTTTAGGGCGCAACGCCTCATTTTTTGGCCGCGAATCCTCCTTTTTAGGGGTCAATACGTCCTTTTTGCTGTAAAATCCCTCACTTTTATGTTCCAGACATCTCATTTAGGGCACAAAGCCTTGTTTTGTGGTCCCAAAGCTTCCTCTTCAGAAGCCAAAGCTTTGATTCTGTGGTTGAATTCCTCGTTTTATAATCCAAACCCTCACGTTTATTGCACAAACCCTCATTTTTAGGGCCCAAACGCTCATTTTTATGCTGCAAATCATTTCACTGGAAAATGCCTCCTTTTTATGCTCCAAACGCCTCCTTTAGGGCACGATGTCTGAATGTTAGGTCCCAAGATTTGGTTAAGAGCCCAAAGCTTGGAGTCTAGGGTTGAAAGCCTGCTTTTTACTCTACAAACCCTCCTGTTTAGGGTACAAACCCTCCTTTTTGGTGCACAAGCCCTCGCTGTTAGGGTGCAAACACTCACGTTAAGATTCCCAAGCTTCGAGTCCAGGGTTGAAATCCACATCTTTATGCTCCAAACGACCGTCTTTAGGCTTCAAATCCGACTTTTAATTCTGAAATCCCACTTTTTTACGCTCCAAACGCTACATTAAGGGCACAAAGTCTCCATTTTAGGTCACAACGCTTCCTTTTTAGAGTCCGGAACGTTGGTTCCAGGGTTGAAAGCCTCCCTGTTCTGCTTCAAAGCGTCATTTAGAAGGTACAAGCCCTCATTTTTAGGGCACAACGCCTCATTTTTTGGCCGCGAATCCTCCTTTTTAGGGGTCAATACGTCCTTTTTGCTGTAAAATCCCTCACTTCTATGTTCCGGACATCTCATTTAGGGCACAAAGCCTTGTTTTGTGGTCCCAAAGCTTCCTCTTCAGAGTCCAAAGCTTTGATTCTGTGGTTGAATTCCTCGTTTTATAATCCAAACCCTCACGTTTATTGCACAAACCCTCATTTTTAGGGCCCAAACGCTCATTTTTATGCTGCAAATCATTTCACTGGAAAATGCCTCCTTTTTATGCTCCAAACGCCTCCTTTAGGGCACGATGTCTGAATGTTAGGTCCCAAAGATTTGGTTAAGAGCCCAAAGCTTGGAGTCTAGGGTTGAAAGCCTGCTTTTTACTCTACAAACCCTCCTGTTTAGGGTACAAACCCTCCTTTTTGGTGCACAAGCCCTCGCTGTTAGGGTGCAAACACTCCTGTTAAGATTCCCACGCTTCGAGTCCAGGGTTGAAATCCACATCTTTATGCTCCAAACGACCGTCTTTAGGCTTCAAATCCGACTTTTAATTCTGAAATCCCACTTTTTTACGCTCCAAACGCTACATTAAGGGCACAAAGTCTCCATTTTAGGTCACAACGCTTCCTTTTTAGAGTCCGGAACGTTGGTTCCAGGGTTGAAAGCCTCCCTGTTCTGCTTCAAAGCGTCATTTAGAAGGTACAAGCCCTCATTTTTAGGGCGCAACGCCTCATTTTTTGGCCGCGAATCCTCCTTTTTATTGGTCAATACGTCCTTTTTGCTGTAAAATCCCTCACTTTTATGTTCCGGACATCTCATTTAGGGCACAAAGCCTTGTTTTGTGGTCCCAAAGCTTCCTCTTCAGAGTCCAAAGCTTTGATTCTGTGGTTGAATTCCTCGTTTTATAATCCAAACCCTCACGTTTATTGCACAAACCCTCATTTTTAGGGCCCAAACGCTCATTTTTATGCTGCAAATCATTTCACTGGAAAATGCCTCCTTTTTATGCTCCAAACGCCTCCTTTAGGGCACGATGTCTGAATGTTAGGTCCCAAAGATTTGGTTAAGAGCCCAAAGCTTGGAGTCTAGGGTTGAAAGCCTGCTTTTTACTCTACAAACCCTCCTTTGTAGGGTACAAACCCTCCTTTTTGGTGCACAAGCCCTCGCTGTTAGGGTGCAAACACTCACGTTAAGATTCCCAAGCTTCGAGTCCAGGGTTGAAATCCACATCTTTATGCTCCAAACGACCGTCTTTAGGCTTCAAATCCGACTTTTAATTCTGAAATCCCACTTTTTTACGCTCCAAACGCTACATTAAGGGCACAAAGTCTCCATTTTAGGTCACAACGCTTCCTTTTTAGAGTCCGGAACGTTGGTTCCAGGGTTGAAAGCCTCCCTGTTCTGCTTCAAAGCGTCATTTAGAAGGTACAAGCCCTCATTTTTAGGGCGCAACGCCTCATTTTTTGGCCGCGAATCCTCCTTTTTAGGGGTCAATACGTCCTTTTTGCTGTAAAATCCCTCACTTTTATGTTCCGGACATCTCATTTAGGGCACAAAGCCTTGTTTTGTGGTCCCAAAGCTTCCTCTTCAGAGTCCAGAGCTTTGATTCTGTGGTTGAATTCCTCGTTTTATAATCCAAACCCTCACGTTTATTGCACAAACCCTCATTTTTAGGGCCCAAACGCTCATTTTTATGCTGCAAATCATTTCACTGGAAAATGCCTCCTTTTTATGCTCCAAACGCCTCCTTTAGGGCACGATGTCTGAATGTTAGGTCCCAAGATTTGGTTAAGAGCCCAAAGCTTGGAGTCTAGGGTTGAAAGCCTGCTTTTTACTCTACAAACCCTCCTGTTTAGGGTACAAACCCTCCTTTTTGGTGCACAAGCCCTCGCTGTTAGGGTGCAAACACTCCTGTTAAGATTCCCAAGCTTCGAGTCCAGGGTTGAAATCCACATCTTTATGCTCCAAACGACCGTCTTTAGGCTTCAAATCCGACTTTTAATTCTGAAATCCCACTTTTTTACGCTCCAAACGCTACATTAAGGGCACAAAGTCTCCATTTTAGGTCACAACGCTTCCTTTTTAGAGTCCGGAACGTTGGTTCCAGGGTTGAAAGCCTCCCTGTTCTGCTTCAAAGCGTCATTTAGAAGGTACAAGCCCTCATTTTTAGGGCACAACGCCTCATTTTTTGGCCGCGAATCCTCCTTTTTAGGGGTCAATACGTCCTTTTTGCTGTAAAATCCCTCACTTTTATGTTCCGGACATCTCATTTAGGGCACAAAGCCTTGTTTTGTGGTCCCAAAGCTTCCTCTTCAGAGTCCAAAGCTTTGATTCTGTGGTTGAATTCCTCGTTTTATAATCCAAACCCTCACGTTTATTGCACAAACCCTCATTTTTAGGGCCCAAACGCTCATTTTTATGCTGCAAATCATTTCACTGGAAAATGCCTCCTTTTTATGCTCCAAACGCCTCCTTTAGGGCACGATGTCTGAATGTTAGGTCCCAAAGATTTGGTTAAGAGCCCAAAGCTTGGAGTCTAGGGTTGAAAGCCTGCTTTTTACTCTACAAACCCTCCTGTTTAGGGTACAAACCCTCCTTTTTGGTGCACAAGCCCTCGCTGTTAGGGTGCAAACACTCACGTTAAGATTCCCAAGCTTCGAGTCCAGGGTTGAAATCCACATCTTTATGCTCCAAACGACCGTCTTTGGGCTTCAAATCCGACTTTTAATTCTGAAATCCCACTTTTTTACGCTCCAAACGCTACATTAAGGGCACAAAGTCTCCATTTTAGGTCACAACGCTTCCTTTTTAGAGTCCGGAACGTTGGTTCCACGGTTGAAAGCCTCCCTGTTCTGCTTCAAAGCGTCATTTAGAAGGTACAAGCCCTCATTTTTAGGGCACAACGCCTCATTTTTTGGCCGCGAATCCTCCTTTTTAGGGGTCAATACGTCCTTTTTGCTGTAAAATCCCTCACTTCTATGTTCCGGACATCTCATTTAGGGCACAAAGCCTTGTTTTGTGGTCCCAAAGCTTCCTCTTCAGAGTCCAAAGCTTTGATTCTGTGGTTGAATTCCTCGTTTTATAATCTAAACCCTCACGTTTATTGCACAAACCCTCATTTTTAGGGCCCAAACGCTCATTTTTATGCTGCAAATCATTTCACTGGAAAATGCCTCCTTTTTATGCTCCAAACGCCTCCTTTAGGGCACGATGTCTGAATGTTAGGTCCCAAAGATTTGGTTAAGAGCCCAAAGCTTGGAGTCTAGGGTTGAAAGCCTGCTTTTTACTCTACAAACCCTCCTGTTTAGGGTACAAACCCTCCTTTTTGGTGCACAAGCCCTCGCTGTTAGGGTGCAAACACTCACGTTAAGATTCCCAAGCTTCGAGTCCAGGGTTGAAATCCACATCTTTATGCTCCAAACGACCGTCTTTGGGCTTCAAATCCGACTTTTAATTCTGAAATCCCACTTTTTTACGCTCCAAACGCTACATTAAGGGCACAAAGTCTCCATTTTAGGTCACAACGCTTCCTTTTTAGAGTCCGGAACGTTGGTTCCAGGGTTGAAAGCCTCCCTGTTCTGCTTCAAAGCGTCATTTAGAAGGTACAAGCCCTCATTTTTAGGGCGCAACGCCTCATTTTTTGGCCGCGAATCCTCCTTTTTAGGGGTCAATACGTCCTTTTTGCTGTAAAATCCCTCACTTTTATGTTCCAGACATCTCATTTAGGGCACAAAGCCTTGTTTTGTGGTCCCAAAGCTTCCTCTTCAGAGTCCAAAGCTTTGATTCTGTGGTTGAATTCCTCGTTTTATAATCCAAACCCTCACGTTTATTGCACAAACCCTCATTTTTAGGGCCCAAACGCTCATTTTTATGCTGCAAATCATTTCACTGGAAAATGCCTCCTTTTTATGCTCCAAACGCCTCCTTTAGGGCACGATGTCTGAATGTTAGGTCCCAAGATTTGGTTAAGAGCCCAAAGCTTGGAGTCTAGGGTTGAAAGCCTGCTTTTTACTCTACAAACCCTCCTGTTTAGGGTACAAACCCTCCTTTTTGGTGCACAAGCCCTCGCTGTTAGGGTGCAAACACTCACGTTAAGATTCCCAAGCTTCGAGTCCAGGGTTGAAATCCACATCTTTATGCTCCAAACGACCGTCTTTAGGCTTCAAATCCGACTTTTAATTCTGAAATCCCACTTTTTTATGCTCCAAACGCTACATTAAGGGCACAAAGTCTCCATTTTAGGTCACAACGCTTCCTTTTTAGAGTCCGGAACGTTGGTTCCAGGGTTGAAAGCCTCCCTGTTCTGCTTCAAAGCGTCATTTAGAAGGTACAAGCCCTCATTTTTAGGGCGCAACGCCTCATTTTTTGGCCGCGAATCCTCCTTTTTAGGGGTCAATACGTCCTTTTTGCTGTAAAATCCCTCACTTTTATGTTCCGGACATCTCATTTAGGGCACAAAGCCTTGTTTTGTGGTCCCAAAGCTTCCTCTTCAGAGTCCAGAGCTTTGATTCTGTGGTTGAATTCCTCGTTTTATAATCCAAACCCTCACGTTTATTGCACAAACCCTCATTTTTAGGGCCCAAACGCTCATTTTTATGCTGCAAATCATTTCACTGGAAAATGCCTCCTTTTTATGCTCCAAACGCCTCCTTTAGGGCACGATGTCTGAATGTTAGGTCCCAAGATTTGGTTAAGAGCCCAAAGCTTGGAGTCTAGGGTTGAAAGCCTGCTTTTTACTCTACAAACCCTCCTGTTTAGGGTACAAACCCTCCTTTTTGGTGCACAAGCCCTCGCTGTTAGGGTGCAAACACTCCTGTTAAGATTCCCAAGCTTCGAGTCCAGGGTTGAAATCCACATCTTTATGCTCCAAACGACCGTCTTTAGGCTTCAAATCCGACTTTTAATTCTGAAATCCCACTTTTTTACGCTCCAAACGCTACATTAAGGGCACAAAGTCTCCATTTTAGGTCACAAGGCTTCCTTTTTAGAGTCCGGAACGTTGGTTCCACGGTTGAAAGCCTCCCTGTTCTGCTTCAAAGCGTCATTTAGAAGGTACAAGCCCTCATTTTTAGGGCGCAACGCCTCATTTTTTGGCCGCAAATCCTCCTTTTTAGGGGTCAATACGTCCTTTTTGCTGTAAAATCCCTCACTTCTATGTTCCGGACATCTCATTTAGGGCACAAAGCCTTGTTTTGTGGTCCCAAAGCTTCCTCTTCAGAGTCCAAAGCTTTGATTCTGTGGTTGAATTCCTCGTTTTATAATCTAAACCCTCACGTTTATTGCACAAACCCTCATTTTTAGGGCCCAAACGCTTATTTTTATGCTGCAAATCATTTCACTGGAAAATGCCTCCTTTTTATGCTCCAAACGCCTCCTTTAGGGCACGATGTCTGAATGTTAGGTCCCAAAGATTTGGTTAAGAGCCCAAAGCTTGGAGTCTAGGGTTGAAAGCCTGCTTTTTACTCTACAAACCCTCCTTTGTAGGGTACAAACCCTCCTTTTTGGTGCACAAGCCCTCGCTGTTAGGGTGCAAACACTCACGTTAAGATTCCCAAGCTTCGAGTCCAGGGTTGAAATCCACATCTTTATGCTCCAAACGACCGTCTTTGGGCTTCAAATCCGACTTTTAATTCTGAAATCCCACTTTTTTACGCTCCAAACGCTACATTAAGGGCACAAAGTCTCCATTTTAGGTCACAACGCTTCCTTTTTAGAGTCCGGAACGTTGGTTCCAGGGTTGAAAGCCTCCCTGTTCTGCTTCAAAGCGTCATTTAGAAGGTACAAGCCCTCATTTTTAGGGCGCAACGCCTCATTTTTTGGCCACGAATCCTCCTTTTTAGGGGTCAATACGTCCTTTTTGCTGTAAAATCCCTCACTTTTATGTTCCAGACATCTCATTTAGGGCACAAAGCCTTGTTTTGTGGTCCCAAAGCTTCCTCTTCAGAGTCCAAAGCTTTGATTCTGTGGTTGAATTCCTCGTTTTATAATCCAAACCCTCACGTTTATTGCACAAACCCTCATTTTTAGGGCCCAAACGCTCATTTTTATGCTGCAAATCATTTCACTGGAAAATGCCTCCTTTTTATGCTCCAAACGCCTCCTTTAGGGCACGATGTCTGAATGTTAGGTCCCAAAGATTTGGTTAAGAGCCCAAAGCTTGGAGTCTAGGGTTGAAAGCCTGCTTTTTACTCTACAAACCCTCCTGTTTAGGGTACAAACCCTCCTTTTTGGTGCACAAGCCCTCGCTGTTAGGGTGCAAACACTCACGTTAAGATTCCCAAGCTTCGAGTCCAGGGTTGAAATCCACATCTTTATGCTCCAAATGACCGTCTTTAGGCTTCAAATCCGACTTTAAATTCTGAAATCCCACTTTTTTACGCTCCAAACGCTACATTAAGGGCACAAAGTCTCCATTTTAGGTCACAACGCTTCCTTTTTAGAGTCCGGAACGTTGGTTCCAGGGTTGAAAGCCTCCCTGTTCTGCTTCAAAGCGTCATTTAGAAGGTACAAGCCCTCATTTTTAGGGCGCAACGCCTCATTTTTTGGCCGCGAATCCTCCTTTTTAGGGGTCAATACGTCCTTTTTGCTGTAAAATCCCTCACTTTTATGTTCCAGACATCTCATTTAGGGCACAAAGCCTTGTTTTGTGGTCCCAAAGCTTCCTCTTCAGAAGCCAAAGCTTTGATTCTGTGGTTGAATTCCTCGTTTTATAATCCAAACCCTCACGTTTATTGCACAAACCCTCATTTTTAGGGCCCAAACGCTCATTTTTATGCTGCAAATCATTTCACTGGAAAATGCCTCCTTTTTATGCTCCAAACGCCTCCTTTAGGGCACGATGTCTGAATGTTAGGTCCCAAGATTTGGTTAAGAGCCCAAAGCTTGGAGTCTAGGGTTGAAAGCCTGCTTTTTACTCTACAAACCCTCCTGTTTAGGGTACAAACCCTCCTTTTTGGTGCACAAGCCCTCGCTGTTAGGGTGCAAACACTCACGTTAAGATTCCCAAGCTTCGAGTCCAGGGTTGAAATCCACATCTTTATGCTCCAAACGACCGTCTTTAGGCTTCAAATCCGACTTTTAATTCTGAAATCCCACTTTTTTACGCTCCAAACGCTACATTAAGGGCACAAAGTCTCCATTTTAGGTCACAACGCTTCCTTTTTAGAGTCCGGAACGTTGGTTCCAGGGTTGAAAGCCTCCCTGTTCTGCTTCAAAGCGTCATTTAGAAGGTACAAGCCCTCATTTTTAGGGCACAACGCCTCATTTTTTGGCCGCGAATCCTCCTTTTTAGGGGTCAATACGTCCTTTTTGCTGTAAAATCCCTCACTTCTATGTTCCGGACATCTCATTTAGGGCACAAAGCCTTGTTTTGTGGTCCCAAAGCTTCCTCTTCAGAGTCCAAAGCTTTGATTCTGTGGTTGAATTCCTCGTTTTATAATCCAAACCCTCACGTTTATTGCACAAACCCTCATTTTTAGGGCCCAAACGCTCATTTTTATGCTGCAAATCATTTCACTGGAAAATGCCTCCTTTTTATGCTCCAAACGCCTCCTTTAGGGCACGATGTCTGAATGTTAGGTCCCAAAGATTTGGTTAAGAGCCCAAAGCTTGGAGTCTAGGGTTGAAAGCCTGCTTTTTACTCTACAAACCCTCCTTTGTAGGGTACAAACCCTCCTTTTTGGTGCACAAGCCCTCGCTGTTAGGGTGCAAACACTCACGTTAAGATTCCCAAGCTTCGAGTCCAGGGTTGAAATCCACATCTTTATGCTCCAAACGACCGTCTTTGGGCTTCAAATCCGACTTTTAATTCTGAAATCCCACTTTTTTACGCTCCAAACGCTACATTAAGGGCACAAAGTCTCCATTTTAGGTCACAACGCTTCCTTTTTAGAGTCCGGAACGTTGGTTCCAGGGTTGAAAGCCTCCCTGTTCTGCTTCAAAGCGTCATTTAGAAGGTACAAGCCCTCATTTTTAGGGCGCAACGCCTCATTTTTTGGCCACGAATCCTCCTTTTTAGGGGTCAATACGTCCTTTTTGCTGTAAAATCCCTCACTTTTATGTTCCAGACATCTCATTTAGGGCACAAAGCCTTGTTTTGTGGTCCCAAAGCTTCCTCTTCAGAGTCCAAAGCTTTGATTCTGTGGTTGAATTCCTCGTTTTATAATCCAAACCCTCACGTTTATTGCACAAACCCTCATTTTTAGGGCCCAAACGCTCATTTTTATGCTGCAAATCATTTCACTGGAAAATGCCTCCTTTTTATGCTCCAAACGCCTCCTTTAGGGCACGATGTCTGAATGTTAGGTCCCAAAGATTTGGTTAAGAGCCCAAAGCTTGGAGTCTAGGGTTGAAAGCCTGCTTTTTACTCTACAAACCCTCCTGTTTAGGGTACAAACCCTCCTTTTTGGTGCACAAGCCCTCGCTGTTAGGGTGCAAACACTCACGTTAAGATTCCCAAGCTTCGAGTCCAGGGTTGAAATCCACATCTTTATGCTCCAAATGACCGTCTTTAGGCTTCAAATCCGACTTTAAATTCTGAAATCCCACTTTTTTACGCTCCAAACGCTACATTAAGGGCACAAAGTCTCCATTTTAGGTCACAACGCTTCCTTTTTAGAGTCCGGAACGTTGGTTCCAGGGTTGAAAGCCTCCCTGTTCTGCTTCAAAGCGTCATTTAGAAGGTACAAGCCCTCATTTTTAGGGCGCAACGCCTCATTTTTTGGCCGCGAATCCTCCTTTTTAGGGGTCAATACGTCCTTTTTGCTGTAAAATCCCTCACTTTTATGTTCCAGACATCTCATTTAGGGCACAAAGCCTTGTTTTGTGGTCCCAAAGCTTCCTCTTCAGAAGCCAAAGCTTTGATTCTGTGGTTGAATTCCTCGTTTTATAATCCAAACCCTCACGTTTATTGCACAAACCCTCATTTTTAGGGCCCAAACGCTCATTTTTATGCTGCAAATCATTTCACTGGAAAATGCCTCCTTTTTATGCTCCAAACGCCTCCTTTAGGGCACGATGTCTGAATGTTAGGTCCCAAGATTTGGTTAAGAGCCCAAAGCTTGGAGTCTAGGGTTGAAAGCCTGCTTTTTACTCTACAAACCCTCCTGTTTAGGGTACAAACCCTCCTTTTTGGTGCACAAGCCCTCGCTGTTAGGGTGCAAACACTCACGTTAAGATTCCCAAGCTTCGAGTCCAGGGTTGAAATCCACATCTTTATGCTCCAAACGACCGTCTTTAGGCTTCAAATCCGACTTTTAATTCTGAAATCCCACTTTTTTACGCTCCAAACGCTACATTAAGGGCACAAAGTCTCCATTTTAGGTGACAACGCTTCCTTTTTAGAGTCCGGAACGTTGGTTCCAGGGTTGAAAGCCTCCCTGTTCTGCTTCAAAGCGTCATTTAGAAGGTACAAGCCCTCATTTTTAGGGCACAACGCCTCATTTTTTGGCCGCGAATCCTCCTTTTTAGGGGTCAATACGTCCTTTTTGCTGTAAAATCCCTCACTTCTATGTTCCGGACATCTCATTTAGGGCACAAAGCCTTGTTTTGTGGTCCCAAAGCTTCCTCTTCAGAGTCCAAAGCTTTGATTCTGTGGTTGAATTCCTCGTTTTATAATCCAAACCCTCACGTTTATTGCACAAACCCTCATTTTTAGGGCCCAAACGCTCATTTTTATGCTGCAAATCATTTCACTGGAAAATGCCTCCTTTTTATGCTCCAAACGCCTCCTTTAGGGCACGATGTCTGAATGTTAGGTCCCAAAGATTTGGTTAAGAGCCCAAAGCTTGGAGTCTAGGGTTGAAAGCCTGCTTTTTACTCTACAAACCCTCCTGTTTAGGGTACAAACCCTCCTTTTTGGTGCACAAGCCCTCGCTGTTAGGGTGCAAACACTCACGTTAAGATTCCCAAGCTTCGAGTCCAGGGTTGAAATCCACATCTTTATGCTCCAAACGACCGTCTTTAGGCTTCAAATCCGACTTTTAATTCTGAAATCCCACTTTTTTACGCTCCAAACGCTACATTAAGGGCACAAAGTCTCCATTTTAGGTGACAACGCTTCCTTTTTAGAGTCCGGAACGTTGGTTCCAGGGTTGAAAGCCTCCCTGTTCTGCTTCAAAGCGTCATTTAGAAGGTACAAGCCCTCATTTTTAGGGCACAACGCCTCATTTTTTGGCCGCGAATCCTCCTTTTTAGGGGTCAATACGTCCTTTTTGCTGTAAAATCCCTCACTTCTATGTTCCGGACATCTCATTTAGGGCACAAAGCCTTGTTTTGTGGTCCCAAAGCTTCCTCTTCAGAGTCCAAAGCTTTGATTCTGTGGTTGAATTCCTCGTTTTATAATCCAAACCCTCACGTTTATTGCACAAACCCTCATTTTTAGGGCCCAAACGCTCATTTTTATGCTGCAAATCATTTCACTGGAAAATGCCTCCTTTTTATGCTCCAAACGCCTCCTTTAGGGCACGATGTCTGAATGTTAGGTCCCAAAGATTTGGTTAAGAGCCCAAAGCTTGGAGTCTAGGGTTGAAAGCCTGCTTTTTACTCTACAAACCCTCCTGTTTAGGGTACAAACCCTCCTTTTTGGTGCACAAGCCCTCGCTGTTAGGGTGCAAACACTCCTGTTAAGATTCCCAAGCTTCGAGTCCAGGGTTGAAATCCACATCTTTATGCTCCAAACGACCGTCTTTAGGCTTCAAATCCGACTTTTAATTCTGAAATCCCACTTTTTTACGCTCCAAACGCTACATTAAGGGCACAAAGTCTCCATTTTAGGTCACAACGCTTCCTTTTTAGAGTCCGGAACGTTGGTTCCACGGTTGAAAGCCTCCCTGTTCTGCTTCAAAGCGTCATTTAGAAGGTACAAGCCCTCATTTTTAGGGCGCAACGCCTCATTTTTTGGCCGCGAATCCTCCTTTTTATTGGTCAATACGTCCTTTTTGCTGTAAAATCCCTCACTTTTATGTTCCAGACATCTCATTTAGGGCACAAAGCCTTGTTTTGTGGTCCCAAAGCTTCCTCTTCAGAGTCCAGAGCTTTGATTCTGTGGTTGAATTCCTCGTTTTATAATCCAAACCCTCACGTTTATTGCACAAACCCTCATTTTTAGGGCCCAAACGCTCATTTTTATGCTGCAAATCATTTCACTGGAAAATGCCTCCTTTTTATGCTCCAAACGCCTCCTTTAGGGCACGATGTCTGAATGTTAGGTCCCAAAGATTTGGTTAAGAGCCCAAAGCTTGGAGTCTAGGGTTGAAAGCCTGCTTTTTACTCTACAAACCCTCCTGTTTAGGGTACAAACCCTCCTTTTTGGTGCACAAGCCCTCGCTGTTAGGGTGCAAACACTCACGTTAAGATTCCCAAGCTTCGAGTCCAGGGTTGAAATCCACATCTTTATGCTCCAAACGACCGTCTTTAGGCTTCAAATCCGACTTTTAATTCTGAAATCCCACTTTTTTACGCTCCAAACGCTACATTAAGGGCACAAAGTCTCCATTTTAGGTCACAACGCTTCCTTTTTAGAGTCCGGAACGTTGGTTCCAGGGTTGAAAGCCTCCCTGTTCTGCTTCAAAGCGTCATTTAGAAGGTACAAGCCCTCATTTTTAGGGCGCAACGCCTCATTTTTTGGCCGCGAATCCTCCTTTTTAGGGGTCAATACGTCCTTTTTGCTGTAAAATCCCTCACTTCTATGTTCCGGACATCTCATTTAGGGCACAAAGCCTTGTTTTGTGGTCCCAAAGCTTCCTCTTCAGAGTCCAGAGCTTTGATTCTGTGGTTGAATTCCTCGTTTTATAATCCAAACCCTCACGTTTATTGCACAAACCCTCATTTTTAGGGCCCAAACGCTCATTTTTATGCTGCAAATCATTTCACTGGAAAATGCCTCCTTTTTATGCTCCAAACGCCTCCTTTAGGGCACGATGTCTGAATGTTAGGTCCCAAGATTTGGTTAAGAGCCCAAAGCTTGGAGTCTAGGGTTGAAAGCCTGCTTTTTACTCTACAAACCCTCCTTTGTAGGGTACAAACCCTCCTTTTTGGTGCACAAGCCCTCGCTGTTAGGGTGCAAACACTCCTGTTAAGATTCCCAAGCTTCGAGTCCAGGGTTGAAATCCACATCTTTATGCTCCAAACGACCGTCTTTAGGCTTCAAATCCGACTTTTAATTCTGAAATCCCACTTTTTTACGCTCCAAACGCTACATTAAGGGCACAAAGTCTCCATTTTAGGTCACAACGCTTCCTTTTTAGAGTCCGGAACGTTGGTTCCAGGGTTGAAAGCCTCCCTGTTCTGCTTCAAAGCGTCATTTAGAAGGTACAAGCCCTCATTTTTAGGGCGCAACGCCTCATTTTTTGGCCGCGAATCCTCCTTTTTAGGGGTCAATACGTCCTTTTTGCTGTAAAATCCCTCACTTTTATGTTCCAGACATCTCTTTTAGGGCACAAAGCCTTGTTTTGTGGTCCCAAAGCTTCCTCTTCAGAGTCCAAAGCTTTGATTCTGTGGTTGAATTCCTCGTTTTATAATCCAAACCCTCACGTTTATTGCACAAACCCTCATTTTTAGGGCCCAAACGCTCATTTTTATGCTGCAAATCATTTCACTGGAAAATGCCTCCTTTTTGTGCTCCAAACGCCTCCTTTAGGGCACGATGTCTGAATGTTAGGTCCCAAAGATTTGGTTAAGAGCCCAAAGCTTGGAGTCTACGGTTGAAAGCCTGCTTTTTACTCTACAAACCCTCCTGTTTAGGGTACAAACCCTCCTTTTTGGTGCACAAGCCCTCGCTGTTAGGGTGCAAACACTCACGTTAAGATTCCCAAGCTTCGAGTCCAGGGTTGAAATCCACATCTTTATGCTCCAAACGACCGTCTTTGGGCTTCAAATCCGACTTTTAATTCTGAAATCCCACTTTTTTACGCTCCAAACGCTACATTAAGGGCACAAAGTCTCCATTTTAGGTCACAACGCTTCCTTTTTAGAGTCCGGAACGTTGGTTCCAGGGTTGAAAGCCTCCCTGTTCTGCTTCAAAGCGTCATTTAGAAGGTACAAGCCCTCATTTTTAGGGTGCAACGCCTCATTTTTTGGCCGCGAATCCTCCTTTTTAGGGGTCAATACGTCCTTTTTGCTGTAAAATCCCTCACTTCTATGTTCCGGACATCTCATTTAGGGCACAAAGCCTTGTTTTGTGGTCCCAAAGCTTCCTCTTCAGAGTCCAGAGCTTTGATTCTGTGGTTGAATTCCTCGTTTTATAATCCAAACCCTCACGTTTATTGCACAAACCCTCATTTTTAGGGCCCAAACGCTCATTTTTATGCTGCAAATCATTTCACTGGAAAATGCCTCCTTTTTATGCTCCAAACGCCTCCTTTAGGGCACGATGTCTGAATGTTAGGTCCCAAAGATTTGGTTAAGAGCCCAAAGCTTGGAGTCTAGGGTTGAAAGCCTGCTTTTTACTCTACAAACCCTCCTGTTTAGGGTACAAACCCTCCTTTTTGGTGCACAAGCCCTCGCTGTTAGGGTGCAAACACTCACGTTAAGATTCCCAAGCTTCGAGTCCAGGGTTGAAATCCACATCTTTATGCTCCAAATGACCGTCTTTAGGCTTCAAATCCGACTTTAAATTCTGAAATCCCACTTTTTTACGCTCCAAACGCTACATTAAGGGCACAAAGTCTCCATTTTAGGTCACAACGCTTCCTTTTTAGAGTCCGGAACGTTGGTTCCAGGGTTGAAAGCCTCCCTGTTCTGCTTCAAAGCGTCATTTAGAAGGTACAAGCCCTCATTTTTAGGGCGCAACGCCTCATTTTTTGGCCGCGAATCCTCCTTTTTAGGGGTCAATACGTCCTTTTTGCTGTAAAATCCCTCACTTTTATGTTCCAGACATCTCATTTAGGGCACAAAGCCTTGTTTTGTGGTCCCAAAGCTTCCTCTTCAGAAGCCAAAGCTTTGATTCTGTGGTTGAATTCCTCGTTTTATAATCCAAACCCTCACGTTTATTGCACAAACCCTCATTTTTAGGGCCCAAACGCTCATTTTTATGCTGCAAATCATTTCACTGGAAAATGCCTCCTTTTTATGCTCCAAACGCCTCCTTTAGGGCACGATGTCTGAATGTTAGGTCCCAAGATTTGGTTAAGAGCCCAAAGCTTGGAGTCTAGGGTTGAAAGCCTGCTTTTTACTCTACAAACCCTCCTGTTTAGGGTACAAACCCTCCTTTTTGGTGCACAAGCCCTCGCTGTTAGGGTGCAAACACTCACGTTAAGATTCCCAAGCTTCGAGTCCAGGGTTGAAATCCACATCTTTATGCTCCAAACGACCGTCTTTAGGCTTCAAATCCGACTTTTAATTCTGAAATCCCACTTTTTTACGCTCCAAACGCTACATTAAGGGCACAAAGTCTCCATTTTAGGTCACAACGCTTCCTTTTTAGAGTCCGGAACGTTGGTTCCAGGGTTGAAAGCCTCCCTGTTCTGCTTCAAAGCGTCATTTAGAAGGTACAAGCCCTCATTTTTAGGGCACAACGCCTCATTTTTTGGCCGCGAATCCTCCTTTTTAGGGGTCAATACGTCCTTTTTGCTGTAAAATCCCTCACTTCTATGTTCCGGACATCTCATTTAGGGCACAAAGCCTTGTTTTGTGGTCCCAAAGCTTCCTCTTCAGAGTCCAAAGCTTTGATTCTGTGGTTGAATTCCTCGTTTTATAATCCAAACCCTCACGTTTATTGCACAAACCCTCATTTTTAGGGCCCAAACGCTCATTTTTATGCTGCAAATCATTTCACTGGAAAATGCCTCCTTTTTATGCTCCAAACGCCTCCTTTAGGGCACGATGTCTGAATGTTAGGTCCCAAAGATTTGGTTAAGAGCCCAAAGCTTGGAGTCTAGGGTTGAAAGCCTGCTTTTTACTCTACAAACCCTCCTTTGTAGGGTACAAACCCTCCTTTTTGGTGCACAAGCCCTCGCTGTTAGGGTGCAAACACTCACGTTAAGATTCCCAAGCTTCGAGTCCAGGGTTGAAATCCACATCTTTATGCTCCAAACGACCGTCTTTGGGCTTCAAATCCGACTTTTAATTCTGAAATCCCACTTTTTTACGCTCCAAACGCTACATTAAGGGCACAAAGTCTCCATTTTAGGTCACAACGCTTCCTTTTTAGAGTCCGGAACGTTGGTTCCAGGGTTGAAAGCCTCCCTGTTCTGCTTCAAAGCGTCATTTAGAAGGTACAAGCCCTCATTTTTAGGGCGCAACGCCTCATTTTTTGGCCACGAATCCTCCTTTTTAGGGGTCAATACGTCCTTTTTGCTGTAAAATCCCTCACTTTTATGTTCCAGACATCTCATTTAGGGCACAAAGCCTTGTTTTGTGGTCCCAAAGCTTCCTCTTCAGAGTCCAAAGCTTTGATTCTGTGGTTGAATTCCTCGTTTTATAATCCAAACCCTCACGTTTATTGCACAAACCCTCATTTTTAGGGCCCAAACGCTCATTTTTATGCTGCAAATCATTTCACTGGAAAATGCCTCCTTTTTATGCTCCAAACGCCTCCTTTAGGGCACGATGTCTGAATGTTAGGTCCCAAAGATTTGGTTAAGAGCCCAAAGCTTGGAGTCTAGGGTTGAAAGCCTGCTTTTTACTCTACAAACCCTCCTGTTTAGGGTACAAACCCTCCTTTTTGGTGCACAAGCCCTCGCTGTTAGGGTGCAAACACTCACGTTAAGATTCCCAAGCTTCGAGTCCAGGGTTGAAATCCACATCTTTATGCTCCAAATGACCGTCTTTAGGCTTCAAATCCGACTTTAAATTCTGAAATCCCACTTTTTTACGCTCCAAACGCTACATTAAGGGCACAAAGTCTCCATTTTAGGTCACAACGCTTCCTTTTTAGAGTCCGGAACGTTGGTTCCAGGGTTGAAAGCCTCCCTGTTCTGCTTCAAAGCGTCATTTAGAAGGTACAAGCCCTCATTTTTAGGGCGCAACGCCTCATTTTTTGGCCGCGAATCCTCCTTTTTAGGGGTCAATACGTCCTTTTTGCTGTAAAATCCCTCACTTTTATGTTCCAGACATCTCATTTAGGGCACAAAGCCTTGTTTTGTGGTCCCAAAGCTTCCTCTTCAGAAGCCAAAGCTTTGATTCTGTGGTTGAATTCCTCGTTTTATAATCCAAACCCTCACGTTTATTGCACAAACCCTCATTTTTAGGGCCCAAACGCTCATTTTTATGCTGCAAATCATTTCACTGGAAAATGCCTCCTTTTTATGCTCCAAACGCCTCCTTTAGGGCACGATGTCTGAATGTTAGGTCCCAAGATTTGGTTAAGAGCCCAAAGCTTGGAGTCTAGGGTTGAAAGCCTGCTTTTTACTCTACAAACCCTCCTGTTTAGGGTACAAACCCTCCTTTTTGGTGCACAAGCCCTCGCTGTTAGGGTGCAAACACTCACGTTAAGATTCCCAAGCTTCGAGTCCAGGGTTGAAATCCACATCTTTATGCTCCAAACGACCGTCTTTAGGCTTCAAATCCGACTTTTAATTCTGAAATCCCACTTTTTTACGCTCCAAACGCTACATTAAGGGCACAAAGTCTCCATTTTAGGTGACAACGCTTCCTTTTTAGAGTCCGGAACGTTGGTTCCAGGGTTGAAAGCCTCCCTGTTCTGCTTCAAAGCGTCATTTAGAAGGTACAAGCCCTCATTTTTAGGGCACAACGCCTCATTTTTTGGCCGCGAATCCTCCTTTTTAGGGGTCAATACGTCCTTTTTGCTGTAAAATCCCTCACTTCTATGTTCCGGACATCTCATTTAGGGCACAAAGCCTTGTTTTGTGGTCCCAAAGCTTCCTCTTCAGAGTCCAAAGCTTTGATTCTGTGGTTGAATTCCTCGTTTTATAATCCAAACCCTCACGTTTATTGCACAAACCCTCATTTTTAGGGCCCAAACGCTCATTTTTATGCTGCAAATCATTTCACTGGAAAATGCCTCCTTTTTATGCTCCAAACGCCTCCTTTAGGGCACGATGTCTGAATGTTAGGTCCCAAAGATTTGGTTAAGAGCCCAAAGCTTGGAGTCTAGGGTTGAAAGCCTGCTTTTTACTCTACAAACCCTCCTGTTTAGGGTACAAACCCTCCTTTTTGGTGCACAAGCCCTCGCTGTTAGGGTGCAAACACTCACGTTAAGATTCCCAAGCTTCGAGTCCAGGGTTGAAATCCACATCTTTATGCTCCAAACGACCGTCTTTAGGCTTCAAATCCGACTTTTAATTCTGAAATCCCACTTTTTTACGCTCCAAACGCTACATTAAGGGCACAAAGTCTCCATTTTAGGTGACAACGCTTCCTTTTTAGAGTCCGGAACGTTGGTTCCAGGGTTGAAAGCCTCCCTGTTCTGCTTCAAAGCGTCATTTAGAAGGTACAAGCCCTCATTTTTAGGGCACAACGCCTCATTTTTTGGCCGCGAATCCTCCTTTTTAGGGGTCAATACGTCCTTTTTGCTGTAAAATCCCTCACTTCTATGTTCCGGACATCTCATTTAGGGCACAAAGCCTTGTTTTGTGGTCCCAAAGCTTCCTCTTCAGAGTCCAAAGCTTTGATTCTGTGGTTGAATTCCTCGTTTTATAATCCAAACCCTCACGTTTATTGCACAAACCCTCATTTTTAGGGCCCAAACGCTCATTTTTATGCTGCAAATCATTTCACTGGAAAATGCCTCCTTTTTATGCTCCAAACGCCTCCTTTAGGGCACGATGTCTGAATGTTAGGTCCCAAAGATTTGGTTAAGAGCCCAAAGCTTGGAGTCTAGGGTTGAAAGCCTGCTTTTTACTCTACAAACCCTCCTGTTTAGGGTACAAACCCTCCTTTTTGGTGCACAAGCCCTCGCTGTTAGGGTGCAAACACTCCTGTTAAGATTCCCAAGCTTCGAGTCCAGGGTTGAAATCCACATCTTTATGCTCCAAACGACCGTCTTTAGGCTTCAAATCCGACTTTTAATTCTGAAATCCCACTTTTTTACGCTCCAAACGCTACATTAAGGGCACAAAGTCTCCATTTTAGGTCACAACGCTTCCTTTTTAGAGTCCGGAACGTTGGTTCCACGGTTGAAAGCCTCCCTGTTCTGCTTCAAAGCGTCATTTAGAAGGTACAAGCCCTCATTTTTAGGGCGCAACGCCTCATTTTTTGGCCGCGAATCCTCCTTTTTATTGGTCAATACGTCCTTTTTGCTGTAAAATCCCTCACTTTTATGTTCCAGACATCTCATTTAGGGCACAAAGCCTTGTTTTGTGGTCCCAAAGCTTCCTCTTCAGAGTCCAGAGCTTTGATTCTGTGGTTGAATTCCTCGTTTTATAATCCAAACCCTCACGTTTATTGCACAAACCCTCATTTTTAGGGCCCAAACGCTCATTTTTATGCTGCAAATCATTTCACTGGAAAATGCCTCCTTTTTATGCTCCAAACGCCTCCTTTAGGGCACGATGTCTGAATGTTAGGTCCCAAAGATTTGGTTAAGAGCCCAAAGCTTGGAGTCTAGGGTTGAAAGCCTGCTTTTTACTCTACAAACCCTCCTGTTTAGGGTACAAACCCTCCTTTTTGGTGCACAAGCCCTCGCTGTTAGGGTGCAAACACTCACGTTAAGATTCCCAAGCTTCGAGTCCAGGGTTGAAATCCACATCTTTATGCTCCAAACGACCGTCTTTAGGCTTCAAATCCGACTTTTAATTCTGAAATCCCACTTTTTTACGCTCCAAACGCTACATTAAGGGCACAAAGTCTCCATTTTAGGTCACAACGCTTCCTTTTTAGAGTCCGGAACGTTGGTTCCAGGGTTGAAAGCCTCCCTGTTCTGCTTCAAAGCGTCATTTAGAAGGTACAAGCCCTCATTTTTAGGGCGCAACGCCTCATTTTTTGGCCGCGAATCCTCCTTTTTAGGGGTCAATACGTCCTTTTTGCTGTAAAATCCCTCACTTCTATGTTCCGGACATCTCATTTAGGGCACAAAGCCTTGTTTTGTGGTCCCAAAGCTTCCTCTTCAGAGTCCAGAGCTTTGATTCTGTGGTTGAATTCCTCGTTTTATAATCCAAACCCTCACGTTTATTGCACAAACCCTCATTTTTAGGGCCCAAACGCTCATTTTTATGCTGCAAATCATTTCACTGGAAAATGCCTCCTTTTTATGCTCCAAACGCCTCCTTTAGGGCACGATGTCTGAATGTTAGGTCCCAAGATTTGGTTAAGAGCCCAAAGCTTGGAGTCTAGGGTTGAAAGCCTGCTTTTTACTCTACAAACCCTCCTTTGTAGGGTACAAACCCTCCTTTTTGGTGCACAAGCCCTCGCTGTTAGGGTGCAAACACTCCTGTTAAGATTCCCAAGCTTCGAGTCCAGGGTTGAAATCCACATCTTTATGCTCCAAACGACCGTCTTTAGGCTTCAAATCCGACTTTTAATTCTGAAATCCCACTTTTTTACGCTCCAAACGCTACATTAAGGGCACAAAGTCTCCATTTTAGGTCACAACGCTTCCTTTTTAGAGTCCGGAACGTTGGTTCCAGGGTTGAAAGCCTCCCTGTTCTGCTTCAAAGCGTCATTTAGAAGGTACAAGCCCTCATTTTTAGGGCGCAACGCCTCATTTTTTGGCCGCGAATCCTCCTTTTTAGGGGTCAATACGTCCTTTTTGCTGTAAAATCCCTCACTTTTATGTTCCAGACATCTCTTTTAGGGCACAAAGCCTTGTTTTGTGGTCCCAAAGCTTCCTCTTCAGAGTCCAAAGCTTTGATTCTGTGGTTGAATTCCTCGTTTTATAATCCAAACCCTCACGTTTATTGCACAAACCCTCATTTTTAGGGCCCAAACGCTCATTTTTATGCTGCAAATCATTTCACTGGAAAATGCCTCCTTTTTGTGCTCCAAACGCCTCCTTTAGGGCACGATGTCTGAATGTTAGGTCCCAAAGATTTGGTTAAGAGCCCAAAGCTTGGAGTCTACGGTTGAAAGCCTGCTTTTTACTCTACAAACCCTCCTGTTTAGGGTACAAACCCTCCTTTTTGGTGCACAAGCCCTCGCTGTTAGGGTGCAAACACTCACGTTAAGATTCCCAAGCTTCGAGTCCAGGGTTGAAATCCACATCTTTATGCTCCAAACGACCGTCTTTGGGCTTCAAATCCGACTTTTAATTCTGAAATCCCACTTTTTTACGCTCCAAACGCTACATTAAGGGCACAAAGTCTCCATTTTAGGTCACAACGCTTCCTTTTTAGAGTCCGGAACGTTGGTTCCAGGGTTGAAAGCCTCCCTGTTCTGCTTCAAAGCGTCATTTAGAAGGTACAAGCCCTCATTTTTAGGGTGCAACGCCTCATTTTTTGGCCGCGAATCCTCCTTTTTAGGGGTCAATACGTCCTTTTTGCTGTAAAATCCCTCACTTCTATGTTCCGGACATCTCATTTAGGGCACAAAGCCTTGTTTTGTGGTCCCAAAGCTTCCTCTTCAGAGTCCAAAGCTTTGATTCTGTGGTTGAATTCCTCGTTTTATAATCCAAACCCTCACGTTTATTGCACAAACCCTCATTTTTAGGCCCAAACGCTCATTTTTATGCTGCAAATCATTTCACTGGAAAATGCCTCCTTTTTATGCTCCAAACGCCTCCTTTAGGGCACGATGTCTGAATGTTAGGTCCCAAAGATTTGGTTAAGAGCCCAAAGCTTGGAGTCTAGGGTTGAAAGCCTGCTTTTTACCCTACAAACCCTCCTGTTTAGGGTACAAACCCTCCTTTTTGGTGCACAAGCCCTCGCTGTTAGGGTGCAAACACTCCTGTTAAGATTCCCAAGCTTCGAGTCCAGGGTTGAAATCCACATCTTTATGCTCCAAACGACCGTCTTTAGGCTTCAAATCCGACTTTTAATTCTGAAATCCCACTTTTTTACGCTCCAAACGCTACATTAAGGGCACAAAGTCTCCATTTTAGGTCACAACGCTTCCTTTTTAGAGTCCGGAACGTTGGTTCCAGGGTTGAAAGCCTCCCTGTTCTGCTTCAAAGCGTCATTTAGAAGGTACAAGCCCTCATTTTTAGCGCACAACGCCTCATTTTTTGGCCGCGAATCCTCCTTTTTAGGGGTCAATGCGTCCTTTTTGCTGTAAAATCCCTCACTTTTATGTTCCGGACATCTCATTTAGGGCACAAAGCCTTGTTTTGTGGTCCCAAAGCTTCCTCTTCAGAGTCCAAAGCTTTGATTCTGTGGTTGAATTCCTCGTTTTATAATCCAAACCCTCACGTTTATTGCACAAACCCTCATTTTTAGGCCCAAACGCTCATTTTTATGCTGCAAATCATTTCACTGGAAAATGCCTCCTTTTTATGCTCCAAACGCCTCCTTTAGGGCACGATGTCTGAATGTTAGGTCCCAAAGATTTGGTTAAGAGCCCAAAGCTTGGAGTCTACGGTTGAAAGCCTGCTTTTTACTCTACAAACCCTCCTGTTTAGGGTACAAACCCTCCTTTTTGGTGCACAAGCCCTCGCTGTTAGGGTGCAAACACTCACGTTAAGATTCCCACGCTTCGAGTCCAGGGTTGAAATCCACATCTTTATGCTCCAAACGACCGTCTTTGGGCTTCAAATCCGACTTTTAATTCTGAAATCCCACTTTTTTACGCTCCAAACGCTACATTAAGGGCACAAAGTCTCCATTTTAGGTCACAACGCTTCCTTTTTAGAGTCCGGAACGTTGGTTCCAGGGTTGAAAGCCTCCCTGTTCTGCTTCAAAGCGTCATTTAGAAGGTACAAGCCCTCATTTTTAGGGTGCAACGCCTCATTTTTTGGCCGCGAATCCTCCTTTTTAGGGGTCAATACGTCCTTTTTGCTGTAAAATCCCTCACTTCTATGTTCCGGACATCTCATTTAGGGCACAAAGCCTTGTTTTGTGGTCCCAAAGCTTCCTCTTCAGAGTCCAAAGCTTTGATTCTGTGGTTGAATTCCTCGTTTTATAATCCAAACCCTCACGTTTATTGCACAAACCCTCATTTTTAGGCCCAAACGCTCATTTTTATGCTGCAAATCATTTCACTGGAAAATGCCTCCTTTTTATGCTCCAAACGCCTCCTTTAGGGCACGATGTCTGAATGTTAGGTCCCAAAGATTTGGTTAAGAGCCCAAAGCTTGGAGTCTAGGGTTGAAAGCCTGCTTTTTACTCTACAAACCCTCCTGTTTAGGGTACAAACCCTCCTTTTTGGTGCACAAGCCCTCGCTGTTAGGGTGCAAACACTCCTGTTAAGATTCCCAAGCTTCGAGTCCAGGGTTGAAATCCACATCTTTATGCTCCAAACGACCGTCTTTAGGCTTCAAATCCGACTTTTAATTCTGAAATCCCACTTTTTTACGCTCCAAACGCTACATTAAGGGCACAAAGTCTCCATTTTAGGTCACAACGCTTCCTTTTTAGAGTCCGGAACGTTGGTTCCAGGGTTGAAAGCCTCCCTGTTCTGCTTCAAAGCGTCATTTAGAAGGTACAAGCCCTCATTTTTAGGGCGCAACGCCTCATTTTTTGGCCGCGAATCCTCCTTTTTAGGGGTCAATACGTCCTTTTTGCTGTAAAATCCCTCACTTCTATGTTCCGGACATCTCATTTAGGGCACAAAGCCTTGTTTTGTGGTCCCAAAGCTTCCTCTTCAGAGTCCAGAGCTTTGATTCTGTGGTTGAATTCCTCGTTTTATAATCCAAACCCTCACGTTTATTGCACAAACCCTCATTTTTAGGCCCAAACGCTCATTTTTATGCTGCAAATCATTTCACTGGAAAATGCCTCCTTTTTATGCTCCAAACGCCTCCTTTAGGGCACGATGTCTGAATGTTAGGTCCCAAAGATTTGGTTAAGAGCCCAAAGCTTGGAGTCTAGGGTTGAAAGCCTGCTTTTTACTCTACAAACCCTCCTGTTTAGGGTACAAACCCTCCTTTTTGGTGCACAAGCCCTCGCTGTTAGGGTGCAAACACTCACGTTAAGATTCCCAAGCTTCGAGTCCAGGGTTGATATCCACATCTTTATGCTCCAAACGACCGTCTTTAGGCTTCAAATCCGACTTTTAATTCTGAAATCCCACTTTTTTACGCTCCAAACGCTACATTAAGGGCACAAAGTCTCCATTTTAGGTGACAACGCTTCCTTTTTAGAGTCCGGAACGTTGGTTCCAGGGTTGAAAGCCTCCCTGTTCTGCTTCAAAGCGTCATTTAGAAGGTACAAGCCCTCATTTTTAGGGCACAACGCCTCATTTTTTGGCCGCGAATCCTCCTTTTTAGGGGTCAATACGTCCTTTTTGCTGTAAAATCCCTCACTTCTATGTTCCGGACATCTCATTTAGGGCACAAAGCCTTGTTTTGTGGTCCCAAAGCTTCCTCTTCAGAGTCCAAAGCTTTGATTCTGTGGTTGAATTCCTCGTTTTATAATCCAAACCCTCACGTTTATTGCACAAACCCTCATTTTTAGGCCCAAACGCTCATTTTTATGCTGCAAATCATTTCACTGGAAAATGCCTCCTTTTTATGCTCCAAACGCCTCCTTTAGGGCACGATGTCTGAATGTTAGGTCCCAAGATTTGGTTAAGAGCCCAAAGCTTGGAGTCTAGGGTTGAAAGCCTGCTTTTTACTCTACAAACCCTCCTGTTTAGGGTACAAACCCTCCTTTTTGGTGCACAAGCCCTCGCTGTTAGGGTGCAAACACTCACGTTAAGATTCCCAAGCTTCGAGTCCAGGGTTGAAATCCACATCTTTATGCTCCAAACGACCGTCTTTAGGCTTCAAATCCGACTTTTAATTCTGAAATCCCACTTTTTTATGCTCCAAACGCTACATTAAGGGCACAAAGTCTCCATTTTGGGTCACAACGCTTCCTTTTTAGAGTCCGGAACGTTGGTTCCAGGGTTGAAAGCCTCCCTGTTCTGCTTCAAAGCGTCATTTAGAAGGTACAAGCCCTCATTTTTAGGGCACAACGCCTCATTTTTTGGCCGCGAATCCTCCTTTTTAGGGGTCAATACGTCCTTTTTGCTGTAAAATCCCTCACTTCTATGTTCCGGACATCTCATTTAGGGCACAAAGCCTTGTTTTGTGGTCCCAAAGCTTCCTCTTCAGAGTCCAAAGCTTTGATTCTGTGGTTGAATTCCTCGTTTTATAATCCAAACCCTCACGTTTATTGCACAAACCCTCATTTTTAGGGCCCAAACGCTCATTTTTATGCTGCAAATCATTTCACTGGAAAATGCCTCCTTTTTATGCTCCAAACGCCTCCTTTAGGGCACGATGTCTGAATGTTAGGTCCCAAAGATTTGGTTAAGAGCCCAAAGCTTGGAGTCTAGGGTTGAAAGCCTGCTTTTTACTCTACAAACCCTCCTGTTTAGGGTACAAACCCTCCTTTTTGGTGCACAAGCCCTCGCTGTTAGGGTGCAAACACTCCTGTTAAGATTCCCAAGCTTCGAGTCCAGGGTTGAAATCCACATCTTTATGCTCCAAACGACCGTCTTTAGGCTTCAAATCCGACTTTTAATTCTGAAATCCCACTTTTTTACGCTCCAAACGCTACATTAAGGGCACAAAGTCTCCATTTTAGGTCACAACGCTTCCTTTTTAGAGTCCGGAACGTTGGTTCCACGGTTGAAAGCCTCCCTGTTCTGCTTCAAAGCGTCATTTAGAAGGTACAAGCCCTCATTTTTAGGGCGCAACGCCTCATTTTTTGGCCGCGAATCCTCCTTTTTATTGGTCAATACGTCCTTTTTGCTGTAAAATCCCTCACTTTTATGTTCCAGACATCTCATTTAGGGCACAAAGCCTTGTTTTGTGGTCCCAAAGCTTCCTCTTCAGAGTCCAGAGCTTTGATTCTGTGGTTGAATTCCTCGTTTTATAATCCAAACCCTCACGTTTATTGCACAAACCCTCATTTTTAGGGCCCAAACGCTCATTTTTATGCTGCAAATCATTTCACTGGAAAATGCCTCCTTTTTATGCTCCAAACGCCTCCTTTAGGGCACGATGTCTGAATGTTAGGTCCCAAAGATTTGGTTAAGAGCCCAAAGCTTGGAGTCTAGGGTTGAAAGCCTGCTTTTTACTCTACAAACCCTCCTGTTTAGGGTACAAACCCTCCTTTTTGGTGCACAAGCCCTCGCTGTTAGGGTGCAAACACTCACGTTAAGATTCCCAAGCTTCGAGTCCAGGGTTGAAATCCACATCTTTATGCTCCAAACGACCGTCTTTAGGCTTCAAATCCGACTTTTAATTCTGAAATCCCACTTTTTTACGCTCCAAACGCTACATTAAGGGCACAAAGTCTCCATTTTAGGTCACAACGCTTCCTTTTTAGAGTCCGGAACGTTGGTTCCAGGGTTGAAAGCCTCCCTGTTCTGCTTCAAAGCGTCATTTAGAAGGTACAAGCCCTCATTTTTAGGGCGCAACGCCTCATTTTTTGGCCGCGAATCCTCCTTTTTAGGGGTCAATACGTCCTTTTTGCTGTAAAATCCCTCACTTCTATGTTCCGGACATCTCATTTAGGGCACAAAGCCTTGTTTTGTGGTCCCAAAGCTTCCTCTTCAGAGTCCAGAGCTTTGATTCTGTGGTTGAATTCCTCGTTTTATAATCCAAACCCTCACGTTTATTGCACAAACCCTCATTTTTAGGGCCCAAACGCTCATTTTTATGCTGCAAATCATTTCACTGGAAAATGCCTCCTTTTTATGCTCCAAACGCCTCCTTTAGGGCACGATGTCTGAATGTTAGGTCCCAAGATTTGGTTAAGAGCCCAAAGCTTGGAGTCTAGGGTTGAAAGCCTGCTTTTTACTCTACAAACCCTCCTTTGTAGGGTACAAACCCTCCTTTTTGGTGCACAAGCCCTCGCTGTTAGGGTGCAAACACTCCTGTTAAGATTCCCAAGCTTCGAGTCCAGGGTTGAAATCCACATCTTTATGCTCCAAACGACCGTCTTTAGGCTTCAAATCCGACTTTTAATTCTGAAATCCCACTTTTTTACGCTCCAAACGCTACATTAAGGGCACAAAGTCTCCATTTTAGGTCACAACGCTTCCTTTTTAGAGTCCGGAACGTTGGTTCCAGGGTTGAAAGCCTCCCTGTTCTGCTTCAAAGCGTCATTTAGAAGGTACAAGCCCTCATTTTTAGGGCGCAACGCCTCATTTTTTGGCCGCGAATCCTCCTTTTTAGGGGTCAATACGTCCTTTTTGCTGTAAAATCCCTCACTTCTATGTTCCGGACATCTCTTTTAGGGCACAAAGCCTTGTTTTGTGGTCCCAAAGCTTCCTCTTCAGAGTCCAAAGCTTTGATTCTGTGGTTGAATTCCTCATTTTATAATCCAAACCCTCACGTTTATTGCACAAACCCTCATTTTTAGGCCCAAACGCTCATTTTTATGCTGCAAATCATTTCACTGGAAAATGCCTCCTTTTTATGCTCCAAACGCCTCCTTTAGGGCACGATGTCTGAATGTTAGGTCCCAAGATTTGGTTAAGAGCCCAAAGCTTTGAGTCTAGGGTTGAAAGCCTGCTTTTTACTCTACAAACCCTCCTGTTTAGGGTACAAACCCTCCTTTTTGGTGCACAAGCCCTCGCTGTTAGGGTGCAAACACTCACGTTAAGATTCCCAAGCTTCGAGTCCAGGGTTGAAATCCACATCTTTATGCTCCAAACGACCGTCTTTAGGCTTCAAATCCGACTTTTAATTCTGAAATCCCACTTTTTTACGCTCCAAACGCTACATTAAGGGCACAAAGTCTCCATTTTAGGTCACAACGCTTCCTTTTTAGAGTCCGGAACGTTGGTTCCAGGGTTGAAAGCCTCCCTGTTCTGCTTCAAAGCGTCATTTAGAAGGTACAAGCCCTCATTTTTAGGGCGCAACGCCTCATTTTTTGGCCGCGAATCCTCCTTTTTAGGGGTCAATACGTCCTTTTTACTGTAAAATCCCTCACTTTTATGTTCCAGACATCTCTTTTAGGGCACAAAGCCTTGTTTTGTGGTCCCAAAGCTTCCTCTTCAGAGTCCAAAGCTTTGATTCTGTGGTTGAATTCCTCGTTTTATAATCCAAACCCTCACGTTTATTGCACAAACCCTCATTTTTAGGGCCCAAACGCTCATTTTTATGCTGCAAATCATTTCACTGGAAAATGCCTCCTTTTTGTGCTCCAAACGCCTCCTTTAGGGCACGATGTCTGAATGTTAGGTCCCAAAGATTTGGTTAAGAGCCCAAAGCTTGGAGTCTACGGTTGAAAGCCTGCTTTTTACTCTACAAACCCTCCTGTTTAGGGTACAAACCCTCCTTTTTGGTGCACAAGCCCTCGCTGTTAGGGTGCAAACACTCACGTTAAGATTCCCAAGCTTCGAGTCCAGGGTTGAAATCCACATCTTTATGCTCCAAACGACCGTCTTTGGGCTTCAAATCCGACTTTTAATTCTGAAATCCCACTTTTTTACGCTCCAAACGCTACATTAAGGGCACAAAGTCTCCATTTTAGGTCACAACGCTTCCTTTTTAGAGTCCGGAACGTTGGTTCCAGGGTTGAAAGCCTCCCTGTTCTGCTTCAAAGCGTCATTTAGAAGGTACAAGCCCTCATTTTTAGGGCGCAACGCCTCATTTTTTGGCCGCGAATCCTCCTTTTTAGGGGTCAATACGTCCTTTTTGCTGTAAAATCCCTCACTTCTATGTTCCGGACATCTCATTTAGGGCACAAAGCCTTGTTTTGTGGTCCCAAAGCTTCCTCTTCAGAGTCCAAAGCTTTGATTCTGTGGTTGAATTCCTCGTTTTATAATCCAAACCCTCACGTTTATTGCACAAACCCTCATTTTTAGGCCCAAACGCTCATTTTTATGCTGCAAATCATTTCACTGGAAAATGCCTCCTTTTTATGCTCCAAACGCCTCCTTTAGGGCACGATGTCTGAATGTTAGGTCCCAAAGATTTGGTTAAGAGCCCAAAGCTTGGAGTCTAGGGTTGAAAGCCTGCTTTTTACTCTACAAACCCTCCTGTTTAGGGTACAAACCCTCCTTTTTGGTGCACAAGCCCTCGCTGTTAGGGTGCAAACACTCACGTTAAGATTCCCACGCTTCGAGTCCAGGGTTGAAATCCACATCTTTATGCTCCAAACGACCGTCTTTGGGCTTCAAATCCGACTTTTAATTCTGAAATCCCACTTTTTTACGCTCCAAACGCTACATTAAGGGCACAAAGTCTCCATTTTAGGTCACAACGCTTCCTTTTTAGAGTCCGGAACGTTGGTTCCAGGGTTGAAAGCCTCCCTGTTCTGCTTCAAAGCGTCATTTAGAAGGTACAAGCCCTCATTTTTAGGGTGCAACGCCTCATTTTTTGGCCGCGAATCCTCCTTTTTAGGGGTCAATACGTCCTTTTTGCTGTAAAATCCCTCACTTCTATGTTCCAGACATCTCATTTAGGGCACAAAGCCTTGTTTTGTGGTCCCAAAGCTTCCTCTTCAGAGTCCAAAGCTTTGATTCTGTGGTTGAATTCCTCGTTTTATAATCCAAACCCTCACGTTTATTGCACAAACCCTCATTTTTAGGCCCAAACGCTCATTTTTATGCTGCAAATCATTTCACTGGAAAATGCCTCCTTTTTATGCTCCAAACGCCTCCTTTAGGGCACGATGTCTGAATGTTAGGTCCCAAAGATTTGGTTAAGAGCCCAAAGCTTGGAGTCTAGGGTTGAAAGCCTGCTTTTTACTCTACAAACCCTCCTTTGTAGGGTACAAACCCTCCTTTTTGGTGCACAAGCCCTCGCTGTTAGGGTGCAAACACTCCTGTTAAGATTCCCAAGCTTCGAGTCCAGGGTTGAAATCCACATCTTTATGCTCCAAACGACCGTCTTTAGGCTTCAAATCCGACTTTTAATTCTGAAATCCCACTTTTTTACGCTCCAAACGCTACATTAAGGGCACAAAGTCTCCATTTTAGGTCACAACGCTTCCTTTTTAGAGTCCGGAACGTTGGTTCCAGGGTTGAAAGCCTCCCTGTTCTGCTTCAAAGCGTCATTTAGAAGGTACAAGCCCTCATTTTTAGGGCGCAACGCCTCATTTTTTGGCCGCGAATCCTCCTTTTTAGGGGTCAATACGTCCTTTTTGCTGTAAAATCCCTCACTTCTATGTTCCGGACATCTCTTTTAGGGCACAAAGCCTTGTTTTGTGGTCCCAAAGCTTCCTCTTCAGAGTCCAAAGCTTTGATTCTGTGGTTGAATTCCTCATTTTATAATCCAAACCCTCACGTTTATTGCACAAACCCTCATTTTTAGGCCCAAACGCTCATTTTTATGCTGCAAATCATTTCACTGGAAAATGCCTCCTTTTTATGCTCCAAACGCCTCCTTTAGGGCACGATGTCTGAATGTTAGGTCCCAAGATTTGGTTAAGAGCCCAAAGCTTTGAGTCTAGGGTTGAAAGCCTGCTTTTTACTCTACAAACCCTCCTGTTTAGGGTACAAACCCTCCTTTTTGGTGCACAAGCCCTCGCTGTTAGGGTGCAAACACTCACGTTAAGATTCCCAAGCTTCGAGTCCAGGGTTGAAATCCACATCTTTATGCTCCAAACGACCGTCTTTAGGCTTCAAATCCGACTTTTAATTCTGAAATCCCACTTTTTTACGCTCCAAACGCTACATTAAGGGCACAAAGTCTCCATTTTAGGTCACAACGCTTCCTTTTTAGAGTCCGGAACGTTGGTTCCAGGGTTGAAAGCCTCCCTGTTCTGCTTCAAAGCGTCATTTAGAAGGTACAAGCCCTCATTTTTAGGGCGCAACGCCTCATTTTTTGGCCGCGAATCCTCCTTTTTAGGGGTCAATACGTCCTTTTTACTGTAAAATCCCTCACTTTTATGTTCCAGACATCTCTTTTAGGGCACAAAGCCTTGTTTTGTGGTCCCAAAGCTTCCTCTTCAGAGTCCAAAGCTTTGATTCTGTGGTTGAATTCCTCGTTTTATAATCCAAACCCTCACGTTTATTGCACAAACCCTCATTTTTAGGGCCCAAACGCTCATTTTTATGCTGCAAATCATTTCACTGGAAAATGCCTCCTTTTTGTGCTCCAAACGCCTCCTTTAGGGCACGATGTCTGAATGTTAGGTCCCAAAGATTTGGTTAAGAGCCCAAAGCTTGGAGTCTACGGTTGAAAGCCTGCTTTTTACTCTACAAACCCTCCTGTTTAGGGTACAAACCCTCCTTTTTGGTGCACAAGCCCTCGCTGTTAGGGTGCAAACACTCACGTTAAGATTCCCAAGCTTCGAGTCCAGGGTTGAAATCCACATCTTTATGCTCCAAACGACCGTCTTTGGGCTTCAAATCCGACTTTTAATTCTGAAATCCCACTTTTTTACGCTCCAAACGCTACATTAAGGGCACAAAGTCTCCATTTTAGGTCACAACGCTTCCTTTTTAGAGTCCGGAACGTTGGTTCCAGGGTTGAAAGCCTCCCTGTTCTGCTTCAAAGCGTCATTTAGAAGGTACAAGCCCTCATTTTTAGGGCGCAACGCCTCATTTTTTGGCCGCGAATCCTCCTTTTTAGGGGTCAATACGTCCTTTTTGCTGTAAAATCCCTCACTTCTATGTTCCGGACATCTCATTTAGGGCACAAAGCCTTGTTTTGTGGTCCCAAAGCTTCCTCTTCAGAGTCCAAAGCTTTGATTCTGTGGTTGAATTCCTCGTTTTATAATCCAAACCCTCACGTTTATTGCACAAACCCTCATTTTTAGGCCCAAACGCTCATTTTTATGCTGCAAATCATTTCACTGGAAAATGCCTCCTTTTTATGCTCCAAACGCCTCCTTTAGGGCACGATGTCTGAATGTTAGGTCCCAAAGATTTGGTTAAGAGCCCAAAGCTTGGAGTCTAGGGTTGAAAGCCTGCTTTTTACTCTACAAACCCTCCTGTTTAGGGTACAAACCCTCCTTTTTGGTGCACAAGCCCTCGCTGTTAGGGTGCAAACACTCACGTTAAGATTCCCACGCTTCGAGTCCAGGGTTGAAATCCACATCTTTATGCTCCAAACGACCGTCTTTGGGCTTCAAATCCGACTTTTAATTCTGAAATCCCACTTTTTTACGCTCCAAACGCTACATTAAGGGCACAAAGTCTCCATTTTAGGTCACAACGCTTCCTTTTTAGAGTCCGGAACGTTGGTTCCAGGGTTGAAAGCCTCCCTGTTCTGCTTCAAAGCGTCATTTAGAAGGTACAAGCCCTCATTTTTAGGGTGCAACGCCTCATTTTTTGGCCGCGAATCCTCCTTTTTAGGGGTCAATACGTCCTTTTTGCTGTAAAATCCCTCACTTCTATGTTCCAGACATCTCATTTAGGGCACAAAGCCTTGTTTTGTGGTCCCAAAGCTTCCTCTTCAGAGTCCAAAGCTTTGATTCTGTGGTTGAATTCCTCGTTTTATAATCCAAACCCTCACGTTTATTGCACAAACCCTCATTTTTAGGCCCAAACGCTCATTTTTATGCTGCAAATCATTTCACTGGAAAATGCCTCCTTTTTATGCTCCAAACGCCTCCTTTAGGGCACGATGTCTGAATGTTAGGTCCCAAAGATTTGGTTAAGAGCCCAAAGCTTGGAGTCTAGGGTTGAAAGCCTGCTTTTTACTCTACAAACCCTCCTGTTTAGGGTACAAACCCTCCTTTTTGGTGCACAAGCCCTCGCTGTTAGGGTGCAAACACTCCTGTTAAGATTCCCAAGCTTCGAGTCCAGGGTTGAAATCCACATCTTTATGCTCCAAACGACCGTCTTTAGGCTTCAAATCCGACTTTTAATTCTGAAATCCCACTTTTTTACGCTCCAAACGCTACATTAAGGGCACAAAGTCTCCATTTTAGGTCACAACGCTTCCTTTTTAGAGTCCGGAACGTTGGTTCCAGGGTTGAAAGCCTCCCTGTTCTGCTTCAAAGCGTCATTTAGAAGGTACAAGCCCTCATTTTTAGGGCGCAACGCCTCATTTTTTGGCCGCGAATCCTCCTTTTTAGGGGTCAATACGTCCTTTTTGCTGTAAAATCCCTCACTTCTATGTTCCGGACATCTCATTTAGGGCACAAAGCCTTGTTTTGTGGTCCCAAAGCTTCCTCTTCAGAGTCCAAAGCTTTGATTCTGTGGTTGAATTCCTCGTTTTATAATCCAAACCCTCACGTTTATTGCACAAACCCTCATTTTTAGGGCCCAAACGCTCATTTTTATGCTGCAAATCATTTCACTGGAAAATGCCTCCTTTTTGTGCTCCAAACGCCTCCTTTAGGGCACGATGTCTGAATGTTAGGTCCCAAAGATTTGGTTAAGAGCCCAAAGCTTGGAGTCTACGGTTGAAAGCCTGCTTTTTACTCTACAAACCCTCCTGTTTAGGGTACAAACCCTCCTTTTTGGTGCACAAGCCCTCGCTGTTAGGGTGCAAACACTCACGTTAAGATTCCCAAGCTTCGAGTCCAGGGTTGAAATCCACATCTTTATGCTCCAAACGACCGTCTTTGGGCTTCAAATCCGACTTTTAATTCTGAAATCCCACTTTTTTACGCTCCAAACGCTACATTAAGGGCACAAAGTCTCCATTTTAGGTCACAACGCTTCCTTTTTAGAGTCCGGAACGTTGGTTCCAGGGTTGAAAGCCTCCCTGTTCTGCTTCAAAGCGTCATTTAGAAGGTACAAGCCCTCATTTTTAGGGCGCAACGCCTCATTTTTTGGCCGCGAATCCTCCTTTTTAGGGGTCAATACGTCCTTTTTGCTGTAAAATCCCTCACTTCTATGTTCCGGACATCTCATTTAGGGCACAAAGCCTTGTTTTGTGGTCCCAAAGCTTCCTCTTCAGAGTCCAAAGCTTTGATTCTGTGGTTGAATTCCTCGTTTTATAATCCAAACCCTCACGTTTATTGCACAAACCCTCATTTTTAGGCCCAAACGCTCATTTTTATGCTGCAAATCATTTCACTGGAAAATGCCTCCTTTTTATGCTCCAAACGCCTCCTTTAGGGCACGATGTCTGAATGTTAGGTCCCAAAGATTTGGTTAAGAGCCCAAAGCTTGGAGTCTAGGGTTGAAAGCCTGCTTTTTACTCTACAAACCCTCCTGTTTAGGGTACAAACCCTCCTTTTTGGTGCACAAGCCCTCGCTGTTAGGGTGCAAACACTCACGTTAAGATTCCCACGCTTCGAGTCCAGGGTTGAAATCCACATCTTTATGCTCCAAACGACCGTCTTTGGGCTTCAAATCCGACTTTTAATTCTGAAATCCCACTTTTTTACGCTCCAAACGCTACATTAAGGGCACAAAGTCTCCATTTTAGGTCACAACGCTTCCTTTTTAGAGTCCGGAACGTTGGTTCCAGGGTTGAAAGCCTCCCTGTTCTGCTTCAAAGCGTCATTTAGAAGGTACAAGCCCTCATTTTTAGGGTGCAACGCCTCATTTTTTGGCCGCGAATCCTCCTTTTTAGGGGTCAATACGTCCTTTTTGCTGTAAAATCCCTCACTTCTATGTTCCAGACATCTCATTTAGGGCACAAAGCCTTGTTTTGTGGTCCCAAAGCTTCCTCTTCAGAGTCCAAAGCTTTGATTCTGTGGTTGAATTCCTCGTTTTATAATCCAAACCCTCACGTTTATTGCACAAACCCTCATTTTTAGGCCCAAACGCTCATTTTTATGCTGCAAATCATTTCACTGGAAAATGCCTCCTTTTTATGCTCCAAACGCCTCCTTTAGGGCACGATGTCTGAATGTTAGGTCCCAAAGATTTGGTTAAGAGCCCAAATCTTGGAGTCTAGGGTTGAAAGCCTGCTTTTTACTCTACAAACCCTCCTGTTTAGGGTACAAACCCTCCTTTTTGGTGCACAAGCCCTCGCTGTTAGGGTGCAAACACTCCTGTTAAGATTCCCAAGCTTCGAGTCCAGGGTTGAAATCCACATCTTTATGCTCCAAACGACCGTCTTTAGGCTTCAAATCCGACTTTTAATTCTGAAATCCCACTTTTTTACGCTCCAAACGCTACATTAAGGGCACAAAGTCTCCATTTTAGGTCACAACGCTTCCTTTTTAGAGTCCGGAACGTTGGTTCCAGGGTTGAAAGCCTCCCTGTTCTGCTTCAAAGCGTCATTTAGAAGGTACAAGCCCTCATTTTTAGGGCACAACGCCTCATTTTTTGGCCGCGAATCCTCCTTTTTAGGGGTCAATACGTCCTTTTTGCTGTAAAATCCCTCACTTCTATGTTCCAGACATCTCATTTAGGGCACAAAGCCTTGTTTTGTGGTCCCAAAGCTTCCTCTTCAGAGTCCAGAGCTTTGATTCTGTGGTTGAATTCCTCGTTTTATAATCCAAACCCTCACGTTTATTGCACAAACCCTCATTTTTAGGCCCAAACGCTCATTTTTATGCTGCAAATCATTTCACTGGAAAATGCCTCCTTTTTATGCTCCAAACGCCTCCTTTAGGGCACGATGTCTGAATGTTAGGTCCCAAAGATTTGGTTAAGAGCCCAAAGCTTGGAGTCTAGGGTTGAAAGCCTGCTTTTTACTCTACAAACCCTCCTGTTTAGGGTACAAACCCTCCTTTTTGGTGCACAAGCCCTCGCTGTTAGGGTGCAAACACTCACGTTAAGATTCCCAAGCTTCGAGTCCAGGGTTGATATCCACATCTTTATGCTCCAAACGACCGTCTTTAGGCTTCAAATCCGACTTTTAATTCTGAAATCCCACTTTTTTACGCTCCAAACGCTACATTAAGGGCACAAAGTCTCCATTTTAGGTGACAACGCTTCCTTTTTAGAGTCCGGAACGTTGGTTCCAGGGTTGAAAGCCTCCCTGTTCTGCTTCAAAGCGTCATTTAGAAGGTACAAGCCCTCATTTTTAGGGCACAACGCCTCATTTTTTGGCCGCGAATCCTCCTTTTTAGGGGTCAATACGTCCTTTTTGCTGTAAAATCCCTCACTTCTATGTTCCGGACATCTCATTTAGGGCACAAAGCCTTGTTTTGTGGTCCCAAAGCTTCCTCTTCAGAGTCCAAAGCTTTGATTCTGTGGTTGAATTCCTCGTTTTATAATCCAAACCCTCACGTTTATTGCACAAACCCTCATTTTTAGGCCCAAACGCTCATTTTTATGCTGCAAATCATTTCACTGGAAAATGCCTCCTTTTTATGCTCCAAACGCCTCCTTTAGGGCACGATGTCTGAATGTTAGGTCCCAAGATTTGGTTAAGAGCCCAAAGCTTGGAGTCTAGGGTTGAAAGCCTGCTTTTTACTCTACAAACCCTCCTGTTTAGGGTACAAACCCTCCTTTTTGGTGCACAAGCCCTCGCTGTTAGGGTGCAAACACTCCTGTTAAGATTCCCAAGCTTCGAGTCCAGGGTTGAAATCCACATCTTTATGCTCCAAACGACCGTCTTTAGGCTTCAAATCCGACTTTTAATTCTGAAATCCCACTTTTTTACGCTCCAAACGCTACATTAAGGGCACAAAGTCTCCATTTTAGGTCACAACGCTTCCTTTTTAGCGTCCGGAACGTTGGTTCCAGGGTTGAAAGCCTCCCTGTTCCGCTTCAAAGCGTCATTTAGAAGGTACAAGCCCTCATTTTTAGGGCGCAACGCCTCATTTTTTGGCCGCGAATCCTCCTTTTTATTGGTCAATACGTCCTTTTTGCTGTAAAATCCCTCACTTTTATGTTCCAGACATCTCATTTAGGGCACAAAGCCTTGTTTTGTGGTCCCAAAGCTTCCTCTTCAGAGTCCAGAGCTTTGATTCTGTGGTTGAATTCCTCGTTTTATAATCCAAACCCTCACGTTTATTGCACAAACCCTCATTTTTAGGGCCCAAACGCTCATTTTTATGCTGCAAATCATTTCACTGGAAAATGCCTCCTTTTTATGCTCCAAACGCCTCCTTTAGGGCACGATGTCTGAATGTTAGGTCCCAAAGATTTGGTTAAGAGCCCAAAGCTTGGAGTCTAGGGTTGAAAGCCTGCTTTTTACTCTACAAACCCTCCTGTTTAGGGTACAAACCCTCCTTTTTGGTGCACAAGCCCTCGCTGTTAGGGTGCAAACACTCACGTTAAGATTCCCAAGCTTCGAGTCCAGGGTTGAAATCCACATCTTTATGCTCCAAACGACCGTCTTTAGGCTTCAAATCCGACTTTTAATTCTGAAATCCCACTTTTTTACGCTCCAAACGCTACATTAAGGGCACAAAGTCTCCATTTTAGGTCACAACGCTTCCTTTTTAGAGTCCGGAACGTTGGTTCCAGGGTTGAAAGCCTCCCTGTTCTGCTTCAAAGCGTCATTTAGAAGGTACAAGCCCTCATTTTTAGGGCGCAACGCCTCATTTTTTGGCCGCGAATCCTCCTTTTTAGGGGTCAATACGTCCTTTTTGCTGTAAAATCCCTCACTTCTATGTTCCGGACATCTCATTTAGGGCACAAAGCCTTATTTTGTGGTCCCAAAGCTTCCTCTTCAGAGTCCAGAGCTTTGATTCTGTGGTTGAATTCCTCGTTTTATAATCCAAACCCTCACGTTTATTGCACAAACCCTCATTTTTAGGCCCAAACGCTCATTTTTATGCTGCAAATCATTTCACTGGAAAATGCCTCCTTTTTATGCTCCAAACGCCTCCTTTAGGGCACGATGTCTGAATGTTAGGTCCCAAAGATTTGGTTAAGAGCCCAAAGCTTGGAGTCTAGGGTTGAAAGCCTGCTTTTTACTCTACAAACCCTCCTGTTTAGGGTACAAACCCTCCTTTTTGGTGCACAAGCCCTCGCTGTTAGGGTGCAAACACTCCTGTTAAGATTCCCAAGCTTCGAGTCCAGGGTTGAAATCCACATCTTTATGCTCCAAACGACCGTCTTTAGGCTTCAAATCCGACTTTTAATTCTGAAATCCCACTTTTTTACGCTCCAAACGCTACATTAAGGGCACAAAGTCTCCATTTTAGGTCACAACGCTTCCTTTTTAGAGTCCGGAACGTTGGTTCCAGGGTTGAAAGCCTCCCTGTTCTGCTTCAAAGCGTCATTTAGAAGGTACAAGCCCTCATTTTTAGGGCGCAACGCCTCATTTTTTGGCCGCGAATCCTCCTTTTTAGGGGTCAATGCGTCCTTTTTGCTGTAAAATCCCTCACTTTTATGTTCCGGACATCTCATTTAGGGCACAAAGCCTTGTTTTGTGGTCCCAAAGCTTCCTCTTCAGAGTCCAAAGCTTTGATTCTGTGGTTGAATTCCTCGTTTTATAATCCAAACCCTCACGTTTATTGCACAAACCCTCATTTTTAGGCCCAAACGCTCATTTTTATGCTGCAAATCATTTCACTGGAAAATGCCTCCTTTTTATGCTCCAAACGCCTCCTTTAGGGCACGATGTCTGAATGTTAGGTCCCAAAGATTTGGTTAAGAGCCCAAAGCTTGGAGTCTAGGGTTGAAAGCCTGCTTTTTACTCTACAAACCCTCCTGTTTAGGGTACAAACCCTCCTTTTTGGTGCACAAGCCCTCGCTGTTAGGGTGCAAACACTCACGTTAAGATTCCCAAGCTTCGAGTCCAGGGTTGAAATCCACATCTTTATGCTCCAAACGACCGTCTTTGGGCTTCAAATCCGACTTTTAATTCTGAAATCCCACTTTTTTACGCTCCAAACGCTACATTAAGGGCACAAAGTCTCCATTTTAGGTCACAACGCTTCCTTTTTAGAGTCCGGAACGTTGGTTCCAGGGTTGAAAGCCTCCCTGTTCTGCTTCAAAGCGTCATTTAGAAGGTACAAGCCCTCATTTTTAGGGTGCAACGCCTCATTTTTTGGCCGCGAATCCTCCTTTTTAGGGGTCAATACGTCCTTTTTGCTGTAAAATCCCTCACTTCTATGTTCCGGACATCTCATTTAGGGCACAAAGCCTTGTTTTGTGGTCCCAAAGCTTCCTCTTCAGAGTCCAAAGCTTTGATTCTGTGGTTGAATTCCTCGTTTTATAATCCAAACCCTCACGTTTATTGCACAAACCCTTATTTTTAGGCCCAAACGCTCATTTTTATGCTGCAAATCATTTCACTGGAAAATGCCTCCTTTTTATGCTCCAAACGCCTCCTTTAGGGCACGATGTCTGAATGTTAGGTCCCAAAGATTTGGTTAAGAGCCCAAAGCTTGGAGTCTAGGGTTGAAAGCCTGCTTTTTACTCTACAAACCCTCCTGTTTAGGGTACAAACCCTCCTTTTTGGTGCACAAGCCCTCGCTGTTAGGGTGCAAACACTCACGTTAAGATTCCCAAGCTTCGAGTCCAGGGTTGAAATCCACATCTTTATGCTCCAAACGACCGTCTTTAGGCTTCAAATCCGACTTTTAATTCTGAAATCCCACTTTTTTACGCTCCAAACGCTACATTAAGGGCACAAAGTCTCCATTTTAGGTCACAACGCTTCCTTTTTAGAGTCCGGAACGTTGGTTCCAGGGTTGAAAGCCTCCCTGTTCTGCTTCAAAGCGTCATTTAGAAGGTACAAGCCCTCATTTTTAGGGCACAACGCCTCATTTTTTGGCCGCGAATCCTCCTTTTTAGGGGTCAATACGTCCTTTTTGCTGTAAAATCCCTCACTTCTATGTTCCGGACATCTCATTTAGGGCACAAAGCCTTATTTTGTGGTCCCAAAGCTTCCTCTTCAGAGTCCAAAGCTTTGATTCTGTGGTTGAATTCCTCGTTTTATAATCCAAACCCTCACGTTTATTGCACAAACCCTCATTTTTAGGCCCAAACGCTCATTTTTATGCTGCAAATCATTTCACTGGAAAATGCCTCCTTTTTATGCTCCAAACGCCTCCTTTAGGGCACGATGTCTGAATGTTAGGTCCCAAGATTTGGTTAAGAGCCCAAAGCTTGGAGTCTAGGGTTGAAAGCCTGCTTTTTACTCTACAAACCCTCCTGTTTAGGGTACAAACCCTCCTTTTTGGTGCACAAGCCCTCGCTGTTAGGGTGCAAACACTCCTGTTAAGATTCCCAAGCTTCGAGTCCAGGGTTGAAATCCACATCTTTATGCTCCAAACGACCGTCTTTAGGCTTCAAATCCGACTTTTAATTCTGAAATCCCACTTTTTTACGCTCCAAACGCTACATTAAGGGCACAAAGTCTCCATTTTAGGTCACAACGCTTCCTTTTTAGCGTCCGGAACGTTGGTTCCAGGGTTGAAAGCCTCCCTGTTCCGCTTCAAAGCGTCATTTAGAAGGTACAAGCCCTCATTTTTAGGGCGCAACGCCTCATTTTTTGGCCGCGAATCCTCCTTTTTATTGGTCAATACGTCCTTTTTGCTGTAAAATCCCTCACTTTTATGTTCCAGACATCTCATTTAGGGCACAAAGCCTTGTTTTGTGGTCCCAAAGCTTCCTCTTCAGAGTCCAGAGCTTTGATTCTGTGGTTGAATTCCTCGTTTTATAATCCAAACCCTCACGTTTATTGCACAAACCCTCATTTTTAGGGCCCAAACGCTCATTTTTATGCTGCAAATCATTTCACTGGAAAATGCCTCCTTTTTATGCTCCAAACGCCTCCTTTAGGGCACGATGTCTGAATGTTAGGTCCCAAAGATTTGGTTAAGAGCCCAAAGCTTGGAGTCTAGGGTTGAAAGCCTGCTTTTTACTCTACAAACCCTCCTGTTTAGGGTACAAACCCTCCTTTTTGGTGCACAAGCCCTCGCTGTTAGGGTGCAAACACTCACGTTAAGATTCCCAAGCTTCGAGTCCAGGGTTGAAATCCACATCTTTATGCTCCAAACGACCGTCTTTAGGCTTCAAATCCGACTTTTAATTCTGAAATCCCACTTTTTTACGCTCCAAACGCTACATTAAGGGCACAAAGTCTCCATTTTAGGTCACAACGCTTCCTTTTTAGAGTCCGGAACGTTGGTTCCAGGGTTGAAAGCCTCCCTGTTCTGCTTCAAAGCGTCATTTAGAAGGTACAAGCCCTCATTTTTAGGGCGCAACGCCTCATTTTTTGGCCGCGAATCCTCCTTTTTAGGGGTCAATACGTCCTTTTTGCTGTAAAATCCCTCACTTCTATGTTCCGGACATCTCATTTAGGGCACAAAGCCTTATTTTGTGGTCCCAAAGCTTCCTCTTCAGAGTCCAGAGCTTTGATTCTGTGGTTGAATTCCTCGTTTTATAATCCAAACCCTCACGTTTATTGCACAAACCCTCATTTTTAGGCCCAAACGCTCATTTTTATGCTGCAAATCATTTCACTGGAAAATGCCTCCTTTTTATGCTCCAAACGCCTCCTTTAGGGCACGATGTCTGAATGTTAGGTCCCAAAGATTTGGTTAAGAGCCCAAAGCTTGGAGTCTAGGGTTGAAAGCCTGCTTTTTACCCTACAAACCCTCCTGTTTAGGGTACAAACCCTCCTTTTTGGTGCACAAGCCCTCGCTGTTAGGGTGCAAACACTCTTGTTAAGATTCCCAAGCTTCGAGTCCAGGGTTGAAATCCACATCTTTATGCTCCAAACGACCGTCTTTAGGCTTCAAATCCGACTTTTAATTCTGAAATCCCACTTTTTTACGCTCCAAACGCTACATTAAGGGCACAAAGTCTCCATTTTAGGTCACAACGCTTCCTTTTTAGAGTCCGGAACGTTGGTTCCAGGGTTGAAAGCCTCCCTGTTCTGCTTCAAAGCGTCATTTAGAAGGTACAAGCCCTCATTTTTAGGGCGCAACACCTCATTTTTTGGCCGCGAATCCTCCTTTTTAGGGGTCAATACGTCCTTTTTGCTGTAAAATCCCTCACTTCTATGTTCCGGACATCTCATTTAGGGCACAAAGCCTTGTTTTGTGGTCCCAAAGCTTCCTCTTCAGAGTCCAAAGCTTTGATTCTGTGGTTGAATTCCTCGTTTTATAATCCAAACCCTCACGTTTATTGCACAAACCCTCATTTTTAGGGCCCAAACGCTCATTTTTATGCTGCAAATCATTTCACTGGAAAATGCCTCCTTTTTATGCTCCAAACGCCTCCTTTAGGGCACGATGTCTGAATGTTAGGTCCCAAAGATTTGGTTAAGAGCCCAAAGCTTGGAGTCTAGGGTTGAAAGCCTGCTTTTTACTCTACAAACCCTCCTGTTTAGGGTACAAACCCTCCTTTTTGGTGCACAAGCCCTCGCTGTTAGGGTGCAAACACTCTTGTTAAGATTCCCAAGCTTCGAGTCCAGGGTTGAAATCCACATCTTTATGCTCCAAACGACCGTCTTTAGGCTTCAAATCCGACTTTTAATTCTGAAATCCCACTTTTTTACGCTCCAAACGCTACATTAAGGGCACAAAGTCTCCATTTTAGGTCACAACGCTTCCTTTTTAGAGTCCGGAACGTTGGTTCCAGGGTTGAAAGCCTCCCTGTTCTGCTTCAAAGCGTCATTTAGAAGGTACAAGCCCTCATTTTTAGGGCGCAACGCCTCATTTTTTGGCCGCGAATCCTCCTTTTTAGGGGTCAATGCGTCCTTTTTGCTGTAAAATCCCTCACTTTTATGTTCCGGACATCTGATTTAGGGCACAAAGCCTTGTTTTGTGGTCCCAAAGCTTCCTCTTCAGAGTCCAAAGCTTTGATTCTGTGGTTGAATTCCTCGTTTTATAATCCAAACCCTCACGTTTATTGCACAAACCCTCATTTTTAGGCCCAAACGCTCATTTTTATGCTGCAAATCATTTCACTGGAAAATGCCTCCTTTTTATGCTCCAAACGCCTCCTTTAGGGCACGATGTCTGAATGTTAGGTCCCAAAGATTTGGTTAAGAGCCCAAAGCTTGGAGTCTAGGGTTGAAAGCCTGCTTTTTACTCTACAAACCCTCCTGTTTAGGGTACAAACCCTCCTTTTTGGTGCACAAGCCCTCGCTGTTAGGGTGCAAACACTCACGTTAAGATTCCCAAGCTTCGAGTCCAGGGTTGAAATCCACATCTTTATGCTCCAAACGACCGTCTTTGGGCTTCAAATCCGACTTTTAATTCTGAAATCCCACTTTTTTACGCTCCAAACGCTACATTAAGGGCACAAAGTCTCCATTTTAGGTCACAACGCTTCCTTTTTAGAGTCCGGAACGTTGGTTCCAGGGTTGAAAGCCTCCCTGTTCTGCTTCAAAGCGTCATTTAGAAGGTACAAGCCCTCATTTTTAGGGTGCAACGCCTCATTTTTTGGCCGCGAATCCTCCTTTTTAGGGGTCAATACGTCCTTTTTGCTGTAAAATCCCTCACTTCTATGTTCCGGACATCTCATTTAGGGCACAAAGCCTTGTTTTGTGGTCCCAAAGCTTCCTCTTCAGAGTCCAAAGCTTTGATTCTGTGGTTGAATTCCTCGTTTTATAATCCAAACCCTCACGTTTATTGCACAAACCCTTATTTTTAGGCCCAAACGCTCATTTTTATGCTGCAAATCATTTCACTGGAAAATGCCTCCTTTTTATGCTCCAAACGCCTCCTTTAGGGCACGATGTCTGAATGTTAGGTCCCAAAGATTTGGTTAAGAGCCCAAAGCTTGGAGTCTAGGGTTGAAAGCCTGCTTTTTACTCTACAAACCCTCCTGTTTAGGGTACAAACCCTCCTTTTTGGTGCACAAGCCCTCGCTGTTAGGGTGCAAACACTCACGTTAAGATTCCCAAGCTTCGAGTCCAGGGTTGAAATCCACATCTTTATGCTCCAAACGACCGTCTTTAGGCTTCAAATCCGACTTTTAATTCTGAAATCCCACTTTTTTACGCTCCAAACGCTACATTAAGGGCACAAAGTCTCCATTTTAGGTCACAACGCTTCCTTTTTAGAGTCCGGAACGTTGGTTCCAGGGTTGAAAGCCTCCCTGTTCTGCTTCAAAGCGTCATTTAGAAGGTACAAGCCCTCATTTTTAGGGCGCAACACCTCATTTTTTGGCCGCGAATCCTCCTTTTTAGGGGTCAATACGTCCTTTTTGCTGTAAAATCCCTCACTTCTATGTTCCGGACATCTCATTTAGGGCACAAAGCCTTGTTTTGTGGTCCCAAAGCTTCCTCTTCAGAGTCCAAAGCTTTGATTCTGTGGTTGAATTCCTCGTTTTATAATCCAAACCCTCACGTTTATTGCACAAACCCTCATTTTTAGGCCCAAACGCTCATTTTTATGCTGCAAATCATTTCACTGGAAAATGCCTCCTTTTTATGCTCCAAACGCCTCCTTTAGGGCACGATGTCTGAATGTTAGGTCCCAAAGATTTGGTTAAGAGCCCAAAGCTTGGAGTCTAGGGTTGAAAGCCTGCTTTTTACTCTACAAACCCTCCTGTTTAGGGTACAAACCCTCCTTTTTGGTGCACAAGCCCTCGCTGTTAGGGTGCAAACACTCACGTTAAGATTCCCAAGCTTCGAGTCCAGGGTTGAAATCCACATCTTTATGCTCCAAACGACCGTCTTTAGGCTTCAAATCCGACTTTTAATTCTGAAATCCCACTTTTTTACGCTCCAAACGCTACATTAAGGGCACAAAGTCTCCATTTTAGGTCACAACGCTTCCTTTTTAGAGTCCGGAACGTTGGTTCCAGGGTTGAAAGCCTCCCTGTTCTGCTTCAAAGCGTCATTTAGAAGGTACAAGCCCTCATTTTTAGGGCGCAACGCCTCATTTTTTGGCCGCGAATCCTCCTTTTTAGGGGTCAATACGTCCTTTTTGCTGTAAAATCCCTCACTTCTATGTTCCGGACATCTCATTTAGGGCACAAAGCCTTGTTTTGTGGTCCCAAAGCTTCCTCTTCAGAGTCCAAAGCTTTGATTCTGTGGTTGAATTCCTCGTTTTATAATCTAAACCCTCACGTTTATTGCACAAACCCTCATTTTTAGGGCCCAAACGCTCATTTTTATGCTGCAAATCATTTCACTGGAAAATGCCTCCTTTTTATGCTCCAAACGCCTCCTTTAGGGCACGATGTCTGAATGTTAGGTCCCAAAGATTTGGTTAAGAGCCCAAAGCTTGGAGTCTAGGGTTGAAAGCCTGCTTTTTACTCTACAAACCCTCCTGTTTAGGGTACAAACCCTCCTTTTTGGTGCACAAGCCCTCGCTGTTAGGGTGCAAACACTCCTGTTAAGATTCCCAAGCTTCGAGTCCACGGTTGAAATCCACATCTTTATGCTCCAAACGACCGTCTTTAGGCTTCAAATCCGACTTTTAATTCTGAAATCCCACTTTTTTACGCTCCAAACGCTACATTAAGGGCACAAAGTCTCCATTTTAGGTCACAACGCTTCCTTTTTAGAGTCCGGAACGTTGGTTCCACGGTTGAAAGCCTCCCTGTTCTGCTTCAAAGCGTCATTTAGAAGGTACAAGCCCTCATTTTTAGGGCGCAACGCCTCATTTTTTGGCCGCGAATCCTCCTTTTTAGGGGTCAATACGTCCTTTTTGCTGTAAAATCCCTCACTTTTATGTTCCGGACATCTCATTTAGGGCACAAAGCCTTGTTTTGTGGTCCCAAAGCTTCCTCTTCAGAGTCCAAAGCTTTGATTCTGTGGTTGAATTCCTCGTTTTATAATCCATACCCTCACGTTTATTGCACAAACCCTCATTTTTAGGGCCCAAACGCTCATTTTTATGCTGCAAATCATTTCACTGGAAAATGCCTCCTTTTTTTGCTCCAAACGCCTCCTTTAGGGCACGATGTCTGAATGTTAGGTCCCAAAGATTTGGTTAAGAGCCCAAAGCTTGGAGTCTAGGGTTGAAAGCCTGCTTTTTACTCTACAAACCCTCCTGTTTAGGGTACAAACCCTCCTTTTTGGTGCACAAGCCCTCGCTGTTAGGGTGCAAACACTCCTGTTAAGATTCCCAAGCTTCGAGTCCAGGGTTGAAATCCACATCTTTATGCTCCAAACGACCGTCTTTAGGCTTCAAATCCGACTTTTAATTCTGAAATCCCACTTTTTTACGCTCCAAACGCTACATTAAGGGCACAAAGTCTCCATTTTAGGTCACAACGCTTCCTTTTTAGCGTCCGGAACGTTGGTTCCAGGGTTGAAAGCCTCCCTGTTCCGCTTCAAAGCGTCATTTAGAAGGTACAAGCCCTCATTTTTAGGGCGCAACGCCTCATTTTTTGGCCGCGAATCCTCCTTTTTATTGGTCAATACGTCCTTTTTGCTGTAAAATCCCTCACTTTTATGTTCCAGACATCTCATTTAGGGCACAAAGCCTTGTTTTGTGGTCCCAAAGCTTCCTCTTCAGAGTCCAGAGCTTTGATTCTGTGGTTGAATTCCTCGTTTTATAATCCAAACCCTCACGTTTATTGCACAAACCCTCATTTTTAGGGCCCAAACGCTCATTTTTATGCTGCAAATCATTTCACTGGAAAATGCCTCCTTTTTATGCTCCAAACGCCTCCTTTAGGGCACGATGTCTGAATGTTAGGTCCCAAAGATTTGGTTAAGAGCCCAAAGCTTGGAGTCTAGGGTTGAAAGCCTGCTTTTTACTCTACAAACCCTCCTGTTTAGGGTACAAACCCTCCTTTTTGGTGCACAAGCCCTCGCTGTTAGGGTGCAAACACTCACGTTAAGATTCCCAAGCTTCGAGTCCAGGGTTGAAATCCACATCTTTATGCTCCAAACGACCGTCTTTAGGCTTCAAATCCGACTTTTAATTCTGAAATCCCACTTTTTTACGCTCCAAACGCTACATTAAGGGCACAAAGTCTCCATTTTAGGTCACAACGCTTCCTTTTTAGAGTCCGGAACGTTGGTTCCAGGGTTGAAAGCCTCCCTGTTCTGCTTCAAAGCGTCATTTAGAAGGTACAAGCCCTCATTTTTAGGGCGCAACGCCTCATTTTTTGGCCGCGAATCCTCCTTTTTAGGGGTCAATACGTCCTTTTTGCTGTAAAATCCCTCACTTCTATGTTCCGGACATCTCATTTAGGGCACAAAGCCTTATTTTGTGGTCCCAAAGCTTCCTCTTCAGAGTCCAGAGCTTTGATTCTGTGGTTGAATTCCTCGTTTTATAATCCAAACCCTCACGTTTATTGCACAAACCCTCATTTTTAGGCCCAAACGCTCATTTTTATGCTGCAAATCATTTCACTGGAAAATGCCTCCTTTTTATGCTCCAAACGCCTCCTTTAGGGCACGATGTCTGAATGTTAGGTCCCAAAGATTTGGTTAAGAGCCCAAAGCTTGGAGTCTAGGGTTGAAAGCCTGCTTTTTACTCTACAAACCCTCCTGTTTAGGGTACAAACCCTCCTTTTTGGTGCACAAGCCCTCGCTGTTAGGGTGCAAACACTCACGTTAAGATTCCCAAGCTTCGAGTCCAGGGTTGAAATCCACATCTTTATGCTCCAAACGACCGTCTTTGGGCTTCAAATCCGACTTTTAATTCTGAAATCCCACTTTTTTACGCTCCAAACGCTACATTAAGGGCACAAAGTCTCCATTTTAGGTCACAACGCTTCCTTTTTAGAGTCCGGAACGTTGGTTCCAGGGTTGAAAGCCTCCCTGTTCTGCTTCAAAGCGTCATTTAGAAGGTACAAGCCCTCATTTTTAGGGTGCAACGCCTCATTTTTTGGCCGCGAATCCTCCTTTTTAGGGGTCAATACGTCCTTTTTGCTGTAAAATCCCTCACTTCTATGTTCCGGACATCTCATTTAGGGCACAAAGCCTTGTTTTGTGGTCCCAAAGCTTCCTCTTCAGAGTCCAAAGCTTTGATTCTGTGGTTGAATTCCTCGTTTTATAATCCAAACCCTCACGTTTATTGCACAAACCCTTATTTTTAGGCCCAAACGCTCATTTTTATGCTGCAAATCATTTCACTGGAAAATGCCTCCTTTTTATGCTCCAAACGCCTCCTTTAGGGCACGATGTCTGAATGTTAGGTCCCAAAGATTTGGTTAAGAGCCCAAAGCTTGGAGTCTAGGGTTGAAAGCCTGCTTTTTACTCTACAAACCCTCCTGTTTAGGGTACAAACCCTCCTTTTTGGTGCACAAGCCCTCGCTGTTAGGGTGCAAACACTCACGTTAAGATTCCCAAGCTTCGAGTCCAGGGTTGAAATCCACATCTTTATGCTCCAAACGACCGTCTTTAGGCTTCAAATCCGACTTTTAATTCTGAAATCCCACTTTTTTACGCTCCAAACGCTACATTAAGGGCACAAAGTCTCCATTTTAGGTCACAACGCTTCCTTTTTAGAGTCCGGAACGTTGGTTCCAGGGTTGAAAGCCTCCCTGTTCTGCTTCAAAGCGTCATTTAGAAGGTACAAGCCCTCATTTTTAGGGCACAACGCCTCATTTTTTGGCCGCGAATCCTCCTTTTTAGGGGTCAATACGTCCTTTTTGCTGTAAAATCCCTCACTTCTATGTTCCGGACATCTCATTTAGGGCACAAAGCCTTATTTTGTGGTCCCAAAGCTTCCTCTTCAGAGTCCAAAGCTTTGATTCTGTGGTTGAATTCCTCGTTTTATAATCCAAACCCTCACGTTTATTGCACAAACCCTCATTTTTAGGCCCAAACGCTCATTTTTATGCTGCAAATCATTTCACTGGAAAATGCCTCCTTTTTATGCTCCAAACGCCTCCTTTAGGGCACGATGTCTGAATGTTAGGTCCCAAAGATTTGGTTAAGAGCCCAAAGCTTGGAGTCTAGGGTTGAAAGCCTGCTTTTTACTCTACAAACCCTCCTGTTTAGGGTACAAACCCTCCTTTTTGGTGCACAAGCCCTCGCTGTTAGGGTGCAAACACTCACGTTAAGATTCCCAAGCTTCGAGTCCAGGGTTGAAATCCACATCTTTATGCTCCAAACGACCGTCTTTAGGCTTCAAATCCGACTTTTAATTCTGAAATCCCACTTTTTTACGCTCCAAACGCTACATTAAGGGCACAAAGTCTCCATTTTAGGTCACAACGCTTCCTTTTTAGAGTCCGGAACGTTGGTTCCAGGGTTGAAAGCCTCCCTGTTCTGCTTCAAAGCGTCATTTAGAAGGTACAAGCCCTCATTTTTAGGGCGCAACGCCTCATTTTTTGGCCGCGAATCCTCCTTTTTAGGGGTCAATGCGTCCTTTTTGCTGTAAAATCCCTCACTTTTATGTTCCGGACATCTGATTTAGGGCACAAAGCCTTGTTTTGTGGTCCCAAAGCTTCCTCTTCAGAGTCCAAAGCTTTGATTCTGTGGTTGAATTCCTCGTTTTATAATCCAAACCCTCACGTTTATTGCACAAACCCTCATTTTTAGGCCCAAACGCTCATTTTTATGCTGCAAATCATTTCACTGGAAAATGCCTCCTTTTTATGCTCCAAACGCCTCCTTTAGGGCACGATGTCTGAATGTTAGGTCCCAAAGATTTGGTTAAGAGCCCAAAGCTTGGAGTCTAGGGTTGAAAGCCTGCTTTTTACTCTACAAACCCTCCTGTTTAGGGTACAAACCCTCCTTTTTGGTGCACAAGCCCTCGCTGTTAGGGTGCAAACACTCACGTTAAGATTCCCAAGCTTCGAGTCCAGGGTTGAAATCCACATCTTTATGCTCCAAACGACCGTCTTTGGGCTTCAAATCCGACTTTTAATTCTGAAATCCCACTTTTTTACGCTCCAAACGCTACATTAAGGGCACAAAGTCTCCATTTTAGGTCACAACGCTTCCTTTTTAGAGTCCGGAACGTTGGTTCCAGGGTTGAAAGCCTCCCTGTTCTGCTTCAAAGCGTCATTTAGAAGGTACAAGCCCTCATTTTTAGGGTGCAACGCCTCATTTTTTGGCCGCGAATCCTCCTTTTTAGGGGTCAATACGTCCTTTTTGCTGTAAAATCCCTCACTTCTATGTTCCGGACATCTCATTTAGGGCACAAAGCCTTGTTTTGTGGTCCCAAAGCTTCCTCTTCAGAGTCCAAAGCTTTGATTCTGTGGTTGAATTCCTCGTTTTATAATCCAAACCCTCACGTTTATTGCACAAACCCTTATTTTTAGGCCCAAACGCTCATTTTTATGCTGCAAATCATTTCACTGGAAAATGCCTCCTTTTTATGCTCCAAACGCCTCCTTTAGGGCACGATGTCTGAATGTTAGGTCCCAAAGATTTGGTTAAGAGCCCAAAGCTTGGAGTCTAGGGTTGAAAGCCTGCTTTTTACTCTACAAACCCTCCTGTTTAGGGTACAAACCCTCCTTTTTGGTGCACAAGCCCTCGCTGTTAGGGTGCAAACACTCACGTTAAGATTCCCAAGCTTCGAGTCCAGGGTTGAAATCCACATCTTTATGCTCCAAACGACCGTCTTTAGGCTTCAAATCCGACTTTTAATTCTGAAATCCCACTTTTTTACGCTCCAAACGCTACATTAAGGGCACAAAGTCTCCATTTTAGGTCACAACGCTTCCTTTTTAGAGTCCGGAACGTTGGTTCCAGGGTTGAAAGCCTCCCTGTTCTGCTTCAAAGCGTCATTTAGAAGGTACAAGCCCTCATTTTTAGGGCACAACGCCTCATTTTTTGGCCGCGAATCCTCCTTTTTAGGGGTCAATACGTCCTTTTTGCTGTAAAATCCCTCACTTCTATGTTCCGGACATCTCATTTAGGGCACAAAGCCTTATTTTGTGGTCCCAAAGCTTCCTCTTCAGAGTCCAAAGCTTTGATTCTGTGGTTGAATTCCTCGTTTTATAATCCAAACCCTCACGTTTATTGCACAAACCCTCATTTTTAGGCCCAAACGCTCATTTTTATGCTGCAAATCATTTCACTGGAAAATGCCTCCTTTTTATGCTCCAAACGCCTCCTTTAGGGCACGATGTCTGAATGTTAGGTCCCAAGATTTGGTTAAGAGCCCAAAGCTTGGAGTCTAGGGTTGAAAGCCTGCTTTTTACTCTACAAACCCTCCTGTTTAGGGTACAAACCCTCCTTTTTGGTGCACAAGCCCTCGCTGTTAGGGTGCAAACACTCCTGTTAAGATTCCCAAGCTTCGAGTCCAGGGTTGAAATCCACATCTTTATGCTCCAAACGACCGTCTTTAGGCTTCAAATCCGACTTTTAATTCTGAAATCCCACTTTTTTACGCTCCAAACGCTACATTAAGGGCACAAAGTCTCCATTTTAGGTCACAACGCTTCCTTTTTAGCGTCCGGAACGTTGGTTCCAGGGTTGAAAGCCTCCCTGTTCCGCTTCAAAGCGTCATTTAGAAGGCACAAGCCCTCATTTTTAGGGCGCAACGCCTCATTTTTTGGCCGCGAATCCTCCTTTTTATTGGTCAATACGTCCTTTTTGCTGTAAAATCCCTCACTTTTATGTTCCGGACATCTCATTTAGGGCACAAAGCCTTATTTTGTGGTCCCAAAGCTTCCTCTTCAGAGTCCAGAGCTTTGATTCTGTGGTTGAATTCCTCGTTTTATAATCCAAACCCTCACGTTTATTGCACAAACCCTCATTTTTAGGCCCAAACGCTCATTTTTATGCTGCAAATCATTTCACTGGAAAATGCCTCCTTTTTATGCTCCAAACGCCTCCTTTAGGGCACGATGTCTGAATGTTAGGTCCCAAAGATTTGGTTAAGAGCCCAAAGCTTGGAGTCTAGGGTTGAAAGCCTGCTTTTTACCCTACAAACCCTCCTGTTTAGGGTACAAACCCTCCTTTTTGGTGCACAAGCCCTCGCTGTTAGGGTGCAAACACTCTTGTTAAGATTCCCAAGCTTCGAGTCCAGGGTTGAAATCCACATCTTTATGCTCCAAACGACCGTCTTTAGGCTTCAAATCCGACTTTTAATTCTGAAATCCCACTTTTTTACGCTCCAAACGCTACATTAAGGGCACAAAGTCTCCATTTTAGGTCACAACGCTTCCTTTTTAGAGTCCGGAACGTTGGTTCCAGGGTTGAAAGCCTCCCTGTTCTGCTTCAAAGCGTCATTTAGAAGGTACAAGCCCTCATTTTTAGGGCGCAACACCTCATTTTTTGGCCGCGAATCCTCCTTTTTAGGGGTCAATACGTCCTTTTTGCTGTAAAATCCCTCACTTCTATGTTCCGGACATCTCATTTAGGGCACAAAGCCTTGTTTTGTGGTCCCAAAGCTTCCTCTTCAGAGTCCAAAGCTTTGATTCTGTGGTTGAATTCCTCGTTTTATAATCCAAACCCTCACGTTTATTGCACAAACCCTCATTTTTAGGGCCCAAACGCTCATTTTTATGCTGCAAATCATTTCACTGGAAAATGCCTCCTTTTTATGCTCCAAACGCCTCCTTTAGGGCACGATGTCTGAATGTTAGGTCCCAAAGATTTGGTTAAGAGCCCAAAGCTTGGAGTCTAGGGTTGAAAGCCTGCTTTTTACTCTACAAACCCTCCTTTGTAGGGTACAAACCCTCCTTTTTGGTGCACAAGCCCTCGCTGTTAGGGTGCAAACACTCACGTTAAGATTCCCAAGCTTCGAGTCCAGGGTTGAAATCCACATCTTTATGCTCCAAACGACCGTCTTTAGGCTTCAAATCCGACTTTTAATTCTGAAATCCCACTTTTTTACGCTCCAAACGCTACATTAAGGGCACAAAGTCTCCATTTTAGGTCACAACGCTTCCTTTTTAGAGTCCGGAACGTTGGTTCCAGGGTTGAAAGCCTCCCTGTTCTGCTTCAAAGCGTCATTTAGAAGGTACAAGCCCTCATTTTTAGGGCGCAACGCCTCATTTTTTGGCCGCGAATCCTCCTTTTTAGGGGTCAATGCGTCCTTTTTGCTGTAAAATCCCTCACTTTTATGTTCCGGACATCTGATTTAGGGCACAAAGCCTTGTTTTGTGGTCCCAAAGCTTCCTCTTCAGAGTCCAAAGCTTTGATTCTGTGGTTGAATTCCTCGTTTTATAATCCAAACCCTCACGTTTATTGCACAAACCCTCATTTTTAGGCCCAAACGCTCATTTTTATGCTGCAAATCATTTCACTGGAAAATGCCTCCTTTTTATGCTCCAAACGCCTCCTTTAGGGCACGATGTCTGAATGTTAGGTCCCAAAGATTTGGTTAAGAGCCCAAAGCTTGGAGTCTAGGGTTGAAAGCCTGCTTTTTACTCTACAAACCCTCCTGTTTAGGGTACAAACCCTCCTTTTTGGTGCACAAGCCCTCGCTGTTAGGGTGCAAACACTCCTGTTAAGATTCCCAAGCTTCGAGTCCACGGTTGAAATCCACATCTTTATGCTCCAAACGACCGTCTTTAGGCTTCAAATCCGACTTTTAATTCTGAAATCCCACTTTTTTACGCTCCAAACGCTACATTAAGGGCACAAAGTCTCCATTTTAGGTCACAACGCTTCCTTTTTAGAGTCCGGAACGTTGGTTCCAGGGTTGAAAGCCTCCCTGTTCTGCTTCAAAGCGTCATTTAGAAGGTACAAGCCCTCATTTTTAGGGCGCAACACCTCATTTTTTGGCCGCGAATCCTCCTTTTTAGGGGTCAATACGTCCTTTTTGCTGTAAAATCCCTCACTTCTATGTTCCGGACATCTCATTTAGGGCACAAAGCCTTGTTTTGTGGTCCCAAAGCTTCCTCTTCAGAGTCCAAAGCTTTGATTCTGTGGTTGAATTCCTCGTTTTATAATCCAAACCCTCACGTTTATTGCACAAACCCTCATTTTTAGGGCCCAAACGCTCATTTTTATGCTGCAAATCATTTCACTGGAAAATGCCTCCTTTTTATGCTCCAAACGCCTCCTTTAGGGCACGATGTCTGAATGTTAGGTCCCAAAGATTTGGTTAAGAGCCCAAAGCTTGGAGTCTAGGGTTGAAAGCCTGCTTTTTACTCTACAAACCCTCCTGTTTAGGGTACAAACCCTCCTTTTTGGTGCACAAGCCCTCGCTGTTAGGGTGCAAACACTCACGTTAAGATTCCCAAGCTTCGAGTCCAGGGTTGAAATCCACATCTTTATGCTCCAAACGACCGTCTTTAGGCTTCAAATCCGACTTTTAATTCTGAAATCCCACTTTTTTACGCTCCAAACGCTACATTAAGGGCACAAAGTCTCCATTTTAGGTCACAACGCTTCCTTTTTAGAGTCCGGAACGTTGGTTCCAGGGTTGAAAGCCTCCCTGTTCTGCTTCAAAGCGTCATTTAGAAGGTACAAGCCCTCATTTTTAGGGCGCAACGCCTCATTTTTTGGCCGCGAATCCTCCTTTTTAGGGGTCAATGCGTCCTTTTTGCTGTAAAATCCCTCACTTTTATGTTCCGGACATCTGATTTAGGGCACAAAGCCTTGTTTTGTGGTCCCAAAGCTTCCTCTTCAGAGTCCAAAGCTTTGATTCTGTGGTTGAATTCCTCGTTTTATAATCCAAACCCTCACGTTTATTGCACAAACCCTCATTTTTAGGCCCAAACGCTCATTTTTATGCTGCAAATCATTTCACTGGAAAATGCCTCCTTTTTATGCTCCAAACGCCTCCTTTAGGGCACGATGTCTGAATGTTAGGTCCCAAAGATTTGGTTAAGAGCCCAAAGCTTGGAGTCTAGGGTTGAAAGCCTGCTTTTTACTCTACAAACCCTCCTGTTTAGGGTACAAACCCTCCTTTTTGGTGCACAAGCCCTCGCTGTTAGGGTGCAAACACTCACGTTAAGATTCCCAAGCTTCGAGTCCAGGGTTGAAATCCACATCTTTATGCTCCAAACGACCGTCTTTGGGCTTCAAATCCGACTTTTAATTCTGAAATCCCACTTTTTTACGCTCCAAACGCTACATTAAGGGCACAAAGTCTCCATTTTAGGTCACAACGCTTCCTTTTTAGAGTCCGGAACGTTGGTTCCAGGGTTGAAAGCCTCCCTGTTCTGCTTCAAAGCGTCATTTAGAAGGTACAAGCCCTCATTTTTAGGGCGCAACGCCTCATTTTTTGGCCGCGAATCCTCCTTTTTAGGGGTCAATACGTCCTTTTTGCTGTAAAATCCCTCACTTCTATGTTCCGGACATCTCATTTAGGGCACAAAGCCTTGTTTTGTGGTCCCAAAGCTTCCTCTTCAGAGTCCAAAGCTTTGATTCTGTGGTTGAATTCCTCGTTTTATAATCCAAACCCTCACGTTTATTGCACAAACCCTTATTTTTAGGCCCAAACGCTCATTTTTATGCTGCAAATCATTTCACTGGAAAATGCCTCCTTTTTATGCTCCAAACGCCTCCTTTAGGGCACGATGTCTGAATGTTAGGTCCCAAAGATTTGGTTAAGAGCCCAAAGCTTGGAGTCTAGGGTTGAAAGCCTGCTTTTTACTCTACAAACCCTCCTGTTTAGGGTACAAACCCTCCTTTTTGGTGCACAAGCCCTCGCTGTTAGGGTGCAAACACTCACGTTAAGATTCCCAAGCTTCGAGTCCAGGGTTGAAATCCACATCTTTATGCTCCAAACGACCGTCTTTAGGCTTCAAATCCGACTTTTAATTCTGAAATCCCACTTTTTTACGCTCCAAACGCTACATTAAGGGCACAAAGTCTCCATTTTAGGTCACAACGCTTCCTTTTTAGAGTCCGGAACGTTGGTTCCAGGGTTGAAAGCCTCCCTGTTCTGCTTCAAAGCGTCATTTAGAAGGTACAAGCCCTCATTTTTAGGGCGCAACACCTCATTTTTTGGCCGCGAATCCTCCTTTTTAGGGGTCAATACGTCCTTTTTGCTGTAAAATCCCTCACTTCTATGTTCCGGACATCTCATTTAGGGCACAAAGCCTTGTTTTGTGGTCCCAAAGCTTCCTCTTCAGAGTCCAAAGCTTTGATTCTGTGGTTGAATTCCTCGTTTTATAATCCAAACCCTCACGTTTATTGCACAAACCCTCATTTTTAGGCCCAAACGCTCATTTTTATGCTGCAAATCATTTCACTGGAAAATGCCTCCTTTTTATGCTCCAAACGCCTCCTTTAGGGCACGATGTCTGAATGTTAGGTCCCAAAGATTTGGTTAAGAGCCCAAAGCTTGGAGTCTAGGGTTGAAAGCCTGCTTTTTACTCTACAAACCCTCCTGTTTAGGGTACAAACCCTCCTTTTTGGTGCACAAGCCCTCGCTGTTAGGGTGCAAACACTCACGTTAAGATTCCCAAGCTTCGAGTCCAGGGTTGAAATCCACATCTTTATGCTCCAAACGACCGTCTTTAGGCTTCAAATCCGACTTTTAATTCTGAAATCCCACTTTTTTACGCTCCAAACGCTACATTAAGGGCACAAAGTCTCCATTTTAGGTCACAACGCTTCCTTTTTAGAGTCCGGAACGTTGGTTCCAGGGTTGAAAGCCTCCCTGTTCTGCTTCAAAGCGTCATTTAGAAGGTACAAGCCCTCATTTTTAGGGCGCAACGCCTCATTTTTTGGCCGCGAATCCTCCTTTTTAGGGGTCAATACGTCCTTTTTGCTGTAAAATCCCTCACTTTTATGTTCCAGACATCTCATTTAGGGCACAAAGCCTTGTTTTGTGGTCCCAAAGCTTCCTCTTCAGAGTCCAAAGCTTTGATTCTGTGGTTGAATTCCTCGTTTTATAATCTAAACCCTCACGTTTATTGCACAAACCCTCATTTTTAGGGCCCAAACGCTCATTTTTATGCTGCAAATCATTTCACTGGAAAATGCCTCCTTTTTATGCTCCAAACGCCTCCTTTAGGGCACGATGTCTGAATGTTAGGTCCCAAAGATTTGGTTAAGAGCCCAAAGCTTGGAGTCTAGGGTTGAAAGCCTGCTTTTTACTCTACAAACCCTCCTGTTTAGGGTACAAACCCTCCTTTTTGGTGCACAAGCCCTCGCTGTTAGGGTGCAAACACTCCTGTTAAGATTCCCAAGCTTCGAGTCCACGGTTGAAATCCACATCTTTATGCTCCAAACGACCGTCTTTAGGCTTCAAATCCGACTTTTAATTCTGAAATCCCACTTTTTTACGCTCCAAACGCTACATTAAGGGCACAAAGTCTCCATTTTAGGTCACAACGCTTCCTTTTTAGAGTCCGGAACGTTGGTTCCACGGTTGAAAGCCTCCCTGTTCTGCTTCAAAGCGTCATTTAGAAGGTACAAGCCCTCATTTTTAGGGCGCAACGCCTCATTTTTTGGCCGCGAATCCTCCTTTTTAGGGGTCAATACGTCCTTTTTGCTGTAAAATCCCTCACTTTTATGTTCCGGACATCTCATTTAGGGCACAAAGCCTTGTTTTGTGGTCCCAAAGCTTCCTCTTCAGAGTCCAAAGCTTTGATTCTGTGGTTGAATTCCTCGTTTTATAATCCATACCCTCACGTTTATTGCACAAACCCTCATTTTTAGGGCCCAAACGCTCATTTTTATGCTGCAAATCATTTCACTGGAAAATGCCTCCTTTTTTTGCTCCAAACGCCTCCTTTAGGGCACGATGTCTGAATGTTAGGTCCCAAAGATTTGGTTAAGAGCCCAAAGCTTTGAGTCTAGGGTTGAAAGCCTGCTTTTTACTCTACAAACCCTCCTGTTTAGGGTACAAACCCTCCTTTTTGGTGCACAAGCCCTCGCTGTTAGGGTGCAAACACTCCTGTTAAGATTCCCAAGCTTCGAGTCCAGGGTTGAAATCCACATCTTTATGCTCCAAACGACCGTCTTTAGGCTTCAAATCCGACTTTTAATTCTGAAATCCCACTTTTTTACGCTCCAAATGCTACATTAAGGGCACAAAGTCTCCATTTTAGGTCACAACGCTTCCTTTTTAGAGTCCGGAACGTTGGTTCCAGGGTTGAAAGCCTCCCTGTTCTGCTTCAAAGCGTCATTTAGAAGGTACAAGCCCTCATTTTTAGGGCACAACGCCTCATTTTTTGGCCGCGAATCCTCCTTTTTAGGGGTCAATACGTCCTTTTTGCTGTAAAATCCCTCACTTCTATGTTCCGGACATCTCATTTAGGGCACAAAGCCTTGTTTTGTGGTCCCAAAGCTTCCTCTTCAGAGTCCAAAGCTTTGATTCTGTGGTTGAATTCCTCGTTTTATAATCCAAACCCTCACGTTTATTGCACAAACCCTCATTTTTAGGCCCAAACGCTCATTTTTATGCTGCAAATCATTTCACTGGAAAATGCCTCCTTTTTATGCTCCAAACGCCTCCTTTAGGGCACGATGTCTGAATGTTAGGTCCCAAAGATTTGGTTAAGAGCCCAAAGCTTGGAGTCTAGGGTTGAAAGCCTGCTTTTTACTCTACAAACCCTCCTGTTTAGGGTACAAACCCTCCTTTTTGGTGCACAAGCCCTCGCTGTTAGGGTGCAAACACTCACGTTAAGATTCCCAAGCTTCGAGTCCAGGGTTGAAATCCACATCTTTATGCTCCAAACGACCGTCTTTAGGCTTCAAATCCGACTTTTAATTCTGAAATCCCACTTTTTTACGCTCCAAACGCTACATTAAGGGCACAAAGTCTCCATTTTAGGTCACAACGCTTCCTTTTTAGAGTCCGGAACGTTGGTTCCAGGGTTGAAAGCCTCCCTGTTCTGCTTCAAAGCGTCATTTAGAAGGTACAAGCCCTCATTTTTAGGGCACAACGCCTCATTTTTTGGCCGCGAATCCTCCTTTTTAGGGGTCAATACGTCCTTTTTGCTGTAAAATCCCTCACTTCTATGTTCCGGACATCTCATTTAGGGCACAAAGCCTTGTTTTGTGGTCCCAAAGCTTCCTCTTCAGAGTCCAAAGCTTTGATTCTGTGGTTGAATTCCTCGTTTTATAATCCAAACCCTCACGTTTATTGCACAAACCCTCATTTTTAGGCCCAAACGCTCATTTTTATGCTGCAAATCATTTCACTGGAAAATGCCTCCTTTTTATGCTCCAAACGCCTCCTTTAGGGCACGATGTCTGAATGTTAGGTCCCAAAGATTTGGTTAAGAGCCCAAAGCTTGGAGTCTAGGGTTGAAAGCCTGCTTTTTACTCTACAAACCCTCCTGTTTAGGGTACAAACCCTCCTTTTTGGTGCACAAGCCCTCGCTGTTAGGGTGCAAACACTCACGTTAAGATTCCCAAGCTTCGAGTCCAGGGTTGAAATCCACATCTTTATGCTCCAAACGACCGTCTTTGGGCTTCAAATCCGACTTTTAATTCTGAAATCCCACTTTTTTACGCTCCAAACGCTACATTAAGGGCACAAAGTCTCCATTTTAGGTCACAACGCTTCCTTTTTAGAGTCCGGAACGTTGGTTCCAGGGTTGAAAGCCTCCCTGTTCTGCTTCAAAGCGTCATTTAGAAGGTACAAGCCCTCATTTTTAGGGCGCAACGCCTCATTTTTTGGCCGCGAATCCTCCTTTTTAGGGGTCAATACGTCCTTTTTGCTGTAAAATCCCTCACTTCTATGTTCCGGACATCTCATTTAGGGCACAAAGCCTTGTTTTGTGGTCCCAAAGCTTCCTCTTCAGAGTCCAAAGCTTTGATTCTGTGGTTGAATTCCTCGTTTTATAATCCAAACCCTCACGTTTATTGCACAAACCCTTATTTTTAGGCCCAAACGCTCATTTTTATGCTGCAAATCATTTCACTGGAAAATGCCTCCTTTTTATGCTCCAAACGCCTCCTTTAGGGCACGATGTCTGAATGTTAGGTCCCAAAGATTTGGTTAAGAGCCCAAAGCTTGGAGTCTAGGGTTGAAAGCCTGCTTTTTACTCTACAAACCCTCCTGTTTAGGGTACAAACCCTCCTTTTTGGTGCACAAGCCCTCGCTGTTAGGGTGCAAACACTCACGTTAAGATTCCCAAGCTTCGAGTCCAGGGTTGAAATCCACATCTTTATGCTCCAAACGACCGTCTTTAGGCTTCAAATCCGACTTTTAATTCTGAAATCCCACTTTTTTACGCTCCAAACGCTACATTAAGGGCACAAAGTCTCCATTTTAGGTCACAACGCTTCCTTTTTAGAGTCCGGAACGTTGGTTCCAGGGTTGAAAGCCTCCCTGTTCTGCTTCAAAGCGTCATTTAGAAGGTACAAGCCCTCATTTTTAGGGTGCAACACCTCATTTTTTGGCCGCGAATCCTCCTTTTTAGGGGTCAATACGTCCTTTTTGCTGTAAAATCCCTCACTTCTATGTTCCGGACATCTCATTTAGGGCACAAAGCCTTGTTTTGTGGTCCCAAAGCTTCCTCTTCAGAGTCCAAAGCTTTGATTCTGTGGTTGAATTCCTCGTTTTATAATCCAAACCCTCACGTTTATTGCACAAACCCTCATTTTTAGGCCCAAACGCTCATTTTTATGCTGCAAATCATTTCACTGGAAAATGCCTCCTTTTTATGCTCCAAACGCCTCCTTTAGGGCACGATGTCTGAATGTTAGGTCCCAAAGATTTGGTTAAGAGCCCAAAGCTTGGAGTCTAGGGTTGAAAGCCTGCTTTTTACTCTACAAACCCTCCTGTTTAGGGTACAAACCCTCCTTTTTGGTGCACAAGCCCTCGCTGTTAGGGTGCAAACACTCACGTTAAGATTCCCAAGCTTCGAGTCCAGGGTTGAAATCCACATCTTTATGCTCCAAACGACCGTCTTTAGGCTTCAAATCCGACTTTTAATTCTGAAATCCCACTTTTTTACGCTCCAAACGCTACATTAAGGGCACAAAGTCTCCATTTTAGGTCACAACGCTTCCTTTTTAGAGTCCGGAACGTTGGTTCCAGGGTTGAAAGCCTCCCTGTTCTGCTTCAAAGCGTCATTTAGAAGGTACAAGCCCTCATTTTTAGGGCACAACGCCTCATTTTTTGGCCGCGAATCCTCCTTTTTAGGGGTCAATACGTCCTTTTTGCTGTAAAATCCCTCACTTCTATGTTCCGGACATCTCATTTAGGGCACAAAGCCTTGTTTTGTGGTCCCAAAGCTTCCTCTTCAGAGTCCAAAGCTTTGATTCTGTGGTTGAATTCCTCGTTTTATAATCCAAACCCTCACGTTTATTGCACAAACCCTCATTTTTAGGCCCAAACGCTCATTTTTATGCTGCAAATCATTTCACTGGAAAATGCCTCCTTTTTATGCTCCAAACGCCTCCTTTAGGGCACGATGTCTGAATGTTAGGTCCCAAGATTTGGTTAAGAGCCCAAAGCTTGGAGTCTAGGGTTGAAAGCCTGCTTTTTACTCTACAAACCCTCCTGTTTAGGGTACAAACCCTCCTTTTTGGTGCACAAGCCCTCGCTGTTAGGGTGCAAACACTCCTGTTAAGATTCCCAAGCTTCGAGTCCAGGGTTGAAATCCACATCTTTATGCTCCAAACGACCGTCTTTAGGCTTCAAATCCGACTTTTAATTCTGAAATCCCACTTTTTTACGCTCCAAACGCTACATTAAGGGCACAAAGTCTCCATTTTAGGTCACAACGCTTCCTTTTTAGCGTCCGGAACGTTGGTTCCAGGGTTGAAAGCCTCCCTGTTCCGCTTCAAAGCGTCATTTAGAAGGTACAAGCCCTCATTTTTAGGGCGCAACGCCTCATTTTTTGGCCGCGAATCCTCCTTTTTATTGGTCAATACGTCCTTTTTGCTGTAAAATCCCTCACTTTTATGTTCCAGACATCTCATTTAGGGCACAAAGCCTTGTTTTGTGGTCCCAAAGCTTCCTCTTCAGAGTCCAGAGCTTTGATTCTGTGGTTGAATTCCTCGTTTTATAATCCAAACCCTCACGTTTATTGCACAAACCCTCATTTTTAGGGCCCAAACGCTCATTTTTATGCTGCAAATCATTTCACTGGAAAATGCCTCCTTTTTATGCTCCAAACGCCTCCTTTAGGGCACGATGTCTGAATGTTAGGTCCCAAAGATTTGGTTAAGAGCCCAAAGCTTGGAGTCTAGGGTTGAAAGCCTGCTTTTTACTCTACAAACCCTCCTGTTTAGGGTACAAACCCTCCTTTTTGGTGCACAAGCCCTCGCTGTTAGGGTGCAAACACTCACGTTAAGATTCCCAAGCTTCGAGTCCAGGGTTGAAATCCACATCTTTATGCTCCAAACGACCGTCTTTAGGCTTCAAATCCGACTTTTAATTCTGAAATCCCACTTTTTTACGCTCCAAACGCTACATTAAGGGCACAAAGTCTCCATTTTAGGTCACAACGCTTCCTTTTTAGAGTCCGGAACGTTGGTTCCAGGGTTGAAAGCCTCCCTGTTCTGCTTCAAAGCGTCATTTAGAAGGTACAAGCCCTCATTTTTAGGGTGCAACGCCTCATTTTTTGGCCGCGAATCCTCCTTTTTAGGGGTCAATACGTCCTTTTTGCTGTAAAATCCCTCACTTCTATGTTCCGGACATCTCATTTAGGGCACAAAGCCTTGTTTTGTGGTCCCAAAGCTTCCTCTTCAGAGTCCAAAGCTTTGATTCTGTGGTTGAATTCCTCGTTTTATAATCCAAACCCTCACGTTTATTGCACAAACCCTCATTTTTAGGGCCCAAACGCTCATTTTTATGCTGCAAATCATTTCACTGGAAAATGCCTCCTTTTTATGCTCCAAACGCCTCCTTTAGGGCATGATGTCTGAATGTTAGGTCCCAAAGATTTGGTTAAGAGCCCAAAGCTTGGAGTCTAGGGTTGAAAGCCTGCTTTTTACTCTACAAACCCTCCTGTTTAGGGTACAAACCCTCCTTTTTGGTGCACAAGCCCTCGCTGTTAGGGTGCAAACACTCACGTTAAGATTCCCAAGCTTCGAGTCCAGGGATGAAATCCACATCTTTATGCTCCAAACGACCGTCTTTAGGCTTCAAATCCGACTTTTAATTCTGAAATCCCACTTTTTTACGCTCCAAACGCTACATTAAGGGCACAAAGTCTCCATTTTAGGTCACAACGCTTCCTTTTTAGAGTCCGGAACGTTGGTTCCAGGGTTGAAAGCCTCCCTGTTCTGCTTCAAAGCGTCATTTAGAAGGTACAAGCCCTCATTTTTAGGGCGCAACGCCTCATTTTTTGGCCGCGAATCCTCCTTTTTAGGGGTCAATACGTCCTTTTTGCTGTAAAATCCCTCACTTTTATGTTCCAGACATCTCATTTAGGGCACAAAGCCTTGTTTTGTGGTCCCAAAGCTTCCTCTTCAGAGTCCAAAGCTTTGATTCTGTGGTTGAATTCCTCGTTTTATAATCCAAACCCTCACGTTTATTGCACAAACCCTCATTTTTAGGGCCCAAACGCTCATTTTTATGCTGCAAATCATTTCACTGGAAAATGCCTCCTTTTTATGCTCCAAACGCCTCCTTTAGGGCACGATGTCTGAATGTTAGGTCCCAAAGATTTGGTTAAGAGCCCAAAGCTTGGAGTCTAGGGTTGAAAGCCTGCTTTTTACTCTACAAACCCTCCTGTTTAGGGTACAAACCCTCCTTTTTGGTGCACAAGCCCTCGCTGTTAGGGTGCAAACACTCCTGTTAAGATTCCCAAGCTTCGAGTCCACGGTTGAAATCCACATCTTTATGCTCCAAACGACCGTCTTTAGGCTTCAAATCCGACTTTTAATTCTGAAATCCCACTTTTTTACGCTCCAAACGCTACATTAAGGGCACAAAGTCTCCATTTTAGGTCACAACGCTTCCTTTTTAGAGTCCGGAACGTTGGTTCCACGGTTGAAAGCCTCCCTGTTCTGCTTCAAAGCGTCATTTAGAAGGTACAAGCCCTCATTTTTAGGGCGCAACGCCTCATTTTTTGGCCGCGAATCCTCCTTTTTAGGGGTCAATACGTCCTTTTTGCTGTAAAATCCCTCACTTTTATGTTCCGGACATCTCATTTAGGGCACAAAGCCTTGTTTTGTGGTCCCAAAGCTTCCTCTTCAGAGTCCAAAGCTTTGATTCTGTGGTTGAATTCCTCGTTTTATAATCCATACCCTCACGTTTATTGCACAAACCCTCATTTTTAGGGCCCAAACGCTCATTTTTATGCTGCAAATCATTTCACTGGAAAATGCCTCCTTTTTTTGCTCCAAACGCCTCCTTTAGGGCACGATGTCTGAATGTTAGGTCCCAAAGATTTGGTTAAGAGCCCAAAGCTTGGAGTCTAGGGTTGAAAGCCTGCTTTTTACTCTACAAACCCTCCTGTTTAGGGTACAAACCCTCCTTTTTGGTGCACAAGCCCTCGCTGTTAGGGTGCAAACACTCACGTTAAGATTCCCAAGCTTCGAGTCCAGGGTTGAAATCCACATCTTTATGCTCCAAACGACCGTCTTTAGGCTTCAAATCCGACTTTAAATTCTGAAATCCCACTTTTTTACGCTCCAAACGCTACATTAAGGGCACAAAGTCTCCATTTTAGGTCACAACGCTTCCTTTTTAGAGTCCGGAACGTTGGTTCCAGGGTTGAAAGCCTCCCTGTTCTGCTTCAAAGCGTCATTTAGAAGGTACAAGCCCTCATTTTTAGGGCGCAACGCCTCATTTTTTGGCCGCGAATCCTCCTTTTTAGGGGTCAATACGTCCTTTTTGCTGTAAAATCCCTCACTTTTATGTTCCAGACATCTCATTTAGGGCACAAAGCCTTGTTTTGTGGTCCCAAAGCTTCCTCTTCAGAGTCCAAAGCTTTGATTCTGTGGTTGAATTCCTCGTTTTATAATCCAAACCCTCACGTTTATTGCACAAACCCTCATTTTTAGGGCCCAAACGCTCATTTTTATGCTGCAAATCATTTCACTGGAAAATGCCTCCTTTTTATGCTCCAAACGCCTCCTTTAGGGCACGATGTCTGAATGTTAGGTCCCAAGATTTGGTTAAGAGCCCAAAGCTTGGAGTCTAGGGTTGAAAGCCTGCTTTTTACTCTACAAACCCTCCTGTTTAGGGTACAAACCCTCCTTTTTGGTGCACAAGCCCTCGCTGTTAGGGTGCAAACACTCACGTTAAGATTCCCAAGCTTCGAGTCCAGGGTTGAAATCCACATCTTTATGCTCCAAACGACCGTCTTTAGGCTTCAAATCCGACTTTTAATTCTGAAATCCCACTTTTTTACGCTCCAAACGCTACATTAAGGGCACAAAGTCTCCATTTTATGTCACAACGCTTCCTTTTTAGAGTCCGGAACGTTGGTTCCAGCGTTGAAAGCCTCCCTGTTCTGCTTCAAAGCGTCATTTAGAAGGTACAAGCCCTCATTTTTAGGGTGCAACGCCTCATTTTTTGGCCGCGAATCCTCCTTTTTAGGGGTCAATGCGTCCTTTTTGCTGTAAAATCCCTCACTTCTATGTTCCAGACATCTCATTTAGGGCACAAAGCCTTGTTTTGTGGTCCCAAAGCTTCCTCTTCAGAGTCCAAAGCTTTGATTCTGTGGTTGAATTCCTCGTTTTATAATCCAAACCCTCACGTTTATTGCACAAACCCTCATTTTTAGGGCCCAAACGCTCATTTTTATGCTGCAAATCATTTCACTGGAAAATGCCTCCTTTTTATGCTCCAAACGCCTCCTTTAGGGCACGATGTCTGAATGTTAGGTCCCAAGATTTGGTTAAGAGCCCAAAGCTTGGAGTCTAGGGTTGAAAGCCTGCTTTTTACTCTACAAACCCTCCTTTGTAGGGTACAAACCCTCCTTTTTGGTGCACAAGCCCTCGCTGTTAGGGTGCAAACACTCCTGTTAAGATTCCCAAGCTTCGAGTCCAGGGTTGAAATCCACATCTTTATGCTCCAAACGACCGTCTTTAGGCTTCAAATCCGACTTTTAATTCTGAAATCCCACTTTTTTACGCTCCAAACGCTACATTAAGGGCACAAAGTCTCCATTTTAGGTCACAACGCTTCCTTTTTAGAGTCCGGAACGTTGGTTCCACGGTTGAAAGCCTCCCTGTTCTGCTTCAAAGCGTCATTTAGAAGGTACAAGCCCTCATTTTTAGGGCGCAACGCCTCATTTTTTGGCCGCGAATCCTCCTTTTTAGGGGTCAATACGTCCTTTTTGCTGTAAAATCCCTCACTTCTATGTTCCGGACATCTCATTTAGGGCACAAAGCCTTGTTTTGTGGTCCCAAAGCTTCCTCTTCAGAGTCCAAAGCTTTGATTCTGTGGTTGAATTCCTCGTTTTATAATCCAAACCCTCACGTTTATTGCACAAACCCTCATTTTTAGGCCCAAACGCTCATTTTTATGCTGCAAATCATTTCACTGGAAAATGCCTCCTTTTTATGCTCCAAACGCCTCCTTTAGGGCACGATGTCTGAATGTTAGGTCCCAAAGATTTGGTTAAGAGCCCAAAGCTTGGAGTCTAGGGTTGAAAGCCTGCTTTTTACTCTACAAACCCTCCTGTTTAGGGTACAAACCCTCCTTTTTGGTGCACAAGCCCTCGCTGTTAGGGTGCAAACACTCACGTTAAGATTCCCAAGCTTCGAGTCCAGGGTTGAAATCCACATCTTTATGCTCCAAACGACCGTCTTTAGGCTTCAAATCCGACTTTTAATTCTGAAATCCCACTTTTTTACGCTCCAAACGCTACATTAAGGGCACAAAGTCTCCATTTTAGGTCACAACGCTTCCTTTTTAGAGTCCGGAACGTTGGTTCCACGGTTGAAAGCCTCCCTGTTCTGCTTCAAAGCGTCATTTAGAAGGTACAAGCCCTCATTTTTAGGGCACAACGCCTCATTTTTTGGCCGCGAATCCTCCTTTTTAGGGGTCAATGCGTCCTTTTTGCTGTAAAATCCCTCACTTTTATGTTCCGGACATCTGATTTAGGGCACAAAGCCTTGTTTTGTGGTCCCAAAGCTTCCTCTTCAGAGTCCAAAGCTTTGATTCTGTGGTTGAATTCCTCGTTTTATAATCCAAACCCTCACGTTTATTGCACAAACCCTCATTTTTAGGCCCAAACGCTCATTTTTATGCTGCAAATCATTTCACTGGAAAATGCCTCCTTTTTATGCTCCAAACGCCTCCTTTAGGGCACGATGTCTGAATGTTAGGTCCCAAAGATTTGGTTAAGAGCCCAAAGCTTCGAGTCCAGGGTTGAAATCCACATCTTTATGCTCCAAACGACCGTCTTTAGGCTTCAAATCCGACTTTTAATTCTGAAATCCCACTTTTTTACGCTCCAAACGCTACATTAAGGGCACAAAGTCTCCATTTTAGGTCACAACGCTTCCTTTTTAGAGTCCGGAACGTTGGTTCCAGGGTTGAAAGCCTCCCTGTTCTGCTTCAAAGCGTCATTTAGAAGGTACAAGCCCTCATTTTTAGGGCGCAACGCCTCATTTTTTGGCCGCGAATCCTCCTTTTTAGGGGTCAATACGTCCTTTTCGCTGTAAAATCCCTCACTTTTATGTTCCAGACATCTCATTTAGGGCACAAAGCCTTGTTTTGTGGTCCCAAAGCTTCCTCTATAGAGTTCAAAGCTTTGACTCTGTGGTTGAATTCCTCGTTTTATAATCCAAACCCTCACGTTTATTGCACAAACCCTCATTTTTAGGGCCCAAACGCTCATTTTTATGCTGTAAATCATTTCACTGGAAAATGCCTCCTTTTTATGCTCCATATGCCTCCTTTAGGGCACGATGTCTGAATGTTAGGTCCCAAAGATTTGGTTAAGAGCCCAAAGCTTGGAGTCTAGGGTTGAAAGCCTGCTTTTTACTCTACAAACCCTCCTGTTTAGGGTACAAACCCTCCTTTTTGGTGCACAAGCCCTCGCTGTTAGGGTGCAAACACTCACGTTAAGATTCCCAAGCTTCGAGTCCAGGGTTGAAATCCACATCTTTATGCTCCAAACGACCGTCTTTAGGCTTCAAATCCGACTTTTAATTCTGAAATCCCACTTTTTTATGCTCCAAACGCTACATTAAGGGCACAAAGTCTCCATTTTAGGTCACAACGCTTCCTTTTTAGAGTCCGGAACGTTGGTTCCAGGGTTGAAAGCCTCCCTGTTCTGCTTCAAAGCGTCATTTAGAAGGTACAAGCCCTCATTTTTAGGGCGCAACGCCTCATTTTTTGGCCGCGAATCCTCCTTTTTAGGGGTCAATACGTCCTTTTTACTGTAAAATCCCTCACTTTTATCTTCCAGACATCTCTTTTAGGGCACAAAGCCTTGTTTTGTGGTCCCAAAGCTTCCTCTTCAGAGTCCAAAGCTTTGATTCTGTGGTTGAATTCCTCGTTTTATAATCCAAACCCTCATGTTTATTGTACAAACCCTCATTTTTAGGGCCCAAACGCTCATTTTTATGCTGTAAATCATTTCACTGGAAAATGCCTCCTTTTTGTGCTCCAAACGCCTCCTTTAGGGCACGATGTCTGAATGTTAGGTCCCAAAGATTTGGTTAAGAGCCCAAAGCTTTGAGTCTAGGGTTGAAAGCCTGCTTTTTACTCTACAAACCCTCCTGTTTAGGGTACAAACCCTCCTTTTTGGTGCACAAGCCCTCGCTGTTAGGGTGCAAACACTCACGTTAAGATTCCCACGCTTCGAGTCCAGGGTTGAAATCCACATCTTTATGCTCCAAACGACCGTCTTTAGGCTTCAAATCCGACTTTTAATTCTGAAATCCCACTTTTTTACGCTCCAAACGCTACATTAAGGGCACAAAGTCTCCATTTTAGGTCACAACGCTTCCTTTTTAGAGTCCGGAACGTTGGTTCCAGGGTTGAAAGCCTCCCTGTTCTGCTTCAAAGCGTCATTTAGAAGGTACAAGCCCTCATTTTTAGGGCGCAACACCTCATTTTTTGGCCGCGAATCCTCCTTTTTAGGGGTCAATACGTCCTTTTTGCTGTAACATCCCTCACTTTTATGTTCCAGACATCTCATTTAGGGCACAAAGCCTTGTTTTGTGGTCCCAAAGCTTCCTCTTCAGAGTCCAAAGCTTTGATTCTGTGGTTGAATTCCTCGTTTTATAATCTAAACCCTCACGTTTATTGCACAAACCCTCATTTTTAGGGCCCAAACGCTCATTTTTATGCTGCAAATCATTTCACTGGAAAATGCCTCCTTTTTATGCTCCAAACGCCTCCTTTAGGGCACGATGTCTGAATGTTAGGTCCCAAAGATTTGGTTAAGAGCCCAAAGCTTTGAGTCTAGGGTTGAAAGCCTGCTTTTTACTCTACAAACCCTCCTGTTTAGGGTACAAACCCTCCTTTTTGGTGCACAAGCCCTCGCTGTTAGGGTGCAAACACTCACGTTAAGATTCCCAAGCTTCGAGTCCAGGGTTGAAATCCACATCTTTATGCTCCAAACGACCGTCTTTAGGCTTCAAATCCGACTTTTAATTCTGAAATCCCACTTTTTTACGCTCCAAACGCTACATTAAGGGCACAAAGTCTCCATTTTAGGTCACAACGCTTCCTTTTTAGAGTCCGGAACGTTGGTTCCAGGGTTGAAAGCCTCCCTGTTCTGCTTCAAAGCGTCATTTAGAAGGTACAAGCCCTCATTTTTAGGGCGCAACGCCTCATTTTTTGGCCGCGAATCCTCCTTTTTAGGGGTCAATACGTCCTTTTCGCTGTAAAATCCCTCACTTTTATGTTCCAGACATCTCTTTTAGGGCACAAAGCCTTGTTTTGTGGTCCCAAAGCTTCCTCTATAGAGTTCAAAGCTTTGACTCTGTGGTTGAATTCCTCGTTTTATAATCCAAACCCTCACGTTTATTGCACAAACCCTCATTTTTAGGGCCCAAACGCTCATTTTTATGCTGTAAATCATTTCACTGGAAAATGCCTCCTTTTTATGCTCCATATGCCTCCTTTAGGGCACGATGTCTGAATGTTAGGTCCCAAAGATTTGGTTAAGAGCCCAAAGCTTTGAGTCTAGGGTTGAAAGCCTGCTTTTTACTCTACAAACCCTCCTGTTTAGGGTACAAACCCTCCTTTTTGGTGCACAAGCCCTCGCTGTTAGGGTGCAAACACTCACGTTAAGATTCCCAAGCTTCGAGTCCAGGGTTGAAATCCACATCTTTATGCTCCAAACGACCGTCTTTAGGCTTCAAATCCGACTTTTAATTCTGAAATCCCACTTTTTTATGCTCCAAACGCTACATTAAGGGCACCAAGTCTCCATTTTAGGTCACAACGCTTCCTTTTTAGAGTCCGGAACGTTGGTTCCAGGGTTGAAAGCCTCCCTGTTCTGCTTCAAAGCGTCATTTAGAAGGTACAAGCCCTCATTTTTAGGGCGCAACGCCTCATTTTTTGGCCGCGAATCCTCCTTTTTAGGGGTCAATACGTCCTTTTTACTGTAAAATCCCTCACTTTTATGTTCCAGACATCTCTTTTAGGGCACAAAGCCTTGTTTTGTGGTCCCAAAGCTTCCTCTTCAGAGTCCAAAGCTTTGATTCTGTGGTTGAATTCCTCGTTTTATAATCCAAACCCTCATGTTTATTGTACAAACCCTCATTTTTAGGGCCCAAACGCTCATTTTTATGCTGTAAATCATTTCACTGGAAAATGCCTCCTTTTTGTGCTCCAAACGCCTCCTTTAGGGCACGATGTCTGAATGTTAGGTCCCAAAGATTTGGTTAAGAGCCCAAAGCTTGGAGTCTAGGGTTGAAAGCCTGCTTTTTACTCTACAAACCCTCCTGTTTAGGGTACAAACCCTCCTTTTTGGTGCACAAGCCCTCGCTGTTAGGGTGCAAACACTCACGTTAAGATTCCCACGCTTCGAGTCCAGGGTTGAAATCCACATCTTTATGCTCCAAACGACTGTCTTTAGGCTTCAAATCCGACTTTTAATTCTGAAATCCCACTTTTTTACGCTCCAAACGCTACATTAAGGGCACAAAGTCTCCATTTTAGGTCACAACGCTTCCTTTTTAGAGTCCGGAACGTTGGTTCCAGGGTTGAAAGCCTCCCTGTTCTGCTTCAAAGCGTCATTTAGAAGGTACAAGCCCTCATTTTTAGGGCGCAACACCTCATTTTTTGGCCGCGAATCCTCCTTTTTAGGGGTCAATACGTCCTTTTTGCTGTAAAATCCCTCACTTTTATGTTCCAGACATCTCATTTAGGGCACAAAGCCTTGTTTTGTGGTCCCAAAGCTTCCTCTTCAGAGTCCAAAGCTTTGATTCTGTGGTTGAATTCCTCGTTTTATAATCTAAACCCTCACGTTTATTGCACAAACCCTCATTTTTAGGGCCCAAACGCTCATTTTTATGCTGCAAATCATTTCACTGGAAAATGCCTCCTTTTTATGCTCCAAACGCCTCCTTTAGGGCACGATGTCTGAATGTTAGGTCCCAAAGATTTGGTTAAGAGCCCAAAGCTTTGAGTCTAGGGTTGAAAGCCTGCTTTTTACTCTACAAACCCTCCTGTTTAGGGTACAAACCCTCCTTTTTGGTGCACAAGCCCTCGCTGTTAGGGTGCAAACACTCACGTTAAGATTCCCAAGCTTCGAGTCCAGGGTTGAAATCCACATCTTTATGCTCCAAACGACCGTCTTTAGGCTTCAAATCCGACTTTTAATTCTGAAATCCCACTTTTTTACGCTCCAAACGCTACATTAAGGGCACAAAGTCTCCATTTTAGGTCACAACGCTTCCTTTTTAGAGTCCGGAACGTTGGTTCCAGGGTTGAAAGCCTCCCTGTTCTGCTTCAAAGCGTCATTTAGAAGGTACAAGCCCTCATTTTTAGGGCGCAACGCCTCATTTTTTGGCCGCGAATCCTCCTTTTTAGGGGTCAATACGTCCTTTTTGCTGTAAAATCCCTCACTTCTATGTTCCGGACATCTCATTTAGGGCACAAAGCCTTGTTTTGTGGTCCCAAAGCTTCCTCTTCAGAGTCCAAAGCCTTGATTCTGTGGTTGAATTCCTCTTTTTATAATCCAAACCCTCACGTTTATTGCACAAACCCTCATTTTTAGGCCCAAACGCTCATTTTTATGCTGCAAATCATTTCACTGAAAATGCCTCCTTTTTATGCTCCAAACGCCTCCTTTAGGGCACGATGTCTGAATGTTAGGTCCCAAAGATTTGGTTAAGAGCCCAAAGCTTGGAGTCTAGGGTTGAAAGCCTGCTTTTTACTCTACAAACCCTCCTGTTTAGGGTACAAACCCTCCTTTTTGGTGCACAAGCCCTCGCTGTTAGGGTGCAAACACTCACGTTAAGATTCCCAAGCTTCGAGTCCAGGGTTGAAATCCACATCTTTATGCTCCAAACGACCGTCTTTAGGCTTCAAATCCGACTTTTAATTCTGAAATCCCACTTTTTTACGCTCCAAACGCTACATTAAGGGCACAAAGTCTCCATTTTAGGTCACAACGCTTCCTTTTTAGAGTCCGGAACGTTGGTTCCACGGTTGAAAGCCTCCCTGTTCTGCTTCAAAGCGTCATTTAGAAGGTACAAGCCCTCATTTTTAGGGCGCAACACCTCATTTTTTGGCCGCGAATCCTCCTTTTTAGGGGTCAATACGTCCTTTTTGCTGTAAAATCCCTCACTTTTATGTTCCAGACATCTCATTTAGGGCACAAAGCCTTGTTTTGTGGTCCCAAAGCTTCCTCTTCAGAGTCCAAAGCTTTGATTCTGTGGTTGAATTCCTCGTTTTATAATCTAAACCCTCACGTTTATTGCACAAACCCTCATTTTTAGGGCCCAAACGCTCATTTTTATGCTGCAAATCATTTCACTGGAAAATGCCTCCTTTTTATGCTCCAAACGCCTCCTTTAGGGCACGATGTCTGAATGTTAGGTCCCAAAGATTTGGTTAAGAGCCCAAAGCTTGGAGTCTAGGGTTGAAAGCCTGCTTTTTACTCTACAAACCCTCCTGTTTAGGGTACAAACCCTCCTTTTTGGTGCACAAGCCCTCGCTGTTAGGGTGCAAACACTCCTGTTAAGATTCCCAAGCTTCGAGTCCAGGGTTGAAATCCACATCTTTATGCTCCAAACGACCGTCTTTAGGCTTCAAATCCGACTTTTAATTCTGAAATCCCACTTTTTTACGCTCCAAACGCTACATTAAGGGCACAAAGTCTCCATTTTAGGTCACAACGCTTCCTTTTTAGCGTCCGGAACGTTGGTTCCAGGGTTGAAAGCCTCCCTGTTCTGCTTCAAAGCGTCATTTAGAAGGTACAAGCCCTCATTTTTAGGGCGCAACGCCTCATTTTTTGGCCGCGAATCCTCCTTTTTAGGGGTCAATACGTCCTTTTTACTGTAAAATCCCTCACTTTTATGTTCCAGACATCCCTTTTAGGGCACAAAGCCTTGTTTTGTGGTCCCAAAGCTTCCTCTTCAAAGTCCAAAGCTTTGATTCTGTGGTTGAATTCCTCGTTTTATAATCCAAACCCTCACGTTTATTGCACAAACCCTCATTTTTAGGGCCCAAACGCTCATTTTTATGCTGCAAATCATTTCACTGGAAAATGCCTCCTTTTTGTGCTCCAAACGCCTCCTTTAGGGCACGATGTCTGAATGTTAGGTCCCAAAGATTTGGTTAAGAGCCCAAAGCTTCGAGTCCAGGGTTGAAATCCACATCTTTATGCTCCAAACGACCGTCTTTAGGCTTCAAATCCGACTTTTAATTCTGAAATCCCACTTTTTTACGCTCCAAACGCTACATTAAGGGCACAAAGTCTCCATTTTAGGTCACAACGCTTCCTTTTTAGAGTCCGGAACGTTGGTTCCAGGGTTGAAAGCCTCCCTGTTCTGCTTCAAAGCGTCATTTAGAAGGTACAAGCCCTCATTTTTAGGGCGCAACGCCTCATTTTTTGGCCGCGAATCCTCCTTTTTAGGGGTCAATACGTCCTTTTTGCTGTAAAATCCCTCACTTCTATGTTCCGGACATCTCATTTAGGGCACAAAGCCTTGTTTTGTGGTCCCAAAGCTTCCTCTTCAGAGTCCAAAGCCTTGATTCTGTGGTTGAATTCCTCTTTTTATAATCCAAACCCTCACGTTTATTGCACAAACCCTCATTTTTAGGGCCCAAACGCTCATTTTTATGCTGCAAATCATTTCACTGGAAAATGCCTCCTTTTTATGCTCCAAACGCCTCCTTTAGGGCACGATGTCTGAATGTTAGGTCCCAAAGATTTGGTTAAGAGCCCAAAGCTTGGAGTCTAGGGTTGAAAGCCTGCTTTTTACTCTACAAACCCTCCTGTTTAGGGTACAAACCCTCCTTTTTGGTGCACAAGCCCTCGCTGTTAGGGTGCAAACACTCACGTTAAGATTCCCAAGCTTCGAGTCCAGGGTTGAAATCCACATCTTTATGCTCCAAACGACCGTCTTTAGGCTTCAAATCCGACTTTTAATTCTGAAATCCCACTTTTTTACGCTCCAAACGCTACATTAAGGGCACAAAGTCTCCATTTTAGGTCACAACGCTTCCTTTTTAGAGTCCGGAACGTTGGTTCCACGGTTGAAAGCCTCCCTGTTCTGCTTCAAAGCGTCATTTAGAAGGTACAAGCCCTCATTTTTAGGGCGCAACGCCTCATTTTTTGGCCGCGAATCCTCCTTTTTAGGGGTCAATACGTCCTTTTTGCTGTAAAATCCCTCACTTCTATGTTCCGGACATCTCATTTAGGGCACAAAGCCTTGTTTTGTGGTCCCAAAGCTTCCTCTTCAGAGTCCAAAGCCTTGATTCTGTGGTTGAATTCCTCTTTTTATAATCCAAACCCTCACGTTTATTGCACAAACCCTCATTTTTAGGCCCAAACGCTCATTTTTATGCTGCAAATCATTTCACTGAAAATGCCTCCTTTTTATGCTCCAAACGCCTCCTTTAGGGCACGATGTCTGAATGTTAGGTCCCAAAGATTTGGTTAAGAGCCCAAAGCTTGGAGTCTAGGGTTGAAAGCCTGCTTTTTACTCTACAAACCCTCCTGTTTAGGGTACAAACCCTCCTTTTTGGTGCACAAGCCCTCGCTGTTAGGGTGCAAACACTCACGTTAAGATTCCCAAGCTTCGAGTCCAGGGTTGAAATCCACATCTTTATGCTCCAAACGACCGTCTTTAGGCTTCAAATCCGACTTTTAATTCTGAAATCCCACTTTTTTACGCTCCAAACGCTACATTAAGGGCACAAAGTCTCCATTTTAGGTCACAACGCTTCCTTTTTAGCGTCCGGAACGTTGGTTCCACGGTTGAAAGCCTCCCTGTTCTGCTTCAAAGCGTCATTTAGAAGGTACAAGCCCTCATTTTTAGGGCGCAACGCCTCATTTTTTGGCCGCGAATCCTCCTTTTTAGGGGTCAATACGTCCTTTTTACTGTAAAATCCCTCACTTTTATGTTCCAGACATCCCTTTTAGGGCACAAAGCCTTGTTTTGTGGTCCCAAAGCTTCCTCTTCAAAGTCCAAAGCTTTGATTCTGTGGTTGAATTCCTCGTTTTATAATCCAAACCCTCACGTTTATTGCACAAACCCTCATTTTTAGGGCCCAAACGCTCATTTTTATGCTGCAAATCATTTCACTGGAAAATGCCTCCTTTTTGTGCTCCAAACGCCTCCTTTAGGGCACGATGTCTGAATGTTAGGTCCCAAAGATTTGGTTAAGAGCCCAAAGCTTCGAGTCCAGGGTTGAAATCCACATCTTTATGCTCCAAACGACCGTCTTTAGGCTTCAAATCCGACTTTTAATTCTGAAATCCCACTTTTTTACGCTCCAAACGCTACATTAAGGGCACAAAGTCTCCATTTTAGGTCACAACGCTTCCTTTTTAGAGTCCGGAACGTTGGTTCCAGGGTTGAAAGCCTCCCTGTTCTGCTTCAAAGCGTCATTTAGAAGGTACAAGCCCTCATTTTTAGGGCGCAACGCCTCATTTTTTGGCCGCGAATCCTCCTTTTTAGGGGTCAATACGTCCTTTTTGCTGTAAAATCCCTCACTTCTATGTTCCGGACATCTCATTTAGGGCACAAAGCCTTGTTTTGTGGTCCCAAAGCTTCCTCTTCAGAGTCCAAAGCCTTGATTCTGTGGTTGAATTCCTCTTTTTATAATCCAAACCCTCACGTTTATTGCACAAACCCTCATTTTTAGGGCCCAAACGCTCATTTTTATGCTGCAAATCATTTCACTGGAAAATGCCTCCTTTTTATGCTCCAAACGCCTCCTTTAGGGCACGATGTCTGAATGTTAGGTCCCAAAGATTTGGTTAAGAGCCCAAAGCTTGGAGTCTAGGGTTGAAAGCCTGCTTTTTACTCTACAAACCCTCCTGTTTAGGGTACAAACCCTCCTTTTTGGTGCACAAGCCCTCGCTGTTAGGGTGCAAACACTCACGTTAAGATTCCCAAGCTTCGAGTCCAGGGTTGAAATCCACATCTTTATGCTCCAAACGACCGTCTTTAGGCTTCAAATCCGACTTTTAATTCTGAAATCCCACTTTTTTACGCTCCAAACGCTACATTAAGGGCACAAAGTCTCCATTTTAGGTCACAACGCTTCCTTTTTAGAGTCCGGAACGTTGGTTCCACGGTTGAAAGCCTCCCTGTTCTGCTTCAAAGCGTCATTTAGAAGGTACAAGCCCTCATTTTTAGGGCGCAACGCCTCATTTTTTGGCCGCGAATCCTCCTTTTTAGGGGTCAATACGTCCTTTTTGCTGTAAAATCCCTCACTTTTATGTTCCAGACATCTCTTTTAGGGCACAAAGCCTTGTTTTGTGGTCCCAAAGCTTCCTCTTCAGAGTCCAAAGCTTTGATTCTGTGGTTGAATTCCTCGTTTTATAATCCAAACCCTCACGTTTATTGCACAAACCCTCATTTTTAGGGCCCAAACGCTCATTTTTATGCTGCAAATCATTTCACTGGAAAATGCCTCCTTTTTATGCTCCAAACGCCTCCTTTAGGGCACGATGTCTGAATGTTAGGTCCCAAAGATTTGGTTAAGAGCCCAAAGCTTGGAGTCTAGGGTTGAAAGCCTGCTTTTTACTCTACAAACCCTCCTGTTTAGGGTACAAACCCTCCTTTTTGGTGCACAAGCCCTCGCTGTTAGGGTGCAAACACTCACGTTAAGATTCCCAAGCTTCGAGTCCAGGGTTGAAATCCACATCTTTATGCTCCAAACGACCGTCTTTAGGCTTCAAATCCGACTTTTAATTCTGAAATCCCACTTTTTTACGCTCCAAACGCTACATTAAGGGCACAAAGTCTCCATTTTAGGTCACAACGCTTCCTTTTTAGAGTCCGGAATGTTGGTTCCAGGGTTGAAAGCCTCCCTGTTCTGCTTCAAAGCGTCATTTAGAAGGTACAAGCCCTCATTTTTAGGGCGCAACGCCTCATTTTTTGGCCGCGAATCCTCCTTTTTAGGGGTCAATACGTCCTTTTTACTGTAAAATCCCTCACTTTTATGTTCCAGACATCTCTTTTAGGGCACAAAGCCTTGTTTTGTGGTCCCAAAGCTTCCTCTTCAAAGTCCAAAGCTTTGATTCTGTGGTTGAATTCCTCGTTTTATAATCCAAACCCTCACGTTTATTGCACAAACCCTCATTTTTAGGGCCCAAACGCTCATTTTTATGCTGCAAATCATTTCACTGGAAAATGCCTCCTTTTTGTGCTCCAAACGCCTCCTTTAGGGCACGATGTCTGAATGTTAGGTCCCAAAGATTTGGTTAAGAGCCCAAAGCTTGGAGTCTAGGGTTGAAAGCCTGCTTTTTACTCTACAAACCCTCCTGTTTAGGGTACAAACCCTCCTTTTTGGTGCACAAGCCCTCGCTGTTAGGGTGCAAACACTCCTGTTAAGATTCCCAAGCTTCGAGTCCAGGGTTGAAATCCACATCTTTATGCTCCAAACGACCGTCTTTAGGCTTCAAATCCGACTTTTAATTCTGAAATCCCACTTTTTTACGCTCCAAACGCTACATTAAGGGCACAAAGTCTCCATTTTAGGTCACAACGCTTCCTTTTTAGAGTCCGGAACGTTGGTTCCAGGGTTGAAAGCCTCCCTGTTCTGCTTCAAAGCGTCATTTAGAAGGTACAAGCCCTCATTTTTAGGGCGCAACGCCTCATTTTTTGGCCGCGAATCCTCCTTTTTAGGGGTCAATACGTCCTTTTTGCTGTAAAATCCCTCACTTTTATGTTCCGGACATCTCATTTAGGGCACAAAGCCTTGTTTTGTGGTCCCAAAGCTTCCTCTTCAGAGTCCAAAGCTTTGATTCTGTGGTTGAATTCCTCGTTTTATAATCCAAACCCTCACGTTTATTGTACAAACCCTCATTTTTAGGGCCCAAACGCTCATTTTTATGCTGCAAATCATTTCACTGGAAAATGCCTCCTTTTTATGCTCCAAACGCCTCCTTTAGGGCACGATGTCTGAATGTTAGGTCCCAAAGATTTGGTTAAGAGCCCAAAGCTTGGAGTCTAGGGTTGAAAGCCTGCTTTTTACTCTACAAACCCTCCTGTTTAGGGTACAAACCCTCCTTTTTGGTGCACAAGCCCTCGCTGTTAGGGTGCAAACACTCACGTTAAGATTCCCACGCTTCGAGTCCAGGGTTGAAATCCACATCTTTATGCTCCAAACGACCGTCTTTAGGCTTCAAATCCGACTTTTAATTCTGAAATCCCACTTTTTTACGCTCCAAACGCTACATTAAGGGCACAAAGTCTCCATTTTAGGTCACAACGCTTCCTTTTTAGAGTCCGGAACGTTGGTTCCAGGGTTGAAAGCCTCCCTGTTCTGCTTCAAAGCGTCATTTAGAAGGTACAAGCCCTCATTTTTAGGGCGCAACGCCTCATTTTTTGGCCGCGAATCCTCCTTTTTAGGGGTCAATACGTCCTTTTTACTGTAAAATCCCTCACTTTTATGTTCCAGACATCTCTTTTAGGGCACAAAGCCTTGTTTTGTGGTCCCAAAGCTTCCTCTTCAGAGTCCAAAGCTTTGATTCTGTGGTTGAATTCCTCGTTTTATAATCCAAACCCTCACGTTTATTGCACAAACCCTCATTTTTAGGGCCCAAACGCTCATTTTTATGCTGTAAATCATTTCACTGGAAAATGCCTCCTTTTTGTGCTCCAAACGCCTCCTTTAGGGCACGATGTCTGAATGTTAGGTCCCAAAGATTTGGTTAAGAGCCCAAAGCTTTGAGTCTAGGGTTGAAAGCCTGCTTTTTACTCTACAAACCCTCCTGTTTAGGGTACAAACCCTCCTTTTTGGTGCACAAGCCCTCGCTGTTAGGGTGCAAACACTCACGTTAAGATTCCCACGCTTCGAGTCCAGGGTTGAAATCCACATCTTTATGCTCCAAACGACCGTCTTTAGGCTTCAAATCCGACTTTTAATTCTGAAATCCCACTTTTTTACGCTCCAAACGCTACATTAAGGGCACAAAGTCTCCATTTTAGGTCACAACGCTTCCTTTTTAGAGTCCGGAACGTTGGTTCCAGGGTTGAAAGCCTCCCTGTTCTGCTTCAAAGCGTCATTTAGAAGGTACAAGCCCTCATTTTTAGGGCGCAACGCCTCATTTTTTGGCCGCGAATCCTCCTTTTTAGGGGTCAATACGTCCTTTTCGCTGTAAAAACCCTCACTTTTATGTTCCAGACATCTCTTTTAGGGCACAAAGCCTTGTTTTGTGGTCCCAAAGCTTCCTCTTCAGAGTCCAAAGCTTTGATTCTGTGGTTGAATTCCTCGTTTTATAATCCAAACCCTCACGTTTATTGCACAAACCCTCATTTTTAGGCCCAAACGCTCATTTTTATGCTGTAAAACATTTCACTGGAAAATGCCTCTTTTTTATGCTCCAAATGCCTCCTTTAGGGCACGATGTCTGAATGTTAGGTCCCAAAGATTTGGTTAAGAGCCCAAAGCTTTGAGTCTAGGGTTGAAAGCCTGCTTTTTACTCTACAAACCCTCCTGTTTAGGGTACAAACCCTCCTTTTTGGTGCACAAGCCCTCGCTGTTAGGGTGCAAACACTCCTGTTAAGATTCCCAAGCTTCGAGTCCAGGGTTGAAATCCACATCTTTATGCTCCAAACGACCGTCTTTAGGCTTCAAATCCGACTTTTAATTCTGAAATCCCACTTTTTTACGCTCCAAACGCTACATTAAGGGCACAAAGTCTCCATTTTAGGTCACAACGCTTCCTTTTTAGAGTCCGGAACGTTGGTTCCAGGGTTGAAAGCCTCCCTGTTCTGCTTCAAAGCGTCATTTAGAAGGTACAAGCCCTCATTTTTAGGGCACAACGCCTCATTTTTTGGCCGCGAATCCTCCTTTTTAGGGGTCAATACGTCCTTTTTACTGTAAAATCCCTCACTTTTATGTTCCAGACATCTCTTTTAGGGCACAAAGCCTTGTTTTGTGGTCCCAAAGCTTCCTCTTCAGAGTTCAAAGCTTTGATTCTGTGGTTGAATTCCTCGTTTTATAATCCAAACCCTCACGTTTATTGCACAAACCCTCATTTTTAGGGCCCAAACGCTCATTTTTTGCTGTAAATCATTTCACTGGAAAATGCCTCCTTTTTATGCTCCAAACGCCTCCTTTAGGGCACGATGTCTGAATGTTAGGTCCCAAAGATTTGGTTAAGAGCCCAAAGCTTTGAGTCTAGGGTTGAAAGCCTGCTTTTTACTCTACAAACCCTCCTGTTTAGGGTACAAACCCTCCTTTTTGGTGCACAAGCCCTCGCTGTTAGGGTGCAAACACTCACGTTAAGATTCCCAAGCTTCGAGTCCAGGGTTGAAATCCACATCTTTATGCTCCAAACGACCGTCTTTAGGCTTCAAATCCGACTTTTAATTCTGAAATCCCACTTTTTTACGCTCCAAACGCTACATTAAGGGCACAAAGTCTCCATTTTAGGTCACAACGCTTCCTTTTTAGAGTCCGGAACGTTGGTTCCAGGGTTGAAAGCCTCCCTGTTCTGCTTCAAAGCGTCATTTAGAAGGTACAAGCCCTCATTTTTAGGGCACAACGCCTCATTTTTTGGCCGCGAATCCTCCTTTTTAGGGGTCAATACGTCCTTTTTACTGTAAAATCCCTCACTTTTATGTTCCAGACATCTCATTTAGGGCACAAAGCCTTGTTTTGTGGTCCCAAAGCTTCCTCTTCAGAGTCCAAAGCTTTGATTCTGTGGTTGAATTCCTCGTTTTATAATCTAAACCCTCACGTTTATTGCACAAACCCTCATTTTTAGGGCCCAAACGCTCATTTTTATGCTGCAAATCATTTCACTGGAAAATGCCTCCTTTTTATGCTCCAAACGCCTCCTTTAGGGCACGATGTCTGAATGTTAGGTCCCAAAGATTTGGTTAAGAGCCCAAAGCTTTGAGTCTAGGGTTGAAAGCCTGCTTTTTACTCTACAAACCCTCCTGTTTAGGGTACAAACCCTCCTTTTTGGTGCACAAGCCCTCGCTGTTAGGGTGCAAACACTCACGTTAAGATTCCCACGCTTCGAGTCCAGGGTTGAAATCCACATCTTTATGCTCCAAACGACCGTCTTTAGGCTTCAAATCCGACTTTTAATTCTGAAATCCCACTTTTTTACGCTCCAAACGCTACATTAAGGGCACAAAGTCTCCATTTTAGGTCACAACGCTTCCTTTTTAGCGTCCGGAACGTTGGTTCCAGGGTTGAAAGCCTCCCTGTTCTGCTTCAAAGCGTCATTTAGAAGGTACAAGCCCTCATTTTTAGGGCGCAACGCCTCATTTTTTGGCCGCGAATCCTCCTTTTTAGGGGTCAATACGTCCTTTTTACTGTAAAATCCCTCACTTTTATGTTCCAGACATCTCATTTAGGGCACAAAGCCTTGTTTTGTGGTCCCAAAGCTTCCTCTTCAGAGTCCAAAGCTTTGATTCTGTGGTTGAATTCCTCGTTTTATAATCCAAACCCTCACGTTTATTGCACAAACCCTCATTTTTAGGGCCCAAACGCTCATTTTTATGCTGTAAAACATTTCACTGGAAAATGCCTCCTTTTTGTGCTCCAAACGCCTCCTTTAGGGCACGATGTCTGAATGTTAGGTCCCAAAGATTTGGTTAAGAGCCCAAAGCTTTGAGTCTAGGGTTGAAAGCCTGCTTTTTACTCTACAAACCCTCCTGTTTAGGGTACAAACCCTCCTTTTTGGTGCACAAGCCCTCGCTGTTAGGGTGCAAACACTCCTGTTAAGATTCCCAAGCTTCGAGTCCAGGGTTGAAATCCACAACTTTATGCTCCAAACGACCGTCTTTAGGCTTCAAATCCGACTTTTAATTCTGAAATCCCACTTTTTTACGCTCCAAACACTACATTAAGGGCACAAAGTCTCCATTTTAGGTCACAACGCTTCCTTTTTAGAGTCCGGAACGTTGGTTCCAGGGTTGAAAGCCTCCCTGTTCTGCTTCAAAGCGTCATTTAGAAGGTACAAGCCCTCATTTTTAGGGCGCAACGCCTCATTTTTTGGCCGCGAATCCTCCTTTTTAGGGGTCAATACGTCCTTTTTACTGTAAAATCCCTCACTTTTATGTTCCAGACATCTCTTTTAGGGCACAAAGCCTTGTTTTGTGGTCCCAAAGCTTCCTCTTCAGAGTCCAAAGCTTTGATTCTGTGGTTGAATTCCTCGTTTTATAATCCAAACCCTCACGTTTATTGCACAAACCCTCATTTTTAGGGCCCAAACGCTCATTTTTATGCTGTAAATCATTTCACTGGAAAATGCCTCCTTTTTGTGCTCCAAACGCCTCCTTTAGGGCACGATGTCTGAATGTTAGGTCCCAAAGATTTGGTTAAGAGCCCAAAGCTTCGAGTCCAGGGTTGAAATCCACATCTTTATGCTCCAAACGACCGTCTTTAGGCTTCAAATCCGACTTTTAATTCTGAAATCCCACTTTTTTACGCTCCAAACGCTACATTAAGGGCACAAAGTCTCCATTTTAGGTCACAACGCTTCCTTTTTAGAGTCCGGAACGTTGGTTCCAGGGTTGAAAGCCTCCCTGTTCTGCTTCAAAGCGTCATTTAGAAGGTACAAGCCCTCATTTTTAGGGCGCAACGCCTCATTTTTTGGCCGCGAATCCTCCTTTTTAGGGGTCAATACGTCCTTTTTGCTGTAAAATCCCTCACTTCTATGTTCCGGACATCTCATTTAGGGCACAAAGCCTTGTTTTGTGGTCCCAAAGCTTCCTCTTCAGAGTCCAAAGCCTTGATTCTGTGGTTGAATTCCTCTTTTTATAATCCAAACCCTCACGTTTATTGCACAAACCCTCATTTTTAGGGCCCAAACGCTCATTTTTATGCTGCAAATCATTTCACTGGAAAATGCCTCCTTTTTATGCTCCAAACGCCTCCTTTAGGGCACGATGTCTGAATGTTAGGTCCCAAAGATTTGGTTAAGAGCCCAAAGCTTTGAGTCTAGGGTTGAAAGCCTGCTTTTTACTCTACAAACCCTCCTGTTTAGGGTACAAACCCTCCTTTTTGGTGCACAAGCCCTCGCTGTTAGGGTGCAAACACTCACGTTAAGATTCCCAAGCTTCGAGTCCAGGGTTGAAATCCACATCTTTATGCTCCAAACGACCGTCTTTAGGCTTCAAATCCGACTTTTAATTCTGAAATCCCACTTTTTTACGCTCCAAACGCTACATTAAGGGCACAAAGTCTCCATTTTAGGTCACAACGCTTCCTTTTTAGAGTCCGGAATGTTGGTTCCAGGGTTGAAAGCCTCCCTGTTCTGCTTCAAAGCGTCATTTAGAAGGTACAAGCCCTCATTTTTAGGGCGCAACGCCTCATTTTTTGGCCGCGAATCCTCCTTTTTAGGGGTCAATACGTCCTTTTTACTGTAAAATCCCTCACTTTTATGTTCCAGACATCTCTTTTAGGGCACAAAGCCTTGTTTTGTGGTCCCAAAGCTTCCTCTTCAGAGTCCAAAGCTTTGATTCTGTGGTTGAATTCCTCGTTTTATAATCCAAACCCTCACGTTTATTGCACAAACCCTCATTTTTAGGGCCCAAACGCTCATTTTTATGCTGCAAATCATTTCACTGGAAAATGCCTCCTTTTTGTGCTCCAAACGCCTCCTTTAGGGCACGATGTCTGAATGTTAGGTCCCAAAGATTTGGTTAAGAGCCCAAAGCTTGGAGTCTAGGGTTGAAAGCCTGCTTTTTACTCTACAAACCCTCCTGTTTAGGGTACAAACCCTCCTTTTTGGTGCACAAGCCCTCGCTGTTAGGGTGCAAACACTCCTGTTAAGATTCCCAAGCTTCGAGTCCAGGGTTGAAATCCACATCTTTATGCTCCAAACGACCGTCTTTAGGCTTCAAATCCGACTTTTAATTCTGAAATCCCACTTTTTTACGCTCCAAACGCTACATTAAGGGCACAAAGTCTCCATTTTAGGTCACAACGCTTCCTTTTTAGAGTCCGGAACGTTGGTTCCAGGGTTGAAAGCCTCCCTGTTCTGCTTCAAAGCGTCATTTAGAAGGTACAAGCCCTCATTTTTAGGGCGCAACGCCTCATTTTTTGGCCGCGAATCCTCCTTTTTAGGGGTCAATACGTCCTTTTTGCTGTAAAATCCCTCACTTTTATGTTCCGGACATCTCATTTAGGGCACAAAGCCTTGTTTTGTGGTCCCAAAGCTTCCTCTTCAGAGTCCAAAGCTTTGATTCGGTGGTTGAATTCCTCGTTTTATAATCCAAACCCTCACGTTTATTGTACAAACCCTCATTTTTAGGGCCCAAACGCTCATTTTTATGCTGCAAATCATTTCACTGGAAAATGCCTCCTTTTTATGCTCCAAACGCCTCCTTTAGGGCACGATGTCTGAATGTTAGGTCCCAAAGATTTGGTTAAGAGCCCAAAGCTTGGAGTCTAGGGTTGAAAGCCTGCTTTTTACTCTACAAACCCTCCTGTTTAGGGTACAAACCCTCCTTTTTGGTGCACAAGCCCTCGCTGTTAGGGTGCAAACACTCACGTTAAGATTCCCACGCTTCGAGTCCAGGGTTGAAATCCACATCTTTATGCTCCAAACGACCGTCTTTAGGCTTCAAATCCGACTTTTAATTCTGAAATCCCACTTTTTTACGCTCCAAACGCTACATTAAGGGCACAAAGTCTCCATTTTAGGTCACAACGCTTCCTTTTTAGAGTCCGGAACGTTGGTTCCAGGGTTGAAAGCCTCCCTGTTCTGCTTCAAAGCGTCATTTAGAAGGTACAAGCCCTCATTTTTAGGGCGCAACGCCTCATTTTTTGGCCGCGAATCCTCCTTTTTAGGGGTCAATACGTCCTTTTTACTGTAAAATCCCTCACTTTTATGTTCCAGACATCTCTTTTAGGGCACAAAGCCTTGTTTTGTGGTCCCAAAGCTTCCTCTTCAGAGTCCAAAGCTTTGATTCTGTGGTTGAATTCCTCGTTTTATAATCCAAACCCTCACGTTTATTGCACAAACCCTCATTTTTAGGGCCCAAACGCTCATTTTTATGCTGTAAAACATTTCACTGGAAAATGCCTCCTTTTTGTGCTCCAAACGCCTCCTTTAGGGCACGATGTCTGAATGTTAGGTCCCAAAGATTTGGTTAAGAGCCCAAAGCTTTGAGTCTAGGGTTGAAAGCCTGCTTTTTACTCTACAAACCCTCCTGTTTAGGGTACAAACCCTCCTTTTTGGTGCACAAGCCCTCGCTGTTAGGGTGCAAACACTCACGTTAAGATTCCCACGCTTCGAGTCCAGGGTTGAAATCCACATCTTTATGCTCCAAACGACCGTCTTTAGGCTTCAAATCCGACTTTTAATTCTGAAATCCCACTTTTTTACGCTCCAAACGCTACATTAAGGGCACAAAGTCTCCATTTTAGGTCACAACGCTTCCTTTTTAGAGTCCGGAACGTTGGTTCCAGGGTTGAAAGCCTCCCTGTTCTGCTTCAAAGCGTCATTTAGAAGGTACAAGCCCTCATTTTTAGGGCGCAACGCCTCATTTTTTGGCCGCGAATCCTCCTTTTTAGGGGTCAATACGTCCTTTTTACTGTAAAATCCCTCACTTTTATGTTCCAGACATCTCTTTTAGGGCACAAAGCCTTGTTTTGTGGTCCCAAAGCTTCCTCTTCAGAGTCCAAAGCTTTGATTCTGTGGTTGAATTCCTCGTTTTATAATCCAAACCCTCACGTTTATTGCACAAACCCTCATTTTTAGGGCCCAAACGCTCATTTTTATGCTGTAAATCATTTCACTGGAAAATGCCTCCTTTTTGTGCTCCAAACGCCTCCTTTAGGGCACGATGTCTGAATGTTAGGTCCCAAAGATTTGGTTAAGAGCCCAAAGCTTTGAGTCTAGGGTTGAAAGCCTGCTTTTTACTCTACAAACCCTCCTGTTTAGGGTACAAACCCTCCTTTTTGGTGCACAAGCCCTCGCTGTTAGGGTGCAAACACTCCTGTTAAGATTCCCAAGCTTCGAGTCCAGGGTTGAAATCCACATCTTTATGCTCCAAACGACCGCCTTTAGGCTTCAAATCCGACTTTTAATTCTGAAATCCCACTTTTTTACGCTCCAAACGCTACATTAAGGGCACAAAGTCTCCATTTTAGGTCACAACGCTTCCTTTTTAGAGTCCGGAACGTTGGTTCCAGGGTTGAAAGCCTCCCTGTTCTGCTTCAAAGCGTCATTTAGAAGGTACAAGCCCTCATTTTTAGGGCGCAACGCCTCATTTTTTGGCCGCGAATCCTCCTTTTTAGGGGTCAATACGTCCTTTTTACTGTAAAATCCCTCACTTTTATGTTCCAGACATCTCTTTTAGGGCACAAAGCCTTGTTTTGTGGTCCCAAAGCTTCCTCTTCAGAGTTCAAAGCTTTGATTCTGTGGTTGAATTCCTCGTTTTATAATCCAAACCCTCACGTTTATTGTACAAACCCTCATTTTTAGGGCCCAAACGCTCATTTTTATGCTGCAAATCATTTCACTGGAAAATGCCTCCTTTTTATGCTCCAAATGCCTCCTTTAGGGCACGATGTCTGAATGTTAGGTCCCAAAGATTTGGTTAAGAGCCCAAAGCTTGGAGTCTACGGTTGAAAGCCTGCTTTTTACTCTACAAACCCTCCTGTTTAGGGTACAAACCCTCCTTTTTGGTGCACAAGCCCTCGCTGTTAGGGTGCAAACACTCACGTTAAGATTCCCAAGCTTCGAGTCCAGGGTTGAAATCCACATCTTTATGCTCCAAACGACCGTCTTTAGGCTTCAAATCCGACTTTTAATTCTGAAATCCCACTTTTTTACGCTCCAAACGCTACATTAAGGGCACAAAGTCTCCATTTTAGGTCACAACGCTTCCTTTTTAGAGTCCGGAACGTTGGTTCCAGGGTTGAAAGCCTCCCTGTTCTGCTTCAAAGCGTCATTTAGAAGGTACAAGCCCTCATTTTTAGGGCGCAACGCCTCATTTTTTGGCCGCGAATCCTCCTTTTTAGGGGTCAATACGTCCTTTTTACTGTAAAATCCCTCACTTTTATGTTCCAGACATCTCTTTTAGGGCACAAAGCCTTGTTTTGTGGTCCCAAAGCTTCCTCTTCAGAGTCCAAAGCTTTGATTCTGTGGTTGAATTCCTCGTTTTATAATCCAAACCCTCACGTTTATTGCACAAACCCTCATTTTTAGGGCCCAAACGCTCATTTTTATGCTGTAAATCATTTCACTGGAAAATGCCTCCTTTTTATGCTCCAAATGCCTCCTTTAGGGCACGATGTCTGAATGTTAGGTCCCAAAGATTTGGTTAAGAGCCCAAAGCTTTGAGTCTAGGGTTGAAAGCCTGCTTTTTACTCTACAAACCCTCCTGTTTAGGGTACAAACCCTCCTTTTTGGTGCACAAGCCCTCGCTGTTAGGGTGCAAACACTCACGTTAAGATTCCCAAGCTTCGAGTCCAGGGTTGAAATCCACATCTTTATGCTCCAAACGACCGTCTTTAGGCTTCAAATCCGACTTTTAATTCTGAAATCCCACTTTTTTACGCTCCAAACGCTACATTAAGGGCACAAAGTCTCCATTTTAGGTCACAACGCTTCCTTTTTAGAGTCCGGAACGTTGGTTCCAGGGTTGAAAGCCTCCCTGTTCTGCTTCAAAGCGTCATTTAGAAGGCACAAGCCCTCATTTTTAGGGCGCAACGCCTCATTTTTTGGCCGCGAATCCTCCTTTTTAGGGGTCAATACGTCCTTTTCGCTGTAAAATCCCTCACTTTTATGTTCCAGACATCTCTTTTAGGGCACAAAGCCTTGTTTTGTGGTCCCAAAGCTTCCTCTTCAGAGTCCAAAGCTTTGATTCTGTGGTTGAATTCCTCGTTTTATAATCCAAACCCTCACGTTTATTGTACAAACCCTCATTTTTAGGGCCCAAACGCTCATTTTTATGCTGCAAATCATTTCACTGGAAAATGCCTCCTTTTTATGCTCCAAATGCCTCCTTTAGGGCACGATGTCTGAATGTTAGGTCCCAAAGATTTGGTTAAGAGCCCAAAGCTTGGAGTCTAGGGTTGAAAGCCTGCTTTTTACTCTACAAACCCTCCTGTTTAGGGTACAAACCCTCCTTTTTGGTGCACAAGCCCTCGCTGTTAGGGTGCAAACACTCCTGTTAAGATTCCCAAGCTTCGAGTCCAGGGTTGAAATCCACATCTTTATGCTCCAAACGACCGTCTTTAGGCTTCAAATCCGACTTTTAATTCTGAAATCCCACTTTTTTACGCTCCAAACGCTACATTAAGGGCACAAAGTCTCCATTTTAGGTCACAACGCTTCCTTTTTAGAGTCCGGAACGTTGGTTCCACGGTTGAAAGCCTCCCTGTTCTGCTTCAAAGCGTCATTTAGAAGGTACAAGCCCTCATTTTTAGGGCGCAACGCCTCATTTTTTGGCCGCGAATCCTCCTTTTTAGGGGTCAATACGTCCTTTTTACTGTAAAATCCCTCACTTTTATGTTCCAGACATCTCTTTTAGGGCACAAAGCCTTGTTTTGTGGTCCCAAAGCTTCCTCTTCAGAGTCCAAAGCTTTGATTCTGTGGTTGAATTCCTCGTTTTATAATCCAAACCCTCACGTTTATTGCACAAACCCTCATTTTTAGGGCCCAAACGCTCATTTTTATGCTGTAAATCATTTCACTGGAAAATGCCTCCTTTTTGTGCTCCAAACGCCTCCTTTAGGGCACGATGTCTGAATGTTAGGTCCCAAAGATTTGGTTAAGAGCCCAAAGCTTTGAGTCTAGGGTTGAAAGCCTGCTTTTTACTCTACAAACCCTCCTGTTTAGGGTACAAACCCTCCTTTTTGGTGCACAAGCCCTCGCTGTTAGGGTGCAAACACTCACGTTAAGATTCCCAAGCTTCGAGTCCAGGGTTGAAATCCACATCTTTATGCTCCAAACGACCGTCTTTAGGCTTCAAATCCGACTTTTAATTCTGAAATCCCACTTTTTTACGCTCCAAACGCTACATTAAGGGCACAAAGTCTCCATTTTAGGTCACAACGCTTCCTTTTTAGAGTCCGGAACGTTGGTTCCAGGGTTGAAAGCCTCCCTGTTCTGCTTCAAAGCGTCATTTAGAAGGTACAAGCCCTCATTTTTAGGGCGCAACGCCTCATTTTTTGGCCGCGAATCCTCCTTTTTAGGGGTCAATACGTCCTTTTTACTGTAAAATCCCTCACTTTTATGTTCCAGACATCTCATTTAGGGCACAAAGCCTTGTTTTGTGGTCCCAAAGCTTCCTCTTCAGAGTCCAAAGCTTTGATTCTGTGGTTGAATTCCTCGTTTTATAATCCAAACCCTCACGTTTATTGCACAAACCCTCATTTTTAGGGCCCAAACGCTCATTTTTATGCTGCAAATCATTTCACTGGAAAATGCCTCCTTTTTATGCTCCAAACGCCTCCTTTAGGGCACGATGTCTGAATGTTAGGTCCCAAAGATTTGGTTAAGAGCCCAAAGCTTGGAGTCTAGGGTTGAAAGCCTGCTTTTTACTCTACAAACCCTCCTGTTTAGGGTACAAACCCTCCTTTTTGGTGCACAAGCCCTCGCTGTTAGGGTGCAAACACTCACGTTAAGATTCCCAAGCTTCGAGTCCAGGGTTGAAATCCACATCTTTATGCTCCAAACGACCGTCTTTAGGCTTCAAATCCGACTTTTAATTCTGAAATCCCACTTTTTTACGCTCCAAACGCTACATTAAGGGCACAAAGTCTCCATTTTAGGTCACAACGCTTCCTTTTTAGAGTCCGGAACGTTGGTTCCAGGGTTGAAAGCCTCCCTGTTCTGCTTCAAAGCGTCATTTAGAAGGTACAAGCCCTCATTTTTAGGGCGCAACGCCTCATTTTTTGGCCGCGAATCCTCCTTTTTAGGGGTCAATACGTCCTTTTTACTGTAAAATCCCTCACTTTTATGTTCCAGACATCTCATTTAGGGCACAAAGCCTTGTTTTGTGGTCCCAAAGCTTCCTCTTCAGAGTTCAAAGCTTTGATTCTGTGGTCGAATTCCTCGTTTTATAATCCAAACCCTCACGTTTATTGTACAAACCCTCATTTTTAGGGCCCAAACGCTCATTTTTATGCTGTAAATCATTTCACTGGAAAATGCCTCCTTTTTGTGCTCCAAACGCCTCCTTTAGGGCACGATGTCTGAATGTTAGGTCCCAAAGATTTGGTTAAGAGCCCAAAGCTTGGAGTCTAGGGTTGAAAGCCTGCTTTTTACTCTACAAACCCTCCTGTTTAGGGTACAAACCCTCCTTTTTGGTGCACAAGCCCTCGCTGTTAGGGTGCAAACACTCACGTTAAGATTCCCAAGCTTCGAGTCCAGGGTTGAAATCCACATCTTTATGCTCCAAACGACCGTCTTTAGGCTTCAAATCCGACTTTTAATTCTGAAATCCCACTTTTTTACGCTCCAAACGCTACATTAAGGGCACAAAGTCTCCATTTTAGGTCACAACGCTTCCTTTTTAGAGTCCGGAACGTTGGTTCCAGGGTTGAAAGCCTCCCTGTTCTGCTTCAAAGCGTCATTTAGAAGGTACAAGCCCTCATTTTTAGGGCGCAACGCCTCATTTTTTGGCCGCGAATCCTCCTTTTTAGGGGTCAATACGTCCTTTTCGCTGTAAAAACCCTCACTTTTATGTTCCAGACATCTCTTTTAGGGCACAAAGCCTTGTTTTGTGGTCCCAAAGCTTCCTCTTCAGAGTCCAAAGCTTTGATTCTGTGGTTGAATTCCTCGTTTTATAATCCAAACCCTCACGTTTATTGCACAAACCCTCATTTTTAGGCCCAAACGCTCATTTTTATGCTGTAAAACATTTCACTGGAAAATGCCTCTTTTTTATGCTCCAAATGCCTCCTTTAGGGCACGATGTCTGAATGTTAGGTCCCAAAGATTTGGTTAAGAGCCCAAAGCTTTGAGTCTAGGGTTGAAAGCCTGCTTTTTACTCTACAAACCCTCCTGTTTAGGGTACAAACCCTCCTTTTTGGTGCACAAGCCCTCGCTGTTAGGGTGCAAACACTCCTGTTAAGATTCCCAAGCTTCGAGTCCAGGGTTGAAATCCACATCTTTATGCTCCAAACGACCGTCTTTAGGCTTCAAATCCGACTTTTAATTCTGAAATCCCACTTTTTTACGCTCCAAACGCTACATTAAGGGCACAAAGTCTCCATTTTAGGTCACAACGCTTCCTTTTTAGAGTCCGGAACGTTGGTTCCAGGGTTGAAAGCCTCCCTGTTCTGCTTCAAAGCGTCATTTAGAAGGTACAAGCCCTCATTTTTAGGGCACAACGCCTCATTTTTTGGCCGCGAATCCTCCTTTTTAGGGGTCAATACGTCCTTTTTACTGTAAAATCCCTCACTTCTATGTTCCAGACATCTCTTTTAGGGCACAAAGCCTTGTTTTGTGGTCCCAAAGCTTCCTCTTCAGAGTTCAAAGCTTTGATTCTGTGGTTGAATTCCTCGTTTTATAATCCAAACCCTCACGTTTATTGCACAAACCCTCATTTTTAGGGCCCAAACGCTCATTTTTTGCTGTAAATCATTTCACTGGAAAATGCCTCCTTTTTATGCTCCAAACGCCTCCTTTAGGGCACGATGTCTGAATGTTAGGTCCCAAAGATTTGGTTAAGAGCCCAAAGCTTTGAGTCTAGGGTTGAAAGCCTGCTTTTTACTCTACAAACCCTCCTGTTTAGGGTACAAACCCTCCTTTTTGGTGCACAAGCCCTCGCTGTTAGGGTGCAAACACTCACGTTAAGATTCCCACGCTTCGAGTCCAGGGTTGAAATCCACATCTTTATGCTCCAAACGACCGTCTTTAGGCTTCAAATCCGACTTTTAATTCTGAAATCCCACTTTTTTACGCTCCAAACGCTACATTAAGGGCACAAAGTCTCCATTTTAGGTCACAACGCTTCCTTTTTAGAGTCCGGAACGTTGGTTCCAGGGTTGAAAGCCTCCCTGTTCTGCTTCAAAGCGTCATTTAGAAGGTACAAGCCCTCATTTTTAGGGCACAACGCCTCATTTTTTGGCCGCGAATCCTCCTTTTTAGGGGTCAATACGTCCTTTTTACTGTAAAATCCCTCACTTTTATGTTCCAGACATCTCATTTAGGGCACAAAGCCTTGTTTTGTGGTCCCAAAGCTTCCTCTTCAGAGTCCAAAGCTTTGATTCTGTGGTTGAATTCCTCGTTTTATAATCTAAACCCTCACGTTTATTGCACAAACCCTCATTTTTAGGGCCCAAACGCTCATTTTTATGCTGCAAATCATTTCACTGGAAAATGCCTCCTTTTTATGCTCCAAACGCCTCCTTTAGGGCACGATGTCTGAATGTTAGGTCCCAAAGATTTGGTTAAGAGCCCAAAGCTTGGAGTCTAGGGTTGAAAGCCTGCTTTTTACTCTACAAACCCTCCTGTTTAGGGTACAAACCCTCCTTTTTGGTGCACAAGCCCTCGCTGTTAGGGTGCAAACACTCCTGTTAAGATTCCCAAGCTTCGAGTCCAGGGTTGAAATCCACATCTTTATGCTCCAAACGACCGCCTTTAGGCTTCAAATCCGACTTTTAATTCTGAAATCCCACTTTTTTACGCTCCAAACGCTACATTAAGGGCACAAAGTCTCCATTTTAGGTCACAACGCTTCCTTTTTAGAGTCCGGAACGTTGGTTCCAGGGTTGAAAGCCTCCCTGTTCTGCTTCAAAGCGTCATTTAGAAGGTACAAGCCCTCATTTTTAGGGCGCAACGCCTCATTTTTTGGCCGCGAATCCTCCTTTTTAGGGGTCAATACGTCCTTTTTACTGTAAAATCCCTCACTTTTATGTTCCAGACATCCCTTTTAGGGCACAAAGCCTTGTTTTGTGGTCCCAAAGCTTCCTCTTCAGAGTCCAAAGCTTTGATTCTGTGGTTGAATTCCTCGTTTTATAATCCAAACCCTCACGTTTATTGCACAAACCCTCATTTTTAGGGCCCAAACGCTCATTTTTATGCTGTAAATCATTTCACTGGAAAATGCCTCCTTTTTATGCTCCAAATGCCTCCTTTAGGGCACGATGTCTGAATGTTAGGTCCCAAAGATTTGGTTAAGAGCCCAAAGCTTGGAGTCTACGGTTGAAAGCCTGCTTTTTACTCTACAAACCCTCCTGTTTAGGGTATAAACCCTCCTTTTTGGTGCACAAGCCCTCGCTGTTAGGGTGCAAACACTCACGTTAAGATTCCCACGCTTCGAGTCCAGGGTTGAAATCCACATCTTTATGCTCCAAACGACCGTCTTTAGGCTTCAAATCCGACTTTTAATTCTGAAATCCCACTTTTTTACGCTCCAAACGCTACATTAAGGGCACAAAGTCTCCATTTTAGGTCACAACGCTTCCTTTTTAGAGTCCGGAACGTTGGTTCCAGGGTTGAAAGCCTCCCTGTTCTGCTTCAAAGCGTCATTTAGAAGGTACAAGCCCTCATTTTTAGGGCGCAACACCTCATTTTTTGGCCGCGAATCCTCCTTTTTAGGGGTCAATACGTCCTTTTTGCTGTAACATCCCTCACTTTTATGTTCCAGACATCTCATTTAGGGCACAAAGCCTTGTTTTGTGGTCCCAAAGCTTCCTCTTCAGAGTCCAAAGCTTTGATTCTGTGGTTGAATTCCTCGTTTTATAATCTAAACCCTCACGTTTATTGCACAAACCCTCATTTTTAGGGCCCAAACGCTCATTTTTATGCTGCAAATCATTTCACTGGAAAATGCCTCCTTTTTATGCTCCAAACGCCTCCTTTAGGGCACGATGTCTGAATGTTAGGTCCCAAAGATTTGGTTAAGAGCCCAAAGCTTTGAGTCTAGGGTTGAAAGCCTGCTTTTTACTCTACAAACCCTCCTGTTTAGGGTACAAACCCTCCTTTTTGGTGCACAAGCCCTCGCTGTTAGGGTGCAAACACTCACGTTAAGATTCCCAAGCTTCGAGTCCAGGGTTGAAATCCACATCTTTATGCTCCAAACGACCGTCTTTAGGCTTCAAATCCGACTTTTAATTCTGAAATCCCACTTTTTTACGCTCCAAACGCTACATTAAGGGCACAAAGTCTCCATTTTAGGTCACAACGCTTCCTTTTTAGAGTCCGGAACGTTGGTTCCACGGTTGAAAGCCTCCCTGTTCTGCTTCAAAGCGTCATTTAGAAGGTACAAGCCCTCATTTTTAGGGCGCAACACCTCATTTTTTGGCCGCGAATCCTCCTTTTTAGGGGTCAATACGTCCTTTTTGCTGTAAAATCCCTCACTTTTATGTTCCAGACATCTCATTTAGGGCACAAAGCCTTGTTTTGTGGTCCCAAAGCTTCCTCTTCAGAGTCCAAAGCTTTGATTCTGTGGTTGAATTCCTCGTTTTATAATCCAAACCCTCACGTTTATTGTACAAACCCTCATTTTTAGGGCCCAAACGCTCATTTTTATGCTGCAAATCATTTCACTGGAAAATGCCTCCTTTTTATGCTCCAAACGCCTCCTTTAGGGCACGATGTCTGAATGTTAGGTCCCAAAGATTTGGTTAAGAGCCCAAAGCTTGGAGTCTAGGGTTGAAAGCCTGCTTTTTACTCTACAAACCCTCCTGTTTAGGGTACAAACCCTCCTTTTTGGTGCACAAGCCCTCGCTGTTAGGGTGCAAACACTCACGTTAAGATTCCCACGCTTCGAGTCCAGGGTTGAAATCCACATCTTTATGCTCCAAACGACCGTCTTTAGGCTTCAAATCCGACTTTTAATTCTGAAATCCCACTTTTTTACGCTCCAAACGCTACATTAAGGGCACAAAGTCTCCATTTTAGGTCACAACGCTTCCTTTTTAGAGTCCGGAACGTTGGTTCCACGGTTGAAAGCCTCCCTGTTCTGCTTCAAAGCGTCATTTAGAAGGTACAAGCCCTCATTTTTAGGGCGCAACGCCTCATTTTTTGGCCGCGAATCCTCCTTTTTAGGGGTCAATACGTCCTTTTTACTGTAAAATCCCTCACTTTTATGTTCCAGACATCCCTTTTAGGGCACAAAGCCTTGTTTTGTGGTCCCAAAGCTTCCTCTTCAAAGTCCAAAGCTTTGATTCTGTGGTTGAATTCCTCGTTTTATAATCCAAACCCTCACGTTTATTGCACAAACCCTCATTTTTAGGGCCCAAACGCTCATTTTTATGCTGCAAATCATTTCACTGGAAAATGCCTCCTTTTTGTGCTCCAAACGCCTCCTTTAGGGCACGATGTCTGAATGTTAGGTCCCAAAGATTTGGTTAAGAGCCCAAAGCTTCGAGTCCAGGGTTGAAATCCACATCTTTATGCTCCAAACGACCGTCTTTAGGCTTCAAATCCGACTTTTAATTCTGAAATCCCACTTTTTTACGCTCCAAACGCTACATTAAGGGCACAAAGTCTCCATTTTAGGTCACAACGCTTCCTTTTTAGAGTCCGGAACGTTGGTTCCACGGTTGAAAGCCTCCCTGTTCTGCTTCAAAGCGTCATTTAGAAGGTACAAGCCCTCATTTTTAGGGCGCAACGCCTCATTTTTTGGCCGCGAATCCTCCTTTTTAGGGGTCAATACGTCCTTTTCGCTGTAAAATCCCTCACTTTTATGTTCCAGACATCTCTTTTAGGGCACAAAGCCTTGTTTTGTGGTCCCAAAGCTTCCTCTATAGAGTTCAAAGCTTTGATTCTGTGGTTGAATTCCTCGTTTTATAATCTAAACCCTCACGTTTATTGCACAAACCCTCATTTTTAGGGCCCAAACGCTCATTTTTATGCTGCAAATCATTTCACTGGAAAATGCCTCCTTTTTATGCTCCAAACGCCTCCTTTAGGGCACGATGTCTGAATGTTAGGTCCCAAAGATTTGGTTAAGAGCCCAAAGCTTTGAGTCTAGGGTTGAAAGCCTGCTTTTTACTCTACAAACCCTCCTGTTTAGGGTACAAACCCTCCTTTTTGGTGCACAAGCCCTCGCTGTTAGGGTGCAAACACTCACGTTAAGATTCCCAAGCTTCGAGTCCAGGGTTGAAATCCACATCTTTATGCTCCAAACGACCGTCTTTAGGCTTCAAATCCGACTTTTAATTCTGAAATCCCACTTTTTTACGCTCCAAACGCTACATTAAGGGCACAAAGTCTCCATTTTAGGTCACAACGCTTCCTTTTTAGAGTCCGGAACGTTGGTTCCACGGTTGAAAGCCTCCCTGTTCTGCTTCAAAGCGTCATTTAGAAGGTACAAGCCCTCATTTTTAGGGCGCAACACCTCATTTTTTGGCCGCGAATCCTCCTTTTTAGGGGTCAATACGTCCTTTTTGCTGTAAAATCCCTCACTTTTATGTTCCAGACATCTCATTTAGGGCACAAAGCCTTGTTTTGTGGTCCCAAAGCTTCCTCTTCAGAGTCCAAAGCTTTGATTCTGTGGTTGAATTCCTCGTTTTATAATCCAAACCCTCACGTTTATTGTACAAACCCTCATTTTTAGGGCCCAAACGCTCATTTTTATGCTGCAAATCATTTCACTGGAAAATGCCTCCTTTTTATGCTCCAAACGCCTCCTTTAGGGCACGATGTCTGAATGTTAGGTCCCAAAGATTTGGTTAAGAGCCCAAAGCTTGGAGTCTAGGGTTGAAAGCCTGCTTTTTACTCTACAAACCCTCCTGTTTAGGGTACAAACCCTCCTTTTTGGTGCACAAGCCCTCGCTGTTAGGGTGCAAACACTCACGTTAAGATTCCCACGCTTCGAGTCCAGGGTTGAAATCCACATCTTTATGCTCCAAACGACCGTCTTTAGGCTTCAAATCCGACTTTTAATTCTGAAATCCCACTTTTTTACGCTCCAAACGCTACATTAAGGGCACAAAGTCTCCATTTTAGGTCACAACGCTTCCTTTTTAGAGTCCGGAACGTTGGTTCCACGGTTGAAAGCCTCCCTGTTCTGCTTCAAAGCGTCATTTAGAAGGTACAAGCCCTCATTTTTAGGGCGCAACGCCTCATTTTTTGGCCGCGAATCCTCCTTTTTAGGGGTCAATACGTCCTTTTTACTGTAAAATCCCTCACTTTTATGTTCCAGACATCCCTTTTAGGGCACAAAGCCTTGTTTTGTGGTCCCAAAGCTTCCTCTTCAAAGTCCAAAGCTTTGATTCTGTGGTTGAATTCCTCGTTTTATAATCCAAACCCTCACGTTTATTGCACAAACCCTCATTTTTAGGGCCCAAACGCTCATTTTTATGCTGCAAATCATTTCACTGGAAAATGCCTCCTTTTTGTGCTCCAAACGCCTCCTTTAGGGCACGATGTCTGAATGTTAGGTCCCAAAGATTTGGTTAAGAGCCCAAAGCTTCGAGTCCAGGGTTGAAATCCACATCTTTATGCTCCAAACGACCGTCTTTAGGCTTCAAATCCGACTTTTAATTCTGAAATCCCACTTTTTTACGCTCCAAACGCTACATTAAGGGCACAAAGTCTCCATTTTAGGTCACAACGCTTCCTTTTTAGAGTCCGGAACGTTGGTTCCACGGTTGAAAGCCTCCCTGTTCTGCTTCAAAGCGTCATTTAGAAGGTACAAGCCCTCATTTTTAGGGCGCAACGCCTCATTTTTTGGCCGCGAATCCTCCTTTTTAGGGGTCAATACGTCCTTTTCGCTGTAAAATCCCTCACTTTTATGTTCCAGACATCTCTTTTAGGGCACAAAGCCTTGTTTTGTGGTCCCAAAGCTTCCTCTATAGAGTTCAAAGCTTTGACTCTGTGGTTGAATTCCTCGTTTTATAATCCAAACCCTCACGTTTATTGCACAAACCCTCATTTTTAGGGCCCAAACGCTCATTTTTATGCTGTAAATCATTTCACTGGAAAATGCCTCCTTTTTATGCTCCATATGCCTCCTTTAGGGCACGATGTCTGAATGTTAGGTCCCAAAGATTTGGTTAAGAGCCCAAAGCTTTGAGTCTAGGGTTGAAAGCCTGCTTTTTACTCTACAAACCCTCCTGTTTAGGGTACAAACCCTCCTTTTTGGTGCACAAGCCCTCGCTGTTAGGGTGCAAACACTCACGTTAAGATTCCCAAGCTTCGAGTCCAGGGTTGAAATCCACATCTTTATGCTCCAAACGACCGTCTTTAGGCTTCAAATCCGACTTTTAATTCTGAAATCCCACTTTTTTATGCTCCAAACGCTACATTAAGGGCACCAAGTCTCCATTTTAGGTCACAACGCTTCCTTTTTAGAGTCCGGAACGTTGGTTCCACGGTTGAAAGCCTCCCTGTTCTGCTTCAAAGCGTCATTTAGAAGGTACAAGCCCTCATTTTTAGGGCGCAACACCTCATTTTTTGGCCGCGAATCCTCCTTTTTAGGGGTCAATACGTCCTTTTTGCTGTAAAATCCCTCACTTTTATGTTCCAGACATCTCATTTAGGGCACAAAGCCTTGTTTTGTGGTCCCAAAGCTTCCTCTTCAGAGTCCAAAGCTTTGATTCTGTGGTTGAATTCCTCGTTTTATAATCCAAACCCTCACGTTTATTGTACAAACCCTCATTTTTAGGGCCCAAACGCTCATTTTTATGCTGCAAATCATTTCACTGGAAAATGCCTCCTTTTTATGCTCCAAACGCCTCCTTTAGGGCACGATGTCTGAATGTTAGGTCCCAAAGATTTGGTTAAGAGCCCAAAGCTTGGAGTCTAGGGTTGAAAGCCTGCTTTTTACTCTACAAACCCTCCTGTTTAGGGTACAAACCCTCCTTTTTGGTGCACAAGCCCTCGCTGTTAGGGTGCAAACACTCACGTTAAGATTCCCACGCTTCGAGTCCAGGGTTGAAATCCACATCTTTATGCTCCAAACGACCGTCTTTAGGCTTCAAATCCGACTTTTAATTCTGAAATCCCACTTTTTTACGCTCCAAACGCTACATTAAGGGCACAAAGTCTCCATTTTAGGTCACAACGCTTCCTTTTTAGAGTCCGGAACGTTGGTTCCACGGTTGAAAGCCTCCCTGTTCTGCTTCAAAGCGTCATTTAGAAGGTACAAGCCCTCATTTTTAGGGCGCAACGCCTCATTTTTTGGCCGCGAATCCTCCTTTTTAGGGGTCAATACGTCCTTTTTACTGTAAAATCCCTCACTTTTATGTTCCAGACATCCCTTTTAGGGCACAAAGCCTTGTTTTGTGGTCCCAAAGCTTCCTCTTCAAAGTCCAAAGCTTTGATTCTGTGGTTGAATTCCTCGTTTTATAATCCAAACCCTCACGTTTATTGCACAAACCCTCATTTTTAGGGCCCAAACGCTCATTTTTATGCTGCAAATCATTTCACTGGAAAATGCCTCCTTTTTGTGCTCCAAACGCCTCCTTTAGGGCACGATGTCTGAATGTTAGGTCCCAAAGATTTGGTTAAGAGCCCAAAGCTTCGAGTCCAGGGTTGAAATCCACATCTTTATGCTCCAAACGACCGTCTTTAGGCTTCAAATCCGACTTTTAATTCTGAAATCCCACTTTTTTACGCTCCAAACGCTACATTAAGGGCACAAAGTCTCCATTTTAGGTCACAACGCTTCCTTTTTAGAGTCCGGAACGTTGGTTCCACGGTTGAAAGCCTCCCTGTTCTGCTTCAAAGCGTCATTTAGAAGGTACAAGCCCTCATTTTTAGGGCGCAACGCCTCATTTTTTGGCCGCGAATCCTCCTTTTTAGGGGTCAATACGTCCTTTTCGCTGTAAAATCCCTCACTTTTATGTTCCAGACATCTCTTTTAGGGCACAAAGCCTTGTTTTGTGGTCCCAAAGCTTCCTCTATAGAGTTCAAAGCTTTGACTCTGTGGTTGAATTCCTCGTTTTATAATCCAAACCCTCACGTTTATTGCACAAACCCTCATTTTTAGGGCCCAAACGCTCATTTTTATGCTGTAAATCATTTCACTGGAAAATGCCTCCTTTTTATGCTCCATATGCCTCCTTTAGGGCACGATGTCTGAATGTTAGGTCCCAAAGATTTGGTTAAGAGCCCAAAGCTTTGAGTCTAGGGTTGAAAGCCTGCTTTTTACTCTACAAACCCTCCTGTTTAGGGTACAAACCCTCCTTTTTGGTGCACAAGCCCTCGCTGTTAGGGTGCAAACACTCACGTTAAGATTCCCAAGCTTCGAGTCCAGGGTTGAAATCCACATCTTTATGCTCCAAACGACCGTCTTTAGGCTTCAAATCCGACTTTTAATTCTGAAATCCCACTTTTTTATGCTCCAAACGCTACATTAAGGGCACCAAGTCTCCATTTTAGGTCACAACGCTTCCTTTTTAGAGTCCGGAACGTTGGTTCCAGGGTTGAAAGCCTCCCTGTTCTGCTTCAAAGCGTCATTTAGAAGGTACAAGCCCTCATTTTTAGGGCGCAACGCCTCATTTTTTGGCCGCGAATCCTCCTTTTTAGGGGTCAATACGTCCTTTTTACTGTAAAATCCCTCACTTTTATGTTCCAGACATCTCTTTTAGGGCACAAAGCCTTGTTTTGTGGTCCCAAAGCTTCCTCTTCAGAGTCCAAAGCTTTGATTCTGTGGTTGAATTCCTCGTTTTATAATCCAAACCCTCACGTTTATTGTACAAACCCTCATTTTTAGGGCCCAAACGCTCATTTTTATGCTGTAAATCATTTCACTGGAAAATGCCTCCTTTTTGTGCTCCAAACGCCTCCTTTAGGGCACGATGTCTGAATGTTAGGTCCCAAAGATTTGGTTAAGAGCCCAAAGCTTGGAGTCTAGGGTTGAAAGCCTGCTTTTTACTCTACAAACCCTCCTGTTTAGGGTACAAACCCTCCTTTTTGGTGCACAAGCCCTCGCTGTTAGGGTGCAAACACTCACGTTAAGATTCCCACGCTTCGAGTCCAGGGTTGAAATCCACATCTTTATGCTCCAAACGACTGTCTTTAGGCTTCAAATCCGACTTTTAATTCTGAAATCCCACTTTTTTACGCTCCAAACGCTACATTAAGGGCACAAAGTCTCCATTTTAGGTCACAACGCTTCCTTTTTAGAGTCCGGAACGTTGGTTCCACGGTTGAAAGCCTCCCTGTTCTGCTTCAAAGCGTCATTTAGAAGGTACAAGCCCTCATTTTTAGGGCGCAACGCCTCATTTTTTGGCCGCGAATCCTCCTTTTTAGGGGTCAATACGTCCTTTTTGCTGTAAAATCCCTCACTTTTATGTTCCAGACATCTCTTTTAGGGCACAAAGCCTTGTTTTGTGGTCCCAAAGCTTCCTCTTCAGAGTCCAAAGCTTTGATTCTGTGGTTGAATTCCTCGTTTTATAATCTAAACCCTCACGTTTATTGCACAAACCCTCATTTTTAGGGCCCAAACGCTCATTTTTATGCTGCAAATCATTTCACTGGAAAATGCCTCCTTTTTATGCTCCAAACGCCTCCTTTAGGGCACGATGTCTGAATGTTAGGTCCCAAAGATTTGGTTAAGAGCCCAAAGCTTTGAGTCTAGGGTTGAAAGCCTGCTTTTTACTCTACAAACCCTCCTGTTTAGGGTACAAACCCTCCTTTTTGGTGCACAAGCCCTCGCTGTTAGGGTGCAAACACTCACGTTAAGATTCCCAAGCTTCGAGTCCAGGGTTGAAATCCACATCTTTATGCTCCAAACGACCGTCTTTAGGCTTCAAATCCGACTTTTAATTCTGAAATCCCACTTTTTTACGCTCCAAACGCTACATTAAGGGCACAAAGTCTCCATTTTAGGTCACAACGCTTCCTTTTTAGAGTCCGGAACGTTGGTTCCAGGGTTGAAAGCCTCCCTGTTCTGCTTCAAAGCGTCATTTAGAAGGTACAAGCCCTCATTTTTAGGGCGCAACGCCTCATTTTTTGGCCGCGAATCCTCCTTTTTAGGGGTCAATACGTCCTTTTTGCTGTAAAATCCCTCACTTCTATGTTCCGGACATCTCATTTAGGGCACAAAGCCTTGTTTTGTGGTCCCAAAGCTTCCTCTTCAGAGTCCAAAGCCTTGATTCTGTGGTTGAATTCCTCTTTTTATAATCCAAACCCTCACGTTTATTGCACAAACCCTCATTTTTAGGCCCAAACGCTCATTTTTATGCTGCAAATCATTTCACTGAAAATGCCTCCTTTTTATGCTCCAAACGCCTCCTTTAGGGCACGATGTCTGAATGTTAGGTCCCAAAGATTTGGTTAAGAGCCCAAAGCTTGGAGTCTAGGGTTGAAAGCCTGCTTTTTACTCTACAAACCCTCCTGTTTAGGGTACAAACCCTCCTTTTTGGTGCACAAGCCCTCGCTGTTAGGGTGCAAACACTCACGTTAAGATTCCCAAGCTTCGAGTCCAGGGTTGAAATCCACATCTTTATGCTCCAAACGACCGTCTTTAGGCTTCAAATCCGACTTTTAATTCTGAAATCCCACTTTTTTACGCTCCAAACGCTACATTAAGGGCACAAAGTCTCCATTTTAGGTCACAACGCTTCCTTTTTAGAGTCCGGAACGTTGGTTCCACGGTTGAAAGCCTCCCTGTTCTGCTTCAAAGCGTCATTTAGAAGGTACAAGCCCTCATTTTTAGGGCGCAACGCCTCATTTTTTGGCCGCGAATCCTCCTTTTTAGGGGTCAATACCTCCTTTTTGCTGTAAAATCCCTCACTTTTATGTTCCAGACATCTCATTTAGGGCACAAAGCCTTGTTTTGTGGTCCCAAAGCTTCCTCTTCAGAGTCCAAAGCTTTGATTCTGTGGTTGAATTCCTCGTTTTATAATCTAAACCCTCACGTTTATTGCACAAACCCTCATTTTTAGGGCCCAAACGCTCATTTTTATGCTGCAAATCATTTCACTGGAAAATGCCTCCTTTTTATGCTCCAAACGCCTCCTTTAGGGCACGATGTCTGAATGTTAGGTCCCAAAGATTTGGTTAAGAGCCCAAAGCTTGGAGTCTAGGGTTGAAAGCCTGCTTTTTACTCTACAAACCCTCCTGTTTAGGGTACAAACCCTCCTTTTTGGTGCACAAGCCCTCGCTGTTAGGGTGCAAACACTCCTGTTAAGATTCCCAAGCTTCGAGTCCAGGGTTGAAATCCACATCTTTATGCTCCAAACGACCGTCTTTAGGCTTCAAATCCGACTTTTAATTCTGAAATCCCACTTTTTTACGCTCCAAACGCTACATTAAGGGCACAAAGTCTCCATTTTAGGTCACAACGCTTCCTTTTTAGCGTCCGGAACGTTGGTTCCAGGGTTGAAAGCCTCCCTGTTCTGCTTCAAAGCGTCATTTAGAAGGTACAAGCCCTCATTTTTAGGGCGCAACGCCTCATTTTTTGGCCGCGAATCCTCCTTTTTAGGGGTCAATACGTCCTTTTTACTGTAAAATCCCTCACTTTTATGTTCCAGACATCCCTTTTAGGGCACAAAGCCTTGTTTTGTGGTCCCAAAGCTTCCTCTTCAAAGTCCAAAGCTTTGATTCTGTGGTTGAATTCCTCGTTTTATAATCCAAACCCTCACGTTTATTGCACAAACCCTCATTTTTAGGGCCCAAACGCTCATTTTTATGCTGCAAATCATTTCACTGGAAAATGCCTCCTTTTTGTGCTCCAAACGCCTCCTTTAGGGCACGATGTCTGAATGTTAGGTCCCAAAGATTTGGTTAAGAGCCCAAAGCTTCGAGTCCAGGGTTGAAATCCACATCTTTATGCTCCAAACGACCGTCTTTAGGCTTCAAATCCGACTTTTAATTCTGAAATCCCACTTTTTTACGCTCCAAACGCTACATTAAGGGCACAAAGTCTCCATTTTAGGTCACAACGCTTCCTTTTTAGAGTCCGGAACGTTGGTTCCAGGGTTGAAAGCCTCCCTGTTCTGCTTCAAAGCGTCATTTAGAAGGTACAAGCCCTCATTTTTAGGGCGCAACGCCTCATTTTTTGGCCGCGAATCCTCCTTTTTAGGGGTCAATACGTCCTTTTTGCTGTAAAATCCCTCACTTCTATGTTCCGGACATCTCATTTAGGGCACAAAGCCTTGTTTTGTGGTCCCAAAGCTTCCTCTTCAGAGTCCAAAGCCTTGATTCTGTGGTTGAATTCCTCTTTTTATAATCCAAACCCTCACGTTTATTGCACAAACCCTCATTTTTAGGGCCCAAACGCTCATTTTTATGCTGCAAATCATTTCACTGGAAAATGCCTCCTTTTTATGCTCCAAACGCCTCCTTTAGGGCACGATGTCTGAATGTTAGGTCCCAAAGATTTGGTTAAGAGCCCAAAGCTTGGAGTCTAGGGTTGAAAGCCTGCTTTTTACTCTACAAACCCTCCTGTTTAGGGTACAAACCCTCCTTTTTGGTGCACAAGCCCTCGCTGTTAGGGTGCAAACACTCACGTTAAGATTCCCAAGCTTCGAGTCCAGGGTTGAAATCCACATCTTTATGCTCCAAACGACCGTCTTTAGGCTTCAAATCCGACTTTTAATTCTGAAATCCCACTTTTTTACGCTCCAAACGCTACATTAAGGGCACAAAGTCTCCATTTTAGGTCACAACGCTTCCTTTTTAGAGTCCGGAACGTTGGTTCCACGGTTGAAAGCCTCCCTGTTCTGCTTCAAAGCGTCATTTAGAAGGTACAAGCCCTCATTTTTAGGGCGCAACGCCTCATTTTTTGGCCGCGAATCCTCCTTTTTAGGGGTCAATACGTCCTTTTTGCTGTAAAATCCCTCACTTCTATGTTCCGGACATCTCATTTAGGGCACAAAGCCTTGTTTTGTGGTCCCAAAGCTTCCTCTTCAGAGTCCAAAGCTTTGATTCTGTGGTTGAATTCCTCGTTTTATAATCCAAACCCTCACGTTTATTGCACAAACCCTCATTTTTAGGGCCCAAACGCTCATTTTTATGCTGCAAATCATTTCACTGGAAAATGCCTCCTTTTTATGCTCCAAACGCCTCCTTTAGGGCACGATGTCTGAATGTTAGGTCCCAAAGATTTGGTTAAGAGCCCAAAGCTTGGAGTCTAGGGTTGAAAGCCTGCTTTTTACTCTACAAACCCTCCTGTTTAGGGTACAAACCCTCCTTTTTGGTGCACAAGCCCTCGCTGTTAGGGTGCAAACACTCACGTTAAGATTCCCAAGCTTCGAGTCCAGGGTTGAAATCCACATCTTTATGCTCCAAACGACCGTCTTTAGGCTTCAAATCCGACTTTTAATTCTGAAATCCCACTTTTTTACGCTCCAAACGCTACATTAAGGGCACAAAGTCTCCATTTTAGGTCACAACGCTTCCTTTTTAGAGTCCGGAATGTTGGTTCCAGGGTTGAAAGCCTCCCTGTTCTGCTTCAAAGCGTCATTTAGAAGGTACAAGCCCTCATTTTTAGGGCGCAACGCCTCATTTTTTGGCCGCGAATCCTCCTTTTTAGGGGTCAATACGTCCTTTTTACTGTAAAATCCCTCACTTTTATGTTCCAGACATCTCTTTTAGGGCACAAAGCCTTGTTTTGTGGTCCCAAAGCTTCCTCTTCAAAGTCCAAAGCTTTGATTCTGTGGTTGAATTCCTCGTTTTATAATCCAAACCCTCACGTTTATTGCACAAACCCTCATTTTTAGGGCCCAAACGCTCATTTTTATGCTGCAAATCATTTCACTGGAAAATGCCTCCTTTTTGTGCTCCAAACGCCTCCTTTAGGGCACGATGTCTGAATGTTAGGTCCCAAAGATTTGGTTAAGAGCCCAAAGCTTGGAGTCTAGGGTTGAAAGCCTGCTTTTTACTCTACAAACCCTCCTGTTTAGGGTACAAACCCTCCTTTTTGGTGCACAAGCCCTCGCTGTTAGGGTGCAAACACTCCTGTTAAGATTCCCAAGCTTCGAGTCCAGGGTTGAAATCCACATCTTTATGCTCCAAACGACCGTCTTTAGGCTTCAAATCCGACTTTTAATTCTGAAATCCCACTTTTTTACGCTCCAAACGCTACATTAAGGGCACAAAGTCTCCATTTTAGGTCACAACGCTTCCTTTTTAGAGTCCGGAACGTTGGTTCCAGGGTTGAAAGCCTCCCTGTTCTGCTTCAAAGCGTCATTTAGAAGGTACAAGCCCTCATTTTTAGGGCGCAACGCCTCATTTTTTGGCCGCGAATCCTCCTTTTTAGGGGTCAATATGTCCTTTTTGCTGTAAAATCCCTCACTTTTATGTTCCGGACATCTCATTTAGGGCACAAAGCCTTGTTTTGTGGTCCCAAAGCTTCCTCTTCAGAGTCCAAAGCTTTGATTCTGTGGTTGAATTCCTCGTTTTATAATCCAAACCCTCACGTTTATTGTACAAACCCTCATTTTTAGGGCCCAAACACTCATTTTTATGCTGCAAATCATTTCACTGGAAAATGCCTCCTTTTTATGCTCCAAACGCCTCCTTTAGGGCACGATGTCTGAATGTTAGGTCCCAAAGATTTGGTTAAGAGCCCAAAGCTTGGAGTCTAGGGTTGAAAGCCTGCTTTTTACTCTACAAACCCTCCTGTTTAGGGTACAAACCCTCCTTTTTGGTGCACAAGCCCTCGCTGTTAGGGTGCAAACACTCACGTTAAGATTCCCACGCTTCGAGTCCAGGGTTGAAATCCACATCTTTATGCTCCAAACGACCGTCTTTAGGCTTCAAATCCGACTTTTAATTCTGAAATCCCACTTTTTTACGCTCCAAACGCTACATTAAGGGCACAAAGTCTCCATTTTAGGTCACAACGCTTCCTTTTTAGAGTCCGGAACGTTGGTTCCAGGGTTGAAAGCCTCCCTGTTCTGCTTCAAAGCGTCATTTAGAAGGTACAAGCCCTCATTTTTAGGGCGCAACGCCTCATTTTTTGGCCGCGAATCCTCCTTTTTAGGGGTCAATACGTCCTTTTTACTGTAAAATCCCTCACTTTTATGTTCCAGACATCTCTTTTAGGGCACAAAGCCTTGTTTTGTGGTCCCAAAGCTTCCTCTTCAGAGTCCAAAGCTTTGATTCTGTGGTTGAATTCCTCGTTTTATAATCCAAACCCTCACGTTTATTGCACAAACCCTCATTTTTAGGGCCCAAACGCTCATTTTTATGCTGTAAATCATTTCACTGGAAAATGCCTCCTTTTTGTGCTCCAAACGCCTCCTTTAGGGCACGATGTCTGAATGTTAGGTCCCAAAGATTTGGTTAAGAGCCCAAAGCTTTGAGTCTAGGGTTGAAAGCCTGCTTTTTACTCTACAAACCCTCCTGTTTAGGGTACAAACCCTCCTTTTTGGTGCACAAGCCCTCGCTGTTAGGGTGCAAACACTCACGTTAAGATTCCCACGCTTCGAGTCCAGGGTTGAAATCCACATCTTTATGCTCCAAACGACCGTCTTTAGGCTTCAAATCCGACTTTTAATTCTGAAATCCCACTTTTTTACGCTCCAAACGCTACATTAAGGGCACAAAGTCTCCATTTTAGGTCACAACGCTTCCTTTTTAGAGTCCGGAACGTTGGTTCCAGGGTTGAAAGCCTCCCTCTTCTGCTTCAAAGCGTCATTTAGAAGGTACAAGCCCTCATTTTTAGGGCGCAACGCCTCATTTTTTGGCCGCGAATCCTCCTTTTTAGGGGTCAATACGTCCTTTTCGCTGTAAAAACCCTCACTTTTATGTTCCAGACATCTCTTTTAGGGCACAAAGCCTTGTTTTGTGGTCCCAAAGCTTCCTCTTCAGAGTCCAAAGCTTTGATTCTGTGGTTGAATTCCTCGTTTTATAATCCAAACCCTCACGTTTATTGCACAAACCCTCATTTTTAGGCCCAAACGCTCATTTTTATGCTGTAAAACATTTCACTGGAAAATGCCTCTTTTTTATGCTCCAAATGCCTCCTTTAGGGCACGATGTCTGAATGTTAGGTCCCAAAGATTTGGTTAAGAGCCCAAAGCTTTGAGTCTAGGGTTGAAAGCCTGCTTTTTACTCTACAAACCCTCCTGTTTAGGGTACAAACCCTCCTTTTTGGTGCACAAGCCCTCGCTGTTAGGGTGCAAACACTCACGTTAAGATTCCCACGCTTCGAGTCCAGGGTTGAAATCCACATCTTTATGCTCCAAACGACCGTCTTTAGGCTTCAAATCCGACTTTTAATTCTGAAATCCCACTTTTTTACGCTCCAAACGCTACATTAAGGGCACAAAGTCTCCATTTTAGGTCACAACGCTTCCTTTTTAGAGTCCGGAACGTTGGTTCCAGGGTTGAAAGCCTCCCTGTTCTGCTTCAAAGCGTCATTTAGAAGGTACAAGCCCTCATTTTTAGGGCGCAACGCCTCATTTTTTGGCCGCGAATCCTCCTTTTTAGGGGTCAATACGTCCTTTTCGCTGTAAAAACCCTCACTTTTATGTTCCAGACATCTCTTTTAGGGCACAAAGCCTTGTTTTGTGGTCCCAAAGCTTCCTCTTCAGAGTCCAAAGCTTTGATTCTGTGGTTGAATTCCTCGTTTTATAATCCAAACCCTCACGTTTATTGCACAAACCCTCATTTTTAGGCCCAAACGCTCATTTTTATGCTGTAAAACATTTCACTGGAAAATGCCTCTTTTTTATGCTCCAAATGCCTCCTTTAGGGCACGATGTCTGAATGTTAGGTCCCAAAGATTTGGTTAAGAGCCCAAAGCTTTGAGTCTAGGGTTGAAAGCCTGCTTTTTACTCTACAAACCCTCCTGTTTAGGGTACAAACCCTCCTTTTTGGTGCACAAGCCCTCGCTGTTAGGGTGCAAACACTCCTGTTAAGATTCCCAAGCTTCGAGTCCAGGGTTGAAATCCACATCTTTATGCTCCAAACGACCGTCTTTAGGCTTCAAATCCGACTTTTAATTCTGAAATCCCACTTTTTTACGCTCCAAACGCTACATTAAGGGCACAAAGTCTCCATTTTAGGTCACAACGCTTCCTTTTTAGAGTCCGGAACATTGGTTCCAGGGTTGAAAGCCTCCCTGTTCTGCTTCAAAGCGTCATTTAGAAGGTACAAGCCCTCATTTTTAGGGCGCAACGCCTCATTTTTTGGCCGCGAATCCTCCTTTTTAGGGGTCAATACGTCCTTTTTGCTGTAAAATCCCTCACTTTTATGTTCCGGACATCTCATTTAGGGCACAAAGCCTTGTTTTGTGGTCCCAAAGCTTCCTCTTCAGAGTCCAAAGCCTTGATTCTGTGGTTGAATTCCTCGTTTTATAATCTAAACCCTCACGTTTATTGCACAAACCCTCATTTTTAGGGCCCAAACGCTCATTTTTATGCTGCAAATCATTTCACTGGAAAATGCCTCCTTTTTATGCTCCAAACGCCTCCTTTAGGGCACGATGTCTGAATGTTAGGTCCCAAAGATTTGGTTAAGAGCCCAAAGCTTTGAGTCTAGGGTTGAAAGCCTGCTTTTTACTCTACAAACCCTCCTGTTTAGGGTACAAACCCTCCTTTTTGGTGCACAAGCCCTCGCTGTTAGGGTGCAAACACTCACGTTAAGATTCCCACGCTTCGAGTCCAGGGTTGAAATCCACATCTTTATGCTCCAAACGACCGTCTTTAGGCTTCAAATCCGACTTTTAATTCTGAAATCCCACTTTTTTACGCTCCAAACGCTACATTAAGGGCACAAAGTCTCCATTTTAGGTCACAACGCTTCCTTTTTAGCGTCCGGAACGTTGGTTCCACGGTTGAAAGCCTCCCTGTTCTGCTTCAAAGCGTCATTTAGAAGGTACAAGCCCTCATTTTTAGGGCGCAACGCCTCATTTTTTGGCCGCGAATCCTCCTTTTTAGGGGTCAATACGTCCTTTTTACTGTAAAATCCCTCACTTTTATGTTCCAGACATCTCATTTAGGGCACAAAGCCTTGTTTTGTGGTCCCAAAGCTTCCTCTTCAGAGTCCAAAGCTTTGATTCTGTGGTTGAATTCCTCGTTTTATAATCCAAACCCTCACGTTTATTGCACAAACCCTCATTTTTAGGGCCCAAACGCTCATTTTTATGCTGTAAATCATTTCACTGGAAAATGCCTCCTTTTTGTGCTCCAAACGCCTCCTTTAGGGCACGATGTCTGAATGTTAGGTCCCAAAGATTTGGTTAAGAGCCCAAAGCTTTGAGTCTAGGGTTGAAAGCCTGCTTTTTACTCTACAAACCCTCCTGTTTAGGGTACAAACCCTCCTTTTTGGTGCACAAGCCCTCGCTGTTAGGGTGCAAACACTCCTGTTAAGATTCCCAAGCTTCGAGTCCAGGGTTGAAATCCACAACTTTATGCTCCAAACGACCGTCTTTAGGCTTCAAATCCGACTTTTAATTCTGAAATCCCACTTTTTTACGCTCCAAACACTACATTAAGGGCACAAAGTCTCCATTTTAGGTCACAACGCTTCCTTTTTAGAGTCCGGAACGTTGGTTCCAGGGTTGAAAGCCTCCCTGTTCTGCTTCAAAGCGTCATTTAGAAGGTACAAGCCCTCATTTTTAGGGCGCAACGCCTCATTTTTTGGCCGCGAATCCTCCTTTTTAGGGGTCAATACGTCCTTTTTACTGTAAAATCCCTCACTTTTATGTTCCAGACATCTCTTTTAGGGCACAAAGCCTTGTTTTGTGGTCCCAAAGCTTCCTCTTCAGAGTCCAAAGCTTTGATTCTGTGGTTGAATTCCTCGTTTTATAATCCAAACCCTCACGTTTATTGCACAAACCCTCATTTTTAGGGCCCAAACGCTCATTTTTATGCTGTAAATCATTTCACTGGAAAATGCCTCCTTTTTGTGCTCCAAACGCCTCCTTTAGGGCACGATGTCTGAATGTTAGGTCCCAAAGATTTGGTTAAGAGCCCAAAGCTTCGAGTCCAGGGTTGAAATCCACATCTTTATGCTCCAAACGACCGTCTTTAGGCTTCAAATCCGACTTTTAATTCTGAAATCCCACTTTTTTACGCTCCAAACGCTACATTAAGGGCACAAAGTCTCCATTTTAGGTCACAACGCTTCCTTTTTAGAGTCCGGAACGTTGGTTCCAGGGTTGAAAGCCTCCCTGTTCTGCTTCAAAGCGTCATTTAGAAGGTACAAGCCCTCATTTTTAGGGCGCAACGCCTCATTTTTTGGCCGCGAATCCTCCTTTTTAGGGGTCAATACGTCCTTTTTGCTGTAAAATCCCTCACTTCTATGTTCCGGACATCTCATTAAGGGCACAAAGCCTTGTTTTGTGGTCCCAAAGCTTCCTCTTCAGAGTCCAAAGCCTTGATTCTGTGGTTGAATTCCTCTTTTTATAATCCAAACCCTCACGTTTATTGCACAAACCCTCATTTTTAGGGCCCAAACGCTCATTTTTATGCTGCAAATCATTTCACTGGAAAATGCCTCCTTTTTATGCTCCAAACGCCTCCTTTAGGGCACGATGTCTGAATGTTAGGTCCCAAAGATTTGGTTAAGAGCCCAAAGCTTGGAGTCTAGGGTTGAAAGCCTGCTTTTTACTCTACAAACCCTCCTGTTTAGGGTACAAACCCTCCTTTTTGGTGCACAAGCCCTCGCTGTTAGGGTGCAAACACTCACGTTAAGATTCCCAAGCTTCGAGTCCAGGGTTGAAATCCACATCTTTATGCTCCAAACGACCGTCTTTAGGCTTCAAATCCGACTTTTAATTCTGAAATCCCACTTTTTTACGCTCCAAACGCTACATTAAGGGCACAAAGTCTCCATTTTAGGTCACAACGCTTCCTTTTTAGAGTCCGGAACGTTGGTTCCACGGTTGAAAGCCTCCCTGTTCTGCTTCAAAGCGTCATTTAGAAGGTACAAGCCCTCATTTTTAGGGCGCAACGCCTCATTTTTTGGCCGCGAATCCTCCTTTTTAGGGGTCAATACGTCCTTTTTGCTGTAAAATCCCTCACTTTTATGTTCCAGACATCTCTTTTAGGGCACAAAGCCTTGTTTTGTGGTCCCAAAGCTTCCTCTTCAGAGTCCAAAGCTTTGATTCTGTGGTTGAATTCCTCGTTTTATAATCCAAACCCTCACGTTTATTGCACAAACCCTCATTTTTAGGGCCCAAACGCTCATTTTTATGCTGCAAATCATTTCACTGGAAAATGCCTCCTTTTTATGCTCCAAACGCCTCCTTTAGGGCACGATGTCTGAATGTTAGGTCCCAAAGATTTGGTTAAGAGCCCAAAGCTTGGAGTCTAGGGTTGAAAGCCTGCTTTTTACTCTACAAACCCTCCTGTTTAGGGTACAAACCCTCCTTTTTGGTGCACAAGCCCTCGCTGTTAGGGTGCAAACACTCACGTTAAGATTCCCAAGCTTCGAGTCCAGGGTTGAAATCCACATCTTTATGCTCCAAACGACCGTCTTTAGGCTTCAAATCCGACTTTTAATTCTGAAATCCCACTTTTTTACGCTCCAAACGCTACATTAAGGGCACAAAGTCTCCATTTTAGGTCACAACGCTTCCTTTTTAGAGTCCGGAATGTTGGTTCCAGGGTTGAAAGCCTCCCTGTTCTGCTTCAAAGCGTCATTTAGAAGGTACAAGCCCTCATTTTTAGGGCGCAACGCCTCATTTTTTGGCCGTGAATCCTCCTTTTTAGGGGTCAATACGTCCTTTTTACTGTAAAATCCCTCACTTTTATGTTCCAGACATCTCTTTTAGGGCACAAAGCCTTGTTTTGTGGTCCCAAAGCTTCCTCTTCAAAGTCCAAAGCTTTGATTCTGTGGTTGAATTCCTCGTTTTATAATCCAAACCCTCACGTTTATTGCACAAACCCTCATTTTTAGGGCCCAAACGCTCATTTTTATGCTGCAAATCATTTCACTGGAAAATGCCTCCTTTTTGTGCTCCAAACGCCTCCTTTAGGGCACGATGTCTGAATGTTAGGTCCCAAAGATTTGGTTAAGAGCCCAAAGCTTGGAGTCTAGGGTTGAAAGCCTGCTTTTTACTCTACAAACCCTCCTGTTTAGGGTACAAACCCTCCTTTTTGGTGCACAAGCCCTCGCTGTTAGGGTGCAAACACTCCTGTTAAGATTCCCAAGCTTCGAGTCCAGGGTTGAAATCCACATCTTTATGCTCCAAACGACCGTCTTTAGGCTTCAAATCCGACTTTTAATTCTGAAATCCCACTTTTTTACGCTCCAAACGCTACATTAAGGGCACAAAGTCTCCATTTTAGGTCACAACGCTTCCTTTTTAGAGTCCGGAACGTTGGTTCCAGGGTTGAAAGCCTCCCTGTTCTGCTTCAAAGCGTCATTTAGAAGGTACAAGCCCTCATTTTTAGGGCGCAACGCCTCATTTTTTGGCCGCGAATCCTCCTTTTTAGGGGTCAATACGTCCTTTTTGCTGTAAAATCCCTCACTTTTATGTTCCGGACATCTCATTTAGGGCACAAAGCCTTGTTTTGTGGTCCCAAAGCTTCCTCTTCAGAGTCCAAAGCTTTGATTCTGTGGTTGAATTCCTCGTTTTATAATCCAAACCCTCACGTTTATTGTACAAACCCTCATTTTTAGGGCCCAAACGCTCATTTTTATGCTGCAAATCATTTCACTGGAAAATGCCTCCTTTTTATGCTCCAAACGCCTCCTTTAGGGCACGATGTCTGAATGTTAGGTCCCAAAGATTTGGTTAAGAGCCCAAAGCTTGGAGTCTAGGGTTGAAAGCCTGCTTTTTACTCTACAAACCCTCCTGTTTAGGGTACAAACCCTCCTTTTTGGTGCACAAGCCCTCGCTGTTAGGGTGCAAACACTCACGTTAAGATTCCCACGCTTCGAGTCCAGGGTTGAAATCCACATCTTTATGCTCCAAACGACCGTCTTTAGGCTTCAAATCCGACTTTTAATTCTGAAATCCCACTTTTTTACGCTCCAAACGCTACATTAAGGGCACAAAGTCTCCATTTTAGGTCACAACGCTTCCTTTTTAGAGTCCGGAACGTTGGTTCCAGGGTTGAAAGCCTCCCTGTTCTGCTTCAAAGCGTCATTTAGAAGGTACAAGCCCTCATTTTTAGGGCGCAACGCCTCATTTTTTGGCCGCGAATCCTCCTTTTTAGGGGTCAATACGTCCTTTTTACTGTAAAATCCCTCACTTTTATGTTCCAGACATCTCTTTTAGGGCACAAAGCCTTGTTTTGTGGTCCCAAAGCTTCCTCTTCAGAGTCCAAAGCTTTGATTCTGTGGTTGAATTCCTCGTTTTATAATCCAAACCCTCACGTTTATTGCACAAACCCTCATTTTTAGGGCCCAAACGCTCATTTTTATGCTGTAAATCATTTCACTGGAAAATGCCTCCTTTTTGTGCTCCAAACGCCTCCTTTAGGGCACGATGTCTGAATGTTAGGTCCCAAAGATTTGGTTAAGAGCCCAAAGCTTTGAGTCTAGGGTTGAAAGCCTGCTTTTTACTCTACAAACCCTCCTGTTTAGGGTACAAACCCTCCTTTTTGGTGCACAAGCCCTCGCTGTTAGGGTGCAAACACTCCTGTTAAGATTCCCAAGCTTCGAGTCCAGGGTTGAAATCCACATCTTTATGCTCCAAACGACCGTCTTTAGGCTTCAAATCCGACTTTTAATTCTGAAATCCCACTTTTTTACGCTCCAAACGCTACATTAAGGGCACAAAGTCTCCATTTTAGGTCACAACGCTTCCTTTTTAGAGTCCGGAACGTTGGTTCCAGGGTTGAAAGCCTCCCTGTTCTGCTTCAAAGCGTCATTTAGAAGGTACAAGCCCTCATTTTTAGGGCGCAACGCCTCATTTTTTGGCCGCGAATCCTCCTTTTTAGGGGTCAATACGTCCTTTTCGCTGTAAAAACCCTCACTTTTATGTTCCAGACATCTCTTTTAGGGCACAAAGCCTTGTTTTGTGGTCCCAAAGCTTCCTCTTCAGAGTCCAAAGCTTTGATTCTGTGGTTGAATTCCTCGTTTTATAATCCAAACCCTCACGTTTATTGCACAAACCCTCATTTTTAGGCCCAAACGCTCATTTTTATGCTGTAAAACATTTCACTGGAAAATGCCTCTTTTTTATGCTCCAAATGCCTCCTTTAGGGCACGATGTCTGAATGTTAGGTCCCAAAGATTTGGTTAAGAGCCCAAAGCTTTGAGTCTAGGGTTGAAAGCCTGCTTTTTACTCTACAAACCCTCCTGTTTAGGGTACAAACCCTCCTTTTTGGTGCACAAGCCCTCGCTGTTAGGGTGCAAACACTCACGTTAAGATTCCCACGCTTCGAGTCCAGGGTTGAAATCCACATCTTTATGCTCCAAACGACCGTCTTTAGGCTTCAAATCCGACTTTTAATTCTGAAATCCCACTTTTTTACGCTCCAAACGCTACATTAAGGGCACAAAGTCTCCATTTTAGGTCACAACGCTTCCTTTTTAGAGTCCGGAACGTTGGTTCCAGGGTTGAAAGCCTCCCTGTTCTGCTTCAAAGCGTCATTTAGAAGGTACAAGCCCTCATTTTTAGGGCACAACGCCTCATTTTTTGGCCGCGAATCCTCCTTTTTAGGGGTCAATACGTCCTTTTTGCTGTAAAATCCCTCACTTTTATGTTCCAGACATCTCATTTAGGGCACAAAGCCTTGTTTTGTGGTCCCAAAGCTTCCTCTTCAGAGTCCAAAGCTTTGATTCTGTGGTTGAATTCCTCGTTTTATAATCTAAACCCTCACGTTTATTGCACAAACCCTCATTTTTAGGGCCCAAACGCTCATTTTTATGCTGCAAATCATTTCACTGGAAAATGCCTCCTTTTTATGCTCCAAACGCCTCCTTTAGGGCACGATGTCTGAATGTTAGGTCCCAAAGATTTGGTTAAGAGCCCAAAGCTTGGAGTCTAGGGTTGAAAGCCTGCTTTTTACTCTACAAACCCTCCTGTTTAGGGTACAAACCCTCCTTTTTGGTGCACAAGCCCTCGCTGTTAGGGTGCAAACACTCACGTTAAGATTCCCACGCTTCGAGTCCAGGGTTGAAATCCACATCTTTATGCTCCAAACGACCGTCTTTAGGCTTCAAATCCGACTTTTAATTCTGAAATCCCACTTTTTTACGCTCCAAACGCTACATTAAGGGCACAAAGTCTCCATTTTAGGTCACAACGCTTCCTTTTTAGCGTCCGGAACGTTGGTTCCACGGTTGAAAGCCTCCCTGTTCTGCTTCAAAGCGTCATTTAGAAGGTACAAGCCCTCATTTTTAGGGCGCAACGCCTCATTTTTTGGCCGCGAATCCTCCTTTTTAGGGGTCAATACGTCCTTTTTGCTGTAAAATCCCTCACTTTTATGTTCCAGACATCTCATTTAGGGCACAAAGCCTTGTTTTGTGGTCCCAAAGCTTCCTCTTCAGAGTCCAAAGCTTTGATTCTGTGGTTGAATTCCTCGTTTTATAATCCAAACCCTCACGTTTATTGCACAAACCCTCATTTTTAGGGCCCAAACGCTCATTTTTATGCTGTAAATCATTTCACTGGAAAATGCCTCCTTTTTGTGCTCCAAACGCCTCCTTTAGGGCACGATGTCTGAATGTTAGGTCCCAAAGATTTGGTTAAGAGCCCAAAGCTTTGAGTCTAGGGTTGAAAGCCTGCTTTTTACTCTACAAACCCTCCTGTTTAGGGTACAAACCCTCCTTTTTGGTGCACAAGCCCTCGCTGTTAGGGTGCAAACACTCCTGTTAAGATTCCCAAGCTTCGAGTCCAGGGTTGAAATCCACATCTTTATGCTCCAAACGACCGTCTTTAGGCTTCAAATCCGACTTTTAATTCTGAAATCCCACTTTTTTACGCTCCAAACACTACATTAAGGGCACAAAGTCTCCATTTTAGGTCACAACGCTTCCTTTTTAGAGTCCGGAACGTTGGTTCCAGGGTTGAAAGCCTCCCTGTTCTGCTTCAAAGCGTCATTTAGAAGGTACAAGCCCTCATTTTTAGGGCGCAACGCCTCATTTTTTGGCCGCGAATCCTCCTTTTTAGGGGTCAATACGTCCTTTTTACTGTAAAATCCCTCACTTTTATGTTCCAGACATCTCTTTTAGGGCACAAAGCCTTGTTTTGTGGTCCCAAAGCTTCCTCTTCAGAGTCCAAAGCTTTGATTCTGTGGTTGAATTCCTCGTTTTATAATCCAAACCCTCACGTTTATTGCACAAACCCTCATTTTTAGGGCCCAAACGCTCATTTTTATGCTGTAAATCATTTCACTGGAAAATGCCTCCTTTTTGTGCTCCAAACGCCTCCTTTAGGGCACGATGTCTGAATGTTAGGTCCCAAAGATTTGGTTAAGAGCCCAAAGCTTTGAGTCTAGGGTTGAAAGCCTGCTTTTTACTCTACAAACCCTCCTGTTTAGGGTACAAACCCTCCTTTTTGGTGCACAAGCCCTCGCTGTTAGGGTGCAAACACTCCTGTTAAGATTCCCAAGCTTCGAGTCCAGGGTTGAAATCCACATCTTTATGCTCCAAACGACCGCCTTTAGGCTTCAAATCCGACTTTTAATTCTGAAATCCCACTTTTTTACGCTCCAAACGCTACATTAAGGGCACAAAGTCTCCATTTTAGGTCACAACGCTTCCTTTTTAGAGTCCGGAACGTTGGTTCCAGGGTTGAAAGCCTCCCTGTTCTGCTTCAAAGCGTCATTTAGAAGGTACAAGCCCTCATTTTTAGGGCACAACGCCTCATTTTTTGGCCGCGAATCCTCCTTTTTAGGGGTCAATACGTCCTTTTTACTGTAAAATCCCTCACTTTTATGTTCCAGACATCTCATTTAGGGCACAAAGCCTTGTTTTGTGGTCCCAAAGCTTCCTCTTCAGAGTCCAAAGCTTTGATTCTGTGGTTGAATTCCTCGTTTTATAATCTAAACCCTCACGTTTATTGCACAAACCCTCATTTTTAGGGCCCAAACGCTCATTTTTATGCTGCAAATCATTTCACTGGAAAATGCCTCCTTTTTATGCTCCAAACGCCTCCTTTAGGGCACGATGTCTGAATGTTAGGTCCCAAAGATTTGGTTAAGAGCCCAAAGCTTTGAGTCTAGGGTTGAAAGCCTGCTTTTTACTCTACAAACCCTCCTGTTTAGGGTACAAACCCTCCTTTTTGGTGCACAAGCCCTCGCTGTTAGGGTGCAAACACTCACGTTAAGATTCCCACGCTTCGAGTCCAGGGTTGAAATCCACATCTTTATGCTCCAAACGACCGTCTTTAGGCTTCAAATCCGACTTTTAATTCTGAAATCCCACTTTTTTACGCTCCAAACGCTACATTAAGGGCACAAAGTCTCCATTTTAGGTCACAACGCTTCCTTTTTAGCGTCCGGAACGTTGGTTCCACGGTTGAAAGCCTCCCTGTTCTGCTTCAAAGCGTCATTTAGAAGGTACAAGCCCTCATTTTTAGGGCGCAACGCCTCATTTTTTGGCCGCGAATCCTCCTTTTTAGGGGTCAATACGTCCTTTTTGCTGTAAAATCCCTCACTTTTATGTTCCAGACATCTCATTTAGGGCACAAAGCCTTGTTTTGTGGTCCCAAAGCTTCCTCTTCAGAGTCCAAAGCTTTGATTCTGTGGTTGAATTCCTCGTTTTATAATCCAAACCCTCACGTTTATTGCACAAACCCTCATTTTTAGGGCCCAAACGCTCATTTTTATGCTGTAAATCATTTCACTGGAAAATGCCTCCTTTTTGTGCTCCAAACGCCTCCTTTAGGGCACGATGTCTGAATGTTAGGTCCCAAAGATTTGGTTAAGAGCCCAAAGCTTTGAGTCTAGGGTTGAAAGCCTGCTTTTTACTCTACAAACCCTCCTGTTTAGGGTACAAACCCTCCTTTTTGGTGCACAAGCCCTCGCTGTTAGGGTGCAAACACTCCTGTTAAGATTCCCAAGCTTCGAGTCCAGGGTTGAAATCCACATCTTTATGCTCCAAACGACCGTCTTTAGGCTTCAAATCCGACTTTTAATTCTGAAATCCCACTTTTTTACGCTCCAAACACTACATTAAGGGCACAAAGTCTCCATTTTAGGTCACAACGCTTCCTTTTTAGAGTCCGGAACGTTGGTTCCAGGGTTGAAAGCCTCCCTGTTCTGCTTCAAAGCGTCATTTAGAAGGTACAAGCCCTCATTTTTAGGGCGCAACGCCTCATTTTTTGGCCGCGAATCCTCCTTTTTAGGGGTCAATACGTCCTTTTTACTGTAAAATCCCTCACTTTTATGTTCCAGACATCTCTTTTAGGGCACAAAGCCTTGTTTTGTGGTCCCAAAGCTTCCTCTTCAGAGTCCAAAGCTTTGATTCTGTGGTTGAATTCCTCGTTTTATAATCCAAACCCTCACGTTTATTGCACAAACCCTCATTTTTAGGGCCCAAACGCTCATTTTTATGCTGTAAATCATTTCACTGGAAAATGCCTCCTTTTTGTGCTCCAAACGCCTCCTTTAGGGCACGATGTCTGAATGTTAGGTCCCAAAGATTTGGTTAAGAGCCCAAAGCTTTGAGTCTAGGGTTGAAAGCCTGCTTTTTACTCTACAAACCCTCCTGTTTAGGGTACAAACCCTCCTTTTTGGTGCACAAGCCCTCGCTGTTAGGGTGCAAACACTCCTGTTAAGATTCCCAAGCTTCGAGTCCAGGGTTGAAATCCACATCTTTATGCTCCAAACGACCGCCTTTAGGCTTCAAATCCGACTTTTAATTCTGAAATCCCACTTTTTTAGGCTCCAAACGCTACATTAAGGGCACAAAGTCTCCATTTTAGGTCACAACGCTTCCTTTTTAGAGTCCGGAACGTTGGTTCCAGGGTTGAAAGCCTCCCTGTTCTGCTTCAAAGCGTCATTTAGAAGGTACAAGCCCTCATTTTTAGGGCGCAACGCCTCATTTTTTGGCCGCGAATCCTCCTTTTTAGGGGTCAATACGTCCTTTTTACTGTAAAATCCCTCACTTTTATGTTCCAGACATCTCTTTTAGGGCACAAAGCCTTGTTTTGTGGTCCCAAAGCTTCCTCTTCAGAGTTCAAAGCTTTGATTCTGTGGTTGAATTCCTCGTTTTATAATCCAAACCCTCACGTTTATTGTACAAACCCTCATTTTTAGGGCCCAAACGCTCATTTTTATGCTGCAAATCATTTCACTGGAAAATGCCTCCTTTTTATGCTCCAAATGCCTCCTTTAGGGCACGATGTCTGAATGTTAGGTCCCAAAGATTTGGTTAAGAGCCCAAAGCTTGGAGTCTACGGTTGAAAGCCTGCTTTTTACTCTACAAACCCTCCTGTTTAGGGTACAAACCCTCCTTTTTGGTGCACAAGCCCTCGCTGTTAGGGTGCAAACACTCACGTTAAGATTCCCAAGCTTCGAGTCCAGGGTTGAAATCCACATCTTTATGCTCCAAACGACCGTCTTTAGGCTTCAAATCCGACTTTTAATTCTGAAATCCCACTTTTTTACGCTCCAAACGCTACATTAAGGGCACAAAGTCTCCATTTTAGGTCACAACGCTTCCTTTTTAGAGTCCGGAACGTTGGTTCCAGGGTTGAAAGCCTCCCTGTTCTGCTTCAAAGCGTCATTTAGAAGGTACAAGCCCTCATTTTTAGGGCGCAACGCCTCATTTTTTGGCCGCGAATCCTCCTTTTTAGGGGTCAATACGTCCTTTTTACTGTAAAATCCCTCACTTTTATGTTCCAGACATCTCTTTTAGGGCACAAAGCCTTGTTTTGTGGTCCCAAAGCTTCCTCTTCAGAGTCCAAAGCTTTGATTCTGTGGTTGAATTCCTCGTTTTATAATCCAAACCCTCACGTTTATTGCACAAACCCTCATTTTTAGGGCCCAAACGCTCATTTTTATGCTGTAAATCATTTCACTGGAAAATGCCTCCTTTTTATGCTCCAAATGCCTCCTTTAGGGCACGATGTCTGAATGTTAGGTCCCAAAGATTTGGTTAAGAGCCCAAAGCTTTGAGTCTAGGGTTGAAAGCCTGCTTTTTACTCTACAAACCCTCCTGTTTAGGGTACAAACCCTCCTTTTTGGTGCACAAGCCCTCGCTGTTAGGGTGCAAACACTCACGTTAAGATTCCCAAGCTTCGAGTCCAGGGTTGAAATCCACATCTTTATGCTCCAAACGACCGTCTTTAGGCTTCAAATCCGACTTTTAATTCTGAAATCCCACTTTTTTACGCTCCAAACGCTACATTAAGGGCACAAAGTCTCCATTTTAGGTCACAACGCTTCCTTTTTAGAGTCCGGAACGTTGGTTCCAGGGTTGAAAGCCTCCCTGTTCTGCTTCAAAGCGTCATTTAGAAGGCACAAGCCCTCATTTTTAGGGCGCAACGCCTCATTTTTTGGCCGCGAATCCTCCTTTTTAGGGGTCAATACGTCCTTTTCGCTGTAAAATCCCTCACTTTTATGTTCCAGACATCTCTTTTAGGGCACAAAGCCTTGTTTTGTGGTCCCAAAGCTTCCTCTTCAGAGTCCAAAGCTTTGATTCTGTGGTTGAATTCCTCGTTTTATAATCCAAACCCTCACGTTTATTGTACAAACCCTCATTTTTAGGGCCCAAACGCTCATTTTTATGCTGCAAATCATTTCACTGGAAAATGCCTCCTTTTTATGCTCCAAATGCCTCCTTTAGGGCACGATGTCTGAATGTTAGGTCCCAAAGATTTGGTTAAGAGCCCAAAGCTTGGAGTCTAGGGTTGAAAGCCTGCTTTTTACTCTACAAACCCTCCTGTTTAGGGTACAAACCCTCCTTTTTGGTGCACAAGCCCTCGCTGTTAGGGTGCAAACACTCACGTTAAGATTCCCAAGCTTCGAGTCCAGGGTTGAAATCCACATCTTTATGCTCCAAACGACCGTCTTTAGGCTTCAAATCCGACTTTTAATTCTGAAATCCCACTTTTTTACGCTCCAAACGCTACATTAAGGGCACAAAGTCTCCATTTTAGGTCACAACGCTTCCTTTTTAGAGTCCGGAACGTTGGTTCCACGGTTGAAAGCCTCCCTGTTCTGCTTCAAAGCGTCATTTAGAAGGTACAAGCCCTCATTTTTAGGGCGCAACGCCTCATTTTTTGGCCGCGAATCCTCCTTTTTAGGGGTCAATACGTCCTTTTTACTGTAAAATCCCTCACTTTTATGTTCCAGACATCTCTTTTAGGGCACAAAGCCTTGTTTTGTGGTCCCAAAGCTTCCTCTTCAGAGTCCAAAGCTTTGATTCTGTGGTTGAATTCCTCGTTTTATAATCCAAACCCTCACGTTTATTGCACAAACCCTCATTTTTAGGGCCCAAACGCTCATTTTTATGCTGTAAATCATTTCACTGGAAAATGCCTCCTTTTTGTGCTCCAAACGCCTCCTTTAGGGCACGATGTCTGAATGTTAGGTCCCAAAGATTTGGTTAAGAGCCCAAAGCTTTGAGTCTAGGGTTGAAAGCCTGCTTTTTACTCTACAAACCCTCCTGTTTAGGGTACAAACCCTCCTTTTTGGTGCACAAGCCCTCGCTGTTAGGGTGCAAACACTCACGTTAAGATTCCCAAGCTTCGAGTCCAGGGTTGAAATCCACATCTTTATGCTCCAAACGACCGTCTTTAGGCTTCAAATCCGACTTTTAATTCTGAAATCCCACTTTTTTACGCTCCAAACGCTACATTAAGGGCACAAAGTCTCCATTTTAGGTCACAACGCTTCCTTTTTAGAGTCCGGAACGTTGGTTCCAGGGTTGAAAGCCTCCCTGTTCTGCTTCAAAGCGTCATTTAGAAGGTACAAGCCCTCATTTTTAGGGCGCAACGCCTCATTTTTTGGCCGCGAATCCTCCTTTTTAGGGGTCAATACGTCCTTTTTACTGTAAAATCCCCCACTTTTATGTTCCAGACATCTCTTTTAGGGCACAAAGCCTTGTTTTGTGGTCCCAAAGCTTCCTCTTCAGAGTTCAAAGCTTTGATTCTGTGGTCGAATTCCTCGTTTTATAATCCAAACCCTCACGTTTATTGTACAAACCCTCATTTTTAGGGCCCAAACGCTCATTTTTATGCTGTAAATCATTTCACTGGAAAATGCCTCCTTTTTATGCTCCAAATGCCTCCTTTAGGGCACGATGTCTGAATGTTAGGTCCCAAAGATTTGGTTAAGAGCCCAAAGCTTTGAGTCTAGGGTTGAAAGCCTGCTTTTTACTCTACAAACCCTCCTGTTTAGGGTACAAACCCTCCTTTTTGGTGCACAAGCCCTCGCTGTTAGGGTGCAAACACTCACGTTAAGATTCCCAAGCTTCGAGTCCAGGGTTGAAATCCACATCTTTATGCTCCAAACGACCGCCTTTAGGCTTCAAATCCGACTTTTAATTCTGAAATCCCACTTTTTTACGCTCCAAACGCTACATTAAGGGCACAAAGTCTCCATTTTAGGTCACAACGCTTCCTTTTTAGAGTCCGGAACGTTGGTTCCACGGTTGAAAGCCTCCCTGTTCTGCTTCAAAGCGTCATTTAGAAGGTACAAGCCCTCATTTTTAGGGCGCAACGCCTCATTTTTTGGCCGCGAATCCTCCTTTTTAGGGGTCAATACGTCCTTTTCGCTGTAAAATCCCTCACTTTTATGTTCCAGACATCTCTTTTAGGGCACAAAGCCTTGTTTTGTGGTCCCAAAGCTTCCTCTATAGAGTTCAAAGCTTTGATTCTGTGGTTGAATTCCTCGTTTTATAATCCAAACCCTCACGTTTATTGCACAAACCCTCATTTTTAGGGCCCAAACGCTCATTTTTATGCTGCAAATCATTTCACTGGAAAATGCCTCCTTTTTATGCTCCAAATGCCTCCTTTAGGGCACGATGTCTGAATGTTAGGTCCCAAAGATTTGGTTAAGAGCCCAAAGCTTTGAGTCTAGGGTTGAAAGCCTGCTTTTTACTCTACAAACCCTCCTGTTTAGGGTACAAACCCTCCTTTTTGGTGCACAAGCCCTCGCTGTTAGGGTGCAAACACTCACGTTAAGATTCCCAAGCTTCGAGTCCAGGGTTGAAATCCACATCTTTATGCTCCAAACGACCGTCTTTAGGCTTCAAATCCGACTTTTAATTCTGAAATCCCACTTTTTTACGCTCCAAACGCTACATTAAGGGCACAAAGTCTCCATTTTAGGTCACAACGCTTCCTTTTTAGAGTCCGGAACGTTGGTTCCAGGGTTGAAAGCCTCCCTGTTCTGCTTCAAAGCGTCATTTAGAAGGTACAAGCCCTCATTTTTAGGGCGCAACGCCTCATTTTTTGGCCGCGAATCCTCCTTTTTAGGGGTCAATACGTCCTTTTTACTGTAAAATCCCTCACTTTTATGTTCCAGACATCTCATTTAGGGCACAAAGCCTTGTTTTGTGGTCCCAAAGCTTCCTCTTCAGAGTCCAAAGCTTTGATTCTGTGGTTGAATTCCTCGTTTTATAATCCAAACCCTCACGTTTATTGCACAAACCCTCATTTTTAGGGCCCAAACGCTCATTTTTATGCTGCAAATCATTTCACTGGAAAATGCCTCCTTTTTATGCTCCAAACGCCTCCTTTAGGGCACGATGTCTGAATGTTAGGTCCCAAAGATTTGGTTAAGAGCCCAAAGCTTGGAGTCTAGGGTTGAAAGCCTGCTTTTTACTCTACAAACCCTCCTGTTTAGGGTACAAACCCTCCTTTTTGGTGCACAAGCCCTCGCTGTTAGGGTGCAAACACTCACGTTAAGATTCCCAAGCTTCGAGTCCAGGGTTGAAATCCACATCTTTATGCTCCAAACGACCGTCTTTAGGCTTCAAATCCGACTTTTAATTCTGAAATCCCACTTTTTTACGCTCCAAACGCTACATTAAGGGCACAAAGTCTCCATTTTAGGTCACAACGCTTCCTTTTTAGAGTCCGGAACGTTGGTTCCAGGGTTGAAAGCCTCCCTGTTCTGCTTCAAAGCGTCATTTAGAAGGTACAAGCCCTCATTTTTAGGGCGCAACGCCTCATTTTTTGGCCGCGAATCCTCCTTTTTAGGGGTCAATACGTCCTTTTTACTGTAAAATCCCTCACTTTTATGTTCCAGACATCTCATTTAGGGCACAAAGCCTTGTTTTGTGGTCCCAAAGCTTCCTCTTCAGAGTTCAAAGCTTTGATTCTGTGGTCGAATTCCTCGTTTTATAATCCAAACCCTCACGTTTATTGTACAAACCCTCATTTTTAGGGCCCAAACGCTCATTTTTATGCTGTAAATCATTTCACTGGAAAATGCCTCCTTTTTGTGCTCCAAACGCCTCCTTTAGGGCACGATGTCTGAATGTTAGGTCCCAAAGATTTGGTTAAGAGCCCAAAGCTTGGAGTCTACGGTTGAAAGCCTGCTTTTTACTCTACAAACCCTCCTGTTTAGGGTACAAACCCTCCTTTTTGGTGCACAAGCCCTCGCTGTTAGGGTGCAAACACTCACGTTAAGATTCCCAAGCTTCGAGTCCAGGGTTGAAATCCACATCTTTATGCTCCAAACGACCGTCTTTAGGCTTCAAATCCGACTTTTAATTCTGAAATCCCACTTTTTTACGCTCCAAACGCTACATTAAGGGCACAAAGTCTCCATTTTAGGTCACAACGCTTCCTTTTTAGAGTCCGGAACGTTGGTTCCAGGGTTGAAAGCCTCCCTGTTCTGCTTCAAAGCGTCATTTAGAAGGTACAAGCCCTCATTTTTAGGGCGCAACGCCTCATTTTTTGGCCGCGAATCCTCCTTTTTAGGGGTCAATACGTCCTTTTCGCTGTAAAAACCCTCACTTTTATGTTCCAGACATCTCTTTTAGGGCACAAAGCCTTGTTTTGTGGTCCCAAAGCTTCCTCTTCAGAGTCCAAAGCTTTGATTCTGTGGTTGAATTCCTCGTTTTATAATCCAAACCCTCACGTTTATTGCACAAACCCTCATTTTTAGGGCCCAAACGCTCATTTTTATGCTGTAAAACATTTCACTGGAAAATGCCTCTTTTTTATGCTCCAAATGCCTCCTTTAGGGCACGATGTCTGAATGTTAGGTCCCAAAGATTTGGTTAAGAGCCCAAAGCTTTGAGTCTAGGGTTGAAAGCCTGCTTTTTACTCTACAAACCCTCCTGTTTAGGGTACAAACCCTCCTTTTTGGTGCACAAGCCCTCGCTGTTAGGGTGCAAACACTCACGTTAAGATTCCCAAGCTTCGAGTCCAGGGTTGAAATCCACATCTTTATGCTCCAAACGACCGTCTTTAGGCTTCAAATCCGACTTTTAATTCTGAAATCCCACTTTTTTACGCTCCAAACGCTACATTAAGGGCACAAAGTCTCCATTTTAGGTCACAACGCTTCCTTTTTAGAGTCCGGAACGTTGGTTCCAGGGTTGAAAGCCTCCCTGTTCTGCTTCAAAGCGTCATTTAGAAGGTACAAGCCCTCATTTTTAGGGCACAACGCCTCATTTTTTGGCCGCGAATCCTCCTTTTTAGGGGTCAATACGTCCTTTTTACTGTAAAATCCCTCACTTCTATGTTCCAGACATCTCTTTTAGGGCACAAAGCCTTGTTTTGTGGTCCCAAAGCTTCCTCTTCAGAGTTCAAAGCTTTGATTCTGTGGTTGAATTCCTCGTTTTATAATCCAAACCCTCACGTTTATTGCACAAACCCTCATTTTTAGGGCCCAAACGCTCATTTTTTGCTGTAAATCATTTCACTGGAAAATGCCTCCTTTTTATGCTCCAAACGCCTCCTTTAGGGCACGATGTCTGAATGTTAGGTCCCAAAGATTTGGTTAAGAGCCCAAAGCTTGGAGTCTAGGGTTGAAAGCCTGCTTTTTACTCTACAAACCCTCCTGTTTAGGGTACAAACCCTCCTTTTTGGTGCACAAGCCCTCGCTGTTAGGGTGCAAACACTCACGTTAAGATTCCCACGCTTCGAGTCCAGGGTTGAAATCCACATCTTTATGCTCCAAACGACCGTCTTTAGGCTTCAAATCCGACTTTTAATTCTGAAATCCCACTTTTTTACGCTCCAAACGCTACATTAAGGGCACAAAGTCTCCATTTTAGGTCACAACGCTTCCTTTTTAGAGTCCGGAACGTTGGTTCCAGGGTTGAAAGCCTCCCTGTTCTGCTTCAAAGCGTCATTTAGAAGGTACAAGCCCTCATTTTTAGGGCGCAACGCCTCATTTTTTGGCCGCGAATCCTCCTTTTTAGGGGTCAATACGTCCTTTTTACTGTAAAATCCCTCACTTTTATGTTCCAGACATCTCATTTAGGGCACAAAGCCTTGTTTTGTGGTCCCAAAGCTTCCTCTTCAGAGTCCAAAGCTTTGATTCTGTGGTTGAATTCCTCGTTTTATAATCCAAACCCTCACGTTTATTGCACAAACCCTCATTTTTAGGGCCCAAACGCTCATTTTTATGCTGTAAATCATTTCACTGGAAAATGCCTCCTTTTTGTGCTCCAAACGCCTCCTTTAGGGCACGATGTCTGAATGTTAGGTCCCAAAGATTTGGTTAAGAGCCCAAAGCTTTGAGTCTAGGGTTGAAAGCCTGCTTTTTACTCTACAAACCCTCCTGTTTAGGGTACAAACCCTCCTTTTTGGTGCACAAGCCCTCGCTGTTAGGGTGCAAACACTCCTGTTAAGATTCCCAAGCTTCGAGTCCAGGGTTGAAATCCACATCTTTATGCTCCAAACGACCGTCTTTAGGCTTCAAATCCGACTTTTAATTCTGAAATCCCACTTTTTTACGCTCCAAACGCTACATTAAGGGCACAAAGTCTCCATTTTAGGTCACAACGCTTCCTTTTTAGAGTCCGGAACGTTGGTTCCAGGGTTGAAAGCCTCCCTGTTCTGCTTCAAAGCGTCATTTAGAAGGTACAAGCCCTCATTTTTAGGGCGCAACGCCTCATTTTTTGGCCGCGAATCCTCCTTTTTAGGGGTCAATACGTCCTTTTCGCTGTAAAAACCCTCACTTTTATGTTCCAGACATCTCTTTTAGGGCACAAAGCCTTGTTTTGTGGTCCCAAAGCTTCCTCTTCAGAGTCCAAAGCTTTGATTCTGTGGTTGAATTCCTCGTTTTATAATCCAAACCCTCACGTTTATTGCACAAACCCTCATTTTTAGGCCCAAACGCTCATTTTTATGCTGTAAAACATTTCACTGGAAAATGCCTCTTTTTTATGCTCCAAATGCCTCCTTTAGGGCACGATGTCTGAATGTTAGGTCCCAAAGATTTGGTTAAGAGCCCAAAGCTTTGAGTCTAGGGTTGAAAGCCTGCTTTTTACTCTACAAACCCTCCTTTGTAGGGTACAAACCCTCCTTTTTGGTGCACAAGCCCTCGCTGTTAGGGTGCAAACACTCACGTTAAGATTCCCACGCTTCGAGTCCAGGGTTGAAATCCACATCTTTATGCTCCAAACGACCGTCTTTAGGCTTCAAATCCGACTTTTAATTCTGAAATCCCACTTTTTTACGCTCCAAACGCTACATTAAGGGCACAAAGTCTCCATTTTAGGTCACAACGCTTCCTTTTTAGAGTCCGGAACGTTGGTTCCAGGGTTGAAAGCCTCCCTGTTCTGCTTCAAAGCGTCATTTAGAAGGTACAAGCCCTCATTTTTAGGGCACAACGCCTCATTTTTTGGCCGCGAATCCTCCTTTTTAGGGGTCAATACGTCCTTTTTACTGTAAAATCCCTCACTTTTATGTTCCAGACATCTCATTTAGGGCACAAAGCCTTGTTTTGTGGTCCCAAAGCTTCCTCTTCAGAGTCCAAAGCTTTGATTCTGTGGTTGAATTCCTCGTTTTATAATCTAAACCCTCACGTTTATTGCACAAACCCTCATTTTTAGGGCCCAAACGCTCATTTTTATGCTGCAAATCATTTCACTGGAAAATGCCTCCTTTTTATGCTCCAAACGCCTCCTTTAGGGCACGATGTCTGAATGTTAGGTCCCAAAGATTTGGTTAAGAGCCCAAAGCTTTGAGTCTAGGGTTGAAAGCCTGCTTTTTACTCTACAAACCCTCCTGTTTAGGGTACAAACCCTCCTTTTTGGTGCACAAGCCCTCGCTGTTAGGGTGCAAACACTCACGTTAAGATTCCCACGCTTCGAGTCCAGGGTTGAAATCCACATCTTTATGCTCCAAACGACCGTCTTTAGGCTTCAAATCCGACTTTTAATTCTGAAATCCCACTTTTTTATGCTCCAAACGCTACATTAAGGGCACAAAGTCTCCATTTTAGGTCACAACGCTTCCTTTTTAGCGTCCGGAACGTTGGTTCCACGGTTGAAAGCCTCCCTGTTCTGCTTCAAAGCGTCATTTAGAAGGTACAAGCCCTCATTTTTAGGGCGCAACGCCTCATTTTTTGGCCGCGAATCCTCCTTTTTAGGGGTCAATACGTCCTTTTTGCTGTAAAATCCCTCACTTTTATGTTCCAGACATCTCATTTAGGGCACAAAGCCTTGTTTTGTGGTCCCAAAGCTTCCTCTTCAGAGTCCAAAGCTTTGATTCTGTGGTTGAATTCCTCGTTTTATAATCCAAACCCTCACGTTTATTGCACAAACCCTCATTTTTAGGGCCCAAACGCTCATTTTTATGCTGTAAATCATTTCACTGGAAAATGCCTCCTTTTTGTGCTCCAAACGCCTCCTTTAGGGCACGATGTCTGAATGTTAGGTCCCAAAGATTTGGTTAAGAGCCCAAAGCTTTGAGTCTAGGGTTGAAAGCCTGCTTTTTACTCTACAAACCCTCCTGTTTAGGGTACAAACCCTCCTTTTTGGTGCACAAGCCCTCGCTGTTAGGGTGCAAACACTCCTGTTAAGATTCCCAAGCTTCGAGTCCAGGGTTGAAATCCACATCTTTATGCTCCAAACGACCGTCTTTAGGCTTCAAATCCGACTTTTAATTCTGAAATCCCACTTTTTTACGCTCCAAACGCTACATTAAGGGCACAAAGTCTCCATTTTAGGTCACAACGCTTCCTTTTTAGAGTCCGGAACGTTGGTTCCAGGGTTGAAAGCCTCCCTGTTCTGCTTCAAAGCGTCATTTAGAAGGTACAAGCCCTCATTTTTAGGGCGCAACGCCTCATTTTTTGGCCGCGAATCCTCCTTTTTAGGGGTCAATACGTCCTTTTTACTGTAAAATCCCTCACTTTTATGTTCCAGACATCTCTTTTAGGGCACAAAGCCTTGTTTTGTGGTCCCAAAGCTTCCTCTTCAGAGTCCAAAGCTTTGATTCTGTGGTTGAATTCCTCGTTTTATAATCCAAACCCTCACGTTTATTGCACAAACCCTCATTTTTAGGGCCCAAACGCTCATTTTTATGCTGTAAATCATTTCACTGGAAAATGCCTCCTTTTTGTGCTCCAAACGCCTCCTTTAGGGCACGATGTCTGAATGTTAGGTCCCAAAGATTTGGTTAAGAGCCCAAAGCTTTGAGTCTAGGGTTGAAAGCCTGCTTTTTACTCTACAAACCCTCCTGTTTAGGGTACAAACCCTCCTTTTTGGTGCACAAGCCCTCGCTGTTAGGGTGCAAACACTCCTGTTAAGATTCCCAAGCTTCGAGTCCAGGGTTGAAATCCACATCTTTATGCTCCAAACGACCGCCTTTAGGCTTCAAATCCGACTTTTAATTCTGAAATCCCACTTTTTTACGCTCCAAACGCTACATTAAGGGCACAAAGTCTCCATTTTAGGTCACAACGCTTCCTTTTTAGAGTCCGGAACGTTGGTTCCAGGGTTGAAAGCCTCCCTGTTCTGCTTCAAAGCGTCATTTAGAAGGTACAAGCCCTCATTTTTAGGGCGCAACGCCTCATTTTTTGGCCGCGAATCCTCCTTTTTAGGGGTCAATACGTCCTTTTTACTGTAAAATCCCTCACTTTTATGTTCCAGACATCTCTTTTAGGGCACAAAGCCTTGTTTTGTGGTCCCAAAGCTTCCTCTTCAGAGTTCAAAGCTTTGATTCTGTGGTTGAATTCCTCGTTTTATAATCCAAACCCTCACGTTTATTGTACAAACCCTCATTTTTAGGGCCCAAACGCTCATTTTTATGCTGCAAATCATTTCACTGGAAAATGCCTCCTTTTTATGCTCCAAATGCCTCCTTTAGGGCACGATGTCTGAATGTTAGGTCCCAAAGATTTGGTTAAGAGCCCAAAGCTTGGAGTCTAGGGTTCAAAGCCTGCTTTTTACTCTACAAACCCTCCTGTTTAGGGTACAAACCCTCCTTTTTGGTGCACAAGCCCTCGCTGTTAGGGTGCAAACACTCACGTTAAGATTCCCAAGCTTCGAGTCCAGGGTTGAAATCCACATCTTTATGCTCCAAACGACCGTCTTTAGGCTTCAAATCCGACTTTTAATTCTGAAATCCCACTTTTTTACGCTCCAAACGCTACATTAAGGGCACAAAGTCTCCATTTTAGGTCACAACGCTTCCTTTTTAGAGTCCGGAACGTTGGTTCCACGGTTGAAAGCCTCCCTGTTCTGCTTCAAAGCGTCATTTAGAAGGTACAAGCCCTCATTTTTAGGGCGCAACGCCTCATTTTTTGGCCGCGAATCCTCCTTTTTAGGGGTCAATACGTCCTTTTTACTGTAAAATCCCCCACTTTTATGTTCCAGACATCTCTTTTAGGGCACAAAGCCTTGTTTTGTGGTCCCAAAGCTTCCTCTTCAGAGTTCAAAGCTTTGATTCTGTGGTCGAATTCCTCGTTTTATAATCCAAACCCTCACGTTTATTGTACAAACCCTCATTTTTAGGGCCCAAACGCTCATTTTTATGCTGTAAATCATTTCACTGGAAAATGCCTCCTTTTTATGCTCCAAACGCCTCCTTTAGGGCACGATGTCTGAATGTTAGGTCCCAAAGATTTGGTTAAGAGCCCAAAGCTTGGAGTCTAGGGTTGAAAGCCTGCTTTTTACTCTACAAACCCTCCTGTTTAGGGTACAAACCCTCCTTTTTGGTGCACAAGCCCTCGCTGTTAGGGTGCAAACACTCACGTTAAGATTCCCAAGCTTCGAGTCCAGGGTTGAAATCCACATCTTTATGCTCCAAACGACCGCCTTTAGGCTTCAAATCCGACTTTTAATTCTGAAATCCCACTTTTTTACGCTCCAAACGCTACATTAAGGGCACAAAGTCTCCATTTTAGGTCACAACGCTTCCTTTTTAGAGTCCGGAACGTTGGTTCCACGGTTGAAAGCCTCCCTGTTCTGCTTCAAAGCGTCATTTAGAAGGTACAAGCCCTCATTTTTAGGGCGCAACGCCTCATTTTTTGGCCGCGAATCCTCCTTTTTAGGGGTCAATACGTCCTTTTCGCTGTAAAAACCCTCACTTTTATGTTCCAGACATCTCTTTTAGGGCACAAAGCCTTGTTTTGTGGTCCCAAAGCTTCCTCTTCAGAGTCCAAAGCTTTGATTCTGTGGTTGAATTCCTCGTTTTATAATCCAAACCCTCACGTTTATTGCACAAACCCTCATTTTTAGGGCCCAAACGCTCATTTTTATGCTGTAAATCATTTCACTGGAAAATGCCTCCTTTTTGTGCTCCAAACGCCTCCTTTAGGGCACGATGTCTGAATGTTAGGTCCCAAAGATTTGGTTAAGAGCCCAAAGCTTTGAGTCTAGGGTTGAAAGCCTGCTTTTTACTCTACAAACCCTCCTGTTTAGGGTACAAACCCTCCTTTTTGGTGCACAAGCCCTCGCTGTTAGGGTGCAAACACTCACGTTAAGATTCCCAAGCTTCGAGTCCAGGGTTGAAATCCACATCTTTATGCTCCAAACGACCGTCTTTAGGCTTCAAATCCGACTTTTAATTCTGAAATCCCACTTTTTTACGCTCCAAACGCTACATTAAGGGCACAAAGTCTCCATTTTAGGTCACAACGCTTCCTTTTTAGAGTCCGGAACGTTGGTTCCAGGGTTGAAAGCCTCCCTGTTCTGCTTCAAAGCGTCATTTAGAAGGTACAAGCCCTCATTTTTAGGGCGCAACGCCTCATTTTTTGGCCGCGAATCCTCCTTTTTAGGGGTCAATACGTCCTTTTTACTGTAAAATCCCCCACTTTTATGTTCCAGACATCTCTTTTAGGGCACAAAGCCTTGTTTTGTGGTCCCAAAGCTTCCTCTTCAGAGTTCAAAGCTTTGATTCTGTGGTCGAATTCCTCGTTTTATAATCCAAACCCTCACGTTTATTGTACAAACCCTCATTTTTAGGGCCCAAACGCTCATTTTTATGCTGTAAATCATTTCACTGGAAAATGCCTCCTTTTTATGCTCCAAACGCCTCCTTTAGGGCACGATGTCTGAATGTTAGGTCCCAAAGATTTGGTTAAGAGCCCAAAGCTTGGAGTCTAGGGTTGAAAGCCTGCTTTTTACTCTACAAACCCTCCTGTTTAGGGTACAAACCCTCCTTTTTGGTGCACAAGCCCTCGCTGTTAGGGTGCAAACACTCACGTTAAGATTCCCAAGCTTCGAGTCCAGGGTTGAAATCCACATCTTTATGCTCCAAACGACCGCCTTTAGGCTTCAAATCCGACTTTTAATTCTGAAATCCCACTTTTTTACGCTCCAAACGCTACATTAAGGGCACAAAGTCTCCATTTTAGGTCACAACGCTTCCTTTTTAGAGTCCGGAACGTTGGTTCCACGGTTGAAAGCCTCCCTGTTCTGCTTCAAAGCGTCATTTAGAAGGTACAAGCCCTCATTTTTAGGGCGCAACGCCTCATTTTTTGGCCGCGAATCCTCCTTTTTAGGGGTCAATACGTCCTTTTCGCTGTAAAATCCCTCACTTTTATGTTCCAGACATCTCTTTTAGGGCACAAAGCCTTGTTTTGTGGTCCCAAAGCTTCCTCTATAGAGTTCAAAGCTTTGATTCTGTGGTTGAATTCCTCGTTTTATAATCCAAACCCTCACGTTTATTGCACAAACCCTCATTTTTAGGGCCCAAACGCTCATTTTTATGCTGCAAATCATTTCACTGGAAAATGCCTCCTTTTTATGCTCCAAATGCCTCCTTTAGGGCACGATGTCTGAATGTTAGGTCCCAAAGATTTGGTTAAGAGCCCAAAGCTTTGAGTCTAGGGTTGAAAGCCTGCTTTTTACTCTACAAACCCTCCTGTTTAGGGTACAAACCCTCCTTTTTGGTGCACAAGCCCTCGCTGTTAGGGTGCAAACACTCACGTTAAGATTCCCAAGCTTCGAGTCCAGGGTTGAAATCCACATCTTTATGCTCCAAACGACCGTCTTTAGGCTTCAAATCCGACTTTTAATTCTGAAATCCCACTTTTTTACGCTCCAAACGCTACATTAAGGGCACAAAGTCTCCATTTTAGGTCACAACGCTTCCTTTTTAGAGTCCGGAACGTTGGTTCCAGGGTTGAAAGCCTCCCTGTTCTGCTTCAAAGCGTCATTTAGAAGGTACAAGCCCTCATTTTTAGGGCGCAACGCCTCATTTTTTGGCCGCGAATCCTCCTTTTTAGGGGTCAATACGTCCTTTTTACTGTAAAATCCCTCACTTTTATGTTCCAGACATCTCATTTAGGGCACAAAGCCTTGTTTTGTGGTCCCAAAGCTTCCTCTTCAGAGTCCAAAGCTTTGATTCTGTGGTTGAATTCCTCGTTTTATAATCCAAACCCTCACGTTTATTGCACAAACCCTCATTTTTAGGGCCCAAACGCTCATTTTTATGCTGCAAATCATTTCACTGGAAAATGCCTCCTTTTTATGCTCCAAACGCCTCCTTTAGGGCACGATGTCTGAATGTTAGGTCCCAAAGATTTGGTTAAGAGCCCAAAGCTTGGAGTCTAGGGTTGAAAGCCTGCTTTTTACTCTACAAACCCTCCTGTTTAGGGTACAAACCCTCCTTTTTGGTGCACAAGCCCTCGCTGTTAGGGTGCAAACACTCACGTTAAGATTCCCAAGCTTCGAGTCCAGGGTTGAAATCCACATCTTTATGCTCCAAACGACCGTCTTTAGGCTTCAAATCCGACTTTTAATTCTGAAATCCCACTTTTTTACGCTCCAAACGCTACATTAAGGGCACAAAGTCTCCATTTTAGGTCACAACGCTTCCTTTTTAGAGTCCGGAACGTTGGTTCCAGGGTTGAAAGCCTCCCTGTTCTGCTTCAAAGCGTCATTTAGAAGGTACAAGCCCTCATTTTTAGGGCGCAACGCCTCATTTTTTGGCCGCGAATCCTCCTTTTTAGGGGTCAATACGTCCTTTTTACTGTAAAATCCCTCACTTTTATGTTCCAGACATCTCATTTAGGGCACAAAGCCTTGTTTTGTGGTCCCAAAGCTTCCTCTTCAGAGTTCAAAGCTTTGATTCTGTGGTTGAATTCCTCGTTTTATAATCCAAACCCTCACGTTTATTGCACAAACCCTCATTTTTAGGGCCCAAACGCTCATTTTTTGCTGTAAATCATTTCACTGGAAAATGCCTCCTTTTTATGCTCCAAACGCCTCCTTTAGGGCACGATGTCTGAATGTTAGGTCCCAAAGATTTGGTTAAGAGCCCAAAGCTTTGAGTCTAGGGTTGAAAGCCTGCTTTTTACTCTACAAACCCTCCTGTTTAGGGTACAAACCCTCCTTTTTGGTGCACAAGCCCTCGCTGTTAGGGTGCAAACACTCACGTTAAGATTCCCACGCTTCGAGTCCAGGGTTGAAATCCACATCTTTATGCTCCAAACGACCGTCTTTAGGCTTCAAATCCGACTTTTAATTCTGAAATCCCACTTTTTTACGCTCCAAACGCTACATTAAGGGCACAAAGTCTCCATTTTAGGTCACAACACTTCCTTTTTAGAGTCCGGAACGTTGGTTCCAGGGTTGAAAGCCTCCCTGTTCTGCTTCAAAGCGTCATTTAGAAGGTACAAGCCCTCATTTTTAGGGCGCAACGCCTCATTTTTTGGCCGCGAATCCTCCTTTTTAGGGGTCAATACGTCCTTTTTACTGTAAAATCCCTCACTTTTATGTTCCAGACATCTCATTTAGGGCACAAAGCCTTGTTTTGTGGTCCCAAAGCTTCCTCTTCAGAGTCCAAAGCTTTGATTCTGTGGTTGAATTCCTCGTTTTATAATCTAAACCCTCACGTTTATTGCACAAACCCTCATTTTTAGGGCCCAAACGCTCATTTTTATGCTGCAAATCATTTCACTGGAAAATGCCTCCTTTTTATGCTCCAAACGCCTCCTTTAGGGCACGATGTCTGAATGTTAGGTCCCAAAGATTTGGTTAAGAGCCCAAAGCTTTGAGTCTAGGGTTGAAAGCCTGCTTTTTACTCTACAAACCCTCCTGTTTAGGGTACAAACCCTCCTTTTTGGTGCACAAGCCCTCGCTGTTAGGGTGCAAACACTCACGTTAAGATTCCCACGCTTCGAGTCCAGGGTTGAAATCCACATCTTTATGCTCCAAACGACCGTCTTTAGGCTTCAAATCCGACTTTTAATTCTGAAATCCCACTTTTTTACGCTCCAAATGCTACATTAAGGGCACAAAGTCTCCATTTTAGGTCACAACGCTTCCTTTTTAGCGTCCGGAACGTTGGTTCCACGGTTGAAAGCCTCCCTGTTCTGCTTCAAAGCGTCATTTAGAAGGTACAAGCCCTCATTTTTAGGGCGCAACGCCTCATTTTTTGGCCGCGAATCCTCCTTTTTAGGGGTCAATACGTCCTTTTTACTGTAAAATCCCTCACTTTTATGTTCCAGACATCTCATTTAGGGCACAAAGCCTTGTTTTGTGGTCCCAAAGCTTCCTCTTCAGAGTCCAAAGCTTTGATTCTGTGGTTGAATTCCTCGTTTTATAATCCAAACCCTCACGTTTATTGCACAAACCCTCATTTTTAGGGCCCAAACGCTCATTTTTATGCTGTAAATCATTTCACTGGAAAATGCCTCCTTTTTGTGCTCCAAACGCCTCCTTTAGGGCACGATGTCTGAATGTTAGGTCCCAAAGATTTGGTTAAGAGCCCAAAGCTTTGAGTCTAGGGTTGAAAGCCTGCTTTTTACTCTACAAACCCTCCTGTTTAGGGTACAAACCCTCCTTTTTGGTGCACAAGCCCTCGCTGTTAGGGTGCAAACACTCCTGTTAAGATTCCCAAGCTTCGAGTCCAGGGTTGAAATCCACATCTTTATGCTCCAAACGACCGTCTTTAGGCTTCAAATCCGACTTTTAATTCTGAAATCCCACTTTTTTACGCTCCAAACACTACATTAAGGGCACAAAGTCTCCATTTTAGGTCACAACGCTTCCTTTTTAGAGTCCGGAACGTTGGTTCCAGGGTTGAAAGCCTCCCTGTTCTGCTTCAAAGCGTCATTTAGAAGGTACAAGCCCTCATTTTTAGGGCGCAACGCCTCATTTTTTGGCCGCGAATCCTCCTTTTTAGGGGTCAATACGTCCTTTTTGCTGTAAAATCCCTCACTTTTATGTTCCAGACATCTCTTTTAGGGCACAAAGCCTTGTTTTGTGGTCCCAAAGCTTCCTCTTCAGAGTCCAAAGCTTTGATTCTGTGGTTGAATTCCTCGTTTTATAATCCAAACCCTCACGTTTAATGCACAAACCCTCATTTTTAGGGCCCAAACGCTCATTTTTATGCTGTAAATCATTTCACTGGAAAATGCCTCCTTTTTGTGCTCCAAACGCCTCCTTTAGGGCACGATGTCTGAATGTTAGGTCCCAAAGATTTGGTTAAGAGCCCAAAGCTTTGAGTCTAGGGTTGAAAGCCTGCTTTTTACTCTACAAACCCTCCTGTTTAGGGTACAAACCCTCCTTTTTGGTGCACAAGCCCTCGCTGTTAGGGTGCAAACACTCACGTTAAGATTCCCAAGCTTCGAGTCCAGGGTTGAAATCCACATCTTTATGCTCCAAACGACCGTCTTTAGGCTTCAAATCCGACTTTTAATTCTGAAATCCCACTTTTTTACGCTCCAAACGCTACATTAAGGGCACAAAGTCTCCATTTTAGGTCACAACGCTTCCTTTTTAGAGTCCGGAACGTTGGTTCCAGGGTTGAAAGCCTCCCTGTTCTGCTTCAAAGCGTCATTTAGAAGGTACAAGCCCTCATTTTTAGGGCGCAACGCCTCATTTTTTGGCCGCGAATCCTCCTTTTTAGGGGTCAATACGTCCTTTTTACTGTAAAATCCCTCACTTTTATGTTCCAGACATCTCTTTTAGGGCACAAAGCCTTGTTTTGTGGTCCCAAAGCTTCCTCTTCAGAGTCCAAAGCTTTGATTCTGTGGTTGAATTCCTCGTTTTATAATCCAAACCCTCACGTTTATTGCACAAACCCTCATTTTTAGGGCCCAAACGCTCATTTTTATGCTGTAAATCATTTCACTGGAAAATGCCTCCTTTTTATGCTCCAAATGCCTCGTTTAGGGCACGATGTCTGACTGTTAGGTCCCAAAGATTTGGTTAAGAGCCCAAAGCTTTGAGTCTAGGGTTGAAAGCCTGCTTTTTACTCTACAAACCCTCCTGTTTAGGGTACAAACCCTCCTTTTTGGTGCACAAGCCCTCGCTGTTAGGGTGCAAACACTCACGTTAAGATTCCCAAGCTTCGAGTCCAGGGTTGAAATCCACATCTTTATGCTCCAAACGACCGTCTTTAGGCTTCAAATCCGACTTTTAATTCTGAAATCCCACTTTTTTACGCTCCAAACGCTACATTAAGGGCACAAAGTCTCCATTTTAGGTCACAACGCTTCCTTTTTAGAGTCCGGAACGTTGGTTCCAGGGTTGAAAGCCTCCCTGTTCTGCTTCAAAGCGTCATTTAGAAGGTACAAGCCCTCATTTTTAGGGCGCAACGCCTCATTTTTTGGCCGCGAATCCTCCTTTTTAGGGGTCAATACGTCCTTTTTACTGTAAAATCCCTCACTTTTATGTTCCAGACATCTCTTTTAGGGCACAAAGCCTTGTTTTGTGGTCCCAAAGCTTCCTCTTCAGAGTCCAAAGCTTTGATTCTGTGGTTGAATTCCTCGTTTTATAATCCAAACCCTCACGTTTATTGCACAAACCCTCATTTTTAGGGCCCAAACGCTCATTTTTATGCTGTAAATCATTTCACTGGAAAATGCCTCCTTTTTGTGCTCCAAACGCCTCCTTTAGGGCACGATGTCTGAATGTTAGGTCCCAAAGATTTGGTTAAGAGCCCAAAGCTTGGAGTCTAGGGTTGAAAGCCTGCTTTTTACTCTACAAACCCTCCTGTTTAGGGTACAAACCCTCCTTTTTGGTGCACAAGCCCTCGCTGTTAGGGTGCAAACACTCACGTTAAGATTCCCAAGCTTCGAGTCCAGGGTTGAAATCCACATCTTTATGCTCCAAACGACCGTCTTTAGGCTTCAAATCCGACTTTTAATTCTGAAATCCCACTTTTTTACGCTCCAAACGCTACATTAAGGGCACAAAGTCTCCATTTTAGGTCACAACGCTTCCTTTTTAGAGTCCGGAACGTTGGTTCCAGGGTTGAAAGCCTCCCTGTTCTGCTTCAAAGCGTCATTTAGAAGGTACAAGCCCTCATTTTTAGGGCGCAACGCCTCATTTTTTGGCCGCGAATCCTCCTTTTTAGGGGTCAATACGTCCTTTTTACTGTAAAATCCCCCACTTTTATGTTCCAGACATCTCTTTTAGGGCACAAAGCCTTGTTTTGTGGTCCCAAAGCTTCCTCTTCAGAGTTCAAAGCTTTGATTCTGTGGTCGAATTCCTCGTTTTATAATCCAAACCCTCACGTTTATTGTACAAACCCTCATTTTTAGGGCCCAAACGCTCATTTTTATGCTGTAAATCATTTCACTGGAAAATGCCTCCTTTTTATGCTCCAAACGCCTCCTTTAGGGCACGATGTCTGAATGTTAGGTCCCAAAGATTTGGTTAAGAGCCCAAAGCTTGGAGTCTAGGGTTGAAAGCCTGCTTTTTACTCTACAAACCCTCCTGTTTAGGGTACAAACCCTCCTTTTTGGTGCACAAGCCCTCGCTGTTAGGGTGCAAACACTCACGTTAAGATTCCCAAGCTTCGAGTCCAGGGTTGAAATCCACATCTTTATGCTCCAAACGACCGCCTTTAGGCTTCAAATCCGACTTTTAATTCTGAAATCCCACTTTTTTACGCTCCAAACGCTACATTAAGGGCACAAAGTCTCCATTTTAGGTCACAACGCTTCCTTTTTAGAGTCCGGAACGTTGGTTCCAGGGTTGAAAGCCTCCCTGTTCTGCTTCAAAGCGTCATTTAGAAGGTACAAGCCCTCATTTTTAGGGCGCAACGCCTCATTTTTTGGCCGCGAATCCTCCTTTTTAGGGGTCAATACGTCCTTTTCGCTGTAAAATCCCTCACTTTTATGTTCCAGACATCTCTTTTAGGGCACAAAGCCTTGTTTTGTGGTCCCAAAGCTTCCTCTATAGAGTTCAAAGCTTTGATTCTGTGGTTGAATTCCTCGTTTTATAATCCAAACCCTCACGTTTATTGCACAAACCCTCATTTTTAGGGCCCAAACGCTCATTTTTATGCTGCAAATCATTTCACTGGAAAATGCCTCCTTTTTATGCTCCAAACGCCTCCTTTAGGGCACGATGTCTGAATGTTAGGTCCCAAAGATTTGGTTAAGAGCCCAAAGCTTGGAGTCTACGGTTGAAAGCCTGCTTTTTACTCTACAAACCCTCCTGTTTAGGGTACAAACCCTCCTTTTTGGTGCACAAGCCCTCGCTGTTAGGGTGCAAACACTCACGTTAAGATTCCCAAGCTTCGAGTCCAGGGTTGAAATCCACATCTTTATGCTCCAAACGACCGTCTTTAGGCTTCAAATCCGACTTTAAATTCTGAAATCCCACTTTTTTACGCTCCAAACGCTACATTAAGGGCACAAAGTCTCCATTTTAGGTCACAACGCTTCCTTTTTAGAGTCCGGAACGTTGGTTCCAGGGTTGAAAGCCTCCCTGTTCTGCTTCAAAGCGTCATTTAGAAGGTACAAGCCCTCATTTTTAGGGCGCAACGCCTCATTTTTTGGCCGCGAATCCTCCTTTTTAGGGGTCAATACGTCCTTTTTACTGTAAAATCCCTCACTTTTATGTTCCAGACATCTCATTTAGGGCACAAAGCCTTGTTTTGTGGTCCCAAAGCTTCCTCTTCAGAGTCCAAAGCTTTGATTCTGTGGTTGAATTCCTCGTTTTATAATCCAAACCCTCACGTTTATTGCACAAACCCTCATTTTTAGGGCCCAAACGCTCATTTTTATGCTGCAAATCATTTCACTGGAAAATGCCTCCTTTTTATGCTCCAAACGCCTCCTTTAGGGCACGATGTCTGAATGTTAGGTCCCAAAGATTTGGTTAAGAGCCCAAAGCTTGGAGTCTACGGTTGAAAGCCTGCTTTTTACTCTACAAACCCTCCTGTTTAGGGTACAAACCCTCCTTTTTGGTGCACAAGCCCTCGCTGTTAGGGTGCAAACACTCACGTTAAGATTCCCAAGCTTCGAGTCCAGGGTTGAAATCCACATCTTTATGCTCCAAACGACCGTCTTTAGGCTTCAAATCCGACTTTTAATTCTGAAATCCCACTTTTTTACGCTCCAAACGCTACATTAAGGGCACAAAGTCTCCATTTTAGGTCACAACGCTTCCTTTTTAGAGTCCGGAACGTTGGTTCCAGGGTTGAAAGCCTCCCTGTTCTGCTTCAAAGCGTCATTTAGAAGGTACAAGCCCTCATTTTTAGGGCGCAACGCCTCATTTTTTGGCCGCGAATCCTCCTTTTTAGGGGTCAATACGTCCTTTTTACTGTAAAATCCCTCACTTTTATGTTCCAGACATCTCATTTAGGGCACAAAGCCTTGTTTTGTGGTCCCAAAGCTTCCTCTTCAGAGTTCAAAGCTTTGATTCTGTGGTCGAATTCCTCGTTTTATAATCCAAACCCTCACGTTTATTGCACAAACCCTCATTTTTAGGGCCCAAACGCTCATTTTTATGCTGTAAATCATTTCACTGGAAAATGCCTCCTTTTTGTGCTCCAAACGCCTCCTTTAGGGCACGATGTCTGAATGTTAGGTCCCAAAGATTTGGTTAAGAGCCCAAAGCTTGGAGTCTAGGGTTGAAAGCCTGCTTTTTACTCTACAAACCCTCCTGTTTAGGGTACAAACCCTCCTTTTTGGTGCACAAGCCCTCGCTGTTAGTGTGCAAACACTCACGTTAAGATTCCCAAGCTTCGAGTCCAGGGTTGAAATCCACATCTTTATGCTCCAAACGACCGTCTTTAGGCTTCAAATCCGACTTTTAATTCTGAAATCCCACTTTTTTACGCTCCAAACGCTACATTAAGGGCACAAAGTCTCCATTTTAGGTCACAACGCTTCCTTTTTAGAGTCCGGAACGTTGGTTCCAGGGTTGAAAGCCTCCCTGTTCTGCTTCAAAGCGTCATTTAGAAGGTACAAGCCCTCATTTTTAGGGCGCAACGCCTCATTTTTTGGCCGCGAATCCTCCTTTTTAGGGGTCAATACGTCCTTTTCGCTGTAAAATCCCTCACTTTTATGTTCCAGACATCTCATTTAGGGCACAAAGCCTTGTTTTGTGGTCCCAAAGCTTCCTCTTCAGAGTCCAAAGCTTTGATTCTGTGGTTGAATTCCTCGTTTTATAATCCAATCCCTCACGTTTATTGCACAAACCCTCATTTTTAGGGCCCAAACGCTCATTTTTATGCTGCAAATCATTTCACTGGAAAATGCCTCCTTTTTATGCTCCAAACGCCTCCTTTAGGGCACGATGTCTGAATGTTAGGTCCCAAAGATTTGGTTAAGAGCCCAAAGCTTGGAGTCTAGGGTTGAAAGCCTGCTTTTTACTCTACAAACCCTCCTTTGTAGGGTACAAACCCTCCTTTTTGGTGCACAAGCCCTCGCTGTTAGGGTGCAAACACTCACGTTAAGATTCCCAAGCTTCGAGTCCAGGGTTGAAATCCACATCTTTATGCTCCAAACGACCGTCTTTAGGCTTCAAATCCGACTTTTAATTCTGAAATCCCACTTTTTTACGCTCCAAACGCTACATTAAGGGCACAAAGTCTCCATTTTAGGTCACAACGCTTCCTTTTTAGAGTCCGGAACGTTGGTTCCAGGGTTGAAAGCCTCCCTGTTCTGCTTCAAAGCGTCATTTAGAAGGTACAAGCCCTCATTTTTAGGGTGCAACGCCTCATTTTTTGGCCGCGAATCCTCCTTTTTAGGGGTCAATACGTCCTTTTCGCTGTAAAATCCCTCACTTTTATGTTCCAGACATCTCATTTAGGGCACAAAGCCTTGTTTTGTGGTCCCAAAGCTTCCTCTTCAGAGTCCAAAGCTTTGATTCTGTGGTTGAATTCCTCGTTTTATAATCCAATCCCTCACGTTTATTGCACAAACCCTCATTTTTAGGGCCCAAACGCTCATTTTTATGCTGCAAATCATTTCACTGGAAAATGCCTCCTTTTTATGCTCCAAACGCCTCCTTTAGTGCACGATGTCTGAATGTTAGGTCCCAAAGATTTGGTTAAGAGCCCAAAGCTTGGAGTCTAGGGTTGAAAGCCTGCTTTTTACTCTACAAACCCTCCTGTTTAGGGTACAAACCCTCCTTTTTGGTGCACAAGCCCTCGCTGTTAGGGTGCAAACACTCACGTTAAGATTCCCAAGCTTCGAGTCCAGGGTTGAAATCCACATCTTTATGCTCCAAACGACCGTCTTTAGGCTTCAAATCCGACTTTTAATTCTGAAATCCCACTTTTTTACGCTCCAAACGCTACATTAAGGGCACAAAGTCTCCATTTTAGGTCACAACGCTTCCTTTTTAGAGTCCGGAACGTTGGTTCCAGGGTTGAAAGCCTCCCTGTTCTGCTTCAAAGCGTCATTTAGAAGGTACAAGCCCTCATTTTTAGGGCGCAACGCCTCATTTTTTGGCCGCGAATCCTCCTTTTTAGGGGTCAATACGTCCTTTTTACTGTAAAATCCCTCACTTTTATGTTCCAGACATCTCTTTTAGGGCACAAAGCCTTGTTTTGTGGTCCCAAAGCTTCCTCTTCAGAGTCCAAAGCTTTGATTCTGTGGTTGAATTCCTCGTTTTATAATCCAAACCCTCACGTTTATTGCACAAACCCTCATTTTTAGGGCCCAAACGCTCATTTTTATGCTGTAAATCATTTCACTGGAAAATGCCTCCTTTTTATGCTCCAAACGCCTCCTTTAGGGCACGATGTCTGAATGTTAGGTCCCAAAGATTTGGTTAAGAGCCCAAAGCTTGGAGTCTACGGTTGAAAGCCTGCTTTTTACTCTACAAACCCTCCTGTTTAGGGTACAAACCCTCCTTTTTGGTGCACAAGCCCTCGCTGTTAGGGTGCAAACACTCACGTTAAGATTCCCAAGCTTCGAGTCCAGGGTTGAAATCCACATCTTTATGCTCCAAACGACCGTCTTTAGGCTTCAAATCCGACTTTTAATTCTGAAATCCCACTTTTTTACGCTCCAAACGCTACATTAAGGGCACAAAGTCTCCATTTTAGGTCACAACGCTTCCTTTTTAGAGTCCGGAACGTTGGTTCCAGGGTTGAAAGCCTCCCTGTTCTGCTTCAAAGCGTCATTTAGAAGGTACAAGCCCTCATTTTTAGGGCGCAACGCCTCATTTTTTGGCCGCGAATCCTCCTTTTTAGGGGTCAATACGTCCTTTTTACTGTAAAATCCCTCACTTTTATGTTCCGGACATCTCATTTAGGGCACAAAGCCTTGTTTTGTGGTCCCAAAGCTTCCTCTTCAGAGTCCAAAGCTTTGATTCTGTGGTTGAATTCCTCGTTTTATAATCCAAACCCTCACGTTTATTGCACAAACCCTCATTTTTAGGGCCCAAACGCTCATTTTTATGCTGCAAATCATTTCACTGGAAAATGCCTCCTTTTTATGCTCCAAACGCCTCCTTTAGGGCACGATGTCTGAATGTTAGGTCCCAAAGATTTGGTTAAGAGCCCAAAGCTTGGAGTCTACGGTTGAAAGCCTGCTTTTTACTCTACAAACCCTCCTGTTTAGGGTACAAACCCTCCTTTTTGGTGCACAAGCCCTCGCTGTTAGGGTGCAAACACTCACGTTAAGATTCCCAAGCTTCGAGTCCAGGGTTGAAATCCACATCTTTATGCTCCAAACGACCGTCTTTAGGCTTCAAATCCGACTTTTAATTCTGAAATCCCACTTTTTTACGCTCCAAACGCTACATTAAGGGCACAAAGTCTCCATTTTAGGTCACAACGCTTCCTTTTTAGAGTCCGGAACGTTGGTTCCAGGGTTGAAAGCCTCCCTGTTCTGCTTCAAAGCGTCATTTAGAAGGTACAAGCCCTCATTTTTAGGGCGCAACGCCTCATTTTTTGGCCGCGAATCCTCCTTTTTAGGGGTCAATACGTCCTTTTTGCTGTAAAATCCCTCACTTCTATGTTCCGGACATCTCTTTTAGGGCACAAAGCCTTGTTTTGTGGTCCCAAAGCTTCCTCTTCAGAGTCCAAAGCTTTGATTCTGTGGTTGAATTCCTCATTTTATAATCCAAACCCTCACGTTTATTGCACAAACCCTCATTTTTAGGCCCAAACGCTCATTTTTATGCTGCAAATCATTTCACTGGAAAATGCCTCCTTTTTATGCTCCAAACGCCTCCTTTAGGGCACGATGTCTGAATGTTAGGTCCCAAGATTTGGTTAAGAGCCCAAAGCTTGGAGTCTAGGGTTGAAAGCCTGCTTTTTACTCTACAAACCCTCCTGTTTAGGGTACAAACCCTCCTTTTTGGTGCACAAGCCCTCGCTGTTAGGGTGCAAACACTCACGTTAAGATTCCCAAGCTTCGAGTCCAGGGTTGAAATCCACATCTTTATGCTCCAAACGACCGTCTTTAGGCTTCAAATCCGACTTTTAATTCTGAAATCCCACTTTTTTACGCTCCAAACGCTACATTAAGGGCACAAAGTCTCCATTTTAGGTCACAACGCTTCCTTTTTAGAGTCCGGAACGTTGGTTCCAGGGTTGAAAGCCTCCCTGTTCTGCTTCAAAGCGTCATTTAGAAGGTACAAGCCCTCATTTTTAGGGCGCAACGCCTCATTTTTTGGCCGCGAATCCTCCTTTTTAGGGGTCAATACGTCCTTTTTACTGTAAAATCCCTCACTTTTATGTTCCAGACATCTCTTTTAGGGCACAAAGCCTTGTTTTGTGGTCCCAAAGCTTCCTCTTCAGAGTCCAAAGCTTTGATTCTGTGGTTGAATTCCTCGTTTTATAATCCAAACCCTCACGTTTATTGCACAAACCCTCATTTTTAGGGCCCAAACGCTCATTTTTATGCTGCAAATCATTTCACTGGAAAATGCCTCCTTTTTATGCTCCAAACGCCTCCTTTAGGGCACGATGTCTGAATGTTAGGTCCCAAAGATTTGGTTAAGAGCCCAAAGCTTGGAGTCTACGGTTGAAAGCCTGCTTTTTACTCTACAAACCCTCCTGTTTAGGGTACAAACCCTCCTTTTTGGTGCACAAGCCCTCGCTGTTAGGGTGCAAACACTCACGTTAAGATTCCCAAGCTTCGAGTCCAGGGTTGAAATCCACATCTTTATGCTCCAAACGACCGTCTTTAGGCTTCAAATCCGACTTTTAATTCTGAAATCCCACTTTTTTACGCTCCAAACGCTACATTAAGGGCACAAAGTCTCCATTTTAGGTCACAACGCTTCCTTTTTAGAGTCCGGAACGTTGGTTCCAGGGTTGAAAGCCTCCCTGTTCTGCTTCAAAGCGTCATTTAGAAGGTACAAGCCCTCATTTTTAGGGCGCAACGCCTCATTTTTTGGCCGCGAATCCTCCTTTTTAGGGGTCAATACGTCCTTTTTACTGTAAAATCCCTCACTTTTATGTTCCAGACATCTCTTTTAGGGCACAAAGCCTTGTTTTGTGGTCCCAAAGCTTCCTCTTCAGAGTCCAAAGCTTTGATTCTGTGGTTGAATTCCTCGTTTTATAATCCAAACCCTCACGTTTATTGCACAAACCCTCATTTTTAGGGCCCAAACGCTCATTTTTATGCTGCAAATCATTTCACTGGAAAATGCCTCCTTTTTATGCTCCAAACGCCTCCTTTAGGGCACGATGTCTGAATGTTAGGTCCCAAAGATTTGGTTAAGAGCCCAAAGCTTGGAGTCTACGGTTGAAAGCCTGCTTTTTACTCTACAAACCCTCCTGTTTAGGGTACAAACCCTCCTTTTTGGTGCACAAGCCCTCGCTGTTAGGGTGCAAACACTCACGTTAAGATTCCCAAGCTTCGAGTCCAGGGTTGAAATCCACATCTTTATGCTCCAAACGACCGTCTTTAGGCTTCAAATCCGACTTTTAATTCTGAAATCCCACTTTTTTACGCTCCAAACGCTACATTAAGGGCACAAAGTCTCCATTTTAGGTCACAACGCTTCCTTTTTAGAGTCCGGAACATTGGTTCCAGGGTTGAAAGCCTCCCTGTTCTGCTTCAAAGCGTCATTTAGAAGGTACAAGCCCTCATTTTTAGGGCGCAACGCCTCATTTTTTGGCCGCGAATCCTCCTTTTTAGGGGTCAATACGTCCTTTTTGCTGTAAAATCCCTCACTTCTATGTTCCGGACATCTCTTTTAGGGCACAAAGCCTTGTTTTGTGGTCCCAAAGCTTCCTCTTCAGAGTCCAAAGCTTTGATTCTGTGGTTGAATTCCTCATTTTATAATCCAAACCCTCACGTTTATTGCACAAACCCTCATTTTTAGGCCCAAACGCTCATTTTTATGCTGCAAATCATTTCACTGGAAAATGCCTCCTTTTTATGCTCCAAACGCCTCCTTTAGGGCACGATGTCTGAATGTTAGGTCCCAAGATTTGGTTAAGAGCCCAAAGCTTTGAGTCTAGGGTTGAAAGCCTGCTTTTTACTCTACAAACCCTCCTGTTTAGGGTACAAACCCTCCTTTTTGGTGCACAAGCCCTCGCTGTTAGGGTGCAAACACTCACGTTAAGATTCCCAAGCTTCGAGTCCAGGGTTGAAATCCACATCTTTATGCTCCAAACGACCGTCTTTAGGCTTCAAATCCGACTTTTAATTCTGAAATCCCACTTTTTTACGCTCCAAACGCTACATTAAGGGCACAAAGTCTCCATTTTAGGTCACAACGCTTCCTTTTTAGAGTCCGGAACGTTGGTTCCAGGGTTGAAAGCCTCCCTGTTCTGCTTCAAAGCGTCATTTAGAAGGTACAAGCCCTCATTTTTAGGGCGCAACGCCTCATTTTTTGGCCGCGAATCCTCCTTTTTAGGGGTCAATACGTCCTTTTTGCTGTAAAATCCCTCACTTCTATGTTCCGGACATCTCTTTTAGGGCACAAAGCCTTGTTTTGTGGTCCCAAAGCTTCCTCTTCAGAGTCCAAAGCTTTGATTCTGTGGTTGAATTCCTCATTTTATAATCCAAACCCTCACGTTTATTGCACAAACCCTCATTTTTAGGCCCAAACGCTCATTTTTATGCTGCAAATCATTTCACTGGAAAATGCCTCCTTTTTATGCTCCAAACGCCTCCTTTAGGGCACGATGTCTGAATGTTAGGTCCCAAGATTTGGTTAAGAGCCCAAAGCTTTGAGTCTAGGGTTGAAAGCCTGCTTTTTACTCTACAAACCCTCCTGTTTAGGGTACAAACCCTCCTTTTTGGTGCACAAGCCCTCGCTGTTAGGGTGCAAACACTCACGTTAAGATTCCCAAGCTTCGAGTCCAGGGTTGAAATCCACATCTTTATGCTCCAAACGACCGTCTTTAGGCTTCAAATCCGACTTTTAATTCTGAAATCCCACTTTTTTACGCTCCAAACGCTACATTAAGGGCACAAAGTCTCCATTTTAGGTCACAACGCTTCCTTTTTAGAGTCCGGAACGTTGGTTCCAGGGTTGAAAGCCTCCCTGTTCTGCTTCAAAGCGTCATTTAGAAGGTACAAGCCCTCATTTTTAGGGCGCAACGCCTCATTTTTTGGCCGCGAATCCTCCTTTTTAGGGGTCAATACGTCCTTTTTACTGTAAAATCCCTCACTTTTATGTTCCAGACATCTCTTTTAGGGCACAAAGCCTTGTTTTGTGGTCCCAAAGCTTCCTCTTCAGAGTCCAAAGCTTTGATTCTGTGGTTGAATTCCTCGTTTTATAATCCAAACCCTCACGTTTATTGCACAAACCCTCATTTTTAGGGCCCAAACGCTCATTTTTATGCTGCAAATCATTTCACTGGAAAATGCCTCCTTTTTATGCTCCAAATGCCTCCTTTAGGGCACGATGTCTGAATGTTAGGTCCCAAAGATTTGGTTAAGAGCCCAAAGCTTGGAGTCTAGGGTTGAAAGCCTGCTTTTTACTCTACAAACCCTCCTGTTTAGGGTACAAACCCTCCTTTTTGGTGCACAAGCCCTCGCTGTTAGGGTGCAAACACTCACGTTAAGATTCCCAAGCTTCGAGTCCAGGGTTGAAATCCACATCTTTATGCTCCAAACGACCGTCTTTAGGCTTCAAATCCGACTTTTAATTCTGAAATCCCACTTTTTTACGCTCCAAACGCTACATTAAGGGCACAAAGTCTCCATTTTAGGTCACAACGCTTCCTTTTTAGAGTCCGGAACGTTGGTTCCAGGGTTGAAAGCCTCCCTGTTCTGCTTCAAAGCGTCATTTAGAAGGTACAAGCCCTCATTTTTAGGGTGCAATGCCTCATTTTTTGGCCGCGAATCCTCCTTTTTAGGGGTCAATACGTCCTTTTCGCTGTAAAATCCCTCACTTTTATGTTCCAGACATCTCATTTAGGGCACAAAGCCTTGTTTTGTGGTCCCAAAGCTTCCTCTTCAGAGTCCAAAGCTTTGATTCTGTGGTTGAATTCCTCGTTTTATAATCCAATCCCTCACGTTTATTGCACAAACCCTCATTTTTAGGGCCCAAACGCTCATTTTTATGCTGTAAATCATTTCACTGGAAAATGCCTCCGTTTTATGCTCCAAACGCCTCCTTTAGGGCACGATGTCTGAATGTTAGGTCCCAAAGATTTGGTTAAGAGCCCAAAGCTTGGAGTCTAGGGTTCAAAGCCTGCTTTTTACTCTACAAACCCTCCTTTGTAGGGTACAAACCCTCCTTTTTGGTGCACAAGCCCTCGCTGTTAGGGTGCAAACACTCACGTTAAGATTCCCAAGCTTCGAGTCCAGGGTTGAAATCCACATCTTTATGCTCCAAACGACCGTCTTTAGGCTTCAAATCCGACTTTTAATTCTGAAATCCCACTTTTTTACGCTCCAAACGCTACATTAAGGGCACAAAGTCTCCATTTTAGGTCACAACGCTTCCTTTTTAGAGTCCGGAACGTTGGTTCCAGGGTTGAAAGCCTCCCTGTTCTGCTTCAAAGCGTCATTTAGAAGGTACAAGCCCTCATTTTTAGGGCGCAACGCCTCATTTTTTGGCCGCGAATCCTCCTTTTTAGGGGTCAATACGTCCTTTTTGCTGTAAAATCCCTCACTTCTATGTTCCGGACATCTCTTTTAGGGCACAAAGCCTTGTTTTGTGGTCCCAAAGCTTCCTCTTCAGAGTCCAAAGCTTTGATTCTGTGGTTGAATTCCTCGTTTTATAATCCAAACCCTCACGTTTATTGCACAAACCCTCATTTTTAGGCCCAAACGCTCATTTTTATGCTGCAAATCATTTCACTGGAAAATGCCTCCTTTTTATGCTCCAAACGCCTCCTTTAGGGCACGATGTCTGAATGTTAGGTCCCAAAGATTTGGTTAAGAGCCCAAAGCTTGGAGTCTAGGGTTGAAAGCCTGCTTTTTACTCTACAAACCCTCCTGTTTAGGGTACAAACCCTCCTTTTTGGTGCACAAGCCCTCGCTGTTAGGGTGCAAACACTCACGTTAAGATTCCCAAGCTTCGAGTCCAGGGTTGAAATCCACATCTTTATGCTCCAAACGACCGTCTTTAGGCTTCAAATCCGACTTTTAATTCTGAAATCCCACTTTTTTACGCTCCAAACGCTACATTAAGGGCACAAAGTCTCCATTTTAGGTCACAACGCTTCCTTTTTAGAGTCCGGAACGTTGGTTCCAGGGTTGAAAGCCTCCCTGTTCTGCTTCAAAGCGTCATTTAGAAGGTACAAGCCCTCATTTTTAGGGCGCAACGCCTCATTTTTTGGCCGCGAATCCTCCTTTTTAGGGGTCAATATGTCCTTTTTGCTGTAAAATCCCTCACTTCTATGTTCCGGACATCTCATTTAGGGCACAAAGCCTTGTTTTGTGGTCCCAAAGCTTCCTCTTCAGAGTCCAAAGCTTTGATTCTGTGGTTGAATTCCTCGTTTTATAATCCAAACCCTCACGTTTATTGCACAAACCCTCATTTTTAGGGCCCAAACGCTCATTTTTATGCTGCAAATCATTTCACTGGAAAATGCCTCCTTTTTATGCTCCAAACGCCTCCTTTAGGGCACGATGTCTGAATGTTAGGTCCCAAAGATTTGGTTAAGAGCCCAAAGCTTTGAGTCTAGGGTTGAAAGCCTGCTTTTTACTCTACAAACCCTCCTGTTTAGGGTACAAACCCTCCTTTTTGGTGCACAAGCCCTCGCTGTTAGGGTGCAAACACTCACGTTAAGATTCCCAAGCTTCGAGTCCAGGGTTGAAATCCACATCTTTATGCTCCAAACGACCGTCTTTAGGCTTCAAATCCGACTTTTAATTCTGAAATCCCACTTTTTTACGCTCCAAACGCTACATTAAGGGCACAAAGTCTCCATTTTAGGTCACAACGCTTCCTTTTTAGAGTCCGGAACGTTGGTTCCAGGGTTGAAAGCCTCCCTGTTCTGCTTCAAAGCGTCATTTAGAAGGTACAAGCCCTCATTTTTAGGGCGCAACGCCTCATTTTTTGGCCGCGAATCCTCCTTTTTAGGGGTCAATACGTCCTTTTTGCTGTAAAATCCCTCACTTTTATGTTCCAGACATCTCTTTTAGGGCACAAAGCCTTGTTTTGTGGTCCCAAAGCTTCCTCTTCAGAGTCCAAAGCTTTGATTCTGTGGTTGAATTCCTCGTTTTATAATCCAAACCCTCACGTTTATTGCACAAACCCTCATTTTTAGGCCCAAACGCTCATTTTTATGCTGCAAATCATTTCACTGGAAAATGCCTCCTTTTTATGCTCCAAACGCCTCCTTTAGGGCACGATGTCTGAATGTTAGGTCCCAAAGATTTGGTTAAGAGCCCAAAGCTTGGAGTCTACGGTTGAAAGCCTGCTTTTTACTCTACAAACCCTCCTGTTTAGGGTACAAACCCTCCTTTTTGGTGCACAAGCCCTCGCTGTTAGGGTGCAAACACTCACGTTAAGATTCCCAAGCTTCGAGTCCAGGGTTGAAATCCACATCTTTATGCTCCAAACGACCGTCTTTAGGCTTCAAATCCGACTTTTAATTCTGAAATCCCACTTTTTTACGCTCCAAACGCTACATTAAGGGCACAAAGTCTCCATTTTAGGTCACAACGCTTCCTTTTTAGAGTCCGGAACGTTGGTTCCAGGGTTGAAAGCCTCCCTGTTCTGCTTCAAAGCGTCATTTAGAAGGTACAAGCCCTCATTTTTAGGGCGCAACGCCTCATTTTTTGGCCGCGAATCCTCCTTTTTAGGGGTCAATACGTCCTTTTTGCTGTAAAATCCCTCACTTCTATGTTCCGGACATCTCATTTAGGGCACAAAGCCTTGTTTTGTGGTCCCAAAGCTTCCTCTTCAGAGTCCAAAGCTTTGATTCTGTGGTTGAATTCCTCGTTTTATAATCTAAACCCTCACGTTTATTGCACAAACCCTCATTTTTAGGGCCCAAACGCTCATTTTTATGCTGCAAATCATTTCACTGGAAAATGCCTCCTTTTTATGCTCCAAACGCCTCCTTTAGGGCACGATGTCTGAATGTTAGGTCCCAAAGATTTGGTTAAGAGCCCAAAGCTTGGAGTCTAGGGTTCAAAGCCTGCTTTTTACTCTACAAACCCTCCTTTGTAGGGTACAAACCCTCCTTTTTGGTGCACAAGCCCTCGCTGTTAGGGTGCAAACACTCACGTTAAGATTCCCAAGCTTCGAGTCCAGGGTTGAAATCCACATCTTTATGCTCCAAACGACCGTCTTTAGGCTTCAAATCCGACTTTTAATTCTGAAATCCCACTTTTTTACGCTCCAAACGCTACATTAAGGGCACAAAGTCTCCATTTTAGGTCACAACGCTTCCTTTTTAGAGTCCGGAACGTTGGTTCCAGGGTTGAAAGCCTCCCTGTTCTGCTTCAAAGCGTCATTTAGAAGGTACAAGCCCTCATTTTTAGGGCGCAACGCCTCATTTTTTGGCCGCGAATCCTCCTTTTTAGGGGTCAATACGTCCTTTTTGCTGTAAAATCCCTCACTTCTATGTTCCGGACATCTCTTTTAGGGCACAAAGCCTTGTTTTGTGGTCCCAAAGCTTCCTCTTCAGAGTCCAAAGCTTTGATTCTGTGGTTGAATTCCTCGTTTTATAATCTAAACCCTCACGTTTATTGCACAAACCCTCATTTTTAGGGCCCAAACGCTCATTTTTATGCTGCAAATCATTTCACTGGAAAATGCCTCCTTTTTATGCTCCAAACGCCTCCTTTAGGGCACGATGTCTGAATGTTAGGTCCCAAAGATTTGGTTAAGAGCCCAAAGCTTGGAGTCTACGGTTGAAAGCCTGCTTTTTACTCTACAAACCCTCCTGTTTAGGGTACAAACCCTCCTTTTTGGTGCACAAGCCCTCGCTGTTAGGGTGCAAACACTCACGTTAAGATTCCCAAGCTTCGAGTCCAGGGTTGAAATCCACATCTTTATGCTCCAAACGACCGTCTTTAGGCTTCAAATCCGACTTTTAATTCTGAAATCCCACTTTTTTACGCTCCAAACGCTACATTAAGGGCACAAAGTCTCCATTTTAGGTCACAACGCTTCCTTTTTAGAGTCCGGAACGTTGGTTCCAGGGTTGAAAGCCTCCCTGTTCTGCTTCAAAGCGTCATTTAGAAGGTACAAGCCCTCATTTTTAGGGCGCAACGCCTCATTTTTTGGCCGCGAATCCTCCTTTTTAGGGGTCAATACGTCCTTTTTGCTGTAAAATCCCTCACTTCTATGTTCCGGACATCTCATTTAGGGCACAAAGCCTTGTTTTGTGGTCCCAAAGCTTCCTCTTCAGAGTCCAAAGCTTTGATTCTGTGGTTGAATTCCTCATTTTATAATCCAAACCCTCACGTTTATTGCACAAACCCTGATTTTTAGGCCCAAACGCTCATTTTTATGCTGCAAATCATTTCACTGGAAAATGCCTCCTTTTTATGCTCCAAACGCCTCCTTTAGGGCACGATGTCTGAATGTTAGGTCCCAAGATTTGGTTAAGAGCCCAAAGCTTTGAGTCTAGGGTTGAAAGCCTGCTTTTTACTCTACAAACCCTCCTGTTTAGGGTACAAACCCTCCTTTTTGGTGCACAAGCCCTCGCTGTTAGGGTGCAAACACTCACGTTAAGATTCCCAAGCTTCGAGTCCAGGGTTGAAATCCACATCTTTATGCTCCAAACGACCGTCTTTAGGCTTCAAATCCGACTTTTAATTCTGAAATCCCACTTTTTTACGCTCCAAACGCTACATTAAGGGCACAAAGTCTCCATTTTAGGTCACAACGCTTCCTTTTTAGAGTCCGGAACGTTGGTTCCAGGGTTGAAAGCCTCCCTGTTCTGCTTCAAAGCGTCATTTAGAAGGTACAAGCCCTCATTTTTAGGGCGCAACGCCTCATTTTTTGGCCGCGAATCCTCCTTTTTAGGGGTCAATACGTCCTTTTTGCTGTAAAATCCCTCACTTCTATGTTCCGGACATCTCTTTTAGGGCACAAAGCCTTGTTTTGTGGTCCCAAAGCTTCCTCTTCAGAGTCCAAAGCTTTGATTCTGTGGTTGAATTCCTCGTTTTATAATCTAAACCCTCACGTTTATTGCACAAACCCTCATTTTTAGGGCCCAAACGCTCATTTTTATGCTGCAAATCATTTCACTGGAAAATGCCTCCTTTTTATGCTCCAAACGCCTCCTTTAGGGCACGATGTCTGAATGTTAGGTCCCAAAGATTTGGTTAAGAGCCCAAAGCTTGGAGTCTACGGTTGAAAGCCTGCTTTTTACTCTACAAACCCTCCTGTTTAGGGTACAAACCCTCCTTTTTGGTGCACAAGCCCTCGCTGTTAGGGTGCAAACACTCACGTTAAGATTCCCAAGCTTCGAGTCCAGGGTTGAAATCCACATCTTTATGCTCCAAACGACCGTCTTTAGGCTTCAAATCCGACTTTTAATTCTGAAATCCCACTTTTTTACGCTCCAAACGCTACATTAAGGGCACAAAGTCTCCATTTTAGGTCACAACGCTTCCTTTTTAGAGTCCGGAACGTTGGTTCCAGGGTTGAAAGCCTCCCTGTTCTGCTTCAAAGCGTCATTTAGAAGGTACAAGCCCTCATTTTTAGGGCGCAACGCCTCATTTTTTGGCCGCGAATCCTCCTTTTTAGGGGTCAATACGTCCTTTTTGCTGTAAAATCCCTCACTTCTATGTTCCGGACATCTCATTTAGGGCACAAAGCCTTGTTTTGTGGTCCCAAAGCTTCCTCTTCAGAGTCCAAAGCTTTGATTCTGTGGTTGAATTCCTCATTTTATAATCCAAACCCTCACGTTTATTGCACAAACCCTGATTTTTAGGCCCAAACGCTCATTTTTATGCTGCAAATCATTTCACTGGAAAATGCCTCCTTTTTATGCTCCAAACGCCTCCTTTAGGGCACGATGTCTGAATGTTAGGTCCCAAGATTTGGTTAAGAGCCCAAAGCTTTGAGTCTAGGGTTGAAAGCCTGCTTTTTACTCTACAAACCCTCCTGTTTAGGGTACAAACCCTCCTTTTTGGTGCACAAGCCCTCGCTGTTAGGGTGCAAACACTCACGTTAAGATTCCCAAGCTTCGAGTCCAGGGTTGAAATCCACATCTTTATGCTCCAAACGACCGTCTTTAGGCTTCAAATCCGACTTTTAATTCTGAAATCCCACTTTTTTACGCTCCAAACGCTACATTAAGGGCACAAAGTCTCCATTTTAGGTCACAACGCTTCCTTTTTAGAGTCCGGAACGTTGGTTCCAGGGTTGAAAGCCTCCCTGTTCTGCTTCAAAGCGTCATTTAGAAGGTACAAGCCCTCATTTTTAGGGCGCAACGCCTCATTTTTTGGCCGCGAATCCTCCTTTTTAGGGGTCAATACGTCCTTTTTGCTGTAAAATCCCTCACTTCTATGTTCCGGACATCTCATTTAGGGCACAAAGCCTTGTTTTGTGGTCCCAAAGCTTCCTCTTCAGAGTCCAAAGCTTTGATTCTGTGGTTGAATTCCTCGTTTTATAATCCAAACCCTCACGTTTATTGCACAAACCCTCATTTTTAGGGCCCAAACGCTCATTTTTATGCTGCAAATCATTTCACTGGAAAATGCCTCCTTTTTATGCTCCAAACGCCTCCTTTAGGGCACGATGTCTGAATGTTAGGTCCCAAAGATTTGGTTAAGAGCCCAAAGCTTGGAGTCTAGGGTTCAAAGCCTGCTTTTTACTCTACAAACCCTCCTTTGTAGGGTACAAACCCTCCTTTTTGGTGCACAAGCCCTCGCTGTTAGGGTGCAAACACTCACGTTAAGATTCCCAAGCTTCGAGTCCAGGGTTGAAATCCACATCTTTATGCTCCAAACGACCGTCTTTAGGCTTCAAATCCGACTTTTAATTCTGAAATCCCACTTTTTTACGCTCCAAACGCTACATTAAGGGCACAAAGTCTCCATTTTAGGTCACAACGCTTCCTTTTTAGAGTCCGGAACGTTGGTTCCAGGGTTGAAAGCCTCCCTGTTCTGCTTCAAAGCGTCATTTAGAAGGTACAAGCCCTCATTTTTAGGGCGCAACGCCTCATTTTTTGGCCGCGAATCCTCCTTTTTAGGGGTCAATACGTCCTTTTTGCTGTAAAATCCCTCACTTCTATGTTCCGGACATCTCTTTTAGGGCACAAAGCCTTGTTTTGTGGTCCCAAAGCTTCCTCTTCAGAGTCCAAAGCTTTGATTCTGTGGTTGAATTCCTCGTTTTATAATCCAAACCCTCACGTTTATTGCACAAACCCTCATTTTTAGGCCCAAACGCTCATTTTTATGCTGCAAATCATTTCACTGGAAAATGCCTCCTTTTTATGCTCCAAACGCCTCCTTTAGGGCACGATGTCTGAATGTTAGGTCCCAAAGATTTGGTTAAGAGCCCAAAGCTTGGAGTCTAGGGTTGAAAGCCTGCTTTTTACTCTACAAACCCTCCTGTTTAGGGTACAAACCCTCCTTTTTGGTGCACAAGCCCTCGCTGTTAGGGTGCAAACACTCACGTTAAGATTCCCAAGCTTCGAGTCCAGGGTTGAAATCCACATCTTTATGCTCCAAACGACCGTCTTTAGGCTTCAAATCCGACTTTTAATTCTGAAATCCCACTTTTTTACGCTCCAAACGCTACATTAAGGGCACAAAGTCTCCATTTTAGGTCACAACGCTTCCTTTTTAGAGTCCGGAACGTTGGTTCCAGGGTTGAAAGCCTCCCTGTTCTGCTTCAAAGCGTCATTTAGAAGGTACAAGCCCTCATTTTTAGGGCGCAACGCCTCATTTTTTGGCCGCGAATCCTCCTTTTTAGGGGTCAATACGTCCTTTTTGCTGTAAAATCCCTCACTTCTATGTTCCGGACATCTCATTTAGGGCACAAAGCCTTGTTTTGTGGTCCCAAAGCTTCCTCTTCAGAGTCCAAAGCTTTGATTCTGTGGTTGAATTCCTCGTTTTATAATCTAAACCCTCACGTTTATTGCACAAACCCTCATTTTTAGGGCCCAAACGCTCATTTTTATGCTGCAAATCATTTCACTGGAAAATGCCTCCTTTTTATGCTCCAAACGCCTCCTTTAGGGCACGATGTCTGAATGTTAGGTCCCAAAGATTTGGTTAAGAGCCCAAAGCTTGGAGTCTAGGGTTCAAAGCCTGCTTTTTACTCTACAAACCCTCCTTTGTAGGGTACAAACCCTCCTTTTTGGTGCACAAGCCCTCGCTGTTAGGGTGCAAACACTCACGTTAAGATTCCCAAGCTTCGAGTCCAGGGTTGAAATCCACATCTTTATGCTCCAAACGACCGTCTTTAGGCTTCAAATCCGACTTTTAATTCTGAAATCCCACTTTTTTACGCTCCAAACGCTACATTAAGGGCACAAAGTCTCCATTTTAGGTCACAACGCTTCCTTTTTAGAGTCCGGAACGTTGGTTCCAGGGTTGAAAGCCTCCCTGTTCTGCTTCAAAGCGTCATTTAGAAGGTACAAGCCCTCATTTTTAGGGCGCAACGCCTCATTTTTTGGCCGCGAATCCTCCTTTTTAGGGGTCAATACGTCCTTTTTACTGTAAAATCCCTCACTTTTATGTTCCGGACATCTCTTTTAGGGCACAAAGCCTTGTTTTGTGGTCCCAAAGCTTCCTCTTCAGAGTCCAAAGCTTTGATTCTGTGGTTGAATTCCTCGTTTTATAATCCAAACCCTCACGTTTATTGCACAAAACCTCTTTTTTAGGGCCCAAACGCTCATTTTTATGCTGCAAATCATTTCACTGGAAAATGCCTCCTTTTTATGCTCCAAACGCCTCCTTTAGGGCACGATGTCTGAATGTTAGGTCCCAAAGATTTGGTTAAGAGCCCAAAGCTTGGAGTCTACGGTTGAAAGCCTGCTTTTTACTCTACAAACCCTCCTGTTTAGGGTACAAACCCTCCTTTTTGGTGCACAAGCCCTCGCTGTTAGGGTGCAAACACTCACGTTAAGATTCCCAAGCTTCGAGTCCAGGGTTGAAATCCACATCTTTATGCTCCAAACGACCGTCTTTAGGCTTCAAATCCGACTTTTAATTCTGAAATCCCACTTTTTTACGCTCCAAACGCTACATTAAGGGCACAAAGTCTCCATTTTAGGTCACAACGCTTCCTTTTTAGAGTCCGGAACGTTGGTTCCAGGGTTGAAAGCCTCCCTGTTCTGCTTCAAAGCGTCATTTAGAAGGTACAAGCCCTCATTTTTAGGGCGCAACGCCTCATTTTTTGGCCGCGAATCCTCCTTTTTAGGGGTCAATACGTCCTTTTTGCTGTAAAATCCCTCACTTCTATGTTCCGGACATCTCTTTTAGGGCACAAAGCCTTGTTTTGTGGTCCCAAAGCTTCCTCTTCAGAGTCCAAAGCTTTGATTCTGTGGTTGAATTCCTCGTTTTATAATCCAAACCCTCACGTTTATTGCACAAACCCTCATTTTTAGGGCCCAAACGCTCATTTTTATGCTGCAAATCATTTCACTGGAAAATGCCTCCTTTTTATGCTCCAAACGCCTCCTTTAGGGCACGATGTCTGAATGTTAGGTCCCAAAGATTTGGTTAAGAGCCCAAAGCTTGGAGTCTAGGGTTGAAAGCCTGCTTTTTACTCTACAAACCCTCCTGTTTAGGGTACAAACCCTCCTTTTTGGTGCACAAGCCCTCGCTGTTAGGGTGCAAACACTCACGTTAAGATTCCCAAGCTTCGAGTCCAGGGTTGAAATCCACATCTTTATGCTCCAAACGACCGTCTTTAGGCTTCAAATCCGACTTTTAATTCTGAAATCCCACTTTTTTACGCTCCAAACGCTACATTAAGGGCACAAAGTCTCCATTTTAGGTCACAACGCTTCCTTTTTAGAGTCCGGAACGTTGGTTCCAGGGTTGAAAGCCTCCCTGTTCTGCTTCAAAGCGTCATTTAGAAGGTACAAGCCCTCATTTTTAGGGCGCAACGCCTCATTTTTTGGCCGCGAATCCTCCTTTTTAGGGGTCAATACGTCCTTTTTGCTGTAAAATCCCTCACTTCTATGTTCCGGACATCTCATTTAGGGCACAAAGCCTTGTTTTGTGGTCCCAAAGCTTCCTCTTCAGAGTCCAAAGCTTTGATTCTGTGGTTGAATTCCTCGTTTTATAATCTAAACCCTCACGTTTATTGCACAAACCCTCATTTTTAGGGCCCAAACGCTCATTTTTATGCTGCAAATCATTTCACTGGAAAATGCCTCCTTTTTATGCTCCAAACGCCTCCTTTAGGGCACGATGTCTGAATGTTAGGTCCCAAAGATTTGGTTAAGAGCCCAAAGCTTGGAGTCTAGGGTTCAAAGCCTGCTTTTTACTCTACAAACCCTCCTTTGTAGGGTACAAACCCTCCTTTTTGGTGCACAAGCCCTCGCTGTTAGGGTGCAAACACTCACGTTAAGATTCCCAAGCTTCGAGTCCAGGGTTGAAATCCACATCTTTATGCTCCAAACGACCGTCTTTAGGCTTCAAATCCGACTTTTAATTCTGAAATCCCACTTTTTTACGCTCCAAACGCTACATTAAGGGCACAAAGTCTCCATTTTAGGTCACAACGCTTCCTTTTTAGAGTCCGGAACATTGGTTCCAGGGTTGAAAGCCTCCCTGTTCTGCTTCAAAGCGTCATTTAGAAGGTACAAGCCCTCATTTTTAGGGCGCAACGCCTCATTTTTTGGCCGCGAATCCTCCTTTTTAGGGGTCAATACGTCCTTTTTGCTGTAAAATCCCTCACTTCTATGTTCCGGACATCTCATTTAGGGCACAAAGCCTTGTTTTGTGGTCCCAAAGCTTCCTCTTCAGAGTCCAAAGCTTTGATTCTGTGGTTGAATTCCTCGTTTTATAATCCAAACCCTCACGTTTATTGCACAAACCCTCATTTTTAGGGCCCAAACGCTCATTTTTATGCTGCAAATCATTTCACTGGAAAATGCCTCCTTTTTATGCTCCAAACGCCTCCTTTAGGGCACGATGTCTGAATGTTAGGTCCCAAAGATTTGGTTAAGAGCCCAAAGCTTGGAGTCTAGGGTTCAAAGCCTGCTTTTTACTCTACAAACCCTCCTTTGTAGGGTACAAACCCTCCTTTTTGGTGCACAAGCCCTCGCTGTTAGGGTGCAAACACTCACGTTAAGATTCCCAAGCTTCGAGTCCAGGGTTGAAATCCACATCTTTATGCTCCAAACGACCGTCTTTAGGCTTCAAATCCGACTTTTAATTCTGAAATCCCACTTTTTTACGCTCCAAACGCTACATTAAGGGCACAAAGTCTCCATTTTAGGTCACAACGCTTCCTTTTTAGAGTCCGGAACGTTGGTTCCAGGGTTGAAAGCCTCCCTGTTCTGCTTCAAAGCGTCATTTAGAAGGTACAAGCCCTCATTTTTAGGGCGCAACGCCTCATTTTTTGGCCGCGAATCCTCCTTTTTAGGGGTCAATACGTCCTTTTTGCTGTAAAATCCCTCATTTCTATGTTCCGGACATCTCATTTAGGGCACAAAGCCTTGTTTTGTGGTCCCAAAGCTTCCTCTTCAGAGTCCAAAGCTTTGATTCTGTGGTCGAATTCCTCGTTTTATAATCCAAACCCTCACGTTTATTGTACAAACCCTCATTTTTAGGGCCCAAACGCTCATTTTTATGCTGTAAATCATTTCACTGGAAAATGCCTCCTTTTTGTGCTCCAAACGCCTCCTTTAGGGCACGATGTCTGAATGTTAGGTCCCAAAGATTTGGTTAAGAGCCCAAAGCTTGGAGTCTAGGGTTCAAAGCCTGCTTTTTACTCTACAAACCCTCCTTTGTAGGGTACAAACCCTCCTTTTTGGTGCACAAGCCCTCGCTGTTAGGGTGCAAACACTCACGTTAAGATTCCCAAGCTTCGAGTCCAGGGTTGAAATCCACATCTTTATGCTCCAAACGACCGTCTTTAGGCTTCAAATCCGACTTTTAATTCTGAAATCCCACTTTTTTACGCTCCAAACGCTACATTAAGGGCACAAAGTCTCCATTTTAGGTCACAACGCTTCCTTTTTAGAGTCCGGAACGTTGGTTCCAGGGTTGAAAGCCTCCCTGTTCTGCTTCAAAGCGTCATTTAGAAGGTACAAGCCCTCATTTTTAGGGCGCAACGCCTCATTTTTTGGCCGCGAATCCTCCTTTTTAGGGGTCAATACGTCCTTTTTGCTGTAAAATCCCTCACTTCTATGTTCCGGACATCTCTTTTAGGGCACAAAGCCTTGTTTTGTGGTCCCAAAGCTTCCTCTTCAGAGTCCAAAGCTTTGATTCTGTGGTTGAATTCCTCGTTTTATAATCTAAACCCTCACGTTTATTGCACAAACCCTCATTTTTAGGGCCCAAACGCTCATTTTTATGCTGCAAATCATTTCACTGGAAAATGCCTCCTTTTTATGCTCCAAACGCCTCCTTTAGGGCACGATGTCTGAATGTTAGGTCCCAAAGATTTGGTTAAGAGCCCAAAGCTTGGAGTCTAGGGTTCAAAGCCTGCTTTTTACTCTACAAACCCTCCTGTTTAGGGTACAAACCCTCCTTTTTGGTGCACAAGCCCTCGCTGTTAGGGTGCAAACACTCACGTTAAGATTCCCAAGCTTCGAGTCCAGGGTTGAAATCCACATCTTTATGCTCCAAACGACCGTCTTTAGGCTTCAAATCCGACTTTTAATTCTGAAATCCCACTTTTTTACGCTCCAAACGCTACATTAAGGGCACAAAGTCTCCATTTTAGGTCACAACGCTTCCTTTTTAGAGTCCGGAACGTTGGTTCCAGGGTTGAAAGCCTCCCTGTTCTGCTTCAAAGCGTCATTTAGAAGGTACAAGCCCTCATTTTTAGGGCGCAACGCCTCATTTTTTGGCCGCGAATCCTCCTTTTTAGGGGTCAATACGTCCTTTTCGCTGTAAAATCCCTCACTTTTATGTTCCAGACATCTCATTTAGGGCACAAAGCCTTGTTTTGTGGTCCCAAAGCTTCCTCTTCAGAGTCCAAAGCTTTGATTCTGTGGTTGAATTCCTCGTTTTATAATCCAAACCCTCACGTTTATTGCACAAAACCTCATTTTTAGGGCCCAAACGCTCATTTTTATGCTGCAAATCATTTCACTGGAAAATGCCTCCTTTTTATGCTCCAAACGCCTCCTTTAGGGCACGATGTCTGAATGTTAGGTCCCAAAGATTTGGTTAAGAGCCCAAAGCTTGGAGTCTAGGGTTCAAAGCCTGCTTTTTACTCTACAAACCCTCCTGTTTAGGGTACAAACCCTCCTTTTTGGTGCACAAGCCCTCGCTGTTAGGGTGCAAACACTCCTGTTAAGATTCCCAAGCTTCGAGTCCAGGGTTGAAATCCACATCTTTATGCTCCAAACGACCGTCTTTAGGCTTCAAATCCGACTTTTAATTCTGAAATCCCACTTTTTTACGCTCCAAACGCTACATTAAGGGCACAAAGTCTCCATTTTAGGTCACAACGCTTCCTTTTTAGAGTCCGGAACGTTGGTTCCAGGGTTGAAAGCCTCCCTGTTCTGCTTCAAAGCGTCATTTAGAAGGTACAAGCCCTCATTTTTAGGGCGCAACGCCTCATTTTTTGGCCGCGAATCCTCCTTTTTAGGGGTCAATACGTCCTTTTCGCTGTAAAATCCCTCACTTTTATGTTCCAGACATCTCTTTTAGGGCACAAAGCCTTGTTTTGTGGTCCCAAAGCTTCCTCTTCAGAGTCCAAAGCTTTGATTCTGTGGTCGAATTCCTCGTTTTATAATCCAAACCCTCACGTTTATTGCACAAACCCTCATTTTTAGGGCCCAAACGCTCATTTTTATGCTGTAAATCATTTCACTGGAAAATGCCTCCGTTTTATGCTCCAAATGCCTCCTTTAGGGCACGATGTCTGAATGTTAGGTCCCAAAGATTTGGTTAAGAGCCCAAAGCTTTGAGTCTAGGGTTGAAAGCCTGCTTTTTACTCTACAAACCCTCCTGTTTAGGGTACAAACCCTCCTTTTTGGTGCACAAGCCCTCGCTGTTAGGGTGCAAACACTCACGTTAAGATTCCCAAGCTTCGAGTCCAGGGTTGAAATCCACATCTTTATGCTCCAAACGACCGTCTTTAGGCTTCAAATCCGACTTTTAATTCTGAAATCCCACTTTTTTACGCTCCAAACGCTACATTAAGGGCACAAAGTCTCCATTTTAGGTCACAACGCTTCCTTTTTAGAGTCCGGAACGTTGGTTCCAGGGTTGAAAGCCTCCCTGTTCTGCTTCAAAGCGTCATTTAGAAGGTACAAGCCCTCATTTTTAGGGCGCAACGCCTCATTTTTTGGCCGCGAATCCTCCTTTTTAGGGGTCAATACGTCCTTTTTACTGTAAAATCCCTCACTTTTATGTTCCGGACATCTCTTTTAGGGCACAAAGCCTTGTTTTGTGGTCCCAAAGCTTCCTCTTCAGAGTCCAAAGCTTTGATTCTGTGGTTGAATTCCTCGTTTTATAATCCAAACCCTCACGTTTATTGCACAAAACCTCTTTTTTAGGGCCCAAACGCTCATTTTTATGCTGCAAATCATTTCACTGGAAAATGCCTCCTTTTTATGCTCCAAACGCCTCCTTTAGGGCACGATGTCTGAATGTTAGGTCCCAAAGATTTGGTTAAGAGCCCAAAGCTTGGAGTCTACGGTTGAAAGCCTGCTTTTTACTCTACAAACCCTCCTGTTTAGGGTACAAACCCTCCTTTTTGGTGCACAAGCCCTCGCTGTTAGGGTGCAAACACTCACGTTAAGATTCCCAAGCTTCGAGTCCAGGGTTGAAATCCACATCTTTATGCTCCAAACGACCGTCTTTAGGCTTCAAATCCGACTTTTAATTCTGAAATCCCACTTTTTTACGCTCCAAACGCTACATTAAGGGCACAAAGTCTCCATTTTAGGTCACAACGCTTCCTTTTTAGAGTCCGGAACGTTGGTTCCAGGGTTGAAAGCCTCCCTGTTCTGCTTCAAAGCGTCATTTAGAAGGTACAAGCCCTCATTTTTAGGGCGCAACGCCTCATTTTTTGGCCGCGAATCCTCCTTTTTAGGGGTCAATACGTCCTTTTTGCTGTAAAATCCCTCACTTCTATGTTCCGGACATCTCTTTTAGGGCACAAAGCCTTGTTTTGTGGTCCCAAAGCTTCCTCTTCAGAGTCCAAAGCTTTGATTCTGTGGTTGAATTCCTCGTTTTATAATCCAAACCCTCACGTTTATTGCACAAACCCTCATTTTTAGGGCCCAAACGCTCATTTTTATGCTGCAAATCATTTCACTGGAAAATGCCTCCTTTTTATGCTCCAAACGCCTCCTTTAGGGCACGATGTCTGAATGTTAGGTCCCAAAGATTTGGTTAAGAGCCCAAAGCTTGGAGTCTAGGGTTGAAAGCCTGCTTTTTACTCTACAAACCCTCCTGTTTAGGGTACAAACCCTCCTTTTTGGTGCACAAGCCCTCGCTGTTAGGGTGCAAACACTCACGTTAAGATTCCCAAGCTTCGAGTCCAGGGTTGAAATCCACATCTTTATGCTCCAAACGACCGTCTTTAGGCTTCAAATCCGACTTTTAATTCTGAAATCCCACTTTTTTACGCTCCAAACGCTACATTAAGGGCACAAAGTCTCCATTTTAGGTCACAACGCTTCCTTTTTAGAGTCCGGAACGTTGGTTCCAGGGTTGAAAGCCTCCCTGTTCTGCTTCAAAGCGTCATTTAGAAGGTACAAGCCCTCATTTTTAGGGCGCAACGCCTCATTTTTTGGCCGCGAATCCTCCTTTTTAGGGGTCAATACGTCCTTTTTGCTGTAAAATCCCTCACTTCTATGTTCCGGACATCTCATTTAGGGCACAAAGCCTTGTTTTGTGGTCCCAAAGCTTCCTCTTCAGAGTCCAAAGCTTTGATTCTGTGGTTGAATTCCTCGTTTTATAATCTAAACCCTCACGTTTATTGCACAAACCCTCATTTTTAGGGCCCAAACGCTCATTTTTATGCTGCAAATCATTTCACTGGAAAATGCCTCCTTTTTATGCTCCAAACGCCTCCTTTAGGGCACGATGTCTGAATGTTAGGTCCCAAAGATTTGGTTAAGAGCCCAAAGCTTGGAGTCTAGGGTTCAAAGCCTGCTTTTTACTCTACAAACCCTCCTTTGTAGGGTACAAACCCTCCTTTTTGGTGCACAAGCCCTCGCTGTTAGGGTGCAAACACTCACGTTAAGATTCCCAAGCTTCGAGTCCAGGGTTGAAATCCACATCTTTATGCTCCAAACGACCGTCTTTAGGCTTCAAATCCGACTTTTAATTCTGAAATCCCACTTTTTTACGCTCCAAACGCTACATTAAGGGCACAAAGTCTCCATTTTAGGTCACAACGCTTCCTTTTTAGAGTCCGGAACATTGGTTCCAGGGTTGAAAGCCTCCCTGTTCTGCTTCAAAGCGTCATTTAGAAGGTACAAGCCCTCATTTTTAGGGCGCAACGCCTCATTTTTTGGCCGCGAATCCTCCTTTTTAGGGGTCAATACGTCCTTTTTGCTGTAAAATCCCTCACTTCTATGTTCCGGACATCTCATTTAGGGCACAAAGCCTTGTTTTGTGGTCCCAAAGCTTCCTCTTCAGAGTCCAAAGCTTTGATTCTGTGGTTGAATTCCTCGTTTTATAATCCAAACCCTCACGTTTATTGCACAAACCCTCATTTTTAGGGCCCAAACGCTCATTTTTATGCTGCAAATCATTTCACTGGAAAATGCCTCCTTTTTATGCTCCAAACGCCTCCTTTAGGGCACGATGTCTGAATGTTAGGTCCCAAAGATTTGGTTAAGAGCCCAAAGCTTGGAGTCTAGGGTTCAAAGCCTGCTTTTTACTCTACAAACCCTCCTTTGTAGGGTACAAACCCTCCTTTTTGGTGCACAAGCCCTCGCTGTTAGGGTGCAAACACTCACGTTAAGATTCCCAAGCTTCGAGTCCAGGGTTGAAATCCACATCTTTATGCTCCAAACGACCGTCTTTAGGCTTCAAATCCGACTTTTAATTCTGAAATCCCACTTTTTTACGCTCCAAACGCTACATTAAGGGCACAAAGTCTCCATTTTAGGTCACAACGCTTCCTTTTTAGAGTCCGGAACGTTGGTTCCAGGGTTGAAAGCCTCCCTGTTCTGCTTCAAAGCGTCATTTAGAAGGTACAAGCCCTCATTTTTAGGGCGCAACGCCTCATTTTTTGGCCGCGAATCCTCCTTTTTAGGGGTCAATACGTCCTTTTTGCTGTAAAATCCCTCATTTCTATGTTCCGGACATCTCATTTAGGGCACAAAGCCTTGTTTTGTGGTCCCAAAGCTTCCTCTTCAGAGTCCAAAGCTTTGATTCTGTGGTCGAATTCCTCGTTTTATAATCCAAACCCTCACGTTTATTGTACAAACCCTCATTTTTAGGGCCCAAACGCTCATTTTTATGCTGTAAATCATTTCACTGGAAAATGCCTCCTTTTTGTGCTCCAAACGCCTCCTTTAGGGCACGATGTCTGAATGTTAGGTCCCAAAGATTTGGTTAAGAGCCCAAAGCTTGGAGTCTAGGGTTCAAAGCCTGCTTTTTACTCTACAAACCCTCCTTTGTAGGGTACAAACCCTCCTTTTTGGTGCACAAGCCCTCGCTGTTAGGGTGCAAACACTCACGTTAAGATTCCCAAGCTTCGAGTCCAGGGTTGAAATCCACATCTTTATGCTCCAAACGACCGTCTTTAGGCTTCAAATCCGACTTTTAATTCTGAAATCCCACTTTTTTACGCTCCAAACGCTACATTAAGGGCACAAAGTCTCCATTTTAGGTCACAACGCTTCCTTTTTAGAGTCCGGAACGTTGGTTCCAGGGTTGAAAGCCTCCCTGTTCTGCTTCAAAGCGTCATTTAGAAGGTACAAGCCCTCATTTTTAGGGCGCAACGCCTCATTTTTTGGCCGCGAATCCTCCTTTTTAGGGGTCAATACGTCCTTTTTGCTGTAAAATCCCTCACTTCTATGTTCCGGACATCTCTTTTAGGGCACAAAGCCTTGTTTTGTGGTCCCAAAGCTTCCTCTTCAGAGTCCAAAGCTTTGATTCTGTGGTTGAATTCCTCGTTTTATAATCTAAACCCTCACGTTTATTGCACAAACCCTCATTTTTAGGGCCCAAACGCTCATTTTTATGCTGCAAATCATTTCACTGGAAAATGCCTCCTTTTTATGCTCCAAACGCCTCCTTTAGGGCACGATGTCTGAATGTTAGGTCCCAAAGATTTGGTTAAGAGCCCAAAGCTTGGAGTCTAGGGTTCAAAGCCTGCTTTTTACTCTACAAACCCTCCTGTTTAGGGTACAAACCCTCCTTTTTGGTGCACAAGCCCTCGCTGTTAGGGTGCAAACACTCACGTTAAGATTCCCAAGCTTCGAGTCCAGGGTTGAAATCCACATCTTTATGCTCCAAACGACCGTCTTTAGGCTTCAAATCCGACTTTTAATTCTGAAATCCCACTTTTTTACGCTCCAAACGCTACATTAAGGGCACAAAGTCTCCATTTTAGGTCACAACGCTTCCTTTTTAGAGTCCGGAACGTTGGTTCCAGGGTTGAAAGCCTCCCTGTTCTGCTTCAAAGCGTCATTTAGAAGGTACAAGCCCTCATTTTTAGGGCGCAACGCCTCATTTTTTGGCCGCGAATCCTCCTTTTTAGGGGTCAATACGTCCTTTTCGCTGTAAAATCCCTCACTTTTATGTTCCAGACATCTCATTTAGGGCACAAAGCCTTGTTTTGTGGTCCCAAAGCTTCCTCTTCAGAGTCCAAAGCTTTGATTCTGTGGTTGAATTCCTCGTTTTATAATCCAAACCCTCACGTTTATTGCACAAAACCTCATTTTTAGGGCCCAAACGCTCATTTTTATGCTGCAAATCATTTCACTGGAAAATGCCTCCTTTTTATGCTCCAAACGCCTCCTTTAGGGCACGATGTCTGAATGTTAGGTCCCAAAGATTTGGTTAAGAGCCCAAAGCTTGGAGTCTAGGGTTCAAAGCCTGCTTTTTACTCTACAAACCCTCCTGTTTAGGGTACAAACCCTCCTTTTTGGTGCACAAGCCCTCGCTGTTAGGGTGCAAACACTCCTGTTAAGATTCCCAAGCTTCGAGTCCAGGGTTGAAATCCACATCTTTATGCTCCAAACGACCGTCTTTAGGCTTCAAATCCGACTTTTAATTCTGAAATCCCACTTTTTTACGCTCCAAACGCTACATTAAGGGCACAAAGTCTCCATTTTAGGTCACAACGCTTCCTTTTTAGAGTCCGGAACGTTGGTTCCAGGGTTGAAAGCCTCCCTGTTCTGCTTCAAAGCGTCATTTAGAAGGTACAAGCCCTCATTTTTAGGGCGCAACGCCTCATTTTTTGGCCGCGAATCCTCCTTTTTAGGGGTCAATACGTCCTTTTCGCTGTAAAATCCCTCACTTTTATGTTCCAGACATCTCTTTTAGGGCACAAAGCCTTGTTTTGTGGTCCCAAAGCTTCCTCTTCAGAGTCCAAAGCTTTGATTCTGTGGTCGAATTCCTCGTTTTATAATCCAAACCCTCACGTTTATTGCACAAACCCTCATTTTTAGGGCCCAAACGCTCATTTTTATGCTGTAAATCATTTCACTGGAAAATGCCTCCGTTTTATGCTCCAAATGCCTCCTTTAGGGCACGATGTCTGAATGTTAGGTCCCAAAGATTTGGTTAAGAGCCCAAAGCTTTGAGTCTAGGGTTGAAAGCCTGCTTTTTACTCTACAAACCCTCCTGTTTAGGGTACAAACCCTCCTTTTTGGTGCACAAGCCCTCGCTGTTAGGGTGCAAACACTCACGTTAAGATTCCCAAGCTTCGAGTCCAGGGTTGAAATCCACATCTTTATGCTCCAAACGACCGTCTTTAGGCTTCAAATCCGACTTTTAATTCTGAAATCCCACTTTTTTACGCTCCAAACGCTACATTAAGGGCACAAAGTCTCCATTTTAGGTCACAACGCTTCCTTTTTAGAGTCCGGAACGTTGGTTCCAGGGTTGAAAGCCTCCCTGTTCTGCTTCAAAGCGTCATTTAGAAGGTACAAGCCCTCATTTTTAGGGCGCAACGCCTCATTTTTTGGCCGCGAATCCTCCTTTTTAGGGGTCAATACGTCCTTTTTACTGTAAAATCCCTCACTTTTATGTTCCGGACATCTCTTTTAGGGCACAAAGCCTTGTTTTGTGGTCCCAAAGCTTCCTCTTCAGAGTCCAAAGCTTTGATTCTGTGGTTGAATTCCTCGTTTTATAATCCAAACCCTCACGTTTATTGCACAAAACCTCTTTTTTAGGGCCCAAACGCTCATTTTTATGCTGCAAATCATTTCACTGGAAAATGCCTCCTTTTTATGCTCCAAACGCCTCCTTTAGGGCACGATGTCTGAATGTTAGGTCCCAAAGATTTGGTTAAGAGCCCAAAGCTTGGAGTCTACGGTTGAAAGCCTGCTTTTTACTCTACAAACCCTCCTGTTTAGGGTACAAACCCTCCTTTTTGGTGCACAAGCCCTCGCTGTTAGGGTGCAAACACTCACGTTAAGATTCCCAAGCTTCGAGTCCAGGGTTGAAATCCACATCTTTATGCTCCAAACGACCGTCTTTAGGCTTCAAATCCGACTTTTAATTCTGAAATCCCACTTTTTTACGCTCCAAACGCTACATTAAGGGCACAAAGTCTCCATTTTAGGTCACAACGCTTCCTTTTTAGAGTCCGGAACGTTGGTTCCAGGGTTGAAAGCCTCCCTGTTCTGCTTCAAAGCGTCATTTAGAAGGTACAAGCCCTCATTTTTAGGGCGCAACGCCTCATTTTTTGGCCGCGAATCCTCCTTTTTAGGGGTCAATACGTCCTTTTTGCTGTAAAATCCCTCACTTCTATGTTCCGGACATCTCTTTTAGGGCACAAAGCCTTGTTTTGTGGTCCCAAAGCTTCCTCTTCAGAGTCCAAAGCTTTGATTCTGTGGTTGAATTCCTCGTTTTATAATCCAAACCCTCACGTTTATTGCACAAACCCTCATTTTTAGGCCCAAACGCTCATTTTTATGCTGCAAATCATTTCACTGGAAAATGCCTCCTTTTTATGCTCCAAACGCCTCCTTTAGGGCACAATGTCTGAATGTTAGGTCCCAAGATTTGGTTAAGAGCCCAAAGCTTTGAGTCTAGGGTTGAAAGCCTTCTTTTTACTCTACAAACCCTCCTGTTTAGGGTACAAACCCTCCTTTTTGGTGCACAAGCCCTCGCTGTTAGGGTGCAAACACTCACGTTAAGATTCCCAAGCTTCGAGTCCAGGGTTGAAATCCACATCTTTATGCTCCAAACGACCGTCTTTAGGCTTCAAATCCGACTTTTAATTCTGAAATCCCACTTTTTTACGCTCCAAACGCTACATTAAGGGCACAAAGTCTCCATTTTAGGTCACAACGCTTCCTTTTTAGAGTCCGGAACGTTGGTTCCAGGGTTGAAAGCCTCCCTGTTCTGCTTCAAAGCGTCATTTAGAAGGTACAAGCCCTCATTTTTAGGGCGCAACGCCTCATTTTTTGGCCGCGAATCCTCCTTTTTAGGGGTCAATACGTCCTTTTTGCTGTAAAATCCCTCATTTCTATGTTCCGGACATCTCATTTAGGGCACAAAGCCTTGTTTTGTGGTCCCAAAGCTTCCTCTTCAGAGTCCAAAGCTTTGATTCTGTGGTCGAATTCCTCGTTTTATAATCCAAACCCTCACGTTTATTGCACAAAACCTCTTTTTTAGGGCCCAAACGCTCATTTTTATGCTGCAAATCATTTCACTGGAAAATGCCTCCTTTTTATGCTCCAAACGCCTCCTTTAGGGCACGATGTCTGAATGTTAGGTCCCAAAGATTTGGTTAAGAGCCCAAAGCTTGGAGTCTACGGTTGAAAGCCTGCTTTTTACTCTACAAACCCTCCTGTTTAGGGTACAAACCCTCCTTTTTGGTGCACAAGCCCTCGCTGTTAGGGTGCAAACACTCACGTTAAGATTCCCAAGCTTCGAGTCCAGGGTTGAAATCCACATCTTTATGCTCCAAACGACCGTCTTTAGGCTTCAAATCCGACTTTTAATTCTGAAATCCCACTTTTTTACGCTCCAAACGCTACATTAAGGGCACAAAGTCTCCATTTTAGGTCACAACGCTTCCTTTTTAGAGTCCGGAACGTTGGTTCCAGGGTTGAAAGCCTCCCTGTTCTGCTTCAAAGCGTCATTTAGAAGGTACAAGCCCTCATTTTTAGGGCGCAACGCCTCATTTTTTGGCCGCGAATCCTCCTTTTTAGGGGTCAATACGTCCTTTTTGCTGTAAAATCCCTCACTTCTATGTTCCGGACATCTCTTTTAGGGCACAAAGCCTTGTTTTGTGGTCCCAAAGCTTCCTCTTCAGAGTCCAAAGCTTTGATTCTGTGGTTGAATTCCTCGTTTTATAATCCAAACCCTCACGTTTATTGCACAAACCCTCATTTTTAGGCCCAAACGCTCATTTTTATGCTGCAAATCATTTCACTGGAAAATGCCTCCTTTTTATGCTCCAAACGCCTCCTTTAGGGCACAATGTCTGAATGTTAGGTCCCAAGATTTGGTTAAGAGCCCAAAGCTTTGAGTCTAGGGTTGAAAGCCTTCTTTTTACTCTACAAACCCTCCTGTTTAGGGTACAAACCCTCCTTTTTGGTGCACAAGCCCTCGCTGTTAGGGTGCAAACACTCACGTTAAGATTCCCAAGCTTCGAGTCCAGGGTTGAAATCCACATCTTTATGCTCCAAACGACCGTCTTTAGGCTTCAAATCCGACTTTTAATTCTGAAATCCCACTTTTTTACGCTCCAAACGCTACATTAAGGGCACAAAGTCTCCATTTTAGGTCACAACGCTTCCTTTTTAGAGTCCGGAACGTTGGTTCCAGGGTTGAAAGCCTCCCTGTTCTGCTTCAAAGCGTCATTTAGAAGGTACAAGCCCTCATTTTTAGGGCGCAACGCCTCATTTTTTGGCCGCGAATCCTCCTTTTTAGGGGTCAATACGTCCTTTTTGCTGTAAAATCCCTCATTTCTATGTTCCGGACATCTCATTTAGGGCACAAAGCCTTGTTTTGTGGTCCCAAAGCTTCCTCTTCAGAGTCCAAAGCTTTGATTCTGTGGTCGAATTCCTCGTTTTATAATCCAAACCCTCACGTTTATTGTACAAACCCTCATTTTTAGGGCCCAAACGCTCATTTTTATGCTGTAAATCATTTCACTGGAAAATGCCTCCGTTTTATGCTCCAAATGCCTCCTTTAGGGCACGATGTCTGAATGTTAGGTCCCAAAGATTTGGTTAAGAGCCCAAAGCTTGGAGTCTAGGGTTGAAAGCCTGCTTTTTACTCTACAAACCCTCCTGTTTAGGGTACAAACCCTCCTTTTTGGTGCACAAGCCCTCGCTGTTAGGGTGCAAACACTCACGTTAAGATTCCCAAGCTTCGAGTCCAGGGTTGAAATCCACATCTTTATGCTCCAAACGACCGTCTTTAGGCTTCAAATCCGACTTTTAATTCTGAAATCCCACTTTTTTACGCTCCAAACGCTACATTAAGGGCACAAAGTCTCCATTTTAGGTCACAACGCTTCCTTTTTAGAGTCCGGAACGTTGGTTCCAGGGTTGAAAGCCTCCCTGTTCTGCTTCAAAGCGTCATTTAGAAGGTACAAGCCCTCATTTTTAGGGCGCAACGCCTCATTTTTTGGCCGCGAATCCTCCTTTTTAGGGGTCAATACGTCCTTTTTGCTGTAAAATCCCTCACTTCTATGTTCCGGACATCTCTTTTAGGGCACAAAGCCTTGTTTTGTGGTCCCAAAGCTTCCTCTTCAGAGTCCAAAGCTTTGATTCTGTGGTTGAATTCCTCGTTTTATAATCCAAACCCTCACGTTTATTGCACAAACCCTCATTTTTAGGCCCAAACGCTCATTTTTATGCTGCAAATCATTTCACTGGAAAATGCCTCCTTTTTATGCTCCAAACGCCTCCTTTAGGGCACGATGTCTGAATGTTAGGTCCCAAAGATTTGGTTAAGAGCCCAAAGCTTGGAGTCTACGGTTGAAAGCCTGCTTTTTACTCTACAAACCCTCCTGTTTAGGGTACAAACCCTCCTTTTTGGTGCACAAGCCCTCGCTGTTAGGGTGCAAACACTCACGTTAAGATTCCCAAGCTTCGAGTCCAGGGTTGAAATCCACATCTTTATGCTCCAAACGACCGTCTTTAGGCTTCAAATCCGACTTTTAATTCTGAAATCCCACTTTTTTACGCTCCAAACGCTACATTAAGGGCACAAAGTCTCCATTTTAGGTCACAACGCTTCCTTTTTAGAGTCCGGAACGTTGGTTCCAGGGTTGAAAGCCTCCCTGTTCTGCTTCAAAGCGTCATTTAGAAGGTACAAGCCCTCATTTTTAGGGCGCAACGCCTCATTTTTTGGCCGCGAATCCTCCTTTTTAGGGGTCAATACGTCCTTTTTGCTGTAAAATCCCTCACTTCTATGTTCCGGACATCTCTTTTAGGGCACAAAGCCTTGTTTTGTGGTCCCAAAGCTTCCTCTTCAGAGTCCAAAGCTTTGATTCTGTGGTTGAATTCCTCGTTTTATAATCTAAACCCTCACGTTTATTGCACAAACCCTCATTTTTAGGGCCCAAACGCTCATTTTTATGCTGCAAATCATTTCACTGGAAAATGCCTCCTTTTTATGCTCCAAACGCCTCCTTTAGGGCACGATGTCTGAATGTTAGGTCCCAAAGATTTGGTTAAGAGCCCAAAGCTTGGAGTCTAGGGTTGAAAGCCTGCTTTTTACTCTACAAACCCTCCTTTGTAGGGTACAAACCCTCCTTTTTGGTGCACAAGCCCTCGCTGTTAGGGTGCAAACACTCACGTTAAGATTCCCAAGCTTCGAGGCCAGGGTTGAAATCCACATCTTTATGCTCCAAACGACCGTCTTTAGGCTTCAAATCCGACTTTTAATTCTGAAATCCCACTTTTTTACGCTCCAAACGCTACATTAAGGGCACAAAGTCTCCATTTTAGGTCACAACGCTTCCTTTTTAGAGTCCGGAACGTTGGTTCCACGGTTGAAAGCCTCCCTGTTCTGCTTCAAAGCGTCATTTAGAAGGTACAAGCCCTCATTTTTAGGGCGCAACGCCTCATTTTTTGGCCGCGAATCCTCCTTTTTAGGGGTCAATACGTCCTTTTTGCTGTAAAATCCCTCACTTTTATGTTCCGGACATCTCATTTAGGGCACAAAGCCTTGTTTTGTGGTCCCAAAGCTTCCTCTTCAGAGTCCAAAGCTTTGATTCTGTGGTTGAATTCCTCGTTTTATAATCCAAACCCTCACGTTTAATGCACAAACCCTCATTTTTAGGGCCCAAACGCTCATTTTTATGCTGTAAATCATTTCACTGGAAAATGCCTCCTTTTTGTGCTCCAAACGCCTCCTTTAGGGCACGATGTCTGAATGTTAGGTCCCAAAGATTTGGTTAAGAGCCCAAAGCTTTGAGTCTAGGGTTGAAAGCCTGCTTTTTACTCTACAAACCCTCCTGTTTAGGGTACAAACCCTCCTTTTTGGTGCACAAGCCCTCGCTGTTAGGGTGCAAACACTCACGTTAAGATTCCCAAGCTTCGAGTCCAGGGTTGAAATCCACATCTTTATGCTCCAAACGACCGTCTTTAGGCTTCAAATCCGACTTTTAATTCTGAAATCCCACTTTTTTACGCTCCAAACGCTACATTAAGGGCACAAAGTCTCCATTTTAGGTCACAACGCTTCCTTTTTAGAGTCCGGAACGTTGGTTCCAGGGTTGAAAGCCTCCCTGTTCTGCTTCAAAGCGTCATTTAGAAGGTACAAGCCCTCATTTTTAGGGCGCAACGCCTCATTTTTTGGCCGCGAATCCTCCTTTTTAGGGGTCAATACGTCCTTTTCGCTGTAAAATCCCTCACTTTTATGTTCCAGACATCTCATTTAGGGCACAAAGCCTTGTTTTGTGGTCCCAAAGCTTCCTCTTCAGAGTCCAAAGCTTTGATTCTGTGGTTGAATTCCTCGTTTTATAATCCAAACCCTCACGTTTATTGCACAAAACCTCATTTTTAGGGCCCAAACGCTCATTTTTATGCTGCAAATCATTTCACTGGAAAATGCCTCCTTTTTATGCTCCAAATGCCTCCTTTAGGGCACGATGTCTGAATGTTAGGTCCCAAAGATTTGGTTAAGAGCCCAAAGCTTTGAGTCTACGGTTGAAAGCCTGCTTTTTACTCTACAAACCCTCCTGTTTAGGGTACAAACCCTCCTTTTTGGTGCACAAGCCCTCGCTGTTAGGGTGCAAACACTCACGTTAAGATTCCCAAGCTTCGAGTCCAGGGTTGAAATCCACATCTTTATGCTCCAAACGACCGTCTTTAGGCTTCAAATCCGACTTTTAATTCTGAAATCCCACTTTTTTACGCTCCAAACGCTACATTAAGGGCACAAAGTCTCCATTTTAGGTCACAACGCTTCCTTTTTAGAGTCCGGAACGTTGGTTCCACGGTTGAAAGCCTCCCTGTTCTGCTTCAAAGCGTCATTTAGAAGGTACAAGCCCTCATTTTTAGGGCGCAACGCCTCATTTTTTGGCCGCGAATCCTCCTTTTTAGGGGTCAATACGTCCTTTTTGCTGTAAAATCCCTCACTTTTATGTTCCGGACATCTCATTTAGGGCACAAAGCCTTGTTTTGTGGTCCCAAAGCTTCCTCTTCAGAGTCCAAAGCTTTGATTCTGTGGTTGAATTCCTCGTTTTATAATCCAAACCCTCATGTTTATTGTACAAACCCTCATTTTTAGGGCCCAAACGCTCATTTTTATGCTGTAAATCATTTCACTGGAAAATGCCTCCTTTTTGTGCTCCAAACGCCTCCTTTAGGGCACGATGTCTGAATGTTAGGTCCCAAAGATTTGGTTAAGAGCCCAAAGCTTTGAGTCTAGGGTTGAAAGCCTGCTTTTTACTCTACAAACCCTCCTGTTTAGGGTACAAACCCTCCTTTTTGGTGCACAAGCCCTCGCTGTTAGGGTGCAAACACTCCTGTTAAGATTCCCAAGCTTCGAGTCCAGGGTTGAAATCCACATCTTTATGCTCCAAACGACCGTCTTTAGGCTTCAAATCCGACTTTTAATTCTGAAATCCCACTTTTTTACGCTCCAAACGCTACATTAAGGGCACAAAGTCTCCATTTTAGGTCACAACGCTTCCTTTTTAGAGTCCGGAACGTTGGTTCCAGGGTTGAAAGCCTCCCTGTTCTGCTTCAAAGCGTCATTTAGAAGGTACAAGCCCTCATTTTTAGGGCGCAACGCCTCATTTTTTGGCCGCGAATCCTCCTTTTTAGGGGTCAATACGTCCTTTTCGCTGTAAAATCCCTCACTTTTATGTTCCAGACATCTCATTTAGGGCACAAAGCCTTGTTTTGTGGTCCCAAAGCTTCCTCTTCAGAGTCCAAAGCTTTGATTCTGTGGTTGAATTCCTCGTTTTATAATCCAAACCCTCACGTTTATTGCACAAAACCTCATTTTTAGGGCCCAAACGCTCATTTTTATGCTGCAAATCATTTCACTGGAAAATGCCTCCTTTTTATGCTCCAAACGCCTCCTTTAGGGCACGCTGTCTGAATGTTAGGTCCCAAAGATTTGGTTAAGAGCCCAAAGCTTGGAGTCTAGGGTTGAAAGCCTGCTTTTTACTCTACAAACCCTCCTGTTTAGGGTACAAACCCTCCTTTTTGGTGCACAAGCCCTCGCTGTTAGGGTGCAAACACTCACGTTAAGATTCCCAAGCTTCGAGTCCAGGGTTGAAATCCACATCTTTATGCTCCAAACGACCGTCTTTAGGCTTCAAATCCGACTTTTAATTCTGAAATCCCACTTTTTTACGCTCCAAACGCTACATTAAGGGCACAAAGTCTCCATTTTAGGTCACAACGCTTCCTTTTTAGAGTCCGGAACGTTGGTTCCAGGGTTGAAAGCCTCCCTGTTCTGCTTCAAAGCGTCATTTAGAAGGTACAAGCCCTCATTTTTAGGGCGCAACGCCTCATTTTTTGGCCGCGAATCCTCCTTTTTAGGGGTCAATACGTCCTTTTCGCTGTAAAATCCCTCACTTTTATGTTCCGGACATCTCATTTAGGGCACAAAGCCTTGTTTTGTGGTCCCAAAGCTTCCTCTTCAGAGTCCAAAGCTTTGATTCTGTGGTTGAATTCCTCGTTTTATAATCCAAACCCTCACGTTTATTGTACAAACCCTCATTTTTAGGGCCCAAACGCTCATTTTTATGCTGCAAATCATTTCACTGGAAAATGCCTCCTTTTTATGCTCCAAATGCCTCCTTTAGGGCACGATGTCTGAATGTTAGGTCCCAAAGATTTGGTTAAGAGCCCAAAGCTTGGAGTCTAGGGTTGAAAGCCTGCTTTTTACTCTACAAACCCTCCTTTGTAGGGTACAAACCCTCCTTTTTGGTGCACAAGCCCTCGCTGTTAGGGTGCAAACACTCCTGTTAAGATTCCCAAGCTTCGAGTCCAGGGTTGAAATCCACATCTTTATGCTCCAAACGACCGTCTTTAGGCTTCAAATCCGACTTTTAATTCTGAAATCCCACTTTTTTACGCTCCAAACGCTACATTAAGGGCACAAAGTCTCCATTTTAGGTCACAACGCTTCCTTTTTAGAGTCCGGAACGTTGGTTCCAGGGTTGAAAGCCTCCCTGTTCTGCTTCAAAGCGTCATTTAGAAGGTACAAGCCCTCATTTTTAGGGCGCAACGCCTCATTTTTTGGCCGCGAATCCTCCTTTTTAGGGGTCAATACGTCCTTTTTGCTGTAAAATCCCTCACTTTTATGTTCCAGACATCTCTTTTAGGGCACAAAGCCTTGTTTTGTGGTCCCAAAGCTTCCTCTTCAGAGTCCAAAGCTTTGATTCTGTGGTTGAATTCCTCGTTTTATAATCCAAACCCTCACGTTTATTGCACAAACCCTCTTTTTTAGGGCCCAAACGCTCATTTTTATGCTGCAAATCATTTCACTGGAAAATGCCTCCTTTTTATGCTCCAAACGCCTCCTTTAGGGCACGATGTCTGAATGTTAGGTCCCAAAGATTTGGTTAAGAGCCCAAAGCTTGGAGTCTACGGTTGAAAGCCTGCTTTTTACTCTACAAACCCTCCTGTTTAGGGTACAAACCCTCCTTTTTGGTGCACAAGCCCTCGCTGTTAGGGTGCAAACACTCACGTTAAGATTCCCAAGCTTCGAGTCCAGGGTTGAAATCCACATCTTTATGCTCCAAACGACCGTCTTTAGGCTTCAAATCCGACTTTTAATTCTGAAATCCCACTTTTTTACGCTCCAAACGCTACATTAACGGCACAAAGTCTCCATTTTAGGTCACAACGCTTCCTTTTTAGAGTCCGGAACGTTGGTTCCAGGGTTGAAAGCCTCCCTGTTCTGCTTCAAAGCGTCATTTAGAAGGTACAAGCCCTCATTTTTAGGGCGCAACGCCTCATTTTTTGGCCGCGAATCCTCCTTTTTAGGGGTCAATACGTCCTTTTTACTGTAAAATCCCTCACTTTTAGGTTCCAGACATCTCTTTTAGGGCACAAAGCCTTGTTTTGTGGTCCCAAAGCTTCCTCTTCAGAGTCCAAAGCTTTGATTCTGTGGTTGAATTCCTCGTTTTATAATCCAAACCCTCACGTTTATTGCACAAACCCTCATTTTTAGGGCCCAAACGCTCATTTTTATGCTGTAAATCATTTCACTGGAAAATGCCTCCTTTTTATGCTCCAAATGCCTCCTTTAGGGCACGATGTCTGAATGTTAGGTCCCAAAGATTTGGTTAAGAGCCCAAAGCTTTGAGTCTAGGGTTGAAAGCCTGCTTTTTACTCTACAAACCCTCCTGTTTAGGGTACAAACCCTCCTTTTTGGTGCACAAGCCCTCGCTGTTAGGGTGCAAACACTCACTTTAAGATTCCCACGCTTCGAGTCCAGGGTTGAAATCCACATCTTTATGCTCCAAACGACCGTCTTTAGGCTTCAAATCCGACTTTTAATTCTGAAATCCCACTTTTTTACGCTCCAAACGCTACATTAAGGGCACAAAGTCTCCATTTTAGGTCACAACGCTTCCTTTTTAGAGTCCGGAACGTTGGTTCCAGGGTTGAAAGCCTCCCTGTTCTGCTTCAAAGCGTCATTTAGAAGGTACAAGCCCTCATTTTTAGGGCGCAACGCCTCATTTTTTGGCCGCGAATCCTCCTTTTTAGGGGTCAATACGTCCTTTTTGCTGTAAAATCCCTCACTTCTATGTTCCGGACATCTCATTTAGGGCACAAAGCCTTGTTTTGTGGTCCCAAAGCTTCCTCTTCAGAGTCCAAAGCTTTGATTCTGTGGTTGAATTCCTCGTTTTATAATCCAAACCCTCACGTTTATTGCACAAACCCTCATTTTTAGGCCCAAACGCTCATTTTTATGCTGCAAATCATTTCACTGGAAAATGCCTCCTTTTTATGCTCCAAACGCCTCCTTTAGGGCACGATGTCTGAATGTTAGGTCCCAAAGATTTGGTTAAGAGCCCAAAGCTTGGAGTCTACGGTTGAAAGCCTGCTTTTTACTCTACAAACCCTCCTGTTTAGGGTACAAACCCTCCTTTTTGGTGCACAAGCCCTCGCTGTTAGGGTGCAAACACTCACGTTAAGATTCCCAAGCTTCGAGTCCAGGGTTGAAATCCACATCTTTATGCTCCAAACGACCGTCTTTAGGCTTCAAATCCGACTTTTAATTCTGAAATCCCACTTTTTTACGCTCCAAACGCTACATTAAGGGCACAAAGTCTCCATTTTAGGTCACAACGCTTCCTTTTTAGAGTCCGGAACGTTGGTTCCAGGGTTGAAAGCCTCCCTGTTCTGCTTCAAAGCGTCATTTAGAAGGTACAAGCCCTCATTTTTAGGGCGCAACGCCTCATTTTTTGGCCGCGAATCCTCCTTTTTAGGGGTCAATACGTCCTTTTCGCTGTAAAATCCCTCACTTTTATGTTCCAGACATCTCTTTTAGGGCACAAAGCCTTGTTTTGTGGTCCCAAAGCTTCCTCTTCAGAGTCCAAAGCTTTGATTCTGTGGTTGAATTCCTCGTTTTATAATCCAAACCCTCACGTTTATTGCACAAAACCTCATTTTTAGGGCCCAAACGCTCATTTTTATGCTGCAAATCATTTCACTGGAAAATGCCTCCTTTTTATGCTCCAAATGCCTCCTTTAGGGCACGATGTCTGAATGTTAGGTCCCAAAGATTTGGTTAAGAGCCCAAAGCTTTGAGTCTAGGGTTGAAAGCCTGCTTTTTACTCTACAAACCCTCCTGTTTAGGGTACAAACCCTCCTTTTTGGTGCACAAGCCCTCGCTGTTAGGGTGCAAACACTCACGTTAAGATTCCCAAGCTTCGAGTCCAGGGTTGAAATCCACATCTTTATGCTCCAAACGACCGTCTTTAGGCTTCAAATCCGACTTTTAATTCTGAAATCCCACTTTTTTACGCTCCAAACGCTACATTAAGGGCACAAAGTCTCCATTTTAGGTCACAACGCTTCCTTTTTAGAGTCTGGAACGTTGGTTCCAGGGTTGAAAGCCTCCCTGTTCTGCTTCAAAGCGTAATTTAGAAGGTACAAGCCCTCATTTTTAGGGCGCAACGCCTCATTTTTTGGCCGCGAATCCTCCTTTTTAGGGGTCAATACGTCCTTTTTGCTGTAAAATCCCTCACTTTTATGTTCCAGACATCTCTTTTAGGGCACAAAGCCTTGTTTTGTGGTCCCAAAGCTTCCTCTTCAGAGTCCAAAGCTTTGATTCTGTGGTTGAATTCCTCGTTTTATAATCCAAACCCTCACGTTTATTGCACAAACCCTCTTTTTTAGGGCCCAAACGCTCATTTTTATGCTGCAAATCATTTCACTGGAAAATGCCTCCTTTTTATGCTCCAAACGCCTCCTTTAGGGCACGATGTCTGAATGTTAGGTCCCAAAGATTTGGTTAAGAGCCCAAAGCTTGGAGTCTACGGTTGAAAGCCTGCTTTTTACTCTACAAACCCTCCTGTTTAGGGTACAAACCATCCTTTTTGGTGCACAAGCCCTCGCTGTTAGGGTGCAAACACTCACGTTAAGATTCCCAAGCTTCGAGTCCAGGGTTGAAATCCACATCTTTATGCTCCAAACGACCGTCTTTAGGCTTCAAATCCGACTTTTAATTCTGAAATCCCACTTTTTTACGCTCCAAACGCTACATTAAGGGCACAAAGTCTCCATTTTAGGTCACAACGCTTCCTTTTTAGAGTCCGGAACGTTGGTTCCAGGGTTGAAAGCCTCCCTGTTCTGCTTCAAAGCGTCATTTAGAAGGTACAAGCCCTCATTTTTAGGGCGCAACGCCTCATTTTTTGGCCGCGAATCCTCCTTTTTAGGGGTCAATACGTCCTTTTTGCTGTAAAATCCCTCACTTCTATGTTCCGGACATCTCATTTAGGGCACAAAGCCTTGTTTTGTGGTCCCAAAGCTTCCTCTTCAGAGTCCAAAGCTTTGATTCTGTGGTTGAATTCCTCGTTTTATAATCCAAACCCTCACGTTTATTGCACAAAACCTCATTTTTAGGGCCCAAACGCTCATTTTTATGCTGCAAATCATTTCACTGGAAAATGCCTCCTTTTTATGCTCCAAACGCCTCCTTTAGGGCACGCTGTCTGAATGTTAGGTCCCAAAGATTTGGTTAAGAGCCCAAAGCTTTGAGTCTAGGGTTGAAAGCCTGCTTTTTACTCTACAAACCCTCCTGTTTAGGGTACAAACCCTCCTTTTTGGTGCACAAGCCCTCGCTGTTAGGGTGCAAACACTCACTTTAAGATTCCCAAGCTTCGAGTCCAGGGTTGAAATCCACATCTTTATGCTCCAAACGACCGTCTTTAGGCTTCAAATCCGACTTTTAATTCTGAAATCCCACTTTTTTACGCTCCAAACGCTACATTAAGGGCACAAAGTCTCCATTTTAGGTCACAACGCTTCCTTTTTAGAGTCCGGAACGTTGGTTCCAGGGTTGAAAGCCTCCCTGTTCTGCTTCAAAGCGTCATTTAGAAGGTACAAGCCCTCATTTTTAGGGCGCAACGCCTCATTTTTTGGCCGCGAATCCTCCTTTTTAGGGGTCAATACGTCCTTTTTGCTGTAAAATCCCTCACTTCTATGTTCCGGACATCTCTTTTAGGGCACAAAGCCTTGTTTTGTGGTCCCAAAGCTTCCTCTTCAGAGTCCAAAGCTTTGATTCTGTGGTTGAATTCCTCGTTTTATAATCCAAACCCTCACGTTTATTGCACAAACCCTCATTTTTAGGCCCAAACGCTCATTTTTATGCTGCAAATCATTTCACTGGAAAATGCCTCCTTTTTATGCTCCAAACGCCTCCTTTAGGGCACGATGTCTGAATGTTAGGTCCCAAAGATTTGGTTAAGAGCCCAAAGCTTGGAGTCTACGGTTGAAAGCCTGCTTTTTACTCTACAAACCCTCCTGTTTAGGGTACAAACCCTCCTTTTTGGTGCACAAGCCCTCGCTGTTAGGGTGCAAACACTCACGTTAAGATTCCCAAGCTTCGAGTCCAGGGTTGAAATCCACATCTTTATGCTCCAAACGACCGTCTTTAGGCTTCAAATCCGACTTTTAATTCTGAAATCCCACTTTTTTACGCTCCAAACGCTACATTAAGGGCACAAAGTCTCCATTTTAGGTCACAACGCTTCCTTTTTAGAGTCCGGAACGTTGGTTCCAGGGTTGAAAGCCTCCCTGTTCTGCTTCAAAGCGTCATTTAGAAGGTACAAGCCCTCATTTTTAGGGCGCAACGCCTCATTTTTTGGCCGCGAATCCTCCTTTTTAGGGGTCAATACGTCCTTTTCGCTGTAAAATCCCTCACTTTTATGTTCCAGACATCTCTTTTAGGGCACAAAGCCTTGTTTTGTGGTCCCAAAGCTTCCTCTTCAGAGTCCAAAGCTTTGATTCTGTGGTTGAATTCCTCGTTTTATAATCCAAACCCTCACGTTTATTGCACAAACCCTCTTTTTTAGGGCCCAAACGCTCATTTTTATGCTGCAAATCATTTCACTGGAAAATGCCTCCTTTTTATGCTCCAAACGCCTCCTTTAGGGCACGATGTCTGAATGTTAGGTCCCAAAGATTTGGTTAAGAGCCCAAAGCTTTGAGTCTAGGGTTGAAAGCCTGCTTTTTACTCTACAAACCCTCCTGTTTAGGGTACAAACCCTCCTTTTTGGTGCACAAGCCCTCGCTGTTAGGGTGCAAACACTCACGTTAAGATTCCCAAGCTTCGAGTCCAGGGTTGAAATCCACATCTTTATGCTCCAAACGACCGTCTTTAGGCTTCAAATCCGACTTTTAATTCTGAAATCCCACTTTTTTACGCTCCAAACGCTACATTAAGGGCACAAAGTCTCCATTTTAGGTCACAACGCTTCCTTTTTAGAGTCCGGAACGTTGGTTCCAGGGTTGAAAGCCTCCCTGTTCTGCTTCAAAGCGTCATTTAGAAGGTACAAGCCCTCATTTTTAGGGCGCAACGCCTCATTTTTTGGCCGCGAATCCTCCTTTTTAGGGGTCAATACGTCCTTTTTACTGTAAAATCCCTCACTTTTAGGTTCCAGACATCTCTTTTAGGGCACAAAGCCTTGTTTTGTGGTCCCAAAGCTTCCTCTTCAGAGTCCAAAGCTTTGATTCTGTGGTTGAATTCCTCGTTTTATAATCCAAACCCTCACGTTTATTGCACAAACCCTCATTTTTAGGGCCCAAACGCTCATTTTTATGCTGTAAATCATTTCACTGGAAAATGCCTCCTTTTTATGCTCCAAATGCCTCCTTTAGGGCACGATGTCTGAATGTTAGGTCCCAAAGATTTGGTTAAGAGCCCAAAGCTTTGAGTCTAGGGTTGAAAGCCTGCTTTTTACTCTACAAACCCTCCTGTTTAGGGTACAAACCCTCCTTTTTGGTGCACAAGCCCTCGCTGTTAGGGTGCAAACACTCACGTTAAGATTCCCAAGCTTCGAGTCCAGGGTTGAAATCCACATCTTTATGCTCCAAACGACCGTCTTTAGGCTTCAAATCCGACTTTAAATTCTGAAATCCCACTTTTTTACGCTCCAAACGCTACATTAAGGGCACAAAGTCTCCATTTTAGGTCACAACGCTTCCTTTTTAGAGTCCGGAACGTTGGTTCCAGGGTTGAAAGCCTCCCTGTTCTGCTTCAAAGCGTCATTTAGAAGGTACAAGCCCTCATTTTTAGGGCGCAACGCCTCATTTTTTGGCCGCGAATCCTCCTTTTTAGGGGTCAATACGTCCTTTTTGCTGTAAAATCCCTCACTTTTATGTTCCAGACATCTCTTTTAGGGCACAAAGCCTTGTTTTGTGGTCCCAAAGCTTCCTCTTCAGAGTCCAAAGCTTTGATTCTGTGGTTGAATTCCTCGTTTTATAATCCAAACCCTCACGTTTATTGCACAAAACCTCATTTTTAGGGCCCAAACGCTCATTTTTATGCTGCAAATCATTTCACTGGAAAATGCCTCCTTTTTATGCCCCAAACGCCTCCTTTAGGGCACGATGTCTGAATGTTAGGTCCCAAAGATTTGGTTAAGAGCCCAAAGCTTGGAGTCTAGGGTTGAAAGCCTGCTTTTTACTCTACAAACCCTCCTGTTTAGGGTACAAACCCTCCTTTTTGGTGCACAAGCCCTCGCTGTTAGGGTGCAAACACTCACGTTAAGATTCCCAAGCTTCGAGTCCAGGGTTGAAATCCACATCTTTATGCTCCAAACGACCGTCTTTAGGCTTCAAATCCGACTTTTAATTCTGAAATCCCACTTTTTTACGCTCCAAACGCTACATTAAGGGCACAAAGTCTCCATTTTAGGTCACAACGCTTCCTTTTTAGAGTCTGGAACGTTGGTTCCAGGGTTGAAAGCCTCCCTGTTCTGCTTCAAAGCGTAATTTAGAAGGTACAAGCCCTCATTTTTAGGGCGCAACGCCTCATTTTTTGGCCGCGAATCCTCCTTTTTAGGGGTCAATACGTCCTTTTTGCTGTAAAATCCCTCACTTTTATGTTCCAGACATCCCTTTTAGGGCACAAAGCCTTGTTTTGTGGTCCCAAAGCTTCCTCTTCAGAGTCCAAAGCTTTGATTCTGTGGTTGAATTCCTCGTTTTATAATCCAAACCCTCACGTTTATTGCACAAACCCTCTTTTTTAGGGCCCAAACGCTCATTTTTATGCTGCAAATCATTTCACTGGAAAATGCCTCCTTTTTATGCTCCAAACGCCTCCTTTAGGGCACGATGTCTGAATGTTAGGTCCCAAAGATTTGGTTAAGAGCCCAAAGCTTGGAGTCTACGGTTGAAAGCCTGCTTTTTACTCTACAAACCCTCCTGTTTAGGGTACAAACCCTCCTTTTTGGTGCACAAGCCCTCGCTGTTAGGGTGCAAACACTCACGTTAAGATTCCCAAGCTTCGAGTCCAGGGTTGAAATCCATATCTTTATGCTCCAAACGACCGTCTTTTGGCTTCAAATCCGACTTTAATTTCTGAAATCCCACTTTTTTACGCTCCAAACGCTACATTAAGGGCACAAAGTCTCCATTTTAGGTCACAACGCTTCCTTTTTAGAGTCCGGAACGTTGGTTCCAGGGTTGAAAGCCTCCCTGTTCTGCTTCAAAGCGTCATTTAGAAGGTACAAGCCCTCATTTTTAGGGCGCAACGCCTCATTTTTTGGCCGCGAATCCTCCTTTTTAGGGGTCAATACGTCCTTTTTACTGTAAAATCCCTCACTTTTAGGTTCCAGACATCTCTTTTAGGGCACAAAGCCTTGTTTTGTGGTCCCAAAGCTTCCTCTTCAGAGTCCAAAGCTTTGATTCTGTGGTTGAATTCCTCGTTTTATAATCCAAACCCTCACGTTTATTGCACAAACCCTCATTTTTAGGGCCCAAACGCTCATTTTTATGCTGTAAATCATTTCACTGGAAAATGCCTCCTTTTTATGCTCCAAATGCCTCCTTTAGGGCACGATGTCTGAATGTTAGGTCCCAAAGATTTGGTTAAGAGCCCAAAGCTTTGAGTCTAGGGTTGAAAGCCTGCTTTTTACTCTACAAACCCTCCTGTTTAGGGTACAAACCCTCCTTTTTGGTGCACAAGCCCTCGCTGTTAGGGTGCAAACACTCACGTTAAGATTCCCACGCTTCGAGTCCAGGGTTGAAATCCACATCTTTATGCTCCAAACGACCGTCTTTAGGCTTCAAATCCGACTTTAAATTCTGAAATCCCACTTTTTTACGCTCCAAACGCTACATTAAGGGCACAAAGTCTCCATTTTAGGTCACAACGCTTCCTTTTTAGAGTCCGGAACGTTGGTTCCAGGGTTGAAAGCCTCCCTGTTCTGCTTCAAAGCGTCATTTAGAAGGTACAAGCCCTCATTTTTAGGGCGCAACGCCTCATTTTTTGGCCGCGAATCCTCCTTTTTAGGGGTCAATACGTCCTTTTTGCTGTAAAATCCCTCACTTTTATGTTCCAGACATCTCTTTTAGGGCACAAAGCCTTGTTTTGTGGTCCCAAAGCTTCCTCTTCAGAGTCCAAAGCTTTGATTCTGTGGTTGAATTCCTCGTTTTATAATCCAAACCCTCACGTTTATTGCACAAAACCTCATTTTTAGGGCCCAAATGCTCATTTTTATGCTGCAAATCATTTCACTGGAAAATGCCTCCTTTTTATGCCCCAAACGCCTCCTTTAGGGCACGATGTCTGAATGTTAGGTCCCAAAGATTTGGTTAAGAGCCCAAAGCTTGGAGTCTACGGTTGAAAGCCTGCTTTTTACTCTACAAACCCTCCTGTTTAGGGTACAAACCCTCCTTTTTGGTGCACAAGCCCTCGCTGTTAGGGTGCAAACACTCACGTTAAGATTCCCACGCTTCGAGTCCAGGGTTGAAATCCACATCTTTATGCTCCAAACGACCGCCTTTAGGCTTCAAATCCTAATTTTAAATTCTGAAATCCCAATTTTTTACGCTCCAAACGCTACATTAAGGGCACAAAGTCTCCATTTTAGGTCACAACGCTTCCTTTTTAGAGTCCGGAACGTTGGTTCCACGGTTGAAAGCCTCCCTGTTCTGCTTCAAAGCGTCATTTAGAAGGTACAAGCCCTCATTTTTAGGGCGCAACGCCTCATTTTTTGGCCGCGAATCCTCCTTTTTAGGGGTCAATACGTCCTTTTTGCTGTAAAATCCCTCACTTCTATGTTCCGGACATCTCATTTAGGGCACAAAGCCTTGTTTTGTGGTCCCAAAGCTTCCTCTTCAGAGTCCAAAGCTTTGATTCTGTGGTTGAATTCCTCGTTTTATAATCCAAACCCTCACGTTTATTGCACAAAACCTCATTTTTAGGGCCCAAACGCTCATTTTTATGCTGCAAATCATTTCACTGGAAAATGCCTCCTTTTTATGCTCCAAACGCCTCCTTTAGGGCACGCTGTCTGAATGTTAGGTCCCAAAGATTTGGTTAAGAGCCCAAAGCTTTGAGTCTAGGGTTGAAAGCCTGCTTTTTACTCTACAAACCCTCCTGTTTAGGGTACAAACCCTCCTTTTTGGTGCACAAGCCCTCGCTGTTAGGGTGCAAACACTCACTTTAAGATTCCCAAGCTTCGAGTCCAGGGTTGAAATCCACATCTTTATGCTCCAAACGACCGTCTTTAGGCTTCAAATCCGACTTTTAATTCTGAAATCCCACTTTTTTACGCTCCAAACGCTACATTAAGGGCACAAAGTCTCCATTTTAGGTCACAACGCTTCCTTTTTAGAGTCCGGAACGTTGGTTCCAGGGTTGAAAGCCTCCCTGTTCTGCTTCAAAGCGTCATTTAGAAGGTACAAGCCCTCATTTTTAGGGCGCAACGCCTCATTTTTTGGCCGCGAATCCTCCTTTTTAGGGGTCAATACGTCCTTTTTGCTGTAAAATCCCTCACTTTTATGTTCCGGACATCTCATTTAGGGCACAAAGCCTTGTTTTGTGGTCCCAAAGCTTCCTCTTCAGAGTCCAAAGCTTTGATTCTGTGGTTGAATTCCTCGTTTTATAATCCAAACCCTCACGTTTATTGCACAAACCCTCATTTTTAGGCCCAAACGCTCATTTTTATGCTGCAAATCATTTCACTGGAAAATGCCTCCTTTTTATGCTCCAAACGCCTCCTTTAGGGCACGATGTCTGAATGTTAGGTCCCAAAGATTTGGTTAAGAGCCCAAAGCTTGGAGTCTAGGGTTGAAAGCCTGCTTTTTACTCTACAAACCCTCCTGTTTAGGGTACAAACCCTCCTTTTTGGTGCACAAGCCCTCGCTGTTAGGGTGCAAACACTCACGTTAAGATTCCCAAGCTTCGAGTCCAGGGTTGAAATCCACATCTTTATGCTCCAAACGACCGTCTTTAGGCTTCAAATCCGACTTTTAATTCTGAAATCCCACTTTTTTACGCTCCAAACGCTACATTAAGGGCACAAAGTCTCCATTTTAGGTCACAACGCTTCCTTTTTAGAGTCCGGAACGTTGGTTCCAGGGTTGAAAGCCTCCCTGTTCTGCTTCAAAGCGTCATTTAGAAGGTACAAGCCCTCATTTTTAGGGCGCAACGCCTCATTTTTTGGCCGCGAATCCTCCTTTTTAGGGGTCAATACGTCCTTTTCGCTGTAAAATCCCTCACTTTTATGTTCCAGACATCTCTTTTAGGGCACAAAGCCTTGTTTTGTGGTCCCAAAGCTTCCTCTTCAGAGTCCAAAGCTTTGATTCTGTGGTTGAATTCCTCGTTTTATAATCCAAACCCTCACGTTTATTGCACAAAACCTCATTTTTAGGGCCCAAACGCTCATTTTTATGCTGCAAATCATTTCACTGGAAAATGCCTCCTTTTTATGCTCCAAATGCCTCCTTTAGGGCACGATGTCTGAATGTTAGGTCCCAAAGATTTGGTTAAGAGCCCAAAGCTTTGAGTCTAGGGTTGAAAGCCTGCTTTTTACTCTACAAACCCTCCTGTTTAGGGTACAAACCCTCCTTTTTGGTGCACAAGCCCTCGCTGTTAGGGTGCAAACACTCACGTTAAGATTCCCAAGCTTCGAGTCCAGGGTTGAAATCCACATCTTTATGCTCCAAACGACCGTCTTTAGGCTTCAAATCCGACTTTTAATTCTGAAATCCCACTTTTTTACGCTCCAAACGCTACATTAAGGGCACAAAGTCTCCATTTTAGGTCACAACGCTTCCTTTTTAGAGTCTGGAACGTTGGTTCCAGGGTTGAAAGCCTCCCTGTTCTGCTTCAAAGCGTAATTTAGAAGGTACAAGCCCTCATTTTTAGGGCGCAACGCCTCATTTTTTGGCCGCGAATCCTCCTTTTTAGGGGTCAATACGTCCTTTTTGCTGTAAAATCCCTCACTTTTATGTTCCAGACATCTCTTTTAGGGCACAAAGCCTTGTTTTGTGGTCCCAAAGCTTCCTCTTCAGAGTCCAAAGCTTTGATTCTGTGGTTGAATTCCTCGTTTTATAATCCAAACCCTCACGTTTATTGCACAAACCCTCTTTTTTAGGGCCCAAACGCTCATTTTTATGCTGCAAATCATTTCACTGGAAAATGCCTCCTTTTTATGCTCCAAACGCCTCCTTTAGGGCACGATGTCTGAATGTTAGGTCCCAAAGATTTGGTTAAGAGCCCAAAGCTTGGAGTCTACGGTTGAAAGCCTGCTTTTTACTCTACAAACCCTCCTGTTTAGGGTACAAACCCTCCTTTTTGGTGCACAAGCCCTCGCTGTTAGGGTGCAAACACTCACGTTAAGATTCCCAAGCTTCGAGTCCAGGGTTGAAATCCACATCTTTATGCTCCAAACGACCGTCTTTAGGCTTCAAATCCGACTTTTAATTCTGAAATCCCACTTTTTTACGCTCCAAACGCTACATTAAGGGCACAAAGTCTCCATTTTAGGTCACAACGCTTCCTTTTTAGAGTCCGGAACGTTGGTTCCAGGGTTGAAAGCCTCCCTGTTCTGCTTCAAAGCGTCATTTAGAAGGTACAAGCCCTCATTTTTAGGGCGCAACGCCTCATTTTTTGGCCGCGAATCCTCCTTTTTAGGGGTCAATACGTCCTTTTTGCTGTAAAATCCCTCACTTCTATGTTCCGGACATCTCATTTAGGGCACAAAGCCTTGTTTTGTGGTCCCAAAGCTTCCTCTTCAGAGTCCAAAGCTTTGATTCTGTGGTTGAATTCCTCGTTTTATAATCCAAACCCTCACGTTTATTGCACAAAACCTCATTTTTAGGGCCCAAACGCTCATTTTTATGCTGCAAATCATTTCACTGGAAAATGCCTCCTTTTTATGCTCCAAACGCCTCCTTTAGGGCACGCTGTCTGAATGTTAGGTCCCAAAGATTTGGTTAAGAGCCCAAAGCTTTGAGTCTAGGGTTGAAAGCCTGCTTTTTACTCTACAAACCCTCCTGTTTAGGGTACAAACCCTCCTTTTTGGTGCACAAGCCCTCGCTGTTAGGGTGCAAACACTCACTTTAAGATTCCCAAGCTTCGAGTCCAGGGTTGAAATCCACATCTTTATGCTCCAAACGACCGTCTTTAGGCTTCAAATCCGACTTTTAATTCTGAAATCCCACTTTTTTACGCTCCAAACGCTACATTAAGGGCACAAAGTCTCCATTTTAGGTCACAACGCTTCCTTTTTAGAGTCCGGAACGTTGGTTCCAGGGTTGAAAGCCTCCCTGTTCTGCTTCAAAGCGTCATTTAGAAGGTACAAGCCCTCATTTTTAGGGCGCAACGCCTCATTTTTTGGCCGCGAATCCTCCTTTTTAGGGGTCAATACGTCCTTTTTGCTGTAAAATCCCTCACTTCTATGTTCCGGACATCTCTTTTAGGGCACAAAGCCTTGTTTTGTGGTCCCAAAGCTTCCTCTTCAGAGTCCAAAGCTTTGATTCTGTGGTTGAATTCCTCGTTTTATAATCCAAACCCTCACGTTTATTGCACAAACCCTCATTTTTAGGCCCAAACGCTCATTTTTATGCTGCAAATCATTTCACTGGAAAATGCCTCCTTTTTATGCTCCAAACGCCTCCTTTAGGGCACGATGTCTGAATGTTAGGTCCCAAAGATTTGGTTAAGAGCCCAAAGCTTGGAGTCTACGGTTGAAAGCCTGCTTTTTACTCTACAAACCCTCCTGTTTAGGGTACAAACCCTCCTTTTTGGTGCACAAGCCCTCGCTGTTAGGGTGCAAACACTCACGTTAAGATTCCCAAGCTTCGAGTCCAGGGTTGAAATCCACATCTTTATGCTCCAAACGACCGTCTTTAGGCTTCAAATCCGACTTTTAATTCTGAAATCCCACTTTTTTACGCTCCAAACGCTACATTAAGGGCACAAAGTCTCCATTTTAGGTCACAACGCTTCCTTTTTAGAGTCCGGAACGTTGGTTCCAGGGTTGAAAGCCTCCCTGTTCTGCTTCAAAGCGTCATTTAGAAGGTACAAGCCCTCATTTTTAGGGCGCAACGCCTCATTTTTTGGCCGCGAATCCTCCTTTTTAGGGGTCAATACGTCCTTTTCGCTGTAAAATCCCTCACTTTTATGTTCCAGACATCTCTTTTAGGGCACAAAGCCTTGTTTTGTGGTCCCAAAGCTTCCTCTTCAGAGTCCAAAGCTTTGATTCTGTGGTTGAATTCCTCGTTTTATAATCCAAACCCTCACGTTTATTGCACAAACCCTCTTTTTTAGGGCCCAAACGCTCATTTTTATGCTGCAAATCATTTCACTGGAAAATGCCTCCTTTTTATGCTCCAAACGCCTCCTTTAGGGCACGATGTCTGAATGTTAGGTCCCAAAGATTTGGTTAAGAGCCCAAAGCTTTGAGTCTAGGGTTGAAAGCCTGCTTTTTACTCTACAAACCCTCCTGTTTAGGGTACAAACCCTCCTTTTTGGTGCACAAGCCCTCGCTGTTAGGGTGCAAACACTCACGTTAAGATTCCCAAGCTTCGAGTCCAGGGTTGAAATCCACATCTTTATGCTCCAAACGACCGTCTTTAGGCTTCAAATCCGACTTTTAATTCTGAAATCCCACTTTTTTACGCTCCAAACGCTACATTAAGGGCACAAAGTCTCCATTTTAGGTCACAACGCTTCCTTTTTAGAGTCCGGAACGTTGGTTCCAGGGTTGAAAGCCTCCCTGTTCTGCTTCAAAGCGTCATTTAGAAGGTACAAGCCCTCATTTTTAGGGCGCAACGCCTCATTTTTTGGCCGCGAATCCTCCTTTTTAGGGGTCAATACGTCCTTTTTACTGTAAAATCCCTCACTTTTAGGTTCCAGACATCTCTTTTAGGGCACAAAGCCTTGTTTTGTGGTCCCAAAGCTTCCTCTTCAGAGTCCAAAGCTTTGATTCTGTGGTTGAATTCCTCGTTTTATAATCCAAACCCTCACGTTTATTGCACAAACCCTCTTTTTTAGGGCCCAAACGCTCATTTTTATGCTGCAAATCATTTCACTGGAAAATGCCTCCTTTTTATGCTCCAAACGCCTCCTTTAGGGCACGATGTCTGAATGTTAGGTCCCAAAGATTTGGTTAAGAGCCCAAAGCTTGGAGTCTACGGTTGAAAGCCTGCTTTTTACTCTACAAACCCTCCTGTTTAGGGTACAAACCCTCCTTTTTGGTGCACAAGCCCTCGCTGTTAGGGTGCAAACACTCACGTTAAGATTCCCAAGCTTCGAGTCCAGGGTTGAAATCCACATCTTTATGCTCCAAACGACCGTCTTTAGGCTTCAAATCCGACTTTAAATTCTGAAATCCCACTTTTTTACGCTCCAAACGCTACATTAAGGGCACAAAGTCTCCATTTTAGGTCACAACGCTTCCTTTTTAGAGTCCGGAACGTTGGTTCCAGGGTTGAAAGCCTCCCTGTTCTGCTTCAAAGCGTCATTTAGAAGGTACAAGCCCTCATTTTTAGGGCGCAACGCCTCATTTTTTGGCCGCGAATCCTCCTTTTTAGGGGTCAATACGTCCTTTTTGCTGTAAAATCCCTCACTTTTATGTTCCAGACATCTCTTTTAGGGCACAAAGCCTTGTTTTGTGGTCCCAAAGCTTCCTCTTCAGAGTCCAAAGCTTTGATTCTGTGGTTGAATTCCTCGTTTTATAATCCAAACCCTCACGTTTATTGCACAAACCCTCATTTTTAGGGCCCAAACGCTCATTTTTATGCTGCAAATCATTTCACTGGAAAATGCCTCCTTTTTATGCTCCAAACGCCTCCTTTAGGGCACGATGTCTGAATGTTAGGTCCCAAAGATTTGGTTAAGAGCCCAAAGCTTTGAGTCTAGGGTTGAAAGCCTGCTTTTTACTCTACAAACCCTCCTGTTTAGGGTACAAACCCTCCTTTTTGGTGCACAAGCCCTCGCTGTTAGGGTGCAAACACTCACGTTAAGATTCCCAAGCTTCGAGTCCAGGGTTGAAATCCACATCTTTATGCTCCAAACGACCGTCTTTAGGCTTCAAATCCGACTTTAAATTCTGAAATCCCACTTTTTTACGCTCCAAACGCTACATTAAGGGCACAAAGTCTCCATTTTAGGTCACAACGCTTCCTTTTTAGAGTCCGGAACGTTGGTTCCAGGGTTGAAAGCCTCCCTGTTCTGCTTCAAAGCGTCATTTAGAAGGTACAAGCCCTCATTTTTAGGGCGCAACGCCTCATTTTTTGGCCGCGAATCCTCCTTTTTAGGGGTCAATACGTCCTTTTTGCTGTAAAATCCCTCACTTTTATGTTCCAGACATCTCTTTTAGGGCACAAAGCCTTGTTTTGTGGTCCCAAAGCTTCCTCTTCAGAGTCCAAAGCTTTGATTCTGTGGTTGAATTCCTCGTTTTATAATCCAAACCCTCACGTTTATTGCACAAAACCTCATTTTTAGGGCCCAAACGCTCATTTTTATGCTGCAAATCATTTCACTGGAAAATGCCTCCTTTTTATGCCCCAAACGCCTCCTTTAGGGCACGATGTCTGAATGTTAGGTCCCAAAGATTTGGTTAAGAGCCCAAAGCTTGGAGTCTAGGGTTGAAAGCCTGCTTTTTACTCTACAAACCCTCCTGTTTAGGGTACAAACCCTCCTTTTTGGTGCACAAGCCCTCGCTGTTAGGGTGCAAACACTCACGTTAAGATTCCCAAGCTTCGAGTCCAGGGTTGAAATCCACATCTTTATGCTCCAAACGACCGTCTTTAGGCTTCAAATCCGACTTTTAATTCTGAAATCCCACTTTTTTACGCTCCAAACGCTACATTAAGGGCACAAAGTCTCCATTTTAGGTCACAACGCTTCCTTTTTAGAGTCTGGAACGTTGGTTCCAGGGTTGAAAGCCTCCCTGTTCTGCTTCAAAGCGTAATTTAGAAGGTACAAGCCCTCATTTTTAGGGCGCAACGCCTCATTTTTTGGCCGCGAATCCTCCTTTTTAGGGGTCAATACGTCCTTTTTGCTGTAAAATCCCTCACTTTTATGTTCCAGACATCCCTTTTAGGGCACAAAGCCTTGTTTTGTGGTCCCAAAGCTTCCTCTTCAGAGTCCAAAGCTTTGATTCTGTGGTTGAATTCCTCGTTTTATAATCCAAACCCTCACGTTTATTGCACAAACCCTCTTTTTTAGGGCCCAAACGCTCATTTTTATGCTGCAAATCATTTCACTGGAAAATGCCTCCTTTTTATGCTCCAAACGCCTCCTTTAGGGCACGATGTCTGAATGTTAGGTCCCAAAGATTTGGTTAAGAGCCCAAAGCTTGGAGTCTACGGTTGAAAGCCTGCTTTGTACTCTACAAACCCTCCTGTTTAGGGTACAAACCCTCCTTTTTGGTGCACAAGCCCTCGCTGTTAGGGTGCAAACACTCACGTTAAGATTCCCACGCTTCGAGTCCAGGGTTGAAATCCACATCTTTATGCTCCAAACGACCGTCTTTAGGCTTCAAATCCGACTTTAAATTCTGAAATCCCACTTTTTTACGCTCCAAACGCTACATTAAGGGCACAAAGTCTCCATTTTAGGTCACAACGCTTCCTTTTTAGAGTCCGGAACGTTGGTTCCAGGGTTGAAAGCCTCCCTGTTCTGCTTCAAAGCGTCATTTAGAAGGTACAAGCCCTCATTTTTAGGGCGCAACGCCTCATTTTTTGGCCGCGAATCCTCCTTTTTAGGGGTCAATACGTCCTTTTTGCTGTAAAATCCCTCACTTTTAGGTTCCAGACATCTCTTTTAGGGCACAAAGCCTTGTTTTGTGGTCCCAAAGCTTCCTCTTCAGAGTCCAAAGCTTTGATTCTGTGGTTGAATTCCTCGTTTTATAATCCAAACCCTCACGTTTATTGCACAAACCCTCTTTTTTAGGGCCCAAACGCTCATTTTTATGCTGCAAATCATTTCACTGGAAAATGCCTCCTTTTTATGCTCCAAACGCCTCCTTTAGGGCACGATGTCTGAATGTTAGGTCCCAAAGATTTGGTTAAGAGCCCAAAGCTTGGAGTCTACGGTTGAAAGCCTGCTTTTTACTCTACAAACCCTCCTGTTTAGGGTACAAACCCTCCTTTTTGGTGCACAAGCCCTCGCTGTTAGGGTGCAAACACTCACGTTAAGATTCCCAAGCTTCGAGTCCAGGGTTGAAATCCACATCTTTATGCTCCAAACGACCGTCTTTAGGCTTCAAATCCGACTTTAAATTCTGAAATCCCACTTTTTTACGCTCCAAACGCTACATTAAGGGCACAAAGTCTCCATTTTAGGTCACAACGCTTCCTTTTTAGAGTCCGGAACGTTGGTTCCAGGGTTGAAAGCCTCCCTGTTCTGCTTCAAAGCGTCATTTAGAAGGTACAAGCCCTCATTTTTAGGGCGCAACGCCTCATTTTTTGGCCGCGAATCCTCCTTTTTAGGGGTCAATACGTCCTTTTTACTGTAAAATCCCTCACTTTTAGGTTCCAGACATCTCTTTTAGGGCACAAAGCCTTGTTTTGTGGTCCCAAAGCTTCCTCTTCAGAGTCCAAAGCTTTGATTCTGTGGTTGAATTCCTCGTTTTATAATCCAAACCCTCACGTTTATTGCACAAACCCTCATTTTTAGGGCCCAAACGCTCATTTTTATGCTGTAAATCATTTCACTGGAAAATGCCTCCTTTTTATGCTCCAAATGCCTCCTTTAGGGCACGATGTCTGAATGTTAGGTCCCAAAGATTTGGTTAAGAGCCCAAAGCTTTGAGTCTAGGGTTGAAAGCCTGCTTTTTACTCTACAAACCCTCCTGTTTAGGGTACAAACCCTCCTTTTTGGTGCACAAGCCCTCGCTGTTAGGGTGCAAACACTCACGTTAAGATTCCCACGCTTCGAGTCCAGGGTTGAAATCCACATCTTTATGCTCCAAACGACCGTCTTTAGGCTTCAAATCCGACTTTAAATTCTGAAATCCCACTTTTTTACGCTCCAAACGCTACATTAAGGGCACAAAGTCTCCATTTTAGGTCACAACGCTTCCTTTTTAGAGTCCGGAACGTTGGTTCCAGGGTTGAAAGCCTCCCTGTTCTGCTTCAAAGCGTCATTTAGAAGGTACAAGCCCTCATTTTTAGGGCGCAACGCCTCATTTTTTGGCCGCGAATCCTCCTTTTTAGGGGTCAATACGTCCTTTTTGCTGTAAAATCCCTCACTTTTATGTTCCAGACATCTCTTTTAGGGCACAAAGCCTTGTTTTGTGGTCCCAAAGCTTCCTCTTCAGAGTCCAAAGCTTTGATTCTGTGGTTGAATTCCTCGTTTTATAATCCAAACCCTCACGTTTATTGCACAAAACCTCATTTTTAGGGCCCAAACGCTCATTTTTATGCTGCAAATCATTTCACTGGAAAATGCCTCCTTTTTATGCCCCAAACGCCTCCTTTAGGGCACGATGTCTGAATGTTAGGTCCCAAAGATTTGGTTAAGAGCCCAAAGCTTGGAGTCTACGGTTGAAAGCCTGCTTTTTACTCTACAAACCCTCCTGTTTAGGGTACAAACCCTCCTTTTTGGTGCACAAGCCCTCGCTGTTAGGGTGCAAACACTCACGTTAAGATTCCCACGCTTCGAGTCCAGGGTTGAAATCCACATCTTTATGCTCCAAACGACCGCCTTTAGGCTTCAAATCCTAATTTTAAATTCTGAAATCCCAATTTTTTACGCTCCAAACGCTACATTAAGGGCACAAAGTCTCCATTTTAGGTCACAACGCTTCCTTTTTAGAGTCCGGAACGTTGGTTCCACGGTTGAAAGCCTCCCTGTTCTGCTTCAAAGCGTCATTTAGAAGGTACAAGCCCTCATTTTTAGGGCGCAACGCCTCATTTTTTGGCCGCGAATCCTCCTTTTTAGGGGTCAATACGTCCTTTTTGCTGTAAAATCCCTCACTTCTATGTTCCGGACATCTCATTTAGGGCACAAAGCCTTGTTTTGTGGTCCCAAAGCTTCCTCTTCAGAGTCCAAAGCTTTGATTCTGTGGTTGAATTCCTCGTTTTATAATCCAAACCCTCACGTTTATTGCACAAAACCTCATTTTTAGGGCCCAAACGCTCATTTTTATGCTGCAAATCATTTCACTGGAAAATGCCTCCTTTTTATGCTCCAAACGCCTCCTTTAGGGCACGCTGTCTGAATGTTAGGTCCCAAAGATTTGGTTAAGAGCCCAAAGCTTTGAGTCTAGGGTTGAAAGCCTGCTTTTTACTCTACAAACCCTCCTGTTTAGGGTACAAACCCTCCTTTTTGGTGCACAAGCCCTCGCTGTTAGGGTGCAAACACTCACTTTAAGATTCCCAAGCTTCGAGTCCAGGGTTGAAATCCACATCTTTATGCTCCAAACGACCGTCTTTAGGCTTCAAATCCGACTTTTAATTCTGAAATCCCACTTTTTTACGCTCCAAACGCTACATTAAGGGCACAAAGTCTCCATTTTAGGTCACAACGCTTCCTTTTTAGAGTCCGGAACGTTGGTTCCAGGGTTGAAAGCCTCCCTGTTCTGCTTCAAAGCGTCATTTAGAAGGTACAAGCCCTCATTTTTAGGGCGCAACGCCTCATTTTTTGGCCGCGAATCCTCCTTTTTAGGGGTCAATACGTCCTTTTTGCTGTAAAATCCCTCACTTCTATGTTCCGGACATCTCTTTTAGGGCACAAAGCCTTGTTTTGTGGTCCCAAAGCTTCCTCTTCAGAGTCCAAAGCTTTGATTCTGTGGTTGAATTCCTCGTTTTATAATCCAAACCCTCACGTTTATTGCACAAACCCTCATTTTTAGGCCCAAACGCTCATTTTTATGCTGCAAATCATTTCACTGGAAAATGCCTCCTTTTTGTGCTCCAAACGCCTCCTTTAGGGCACGATGTCTGAATGTTAGGTCCCAAAGATTTGGTTAAGAGCCCAAAGCTTGGAGTCTACGGTTGAAAGCCTGCTTTTTACTCTACAAACCCTCCTGTTTAGGGTACAAACCCTCCTTTTTGGTGCACAAGCCCTCGCTGTTAGGGTGCAAACACTCACGTTAAGATTCCCAAGCTTCGAGTCCAGGGTTGAAATCCACATCTTTATGCTCCAAACGACCGTCTTTAGGCTTCAAATCCGACTTTTAATTCTGAAATCCCACTTTTTTACGCTCCAAACGCTACATTAAGGGCACAAAGTCTCCATTTTAGGTCACAACGCTTCCTTTTTAGAGTCCGGAACGTTGGTTCCAGGGTTGAAAGCCTCCCTGTTCTGCTTCAAAGCGTCATTTAGAAGGTACAAGCCCTCATTTTTAGGGCGCAACGCCTCATTTTTTGGCCGCGAATCCTCCTTTTTAGGGGTCAATACGTCCTTTTCGCTGTAAAATCCCTCACTTTTATGTTCCAGACATCTCTTTTAGGGCACAAAGCCTTGTTTTGTGGTCCCAAAGCTTCCTCTTCAGAGTCCAAAGCTTTGATTCTGTGGTTGAATTCCTCGTTTTATAATCCAAACCCTCACGTTTATTGCACAAACCCTCTTTTTTAGGGCCCAAACGCTCATTTTTATGCTGCAAATCATTTCACTGGAAAATGCCTCCTTTTTTATGCTCCAAACGCCTCCTTTAGGGCACGATGTCTGAATGTTAGGTCCCAAAGATTTGGTTAAGAGCCCAAAGCTTTGAGTCTAGGGTTGAAAGCCTGCTTTTTACTCTACAAACCCTCCTGTTTAGGGTACAAACCCTCCTTTTTGGTGCACAAGCCCTCGCTGTTAGGGTGCAAACACTCACGTTAAGATTCCCAAGCTTCGAGTCCAGGGTTGAAATCCACATCTTTATGCTCCAAACGACCGTCTTTAGGCTTCAAATCCGACTTTTAATTCTGAAATCCCACTTTTTTACGCTCCAAACGCTACATTAAGGGCACAAAGTCTCCATTTTAGGTCACAACGCTTCCTTTTTAGAGTCCGGAACGTTGGTTCCAGGGTTGAAAGCCTCCCTGTTCTGCTTCAAAGCGTCATTTAGAAGGTACAAGCCCTCATTTTTAGGGCGCAACGCCTCATTTTTTGGCCGCGAATCCTCCTTTTTAGGGGTCAATACGTCCTTTTTACTGTAAAATCCCTCACTTTTAGGTTCCAGACATCTCTTTTAGGGCACAAAGCCTTGTTTTGTGGTCCCAAAGCTTCCTCTTCAGAGTCCAAAGCTTTGATTCTGTGGTTGAATTCCTCGTTTTATAATCCAAACCCTCACGTTTATTGCACAAACCCTCATTTTTAGGGCCCAAACGCTCATTTTTATGCTGTAAATCATTTCACTGGAAAATGCCTCCTTTTTATGCTCCAAATGCCTCCTTTAGGGCACGATGTCTGAATGTTAGGTCCCAAAGATTTGGTTAAGAGCCCAAAGCTTTGAGTCTAGGGTTGAAAGCCTGCTTTTTACTCTACAAACCCTCCTGTTTAGGGTACAAACCCTCCTTTTTGGTGCACAAGCCCTCGCTGTTAGGGTGCAAACACTCACGTTAAGATTCCCAAGCTTCGAGTCCAGGGTTGAAATCCACATCTTTATGCTCCAAACGACCGTCTTTAGGCTTCAAATCCGACTTTAAATTCTGAAATCCCACTTTTTTACGCTCCAAACGCTACATTAAGGGCACAAAGTCTCCATTTTAGGTCACAACGCTTCCTTTTTAGAGTCCGGAACGTTGGTTCCAGGGTTGAAAGCCTCCCTGTTCTGCTTCAAAGCGTCATTTAGAAGGTACAAGCCCTCATTTTTAGGGCGCAACGCCTCATTTTTTGGCCGCGAATCCTCCTTTTTAGGGGTCAATACGTCCTTTTTGCTGTAAAATCCCTCACTTTTATGTTCCAGACATCTCTTTTAGGGCACAAAGCCTTGTTTTGTGGTCCCAAAGCTTCCTCTTCAGAGTCCAAAGCTTTGATTCTGTGGTTGAATTCCTCGTTTTATAATCCAAACCCTCACGTTTATTGCACAAAACCTCATTTTTAGGGCCCAAACGCTCATTTTTATGCTGCAAATCATTTCACTGGAAAATGCCTCCTTTTTATGCCCCAAACGCCTCCTTTAGGGCACGATGTCTGAATGTTAGGTCCCAAAGATTTGGTTAAGAGCCCAAAGCTTGGAGTCTAGGGTTGAAAGCCTGCTTTTTACTCTACAAACCCTCCTGTTTAGGGTACAAACCCTCCTTTTTGGTGCACAAGCCCTCGCTGTTAGGGTGCAAACACTCACGTTAAGATTCCCAAGCTTCGAGTCCAGGGTTGAAATCCACATCTTTATGCTCCAAACGACCGTCTTTAGGCTTCAAATCCGACTTTTAATTCTGAAATCCCACTTTTTTACGCTCCAAACGCTACATTAAGGGCACAAAGTCTCCATTTTAGGTCACAACGCTTCCTTTTTAGAGTCCGGAACGTTGGTTCCAGGGTTGAAAGCCTCCCTGTTCTGCTTCAAAGCGTAATTTAGAAGGTACAAGCCCTCATTTTTAGGGCGCAACGCCTCATTTTTTGGCCGCGAATCCTCCTTTTTAGGGGTCAATACGTCCTTTTTGCTGTAAAATCCCTCACTTTTATGTTCCAGACATCCCTTTTAGGGCACAAAGCCTTGTTTTGTGGTCCCAAAGCTTCCTCTTCAGAGTCCAAAGCTTTGATTCTGTGGTTGAATTCCTCGTTTTATAATCCAAACCCTCACGTTTATTGCACAAACCCTCTTTTTTAGGGCCCAAACGCTCATTTTTATGCTGCAAATCATTTCACTGGAAAATGCCTCCTTTTTATGCTCCAAACGCCTCCTTTAGGGCACGATGTCTGAATGTTAGGTCCCAAAGATTTGGTTAAGAGCCCAAAGCTTGGAGTCTACGGTTGAAAGCCTGCTTTTTACTCTACAAACCCTCCTGTTTAGGGTACAAACCCTCCTTTTTGGTGCACAAGCCCTCGCTGTTAGGGTGCAAACACTCACGTTAAGATTCCCAAGCTTCGAGTCCAGGGTTGAAATCCACATCTTTATGCTCCAAACGACCGTCTTTAGGCTTCAAATCCGACTTTAAATTCTGAAATCCCACTTTTTTACGCTCCAAACGCTACATTAAGGGCACAAAGTCTCCATTTTAGGTCACAACGCTTCCTTTTTAGAGTCCGGAACGTTGGTTCCAGGGTTGAAAGCCTCCCTGTTCTGCTTCAAAGCGTCATTTAGAAGGTACAAGCCCTCATTTTTAGGGCGCAACGCCTCATTTTTTGGCCGCGAATCCTCCTTTTTAGGGGTCAATACGTCCTTTTTACTGTAAAATCCCTCACTTTTAGGTTCCAGACATCTCTTTTAGGGCACAAAGCCTTGTTTTGTGGTCCCAAAGCTTCCTCTTCAGAGTCCAAAGCTTTGATTCTGTGGTTGAATTCCTCGTTTTATAATCCAAACCCTCACGTTTATTGCACAAACCCTCATTTTTAGGGCCCAAACGCTCATTTTTATGCTGTAAATCATTTCACTGGAAAATGCCTCCTTTTTATGCTCCAAATGCCTCCTTTAGGGCACGATGTCTGAATGTTAGGTCCCAAAGATTTGGTTAAGAGCCCAAAGCTTTGAGTCTAGGGTTGAAAGCCTGCTTTTTACTCTACAAACCCTCCTGTTTAGGGTACAAACCCTCCTTTTTGGTGCACAAGCCCTCGCTGTTAGGGTGCAAACACTCACGTTAAGATTCCCACGCTTCGAGTCCAGGGTTGAAATCCACATCTTTATGCTCCAAACGACCGTCTTTAGGCTTCAAATCCGACTTTAAATTCTGAAATCCCACTTTTTTACGCTCCAAACGCTACATTAAGGGCACAAAGTCTCCATTTTAGGTCACAACGCTTCCTTTTTAGAGTCCGGAACGTTGGTTCCAGGGTTGAAAGCCTCCCTGTTCTGCTTCAAAGCGTCATTTAGAAGGTACAAGCCCTCATTTTTAGGGCGCAACGCCTCATTTTTTGGCCGCGAATCCTCCTTTTTAGGGGTCAATACGTCCTTTTTGCTGTAAAATCCCTCACTTTTATGTTCCAGACATCTCTTTTAGGGCACAAAGCCTTGTTTTGTGGTCCCAAAGCTTCCTCTTCAGAGTCCAAAGCTTTGATTCTGTGGTTGAATTCCTCGTTTTATAATCCAAACCCTCACGTTTATTGCACAAAACCTCATTTTTAGGGCCCAAACGCTCATTTTTATGCTGCAAATCATTTCACTGGAAAATGCCTCCTTTTTATGCCCCAAACGCCTCCTTTAGGGCACGATGTCTGAATGTTAGGTCCCAAAGATTTGGTTAAGAGCCCAAAGCTTGGAGTCTACGGTTGAAAGCCTGCTTTTTACTCTACAAACCCTCCTGTTTAGGGTACAAACCCTCCTTTTTGGTGCACAAGCCCTCGCTGTTAGGGTGCAAACACTCACGTTAAGATTCCCAAGCTTCGAGTCCAGGGTTGAAATCCACATCTTTATGCTCCAAACGACCGTCTTTAGGCTTCAAATCCGACTTTTAATTCTGAAATCCCACTTTTTTACGCTCCAAACGCTACATTAAGGGCACAAAGTCTCCATTTTAGGTCACAACGCTTCCTTTTTAGAGTCCGGAACGTTGGTTCCAGGGTTGAAAGCCTCCCTGTTCTGCTTCAAAGCGTCATTTAGAAGGTACAAGCCCTCATTTTTAGGGCGCAACGCCTCATTTTTTGGCCGCGAATCCTCCTTTTTAGGGGTCAATACGTCCTTTTTGCTGTAAAATCCCTCACTTCTATGTTCCGGACATCTCATTTAGGGCACAAAGCCTTGTTTTGTGGTCCCAAAGCTTCCTCTTCAGAGTCCAAAGCTTTGATTCTGTGGTTGAATTCCTCGTTTTATAATCTAAACCCTCACGTTTATTGCACAAACCCTCATTTTTAGGGCCCAAACGCTCATTTTTATGCTGCAAATCATTTCACTGGAAAATGCCTCCTTTTTATGCTCCAAACGCCTCCTTTAGGGCACGATGTCTGAATGTTAGGTCCCAAAGATTTGGTTAAGAGCCCAAAGCTTGGAGTCTAGGGTTCAAAGCCTGCTTTTTACTCTACAAACCCTCCTTTGTAGGGTACAAACCCTCCTTTTTGGTGCACAAGCCCTCGCTGTTAGGGTGCAAACACTCACGTTAAGATTCCCAAGCTTCGAGTCCAGGGTTGAAATCCACATCTTTATGCTCCAAACGACCGTCTTTAGGCTTCAAATCCGACTTTTAATTCTGAAATCCCACTTTTTTACGCTCCAAACGCTACATTAAGGGCACAAAGTCTCCATTTTAGGTCACAACGCTTCCTTTTTAGAGTCCGGAACGTTGGTTCCAGGGTTGAAAGCCTCCCTGTTCTGCTTCAAAGCGTCATTTAGAAGGTACAAGCCCTCATTTTTAGGGCGCAATGCCTCATTTTTTGGCCGCGAATCCTCCTTTTTAGGGGTCAATACGTCCTTTTTGCTGTAAAATCCCTCACTTCTATGTTCCGGACATCTCATTTAGGGCACAAAGCCTTGTTTTGTGGTCCCAAAGCTTCCTCTTCAGAGTCCAAAGCTTTGATTCTGTGGTCGAATTCCTCGTTTTATAATCCAAACCCTCACGTTTATTGTACAAACCCTCATTTTTAGGGCCCAAACGCTCATTTTTATGCTGTAAATCATTTCACTGGAAAATGCCTCCGTTTTATGCTCCAAACGCCTCCTTTAGGGCACGATGTCTGAATGTTAGGTCCCAAAGATTTGGTTAAGAGCCCAAAGCTTTGAGTCTAGGGTTGAAAGCCTGCTTTTTACTCTACAAACCCTCCTGTTTAGGGTACAAACCCTCCTTTTTGGTGCACAAGCCCTCGCTGTTAGGGTGCAAACACTCACGTTAAGATTCCCAAGCTTCGAGTCCAGGGTTGAAATCCACATCTTTATGCTCCAAACGACCGTCTTTAGGCTTCAAATCCGACTTTTAATTCTGAAATCCCACTTTTTTACGCTCCAAACGCTACATTAAGGGCACAAAGTCTCCATTTTAGGTCACAACGCTTCCTTTTTAGAGTCCGGAACGTTGGTTCCAGGGTTGAAAGCCTCCCTGTTCTGCTTCAAAGCGTCATTTAGAAGGTACAAGCCCTCATTTTTAGGGCGCAACGCCTCATTTTTTGGCCGCGAATCCTCCTTTTTAGGGGTCAATACGTCCTTTTTGCTGTAAAATCCCTCACTTCTATGTTCCGGACATCTCTTTTAGGGCACAAAGCCTTGTTTTGTGGTCCCAAAGCTTCCTCTTCAGAGTCCAAAGCTTTGATTCTGTGGTTGAATTCCTCGTTTTATAATCCAAACCCTCACGTTTATTGCACAAACCCTCATTTTTAGGCCCAAACGCTCATTTTTATGCTGCAAATCATTTCACTGGAAAATGCCTCCTTTTTATGCTCCAAACGCCTCCTTTAGGGCACGATGTCTGAATGTTAGGTCCCAAAGATTTGGTTAAGAGCCCAAAGCTTGGAGTCTAGGGTTCAAAGCCTGCTTTTTACTCTACAAACCCTCCTGTTTAGGGTACAAACCCTCCTTTTTGGTGCACAAGCCCTCGCTGTTAGGGTGCAAACACTCACGTTAAGATTCCCAAGCTTCGAGTCCAGGGTTGAAATCCACATCTTTATGCTCCAAACGACCGTCTTTAGGCTTCAAATCCGACTTTTAATTCTGAAATCCCACTTTTTTACGCTCCAAACGCTACATTAAGGGCACAAAGTCTCCATTTTAGGTCACAACGCTTCCTTTTTAGAGTCCGGAACGTTGGTTCCAGGGTTGAAAGCCTCCCTGTTCTGCTTCAAAGCGTCATTTAGAAGGTACAAGCCCTCATTTTTAGGGCGCAACGCCTCATTTTTTGGCCGCGAATCCTCCTTTTTAGGGGTCAATACGTCCTTTTTGCTGTAAAATCCCTCACTTCTATGTTCCGGACATCTCATTTAGGGCACAAAGCCTTGTTTTGTGGTCCCAAAGCTTCCTCTTCAGAGTCCAAAGCTTTGATTCTGTGGTTGAATTCCTCGTTTTATAATCTAAACCCTCACGTTTATTGCACAAACCCTCATTTTTAGGGCCCAAACGCTCATTTTTATGCTGCAAATCATTTCACTGGAAAATGCCTCCTTTTTATGCTCCAAACGCCTCCTTTAGGGCACGATGTCTGAATGTTAGGTCCCAAAGATTTGGTTAAGAGCCCAAAGCTTGGAGTCTAGGGTTCAAAGCCTGCTTTTTACTCTACAAACCCTCCTGTTTAGGGTACAAACCCTCCTTTTTGGTGCACAAGCCCTCGCTGTTAGGGTGCAAACACTCACGTTAAGATTCCCAAGCTTCGAGTCCAGGGTTGAAATCCACATCTTTATGCTCCAAACGACCGTCTTTAGGCTTCAAATCCGACTTTTAATTCTGAAATCCCACTTTTTTACGCTCCAAACGCTACATTAAGGGCACAAAGTCTCCATTTTAGGTCACAACGCTTCCTTTTTAGAGTCCGGAACGTTGGTTCCAGGGTTGAAAGCCTCCCTGTTCTGCTTCAAAGCGTCATTTAGAAGGTACAAGCCCTCATTTTTAGGGCGCAACGCCTCATTTTTTGGCCGCGAATCCTCCTTTTTAGGGGTCAATACGTCCTTTTTGCTGTAAAATCCCTCACTTTTATGTTCCAGACATCTCATTTAGGGCACAAAGCCTTGTTTTGTGGTCCCAAAGCTTCCTCTTCAGAGTCCAAAGCTTTGATTCTGTGGTTGAATTCCTCGTTTTATAATCCAAACCCTCACGTTTATTGCACAAAACCTCATTTTTAGGGCCCAAACGCTCATTTTTATGCTGCAAATCATTTCACTGGAAAATGCCTCCTTTTTATGCTCCAAATGCCTCCTTTAGGGCACGATGTCTGAATGTTAGGTCCCAAAGATTTGGTTAAGAGCCCAAAGCTTTGAGTCTAGGGTTGAAAGCCTGCTTTTTACTCTACAAACCCTCCTGTTTAGGGTACAAACCCTCCTTTTTGGTGCACAAGCCCTCGCTGTTAGGGTGCAAACACTCACGTTAAGATTCCCAAGCTTCGAGTCCAGGGTTGAAATCCACATCTTTATGCTCCAAACGACCGTCTTTAGGCTTCAAATCCGACTTTTAATTCTGAAATCCCACTTTTTTACGCTCCAAACGCTACATTAAGGGCACAAAGTCTCCATTTTAGGTCACAACGCTTCCTTTTTAGAGTCCGGAACGTTGGTTCCAGGGTTGAAAGCCTCCCTGTTCTGCTTCAAAGCGTCATTTAGAAGGTACAAGCCCTCATTTTTAGGGCGCAACGCCTCATTTTTTGGCCGCGAATCCTCCTTTTTAGGGGTCAATACGTCCTTTTTGCTGTAAAATCCCTCACTTTTATGTTCCGGACATCTCATTTAGGGCACAAAGCCTTGTTTTGTGGTCCCAAAGCTTCCTCTTCAGAGTCCAAAGCTTTGATTCTGTGGTTGAATTCCTCGTTTTATAATCCAAACCCTCACGTTTATTGCACAAAACCTCATTTTTAGGGCCCAAACGCTCATTTTTATGCTGCAAATCATTTCACTGGAAAATGCCTCCTTTTTATGCTCCAAACGCCTCCTTTAGGGCACGATGTCTGAATGTTAGGTCCCAAAGATTTGGTTAAGAGCCCAAAGCTTTGAGTCTAGGGTTGAAAGCCTGCTTTTTACTCTACAAACCCTCCTGTTTAGGGTACAAACCCTCCTTTTTGGTGCACAAGCCCTCGCTGTTAGGGTGCAAACACTCACTTTAAGATTCCCAAGCTTCGAGTCCAGGGTTGAAATCCACATCTTTATGCTCCAAACGACCGTCTTTAGGCTTCAAATCCGACTTTAAATTCTGAAATCCCACTTTTTTACGCTCCAAACGCTACATTAAGGGCACAAAGTCTCCATTTTAGGTCACAACGCTTCCTTTTTAGAGTCCGGAACGTTGGTTCCAGGGTTGAAAGCCTCCCTGTTCTGCTTCAAAGCGTCATTTAGAAGGTACAAGCCCTCATTTTTAGGGCGCAACGCCTCATTTTTTGGCCGCGAATCCTCCTTTTTAGGGGTCAATACGTCCTTTTTGCTGTAAAATCCCTCACTTCTATGTTCCGGACATCTCTTTTAGGGCACAAAGCCTTGTTTTGTGGTCCCAAAGCTTCCTCTTCAGAGTCCAAAGCTTTGATTCTGTGGTTGAATTCCTCGTTTTATAATCTAAACCCTCACGTTTATTGCACAAACCCTCATTTTTAGGGCCCAAACGCTCATTTTTATGCTGCAAATCATTTCACTGGAAAATGCCTCCTTTTTATGCTCCAAACGCCTCCTTTAGGGCACGATGTCTGAATGTTAGGTCCCAAAGATTTGGTTAAGAGCCCAAAGCTTGGAGTCTAGGGTTCAAAGCCTGCTTTTTACTCTACAAACCCTCCTGTTTAGGGTACAAACCCTCCTTTTTGGTGCACAAGCCCTCGCTGTTAGGGTGCAAACACTCACGTTAAGATTCCCAAGCTTCGAGTCCAGGGTTGAAATCCACATCTTTATGCTCCAAACGACCGTCTTTAGGCTTCAAATCCGACTTTTAATTCTGAAATCCCACTTTTTTACGCTCCAAACGCTACATTAAGGGCACAAAGTCTCCATTTTAGGTCACAACGCTTCCTTTTTAGAGTCCGGAACGTTGGTTCCAGGGTTGAAAGCCTCCCTGTTCTGCTTCAAAGCGTCATTTAGAAGGTACAAGCCCTCATTTTTAGGGCGCAACGCCTCATTTTTTGGCCGCGAATCCTCCTTTTTAGGGGTCAATACGTCCTTTTTGCTGTAAAATCCCTCACTTTTATGTTCCAGACATCTCATTTAGGGCACAAAGCCTTGTTTTGTGGTCCCAAAGCTTCCTCTTCAGAGTCCAAAGCTTTGATTCTGTGGTTGAATTCCTCGTTTTATAATCCAAACCCTCACGTTTATTGCACAAAACCTCATTTTTAGGGCCCAAACGCTCATTTTTATGCTGCAAATCATTTCACTGGAAAATGCCTCCTTTTTATGCTCCAAATGCCTCCTTTAGGGCACGATGTCTGAATGTTAGGTCCCAAAGATTTGGTTAAGAGCCCAAAGCTTTGAGTCTAGGGTTGAAAGCCTGCTTTTTACTCTACAAACCCTCCTGTTTAGGGTACAAACCCTCCTTTTTGGTGCACAAGCCCTCGCTGTTAGGGTGCAAACACTCACTTTAAGATTCCCAAGCTTCGAGTCCAGGGTTGAAATCCACATCTTTATGCTCCAAACGACCGTCTTTAGGCTTCAAATCCGACTTTAAATTCTGAAATCCCACTTTTTTACGCTCCAAACGCTACATTAAGGGCACAAAGTCTCCATTTTAGGTCACAACGCTTCCTTTTTAGAGTCCGGAACGTTGGTTCCAGGGTTGAAAGCCTCCCTGTTCTGCTTCAAAGCGTCATTTAGAAGGTACAAGCCCTCATTTTTAGGGCGCAATGCCTCATTTTTTGGCCGCGAATCCTCCTTTTTAGGGGTCAATACGTCCTTTTTGCTGTAAAATCCCTCACTTCTATGTTCCGGACATCTCATTTAGGGCACAAAGCCTTGTTTTGTGGTCCCAAAGCTTCCTCTTCAGAGTCCAAAGCTTTGATTCTGTGGTCGAATTCCTCGTTTTATAATCCAAACCCTCACGTTTATTGTACAAACCCTCATTTTTAGGGCCCAAACGCTCATTTTTATGCTGTAAATCATTTCACTGGAAAATGCCTCCGTTTTATGCTCCAAACGCCTCCTTTAGGGCACGATGTCTGAATGTTAGGTCCCAAAGATTTGGTTAAGAGCCCAAAGCTTTGAGTCTAGGGTTGAAAGCCTGCTTTTTACTCTACAAACCCTCCTGTTTAGGGTACAAACCCTCCTTTTTGGTGCACAAGCCCTCGCTGTTAGGGTGCAAACACTCACGTTAAGATTCCCAAGCTTCGAGTCCAGGGTTGAAATCCACATCTTTATGCTCCAAACGACCGTCTTTAGGCTTCAAATCCGACTTTTAATTCTGAAATCCCACTTTTTTACGCTCCAAACGCTACATTAAGGGCACAAAGTCTCCATTTTAGGTCACAACGCTTCCTTTTTAGAGTCCGGAACGTTGGTTCCAGGGTTGAAAGCCTCCCTGTTCTGCTTCAAAGCGTCATTTAGAAGGTACAAGCCCTCATTTTTAGGGCGCAACGCCTCATTTTTTGGCCGCGAATCCTCCTTTTTAGGGGTCAATACGTCCTTTTTGCTGTAAAATCCCTCACTTCTATGTTCCGGACATCTCTTTTAGGGCACAAAGCCTTGTTTTGTGGTCCCAAAGCTTCCTCTTCAGAGTCCAAAGCTTTGATTCTGTGGTTGAATTCCTCGTTTTATAATCCAAACCCTCACGTTTATTGCACAAACCCTCATTTTTAGGCCCAAACGCTCATTTTTATGCTGCAAATCATTTCACTGGAAAATGCCTCCTTTTTATGCTCCAAACGCCTCCTTTAGGGCACGATGTCTGAATGTTAGGTCCCAAAGATTTGGTTAAGAGCCCAAAGCTTGGAGTCTAGGGTTCAAAGCCTGCTTTTTACTCTACAAACCCTCCTGTTTAGGGTACAAACCCTCCTTTTTGGTGCACAAGCCCTCGCTGTTAGGGTGCAAACACTCACGTTAAGATTCCCAAGCTTCGAGTCCAGGGTTGAAATCCACATCTTTATGCTCCAAACGACCGTCTTTAGGCTTCAAATCCGACTTTTAATTCTGAAATCCCACTTTTTTACGCTCCAAACGCTACATTAAGGGCACAAAGTCTCCATTTTAGGTCACAACGCTTCCTTTTTAGAGTCCGGAACGTTGGTTCCAGGGTTGAAAGCCTCCCTGTTCTGCTTCAAAGCGTCATTTAGAAGGTACAAGCCCTCATTTTTAGGGCGCAACGCCTCATTTTTTGGCCGCGAATCCTCCTTTTTAGGGGTCAATACGTCCTTTTTGCTGTAAAATCCCTCACTTCTATGTTCCGGACATCTCATTTAGGGCACAAAGCCTTGTTTTGTGGTCCCAAAGCTTCCTCTTCAGAGTCCAAAGCTTTGATTCTGTGGTTGAATTCCTCGTTTTATAATCTAAACCCTCACGTTTATTGCACAAACCCTCATTTTTAGGGCCCAAACGCTCATTTTTATGCTGCAAATCATTTCACTGGAAAATGCCTCCTTTTTATGCTCCAAACGCCTCCTTTAGGGCACGATGTCTGAATGTTAGGTCCCAAAGATTTGGTTAAGAGCCCAAAGCTTGGAGTCTAGGGTTCAAAGCCTGCTTTTTACTCTACAAACCCTCCTGTTTAGGGTACAAACCCTCCTTTTTGGTGCACAAGCCCTCGCTGTTAGGGTGCAAACACTCACGTTAAGATTCCCAAGCTTCGAGTCCAGGGTTGAAATCCACATCTTTATGCTCCAAACGACCGTCTTTAGGCTTCAAATCCGACTTTTAATTCTGAAATCCCACTTTTTTACGCTCCAAACGCTACATTAAGGGCACAAAGTCTCCATTTTAGGTCACAACGCTTCCTTTTTAGAGTCCGGAACGTTGGTTCCAGGGTTGAAAGCCTCCCTGTTCTGCTTCAAAGCGTCATTTAGAAGGTACAAGCCCTCATTTTTAGGGCGCAACGCCTCATTTTTTGGCCGCGAATCCTCCTTTTTAGGGGTCAATACGTCCTTTTTGCTGTAAAATCCCTCACTTTTATGTTCCAGACATCTCATTTAGGGCACAAAGCCTTGTTTTGTGGTCCCAAAGCTTCCTCTTCAGAGTCCAAAGCTTTGATTCTGTGGTTGAATTCCTCGTTTTATAATCCAAACCCTCACGTTTATTGCACAAAACCTCATTTTTAGGGCCCAAACGCTCATTTTTATGCTGCAAATCATTTCACTGGAAAATGCCTCCTTTTTATGCTCCAAATGCCTCCTTTAGGGCACGATGTCTGAATGTTAGGTCCCAAAGATTTGGTTAAGAGCCCAAAGCTTTGAGTCTAGGGTTGAAAGCCTGCTTTTTACTCTACAAACCCTCCTGTTTAGGGTACAAACCCTCCTTTTTGGTGCACAAGCCCTCGCTGTTAGGGTGCAAACACTCACGTTAAGATTCCCAAGCTTCGAGTCCAGGGTTGAAATCCACATCTTTATGCTCCAAACGACCGTCTTTAGGCTTCAAATCCGACTTTTAATTCTGAAATCCCACTTTTTTACGCTCCAAACGCTACATTAAGGGCACAAAGTCTCCATTTTAGGTCACAACGCTTCCTTTTTAGAGTCCGGAACGTTGGTTCCAGGGTTGAAAGCCTCCCTGTTCTGCTTCAAAGCGTCATTTAGAAGGTACAAGCCCTCATTTTTAGGGCGCAACGCCTCATTTTTTGGCCGCGAATCCTCCTTTTTAGGGGTCAATACGTCCTTTTTGCTGTAAAATCCCTCACTTTTATGTTCCGGACATCTCATTTAGGGCACAAAGCCTTGTTTTGTGGTCCCAAAGCTTCCTCTTCAGAGTCCAAAGCTTTGATTCTGTGGTTGAATTCCTCGTTTTATAATCCAAACCCTCACGTTTATTGCACAAAACCTCATTTTTAGGGCCCAAACGCTCATTTTTATGCTGCAAATCATTTCACTGGAAAATGCCTCCTTTTTATGCTCCAAACGCCTCCTTTAGGGCACGATGTCTGAATGTTAGGTCCCAAAGATTTGGTTAAGAGCCCAAAGCTTTGAGTCTAGGGTTGAAAGCCTGCTTTTTACTCTACAAACCCTCCTGTTTAGGGTACAAACCCTCCTTTTTGGTGCACAAGCCCTCGCTGTTAGGGTGCAAACACTCACTTTAAGATTCCCAAGCTTCGAGTCCAGGGTTGAAATCCACATCTTTATGCTCCAAACGACCGTCTTTAGGCTTCAAATCCGACTTTAAATTCTGAAATCCCACTTTTTTACGCTCCAAACGCTACATTAAGGGCACAAAGTCTCCATTTTAGGTCACAACGCTTCCTTTTTAGAGTCCGGAACGTTGGTTCCAGGGTTGAAAGCCTCCCTGTTCTGCTTCAAAGCGTCATTTAGAAGGTACAAGCCCTCATTTTTAGGGCGCAACGCCTCATTTTTTGGCCGCGAATCCTCCTTTTTAGGGGTCAATACGTCCTTTTTGCTGTAAAATCCCTCACTTCTATGTTCCGGACATCTCTTTTAGGGCACAAAGCCTTGTTTTGTGGTCCCAAAGCTTCCTCTTCAGAGTCCAAAGCTTTGATTCTGTGGTTGAATTCCTCGTTTTATAATCTAAACCCTCACGTTTATTGCACAAACCCTCATTTTTAGGGCCCAAACGCTCATTTTTATGCTGCAAATCATTTCACTGGAAAATGCCTCCTTTTTATGCTCCAAACGCCTCCTTTAGGGCACGATGTCTGAATGTTAGGTCCCAAAGATTTGGTTAAGAGCCCAAAGCTTGGAGTCTAGGGTTCAAAGCCTGCTTTTTACTCTACAAACCCTCCTGTTTAGGGTACAAACCCTCCTTTTTGGTGCACAAGCCCTCGCTGTTAGGGTGCAAACACTCACGTTAAGATTCCCAAGCTTCGAGTCCAGGGTTGAAATCCACATCTTTATGCTCCAAACGACCGTCTTTAGGCTTCAAATCCGACTTTTAATTCTGAAATCCCACTTTTTTACGCTCCAAACGCTACATTAAGGGCACAAAGTCTCCATTTTAGGTCACAACGCTTCCTTTTTAGAGTCCGGAACGTTGGTTCCAGGGTTGAAAGCCTCCCTGTTCTGCTTCAAAGCGTCATTTAGAAGGTACAAGCCCTCATTTTTAGGGCGCAACGCCTCATTTTTTGGCCGCGAATCCTCCTTTTTAGGGGTCAATACGTCCTTTTTGCTGTAAAATCCCTCACTTTTATGTTCCAGACATCTCATTTAGGGCACAAAGCCTTGTTTTGTGGTCCCAAAGCTTCCTCTTCAGAGTCCAAAGCTTTGATTCTGTGGTTGAATTCCTCGTTTTATAATCCAAACCCTCACGTTTATTGCACAAAACCTCATTTTTAGGGCCCAAACGCTCATTTTTATGCTGCAAATCATTTCACTGGAAAATGCCTCCTTTTTATGCTCCAAATGCCTCCTTTAGGGCACGATGTCTGAATGTTAGGTCCCAAAGATTTGGTTAAGAGCCCAAAGCTTTGAGTCTAGGGTTGAAAGCCTGCTTTTTACTCTACAAACCCTCCTGTTTAGGGTACAAACCCTCCTTTTTGGTGCACAAGCCCTCGCTGTTAGGGTGCAAACACTCACTTTAAGATTCCCAAGCTTCGAGTCCAGGGTTGAAATCCACATCTTTATGCTCCAAACGACCGTCTTTAGGCTTCAAATCCGACTTTAAATTCTGAAATCCCACTTTTTTACGCTCCAAACGCTACATTAAGGGCACAAAGTCTCCATTTTAGGTCACAACGCTTCCTTTTTAGAGTCCGGAACGTTGGTTCCAGGGTTGAAAGCCTCCCTGTTCTGCTTCAAAGCGTCATTTAGAAGGTACAAGCCCTCATTTTTAGGGCGCAACGCCTCATTTTTTGGCCGCGAATCCTCCTTTTTAGGGGTCAATACGTCCTTTTTGCTGTAAAATCCCTCACTTCTATGTTCCGGACATCTCTTTTAGGGCACAAAGCCTTGTTTTGTGGTCCCAAAGCTTCCTCTTCAGAGTCCAAAGCTTTGATTCTGTGGTTGAATTCCTCGTTTTATAATCTAAACCCTCACGTTTATTGCACAAACCCTCATTTTTAGGGCCCAAACGCTCATTTTTATGCTGCAAATCATTTCACTGGAAAATGCCTCCTTTTTATGCTCCAAACGCCTCCTTTAGGGCACGATGTCTGAATGTTAGGTCCCAAAGATTTGGTTAAGAGCCCAAAGCTTGGAGTCTAGGGTTCAAAGCCTGCTTTTTACTCTACAAACCCTCCTGTTTAGGGTACAAACCCTCCTTTTTGGTGCACAAGCCCTCGCTGTTAGGGTGCAAACACTCACGTTAAGATTCCCAAGCTTCGAGTCCAGGGTTGAAATCCACATCTTTATGCTCCAAACGACCGTCTTTAGGCTTCAAATCCGACTTTTAATTCTGAAATCCCACTTTTTTACGCTCCAAACGCTACATTAAGGGCACAAAGTCTCCATTTTAGGTCACAACGCTTCCTTTTTAGAGTCCGGAACGTTGGTTCCAGGGTTGAAAGCCTCCCTGTTCTGCTTCAAAGCGTCATTTAGAAGGTACAAGCCCTCATTTTTAGGGCGCAACGCCTCATTTTTTGGCCGCGAATCCTCCTTTTTAGGGGTCAATACGTCCTTTTTGCTGTAAAATCCCTCACTTTTATGTTCCAGACATCTCATTTAGGGCACAAAGCCTTGTTTTGTGGTCCCAAAGCTTCCTCTTCAGAGTCCAAAGCTTTGATTCTGTGGTTGAATTCCTCGTTTTATAATCCAAACCCTCACGTTTATTGCACAAAACCTCATTTTTAGGGCCCAAACGCTCATTTTTATGCTGCAAATCATTTCACTGGAAAATGCCTCCTTTTTATGCTCCAAATGCCTCCTTTAGGGCACGATGTCTGAATGTTAGGTCCCAAAGATTTGGTTAAGAGCCCAAAGCTTTGAGTCTAGGGTTGAAAGCCTGCTTTTTACTCTACAAACCCTCCTGTTTAGGGTACAAACCCTCCTTTTTGGTGCACAAGCCCTCGCTGTTAGGGTGCAAACACTCACGTTAAGATTCCCAAGCTTCGAGTCCAGGGTTGAAATCCACATCTTTATGCTCCAAACGACCGTCTTTAGGCTTCAAATCCGACTTTTAATTCTGAAATCCCACTTTTTTACGCTCCAAACGCTACATTAAGGGCACAAAGTCTCCATTTTAGGTCACAACGCTTCCTTTTTAGAGTCCGGAACGTTGGTTCCACGGTTGAAAGCCTCCCTGTTCTGCTTCAAAGCGTCATTTAGAAGGTACAAGCCCTCATTTTTAGGGCGCAACGCCTCATTTTTTGGCCGCGAATCCTCCTTTTTAGGGGTCAATACGTCCTTTTTGCTGTAAAATCCCTCACTTTTATGTTCCGGACATCTCATTTAGGGCACAAAGCCTTGTTTTGTGGTCCCAAAGCTTCCTCTTCAGAGTCCAAAGCTTTGATTCTGTGGTTGAATTCCTCGTTTTATAATCCAAACCCTCACGTTTATTGCACAAAACCTCATTTTTAGGGCCCAAACGCTCATTTTTATGCTGCAAATCATTTCACTGGAAAATGCCTCCTTTTTATGCTCCAAACGCCTCCTTTAGGGCACGATGTCTGAATGTTAGGTCCCAAAGATTTGGTTAAGAGCCCAAAGCTTTGAGTCTAGGGTTGAAAGCCTGCTTTTTACTCTACAAACCCTCCTGTTTAGGGTACAAACCCTCCTTTTTGGTGCACAAGCCCTCGCTGTTAGGGTGCAAACACTCACTTTAAGATTCCCAAGCTTCGAGTCCAGGGTTGAAATCCACATCTTTATGCTCCAAACGACCGTCTTTAGGCTTCAAATCCGACTTTTAATTCTGAAATCCCACTTTTTTACGCTCCAAACGCTACATTAAGGGCACAAAGTCTCCATTTTAGGTCACAACGCTTCCTTTTTAGAGTCCGGAACGTTGGTTCCAGGGTTGAAAGCCTCCCTGTTCTGCTTCAAAGCGTCATTTAGAAGGTACAAGCCCTCATTTTTAGGGCGCAACGCCTCATTTTTTGGCCGCGAATCCTCCTTTTTAGGGGTCAATACGTCCTTTTCGCTGTAAAATCCCTCACTTCTATGTTCCGGACATCTCATTTAGGGCACAAAGCCTTGTTTTGTGGTCCCAAAGCTTCCTCTTCAGAGTCCAAAGCTTTGATTCTGTGGTTGAATTCCTCGTTTTATAATCTAAACCCTCACGTTTATTGCACAAACCCTCATTTTTAGGGCCCAAACGCTCATTTTTATGCTGCAAATCATTTCACTGGAAAATGCCTCCTTTTTATGCTCCAAACGCCTCCTTTAGGGCACGATGTCTGAATGTTAGGTCCCAAAGATTTGGTTAAGAGCCCAAAGCTTGGAGTCTAGGGTTCAAAGCCTGCTTTTTACTGTACAAACCCTCCTTTGTAGGGTACAAACCCTCCTTTTTGGTGCACAAGCCCTCGCTGTTAGGGTGCAAACACTCACGTTAAGATTCCCAAGCTTCGAGTCCAGGGTTGAAATCCACATCTTTATGCTCCAAACGACCGTCTTTAGGCTTCAAATCCGACTTTTAATTCTGAAATCCCACTTTTTTACGCTCCAAACGCTACATTAAGGGCACAAAGTCTCCATTTTAGGTCACAACGCTTCCTTTTTAGAGTCCGGAACGTTGGTTCCAGGGTTGAAAGCCTCCCTGTTCTGCTTCAAAGCGTCATTTAGAAGGTACAAGCCCTCATTTTTAGGGCGCAACGCCTCATTTTTTGGCCGCGAATCCTCCTTTTTAGGGGTCAATACGTCCTTTTCGCTGTAAAATCCCTCACTTTTATGTTCCAGACATCTCATTTAGGGCACAAAGCCTTGTTTTGTGGTCCCAAAGCTTCCTCTTCAGAGTCCAAAGCTTTGATTCTGTGGTTGAATTCCTCGTTTTATAATCCAAACCCTCACGTTTATTGCACAAAACCTCATTTTTAGGGCCCAAACGCTCATTTTTATGCTGCAAATCATTTCACTGGAAAATGCCTCCTTTTTATGCTCCAAACGCCTCCTTTAGGGCACGATGTCTGAATGTTAGGTCCCAAAGATTTGGTTAAGAGCCCAAAGCTTTGAGTCTAGGGTTGAAAGCCTGCTTTTTACTCTACAAACCCTCCTGTTTAGGGTACAAACCCTCCTTTTTGGTGCACAAGCCCTCGCTGTTAGGGTGCAAACACTCACGTTAAGATTCCCAAGCTTCGAGTCCAGGGTTGAAATCCACATCTTTATGCTCCAAACGACCGTCTTTAGGCTTCAAATCCGACTTTTAATTCTGAAATCCCACTTTTTTACGCTCCAAACGCTACATTAAGGGCACAAAGTCTCCATTTTAGGTCACAACGCTTCCTTTTTAGAGTCCGGAACGTTGGTTCCACGGTTGAAAGCCTCCCTGTTCTGCTTCAAAGCGTCATTTAGAAGGTACAAGCCCTCATTTTTAGGGCGCAACGCCTCATTTTTTGGCCGCGAATCCTCCTTTTTAGGGGTCAATACGTCCTTTTTGCTGTAAAATCCCTCACTTTTATGTTCCAGACATCTCATTTAGGGCACAAAGCCTTGTTTTGTGGTCCCAAAGCTTCCTCTTCAGAGTCCAAAGCTTTGATTCTGTGGTTGAATTCCTCGTTTTATAATCCAAACCCTCACGTTTATTGCACAAAACCTCATTTTTAGGGCCCAAACGCTCATTTTTATGCTGCAAATCATTTCACTGGAAAATGCCTCCTTTTTATGCTCCAAATGCCTCCTTTAGGGCACGATGTCTGAATGTTAGGTCCCAAAGATTTGGTTAAGAGCCCAAAGCTTTGAGTCTAGGGTTGAAAGCCTGCTTTTTACTCTACAAACCCTCCTGTTTAGGGTACAAACCCTCCTTTTTGGTGCACAAGCCCTCGCTGTTAGGGTGCAAACACTCACGTTAAGATTCCCAAGCTTCGAGTCCAGGGTTGAAATCCACATCTTTATGCTCCAAACGACCGTCTTTAGGCTTCAAATCCGACTTTTAATTCTGAAATCCCACTTTTTTACGCTCCAAACGCTACATTAAGGGCACAAAGTCTCCATTTTAGGTCACAACGCTTCCTTTTTAGAGTCCGGAACGTTGGTTCCACGGTTGAAAGCCTCCCTGTTCTGCTTCAAAGCGTCATTTAGAAGGTACAAGCCCTCATTTTTAGGGCGCAACGCCTCATTTTTTGGCCGCGAATCCTCCTTTTTAGGGGTCAATACGTCCTTTTTGCTGTAAAATCCCTCACTTTTATGTTCCAGACATCTCATTTAGGGCACAAAGCCTTGTTTTGTGGTCCCAAAGCTTCCTCTTCAGAGTCCAAAGCTTTGATTCTGTGGTTGAATTCCTCGTTTTATAATCCAAACCCTCACGTTTATTGTACAAACCCTCATTTTTAGGGCCCAAACGCTCATTTTTATGCTGCAAATCATTTCACTGGAAAATGCCTCCTTTTTATGCTCCAAACGCCTCCTTTAGGGCACGATGTCTGAATGTTAGGTCCCAAAGATTTGGTTAAGAGCCCAAAGCTTTGAGTCTAGGGTTGAAAGCCTGCTTTTTACTCTACAAACCCTCCTGTTTAGGGTACAAACCCTCCTTTTTGGTGCACAAGCCCTCGCTGTTAGGGTGCAAACACTCCTGTTAAGATTCCCAAGCTTCGAGTCCAGGGTTGAAATCCACATCTTTATGCTCCAAACGACCGTCTTTAGGCTTCAAATCCGACTTTTAATTCTGAAATCCCACTTTTTTACGCTCCAAACGCTACATTAAGGGCACAAAGTCTCCATTTTAGGTCACAACGCTTCCTTTTTAGAGTCCGGAACGTTGGTTCCAGGGTTGAAAGCCTCCCTGTTCTGCTTCAAAGCGTCATTTAGAAGGTACAAGCCCTCATTTTTAGGGCGCAACGCCTCATTTTTTGGCCGCGAATCCTCCTTTTTAGGGGTCAATACGTCCTTTTCGCTGTAAAATCCCTCACTTTTATGTTCCAGACATCTCATTTAGGGCACAAAGCCTTGTTTTGTGGTCCCAAAGCTTCCTCTTCAGAGTCCAAAGCTTTGATTCTGTGGTTGAATTCCTCGTTTTATAATCCAAACCCTCACGTTTATTGCACAAACCCTCATTTTTAGGGCCCAAACGCTCATTTTTATGCTGCAAATCATTTCACTGGAAAATGCCTCCTTTTTATGCTCCAAACGCCTCCTTTAGGGCACGATGTCTGAATGTTAGGTCCCAAAGATTTGGTTAAGAGCCCAAAGCTTTGAGTCTAGGGTTGAAAGCCTGCTTTTTACTCTACAAACCCTCCTGTTTAGGGTACAAACCCTCCTTTTTGGTGCACAAGCCCTCGCTGTTAGGGTGCAAACACTCACTTTAAGATTCCCAAGCTTCGAGTCCAGGGTTGAAATCCACATCTTTATGCTCCAAACGACCGTCTTTAGGCTTCAAATCCGACTTTTAATTCTGAAATCCCACTTTTTTACGCTCCAAACGCTACATTAAGGGCACAAAGTCTCCATTTTAGGTCACAACGCTTCCTTTTTAGAGTCCGGAACGTTGGTTCCAGGGTTGAAAGCCTCCCTGTTCTGCTTCAAAGCGTCATTTAGAAGGTACAAGCCCTCATTTTTAGGGCGCAACGCCTCATTTTTTGGCCGCGAATCCTCCTTTTTAGGGGTCAATACGTCCTTTTCGCTGTAAAATCCCTCACTTTTATGTTCCAGACATCTCTTTTAGGGCACAAAGCCTTGTTTTGTGGTCCCAAAGCTTCCTCTTCAGAGTCCAAAGCTTTGATTCTGTGGTTGAATTCCTCGTTTTATAATCCAAACCCTCACGTTTATTGTACAAACCCTCATTTTTAGGGCCCAAACGCTCATTTTTATGCTGCAAATCATTTCACTGGAAAATGCCTCCTTTTTATGCTCCAAATGCCTCCTTTAGGGCACGATGTCTGAATGTTAGGTCCCAAAGATTTGGTTAAGAGCCCAAAGCTTGGAGTCTAGGGTTGAAAGCCTGCTTTTTACTGTACAAACCCTCCTTTGTAGGGTACAAACCCTCCTTTTTGGTGCACAAGCCCTCGCTGTTAGGGTGCAAACACTCCTGTTAAGATTCCCAAGCTTCGAGTCCAGGGTTGAAATCCACATCTTTATGCTCCAAACGACCGTCTTTAGGCTTCAAATCCGACTTTTAATTCTGAAATCCCACTTTTTTACGCTCCAAACGCTACATTAAGGGCACAAAGTCTCCATTTTAGGTCACAACGCTTCCTTTTTAGAGTCCGGAACGTTGGTTCCAGGGTTGAAAGCCTCCCTGTTCTGCTTCAAAGCGTCATTTAGAAGGTACAAGCCCTCATTTTTAGGGCGCAACGCCTCATTTTTTGGCCGCGAATCCTCCTTTTTAGGGGTCAATACGTCCTTTTCGCTGTAAAATCCCTCACTTTTATGTTCCAGACATCTCTTTTAGGGCACAAAGCCTTGTTTTGTGGTCCCAAAGCTTCCTCTTCAGAGTCCAAAGCTTTGATTCTGTGGTTGAATTCCTCGTTTTATAATCCAAACCCTCACGTTTATTGTACAAACCCTCATTTTTAGGGCCCAAACGCTCATTTTTATGCTGCAAATCATTTCACTGGAAAATGCCTCCTTTTTATGCTCCAGATGCCTCCTTTAGGGCACGATGTCTGAATGTTAGGTCCCAAAGATTTGGTTAAGAGCCCAAAGCTTTGAGTCTAGGGTTGAAAGCCTGCTTTTTACTCTACAAACCCTCCTGTTTAGGGTACAAACCCTCCTTTTTGGTGCACAAGCCCTCGCTGTTAGGGTGCAAACACTCACGTTAAGATTCCCAAGCTTCGAGTCCAGGGTTGAAATCCACATCTTTATGCTCCAAACGACCGTCTTTAGGCTTCAAATCCGACTTTTAATTCTGAAATCCCACTTTTTTACGCTCCAAACGCTACATTAAGGGCACAAAGTCTCCATTTTAGGTCACAACGCTTCCTTTTTAGAGTCCGGAACGTTGGTTCCAGGGTTGAAAGCCTCCCTGTTCTGCTTCAAAGCGTCATTTAGAAGGTACAAGCCCTCATTTTTAGGGCGCAACGCCTCATTTTTTGGCCGCGAATCCTCCTTTTTAGGGTCAATACGTCCTTTTCGCTGTAAAATCCCTCACTTTTATGTTCCAGACATCTCTTTTAGGGCACAAAGCCTTGTTTTGTGGTCCCAAAGCTTCCTCTTCAGAGTCCAAAGCTTTGATTCTGTGGTTGAATTCCTCGTTTTATAATCCAAACCCTCACGTTTATTGCACAAACCCTCATTTTTAGGGCCCAAACGCTCATTTTTATGCTGCAAATCATTTCACTGGAAAATGCCTCCTTTTTATGCTCCAAATGCCTCCTTTAGGGCACGATGTCTGAATGTTAGGTCCCAAAGATTTGGTTAAGAGCCCAAAGCTTTGAGTCTAGGGTTGAAAGCCTGCTTTTTACTCTACAAACCCTCCTGTTTAGGGTACAAACCCTCCTTTTTGGTGCACAAGCCCTCGCTGTTAGGGTGCAAACACTCACGTTAAGATTCCCACGCTTCGAGTCCAGGGTTGAAATCCACATCTTTATGCTCCAAACGACCGTCTTTAGGCTTCAAATCCGACTTTTAATTCTGAAATCCCACTTTTTTACGCTCCAAACGCTACATTAAGGGCACAAAGTCTCCATTTTAGGTCACAACGCTTCCTTTTTAGAGTCCGGAACGTTGGTTCCAGGGTTGAAAGCCTCCCTGTTCTGCTTCAAAGCGTCATTTAGAAGGTACAAGCCCTCATTTTTAGGGCGCAACGCCTCATTTTTTGGCCGCGAATCCTCCTTTTTAGGGGTCAATACGTCCTTTTTACTGTAAAATCCCTCACTTTTAGGTTCCAGACATCTCTTTTAGGGCACAAAGCCTTGTTTTGTGGTCCCAAAGCTTCCTCTTCAGAGTCCAAAGCTTTGATTCTGTGGTTGAATTCCTTGTTTTATAATCCAAACCCTCACGTTTATTGCACAAAACCTCATTTTTAGGGCCCAAACGCTCATTTTTATGCTGCAAATCATTTCACTGGAAAATGCCTCCTTTTTATGCCCCAAACGCCTCCTTTAGGGCACGATGTCTGAATGTTAGGTCCCAAAGATTTGGTTAAGAGCCCAAAGCTTGGAGTCTAGGGTTGAAAGCCTGCTTTTTACTCTACAAACCCTCCTGTTTAGGGTACAAACCCTCCTTTTTGGTGCACAAGCCCTCGCTGTTAGGGTGCAAACACTCACGTTAAGATTCCCACGCTTCGAGTCCAGGGTTGAAATCCACATCTTTATGCTCCAAACGACCGCCTTTAGGCTTCAAATCCTAATTTTAAATTCTGAAATCCCAATTTTTTACGCTCCAAACGCTACATTAAGGGCACAAAGTCTCCATTTTAGGTCACAACGCTTCCTTTTTAGAGTCCGGAACGTTGGTTCCAGGGTTGAAAGCCTCCCTGTTCTGCTTCAAAGCGTCATTTAGAAGGTACAAGCCCTCATTTTTAGGGCGCAACGCCTCATTTTTTGGCCGCGAATCCTCCTTTTTAGGGGTCAATACGTCCTTTTTGCTGTAAAATCCCTCGCTTCTATGTTCCGGACATCTCTTTTAGGGCACAAAGCCTTGTTTTGTGGTCCCAAAGCTTCCTCTTCAGAGTCCAAAGCTTTGATTCTGTGGTTGAATTCCTCGTTTTATAATCCAAACCCTCACGTTTATTGCACAAACCCTCATTTTTAGGCCCAAACGCTCATTTTTATGCTGCAAATCATTTCACTGGAAAATGCCTCCTTTTTATGCTCCAAACGCCTCCTTTAGGGCACGATGTCTGAATGTTAGGTCCCAAAGATTTGGTTAAGAGCCCAAAGCTTGGAGTCTACGGTTGAAAGCCTGCTTTTTACTCTACAAACCCTCCTGTTTAGGGTACAAACCCTCCTTTTTGGTGCACAAGCCCTCGCTGTTAGGGTGCAAACACTCACGTTAAGATTCCCAAGCTTCGAGTCCAGGGTTGAAATCCACATCTTTATGCTCCAAACGACCGTCTTTAGGCTTCAAATCCGACTTTTAATTCTGAAATCCCACTTTTTTACGCTCCAAACGCTACATTAACGGCACAAAGTCTCCATTTTAGGTCACAACGCTTCCTTTTTAGAGTCCGGAACGTTGGTTCCAGGGTTGAAAGCCTCCCTGTTCTGCTTCAAAGCGTCATTTAGAAGGTACAAGCCCTCATTTTTAGGGCGCAACGCCTCATTTTTTGGCCGCGAATCCTCCTTTTTAGGGGTCAATACGTCCTTTTTACTGTAAAATCCCTCACTTTTAGGTTCCAGACATCTCTTTTAGGGCACAAAGCCTTGTTTTGTGGTCCCAAAGCTTCCTCTTCAGAGTCCAAAGCTTTGATTCTGTGGTTGAATTCCTCGTTTTATAATCCAAACCCTCACGTTTATTGCACAAACCCTCATTTTTAGGGCCCAAACGCTCATTTTTATGCTGCAAATCATTTCACTGGAAAATGCCTCCTTTTTATGCTCCAAATGCCTCCTTTAGGGCACGATGTCTGAATGTTAGGTCCCAAAGATTTGGTTAAGAGCCCAAAGCTTGGAGTCTAGGGTTGAAAGCCTGCTTTTTACTGTACAAACCCTCCTTTGTAGGGTACAAACCCTCCTTTTTGGTGCACAAGCCCTCGCTGTTAGGGTGCAAACACTCCTGTTAAGATTCCCAAGCTTCGAGTCCAGGGTTGAAATCCACATCTTTATGCTCCAAACGACCGTCTTTAGGCTTCAAATCCGACTTTTAATTCTGAAATCCCACTTTTTTACGCTCCAAACGCTACATTAAGGGCACAAAGTCTCCATTTTAGGTCACAACGCTTCCTTTTTAGAGTCCGGAACGTTGGTTCCAGGGTTGAAAGCCTCCCTGTTCTGCTTCAAAGCGTCATTTAGAAGGTACAAGCCCTCATTTTTAGGGCGCAACGCCTCATTTTTTGGCCGCGAATCCTCCTTTTTAGGGGTCAATACGTCCTTTTCGCTGTAAAATCCCTCACTTTTATGTTCCAGACATCTCTTTTAGGGCACAAAGCCTTGTTTTGTGGTCCCAAAGCTTCCTCTTCAGAGTCCAAAGCTTTGATTCTGTGGTTGAATTCCTCGTTTTATAATCCAAACCCTCACGTTTATTGTACAAACCCTCATTTTTAGGGCCCAAACGCTCATTTTTATGCTGCAAATCATTTCACTGGAAAATGCCTCCTTTTTATGCTCCAAACGCCTCCTTTAGGGCACGATGTCTGAATGTTAGGTCCCAAAGATTTGGTTAAGAGCCCAAAGCTTTGAGTCTAGGGTTGAAAGCCTGCTTTTTACTCTACAAACCCTCCTGTTTAGGGTACAAACCCTCCTTTTTGGTGCACAAGCCCTCGCTGTTAGGGTGCAAACACTCACGTTAAGATTCCCAAGCTTCGAGTCCAGGGTTGAAATCCACATCTTTATGCTCCAAACGACCGTCTTTAGGCTTCAAATCCGACTTTAAATTCTGAAATCCCACTTTTTTACGCTCCAAACGCTACATTAAGGGCACAAAGTCTCCATTTTAGGTCACAACGCTTCCTTTTTAGAGTCCGGAACGTTGGTTCCAGGGTTGAAAGCCTCCCTGTTCTGCTTCAAAGCGTCATTTAGAAGGTACAAGCCCTCATTTTTAGGGCGCAACGCCTCATTTTTTGGCCGCGAATCCTCCTTTTTAGGGGTCAATACGTCCTTTTTACTGTAAAATCCCTCACTTTTAGGTTCCAGACATCTCTTTTAGGGCACAAAGCCTTGTTTTGTGGTCCCAAAGCTTCCTCTTCAGAGTCCAAAGCTTTGATTCTGTGGTTGAATTCCTCGTTTTATAATCCAAACCCTCACGTTTATTGCACAAACCCTCATTTTTAGGGCCCAAACGCTCATTTTTATGCTGCAAATCATTTCACTGGAAAATGCCTCCTTTTTATGCTCCAAATGCCTCCTTTAGGGCACGATGTCTGAATGTTAGGTCCCAAAGATTTGGTTAAGAGCCCAAAGCTTTGAGTCTAGGGTTGAAAGCCTGCTTTTTACTCTACAAACCCTCCTGTTTAGGGTACAAACCCTCCTTTTTGGTGCACAAGCCCTCGCTGTTAGGGTGCAAACACTCACGTTAAGATTCCCACGCTTCGAGTCCAGGGTTGAAATCCACATCTTTATGCTCCAAACGACCGTCTTTAGGCTTCAAATCCGACTTTAAATTCTGAAATCCCACTTTTTTACGCTCCAAACGCTACATTAAGGGCACAAAGTCTCCATTTTAGGTCACAACGCTTCCTTTTTAGAGTCCGGAACGTTGGTTCCAGGGTTGAAAGCCTCCCTGTTCTGCTTCAAAGCGTCATTTAGAAGGTACAAGCCCTCATTTTTAGGGCGCAACGCCTCATTTTTTGGCCGCGAATCCTCCTTTTTAGGGGTCAATACGTCCTTTTTGCTGTAAAATCCCTCGCTTCTATGTTCCGGACATCTCTTTTAGGGCACAAAGCCTTGTTTTGTGGTCCCAAAGCTTCCTCTTCAGAGTCCAAAGCTTTGATTCTGTGGTTGAATTCCTCGTTTTATAATCCAAACCCTCACGTTTATTGCACAAACCCTCATTTTTAGGCCCAAACGCTCATTTTTATGCTGCAAATCATTTCACTGGAAAATGCCTCCTTTTTATGCTCCAAACGCCTCCTTTAGGGCACGATGTCTGAATGTTAGGTCCCAAAGATTTGGTTAAGAGCCCAAAGCTTGGAGTCTACGGTTGAAAGCCTGCTTTTTACTCTACAAACCCTCCTGTTTAGGGTACAAACCCTCCTTTTTGGTGCACAAGCCCTCGCTGTTAGGGTGCAAACACTCACGTTAAGATTCCCAAGCTTCGAGTCCAGGGTTGAAATCCACATCTTTATGCTCCAAACGACCGTCTTTAGGCTTCAAATCCGACTTTTAATTCTGAAATCCCACTTTTTTACGCTCCAAACGCTACATTAACGGCACAAAGTCTCCATTTTAGGTCACAACGCTTCCTTTTTAGAGTCCGGAACGTTGGTTCCAGGGTTGAAAGCCTCCCTGTTCTGCTTCAAAGCGTCATTTAGAAGGTACAAGCCCTCATTTTTAGGGCGCAACGCCTCATTTTTTGGCCGCGAATCCTCCTTTTTAGGGGTCAATACGTCCTTTTTACTGTAAAATCCCTCACTTTTAGGTTCCAGACATCTCTTTTAGGGCACAAAGCCTTGTTTTGTGGTCCCAAAGCTTCCTCTTCAGAGTCCAAAGCTTTGATTCTGTGGTTGAATTCCTCGTTTTATAATCCAAACCCTCACGTTTATTGCACAAACCCTCATTTTTAGGGCCCAAACGCTCATTTTTATGCTGCAAATCATTTCACTGGAAAATGCCTCCTTTTTATGCTCCAAATGCCTCCTTTAGGGCACGATGTCTGAATGTTAGGTCCCAAAGATTTGGTTAAGAGCCCAAAGCTTTGAGTCTAGGGTTGAAAGCCTGCTTTTTACTCTACAAACCCTCCTGTTTAGGGTACAAACCCTCCTTTTTGGTGCACAAGCCCTCGCTGTTAGGGTGCAAACACTCACGTTAAGATTCCCACGCTTCGAGTCCAGGGTTGAAATCCACATCTTTATGCTCCAAACGACCGTCTTTAGGCTTCAAATCCGACTTTAAATTCTGAAATCCCACTTTTTTACGCTCCAAACGCTACATTAAGGGCACAAAGTCTCCATTTTAGGTCACAACGCTTCCTTTTTAGAGTCCGGAACGTTGGTTCCAGGGTTGAAAGCCTCCCTGTTCTGCTTCAAAGCGTCATTTAGAAGGTACAAGCCCTCATTTTTAGGGCGCAACGCCTCATTTTTTGGCCGCGAATCCTCCTTTTTAGGGGTCAATACGTCCTTTTTACTGTAAAATCCCTCACTTTTAGGTTCCAGACATCTCTTTTAGGGCACAAAGCCTTGTTTTGTGGTCCCAAAGCTTCCTCTTCAGAGTCCAAAGCTTTGATTCTGTGGTTGAATTCCTCGTTTTATAATCCAAACCCTCACGTTTATTGCACAAAACCTCATTTTTAGGGCCCAAACGCTCATTTTTATGCTGCAAATCATTTCACTGGAAAATGCCTCCTTTTTATGCCCCAAACGCCTCCTTTAGGGCACGATGTCTGAATGTTAGGTCCCAAAGATTTGGTTAAGAGCCCAAAGCTTGGAGTCTACGGTTGAAAGCCTGCTTTTTACTCTACAAACCCTCCTGTTTAGGGTACAAACCCTCCTTTTTGGTGCACAAGCCCTCGCTGTTAGGGTGCAAACACTCACGTTAAGATTCCCACGCTTCGAGTCCAGGGTTGAAATCCACATCTTTATGCTCCAAACGACCGCCTTTAGGCTTCAAATCCTAATTTTAAATTCTGAAATCCCAATTTTTTACGCTCCAAACGCTACATTAAGGGCACAAAGTCTCCATTTTAGGTCACAACGCTTCCTTTTTAGAGTCCGGAACGTTGGTTCCAGGGTTGAAAGCCTCCCTGTTCTGCTTCAAAGCGTCATTTAGAAGGTACAAGCCCTCATTTTTAGGGCGCAACGCCTCATTTTTTGGCCGCGAATCCTCCTTTTTAGGGGTCAATACGTTCTTTTTGCTGTAAAATCCCTCGCTTCTATGTTCCGGACATCTCTTTTAGGGCACAAAGCCTTGTTTTGTGGTCCCAAAGCTTCCTCTTCAGAGTCCAAAGCTTTGATTCTGTGGTTGAATTCCTCGTTTTATAATCCAAACCCTCACGTTTATTGCACAAACCCTCATTTTTAGGCCCAAACGCTCATTTTTATGCTGCAAATCATTTCACTGGAAAATGCCTCCTTTTTATGCTCCAAATGCCTCCTTTAGGGCACGATGTCTGAATGTTAGGTCCCAAAGATTTGGTTAAGAGCCCAAAGCTTTGAGTCTAGGGTTGAAAGCCTGCTTTTTACTCTACAAACCCTCCTGTTTAGGGTACAAACCCTCCTTTTTGGTGCACAAGCCCTCGCTGTTAGGGTGCAAACACTCACGTTAAGATTCCCAAGCTTCGAGTCCAGGGTTGAAATCCACATCTTTATGCTCCAAACGACCGTCTTTAGGCTTCAAATCCGACTTTTAATTCTGAAATCCCACTTTTTTACGCTCCAAACGCTACATTAAGGGCACAAAGTCTCCATTTTAGGTCACAACGCTTCCTTTTTAGAGTCCGGAACGTTGGTTCCAGGGTTGAAAGCCTCCCTGTTCTGCTTCAAAGCGTCATTTAGAAGGTACAAGCCCTCATTTTTAGGGCGCAACGCCTCATTTTTTGGCCGCGAATCCTCCTTTTTAGGGGTCAATACGTCCTTTTCGCTGTAAAATCCCTCACTTTTATGTTCCAGACATCTCTTTTAGGGCACAAAGCCTTGTTTTGTGGTCCCAAAGCTTCCTCTTCAGAGTCCAAAGCTTTGATTCTGTGGTTGAATTCCTCGTTTTATAATCCAAACCCTCACGTTTATTGCACAAAACCTCATTTTTAGGGCCCAAACGCTCATTTTTATGCTGCAAATCATTTCACTGGAAAATGCCTCCTTTTTATGCTCCAAATGCCTCCTTTAGGGCACGATGTCTGAATGTTAGGTCCCAAAGATTTGGTTAAGAGCCCAAAGCTTTGAGTCTAGGGTTGAAAGCCTGCTTTTTACTCTACAAACCCTCCTGTTTAGGGTACAAACCCTCCTTTTTGGTGCACAAGCCCTCGCTGTTAGGGTGCAAACACTCACGTTAAGATTCCCAAGCTTCGAGTCCAGGGTTGAAATCCACATCTTTATGCTCCAAACGACCGTCTTTAGGCTTCAAATCCGACTTTTAATTCTGAAATCCCACTTTTTTACGCTCCAAACGCTACATTAAGGGCACAAAGTCTCCATTTTAGGTCACAACGCTTCCTTTTTAGAGTCCGGAACGTTGGTTCCAGGGTTGAAAGCCTCCCTGTTCTGCTTCAAAGCGTCATTTAGAAGGTACAAGCCCTCATTTTTAGGGCGCAACGCCTCATTTTTTGGCCGCGAATCCTCCTTTTTAGGGGTCAATACGTCCTTTTCGCTGTAAAATCCCTCACTTTTATGTTCCAGACATCTCTTTTAGGGCACAAAGCCTTGTTTTGTGGTCCCAAAGCTTCCTCTTCAGAGTCCAAAGCTTTGATTCTGTGGTTGAATTCCTCGTTTTATAATCCAAACCCTCACGTTTATTGCACAAAACCTCATTTTTAGGGCCCAAACGCTCATTTTTATGCTGCAAATCATTTCACTGGAAAATGCCTCCTTTTTATGCTCCAAATGCCTCCTTTAGGGCACGATGTCTGAATGTTAGGTCCCAAAGATTTGGTTAAGAGCCCAAAGCTTTGAGTCTAGGGTTGAAAGCCTGCTTTTTACTCTACAAACCCTCCTGTTTAGGGTACAAACCCTCCTTTTTGGTGCACAAGCCCTCGCTGTTAGGGTGCAAACACTCACGTTAAGATTCCCAAGCTTCGAGTCCAGGGTTGAAATCCACATCTTTATGCTCCAAACGACCGTCTTTAGGCTTCAAATCCGACTTTTAATTCTGAAATCCCACTTTTTTACGCTCCAAACGCTACATTAAGGGCACAAAGTCTCCATTTTAGGTCACAACGCTTCCTTTTTAGAGTCTGGAACGTTGGTTCCAGGGTTGAAAGCCTCCCTGTTCTGCTTCAAAGCGTAATTTAGAAGGTACAAGCCCTCATTTTTAGGGCGCAACGCCTCATTTTTTGGCCGCGAATCCTCCTTTTTAGGGGTCAATACGTCCTTTTTGCTGTAAAATCCCTCACTTTTATGTTCCAGACATCTCTTTTAGGGCACAAAGCCTTGTTTTGTGGTCCCAAAGCTTCCTCTTCAGAGTCCAAAGCTTTGATTCTGTGGTTGAATTCCTCGTTTTATAATCCAAACCCTCACGTTTATTGCACAAACCCTCTTTTTTAGGGCCCAAACGCTCATTTTTATGCTGCAAATCATTTCACTGGAAAATGCCTCCTTTTTATGCTCCAAACGCCTCCTTTAGGGCACGATGTCTGAATGTTAGGTCCCAAAGATTTGGTTAAGAGCCCAAAGCTTGGAGTCTACGGTTGAAAGCCTGCTTTTTACTCTACAAACCCTCCTGTTTAGGGTACAAACCCTCCTTTTTGGTGCACAAGCCCTCGCTGTTAGGGTGCAAACACTCACGTTAAGATTCCCAAGCTTCGAGTCCAGGGTTGAAATCCACATCTTTATGCTCCAAACGACCGTCTTTAGGCTTCAAATCCGACTTTTAATTCTGAAATCCCACTTTTTTACGCTCCAAACGCTACATTAAGGGCACAAAGTCTCCATTTTAGGTCACAACGCTTCCTTTTTAGAGTCCGGAACGTTGGTTCCAGGGTTGAAAGCCTCCCTGTTCTGCTTCAAAGCGTCATTTAGAAGGTACAAGCCCTCATTTTTAGGGCGCAACGCCTCATTTTTTGGCCGCGAATCCTCCTTTTTAGGGGTCAATACGTCCTTTTCGCTGTAAAATCCCTCACTTTTATGTTCCAGACATCTCTTTTAGGGCACAAAGCCTTGTTTTGTGGTCCCAAAGCTTCCTCTTCAGAGTCCAAAGCTTTGATTCTGTGGTTGAATTCCTCGTTTTATAATCCAAACCCTCACGTTTATTGCACAAAACCTCATTTTTAGGGCCCAAACGCTCATTTTTATGCTGCAAATCATTTCACTGGAAAATGCCTCCTTTTTATGCTCCAAATGCCTCCTTTAGGGCACGATGTCTGAATGTTAGGTCCCAAAGATTTGGTTAAGAGCCCAAAGCTTTGAGTCTAGGGTTGAAAGCCTGCTTTTTACTCTACAAACCCTCCTGTTTAGGGTACAAACCCTCCTTTTTGGTGCACAAGCCCTCGCTGTTAGGGTGCAAACACTCACGTTAAGATTCCCAAGCTTCGAGTCCAGGGTTGAAATCCACATCTTTATGCTCCAAACGACCGTCTTTAGGCTTCAAATCCGACTTTTAATTCTGAAATCCCACTTTTTTACGCTCCAAACGCTACATTAAGGGCACAAAGTCTCCATTTTAGGTCACAACGCTTCCTTTTTAGAGTCCGGAACGTTGGTTCCAGGGTTGAAAGCCTCCCTGTTCTGCTTCAAAGCGTCATTTAGAAGGTACAAGCCCTCATTTTTAGGGCGCAACGCCTCATTTTTTGGCCGCGAATCCTCCTTTTTAGGGGTCAATACGTCCTTTTCGCTGTAAAATCCCTCACTTTTATGTTCCAGACATCTCTTTTAGGGCACAAAGCCTTGTTTTGTGGTCCCAAAGCTTCCTCTTCAGAGTCCAAAGCTTTGATTCTGTGGTTGAATTCCTCGTTTTATAATCCAAACCCTCACGTTTATTGCACAAAACCTCATTTTTAGGGCCCAAACGCTCATTTTTATGCTGCAAATCATTTCACTGGAAAATGCCTCCTTTTTATGCTCCAAATGCCTCCTTTAGGGCACGATGTCTGAATGTTAGGTCCCAAAGATTTGGTTAAGAGCCCAAAGCTTTGAGTCTAGGGTTGAAAGCCTGCTTTTTACTCTACAAACCCTCCTGTTTAGGGTACAAACCCTCCTTTTTGGTGCACAAGCCCTCGCTGTTAGGGTGCAAACACTCACGTTAAGATTCCCAAGCTTCGAGTCCAGGGTTGAAATCCACATCTTTATGCTCCAAACGACCGTCTTTAGGCTTCAAATCCGACTTTTAATTCTGAAATCCCACTTTTTTACGCTCCAAACGCTACATTAAGGGCACAAAGTCTCCATTTTAGGTCACAACGCTTCCTTTTTAGAGTCTGGAACGTTGGTTCCAGGGTTGAAAGCCTCCCTGTTCTGCTTCAAAGCGTAATTTAGAAGGTACAAGCCCTCATTTTTAGGGCGCAACGCCTCATTTTTTGGCCGCGAATCCTCCTTTTTAGGGGTCAATACGTCCTTTTTGCTGTAAAATCCCTCACTTTTATGTTCCAGACATCTCTTTTAGGGCACAAAGCCTTGTTTTGTGGTCCCAAAGCTTCCTCTTCAGAGTCCAAAGCTTTGATTCTGTGGTTGAATTCCTCGTTTTATAATCCAAACCCTCACGTTTATTGCACAAACCCTCTTTTTTAGGGCCCAAACGCTCATTTTTATGCTGCAAATCATTTCACTGGAAAATGCCTCCTTTTTATGCTCCAAACGCCTCCTTTAGGGCACGATGTCTGAATGTTAGGTCCCAAAGATTTGGTTAAGAGCCCAAAGCTTGGAGTCTACGGTTGAAAGCCTGCTTTTTACTCTACAAACCCTCCTGTTTAGGGTACAAACCCTCCTTTTTGGTGCACAAGCCCTCGCTGTTAGGGTGCAAACACTCACGTTAAGATTCCCAAGCTTCGAGTCCAGGGTTGAAATCCACATCTTTATGCTCCAAACGACCGTCTTTAGGCTTCAAATCCGACTTTTAATTCTGAAATCCCACTTTTTTACGCTCCAAACGCTACATTAAGGGCACAAAGTCTCCATTTTAGGTCACAACGCTTCCTTTTTAGAGTCCGGAACGTTGGTTCCAGGGTTGAAAGCCTCCCTGTTCTGCTTCAAAGCGTCATTTAGAAGGCACAAGCCCTCATTTTTAGGGCGCAACGCCTCATTTTTTGGCCGCGAATCCTCCTTTTTAGGGGTCAATACGTCCTTTTCGCTGTAAAATCCCTCACTTTTAGGTTCCAGACATCTCTTTTAGGGCACAAAGCCTTGTTTTGTGGTCCCAAAGCTTCCTCTTCAGAGTCCAAAGCTTTGATTCTGTGGTTGAATTCCTCGTTTTATAATCCAAACCCTCACGTTTATTGCACAAACCCTCATTTTTAGGGCCCAAACGCTCATTTTTATGCTGTAAATCATTTCACTGGAAAATGCCTCCTTTTTATGCTCCAAATGCCTCCTTTAGGGCACGATGTCTGAATGTTAGGTCCCAAAGATTTGGTTAAGAGCCCAAAGCTTTGAGTCTAGGGTTGAAAGCCTGCTTTTTACTCTACAAACCCTCCTGTTTAGGGTACAAACCCTCCTTTTTGGTGCACAAGCCCTCGCTGTTAGGGTGCAAACACTCACGTTAAGATTCCCACGCTTCGAGTCCAGGGTTGAAATCCACATCTTTATGCTCCAAACGACCGTCTTTAGGCTTCAAATCCGACTTTAAATTCTGAAATCCCACTTTTTTACGCTCCAAACGCTACATTAAGGGCACAAAGTCTCCATTTTAGGTCACAACGCTTCCTTTTTAGAGTCCGGAACGTTGGTTCCAGGGTTGAAAGCCTCCCTGTTCTGCTTCAAAGCGTCATTTAGAAGGTACAAGCCCTCATTTTTAGGGCGCAACGCCTCATTTTTTGGCCGCGAATCCTCCTTTTTAGGGGTCAATACGTCCTTTTTGCTGTAAAATCCCTCACTTTTATGTTCCAGACATCTCTTTTAGGGCACAAAGCCTTGTTTTGTGGTCCCAAAGCTTCCTCTTCAGAGTCCAAAGCTTTGATTCTGTGGTTGAATTCCTCGTTTTATAATCCAAACCCTCACGTTTATTGCACAAAACCTCATTTTTAGGGCCCAAACGCTCATTTTTATGCTGCAAATCATTTCACTGGAAAATGCCTCCTTTTTATGCCCCAAACGCCTCCTTTAGGGCACGATGTCTGAATGTTAGGTCCCAAAGATTTGGTTAAGAGCCCAAAGCTTGGAGTCTACGGTTGAAAGCCTGCTTTTTACTCTACAAACCCTCCTGTTTAGGGTACAAACCCTCCTTTTTGGTGCACAAGCCCTCGCTGTTAGGGTGCAAACACTCACGTTAAGATTCCCACGCTTCGAGTCCAGGGTTGAAATCCACATCTTTATGCTCCAAACGACCGCCTTTAGGCTTCAAATCCTAATTTTAAATTCTGAAATCCCAATTTTTTACGCTCCAAACGCTACATTAAGGGCACAAAGTCTCCATTTTAGGTCACAACGCTTCCTTTTTAGAGTCCGGAACGTTGGTTCCAGGGTTGAAAGCCTCCCTGTTCTGCTTCAAAGCGTCATTTAGAAGGTACAAGCCCTCATTTTTAGGGCGCAACGCCTCATTTTTTGGCCGCGAATCCTCCTTTTTAGGGGTCAATACGTCCTTTTTGCTGTAAAATCCCTCACTTCTATGTTCCGGACATCTCTTTTAGGGCACAAAGCCTTGTTTTGTGGTCCCAAAGCTTCCTCTTCAGAGTCCAAAGCTTTGATTCTGTGGTTGAATTCCTCGTTTTATAATCCAAACCCTCACGTTTATTGCACAAACCCTCATTTTTAGGCCCAAACGCTCATTTTTATGCTGCAAATCATTTCACTGGAAAATGCCTCCTTTTTATGCTCCAAACGCCTCCTTTAGGGCACGATGTCTGAATGTTAGGTCCCAAAGATTTGGTTAAGAGCCCAAAGCTTGGAGTCTACGGTTGAAAGCCTGCTTTTTACTCTACAAACCCTCCTGTTTAGGGTACAAACCCTCCTTTTTGGTGCACAAGCCCTCGCTGTTAGGGTGCAAACACTCACGTTAAGATTCCCAAGCTTCGAGTCCAGGGTTGAAATCCACATCTTTATGCTCCAAACGACCGTCTTTAGGCTTCAAATCCAACTTTTAATTCTGAAATCCCACTTTTTTACGCTCCAAACGCTACATTAAGGGCACAAAGTCTCCATTTTAGGTCACAACGCTTCCTTTTTAGAGTCCGGAACGTTGGTTCCACGGTTGAAAGCCTCCCTGTTCTGCTTCAAAGCGTCATTTAGAAGGTACAAGCCCTCATTTTTAGGGCGCAACGCCTCATTTTTTGGCCGCGAATCCTCCTTTTTAGGGGTCAATACGTCCTTTTTGCTGTAAAATCCCTAACTTCTATGTTCCGGACATCTCATTTAGGGCACAAAGCCTTGTTTTGTGGTCCCAAAGCTTCCTCTTCAGAGTCCAAAGCTTTGATTCTGTGGTTGAATTCCTCGTTTTATAATCTAAACCCTCACGTTTATTGCACAAACCCTCATTTTTAGGGCCCAAACGCTCATTTTTATGCTGCAAATCATTTCACTGGAAAATGCCTCCTTTTTATGCTCCAAACGCCTCCTTTAGGGCACGATGTCTGAATGTTAGGTCCCAAAGATTTGGTTAAGAGCCCAAAGCTTGGAGTCTAGGGTTCAAAGCCTGCTTTTTACTCTACAAACCCTCCTTTGTAGGGTACAAACCCTCCTTTTTGGTGCACAAGCCCTCGCTGTTAGGGTGCAAACACTCACGTTAAGATTCCCAAGCTTCGAGTCCAGGGTTGAAATCCACATCTTTATGCTCCAAACGACCGTCTTTAGGCTTCAAATCCGACTTTTAATTCTGAAATCCCACTTTTTTACGCTCCAAACGCTACATTAAGGGCACAAAGTCTCCATTTTAGGTCACAACGCTTCCTTTTTAGAGTCCGGAACGTTGGTTCCAGGGTTGAAAGCCTCCCTGTTCTGCTTCAAAGCGTCATTTAGAAGGTACAAGCCCTCATTTTTAGGGCGCAACGCCTCATTTTTTGGCCGCGAATCCTCCTTTTTAGGGGTCAATACGTCCTTTTTGCTGTAAAATCCCTCACTTCTATGTTCCGGACATCTCATTTAGGGCACAAAGCCTTGTTTTGTGGTCCCAAAGCTTCCTCTTCAGAGTCCAAAGCTTTGATTCTGTGGTCGAATTCCTCGTTTTATAATCCAAACCCTCACGTTTATTGTACAAACCCTCATTTTTAGGGCCCAAACGCTCATTTTTATGCTGTAAATCATTTCACTTGAAAATGCCTCCGTTTTATGCTCCAAACGCCTCCTTTAGGGCACGATGTCTGAATGTTAGGTCCCAAAGATTTGGTTAAGAGCCCAAAGCTTTGAGTCTAGGGTTGAAAGCCTGCTTTTTACTCTACAAACCCTCCTGTTTAGGGTACAAACCCTCCTTTTTGGTGCACAAGCCCTCGCTGTTAGGGTGCAAACACTCACGTTAAGATTCCCACGCTTCGAGTCCAGGGTTGAAATCCACATCTTTATGCTCCAAACGACCGTCTTTAGGCTTCAAATCTGACTTTTAATTCTGAAATCCCACTTTTTTACGCTCCAAACGCTACATTAAGGGCACAAAGTCTCCATTTTAGGTCACAACGCTTCCTTTTTAGAGTCCGGAACGTTGGTTCCAGGGTTGAAAGCCTCCCTGTTCTGCTTCAAAGCGTCATTTAGAAGGTACAAGCCCTCATTTTTAGGGCGCAACGCCTCATTTTTTGGCCGCGAATCCTCCTTTTTAGGGGTCAATACGTCCTTTTCGCTGTAAAATCCCTCACTTTTATGTTCCAGACATCTCATTTAGGGCACAAAGCCTTGTTTTGTGGTCCCAAAGCTTCCTCTTCAGAGTCCAAAGCTTTGATTCTGTGGTTGAATTCCTCGTTTTATAATCCAAACCCTCACGTTTATTGCACAAACCCTCTTTTTTAGGGCCCAAACGCTCATTTTTATGCTGCAAATCATTTCACTTGAAAATGCCTCCGTTTTATGCTCCAAACGCCTCCTTTAGGGCACGATGTCTGAATGTTAGGTCCCAAAGATTTGGTTAACAGCCCAAAGCTTGGAGTCTAGGGTTGAAAGCCTGCTTTTTACTCTACAAACCCTCCTGTTTAGGGTACAAACCCTCCTTTTTGGTGCACAAGCCCTCGCTGTTAGGGTGCAAACACTCACGTTAAGATTCCCACGCTTCGAGTCCAGGGTTGAAATCCACATCTTTATGCTCCAAACGACCGTCTTTAGGCTTCAAATCCGACTTTTAATTCTGAAATCCCACTTTTTTACGCTCCAAACGCTACATTAAGGGCACAAAGTCTCCATTTTAGGTCACAACGCTTCCTTTTTAGAGTCCGGAACGTTGGTTCCAGGGTTGAAAGCCTCCCTGTTCTGCTTCAAAGCGTCATTTAGAAGGTACAAGCCCTCATTTTTAGGGCGCAACGCCTCATTTTTTGGCCGCGAATCCTCCTTTTTAGGGGTCAATACGTCCTTTTCGCTGTAAAATCCCTCACTTTTATGTTCCAGACATCTCATTTAGGGCACAAAGCCTTGTTTTGTGGTCCCAAAGCTTCCTCTTCAGAGTCCAAAGCTTTGATTCTGTGGTTGAATTCCTCGTTTTATAATCCAAACCCTCACGTTTATTGCACAAACCCTCTTTTTTAGGGCCCAAACGCTCATTTTTATGCTGCAAATCATTTCACTGGAAAATGCCTCCTTTTTATGCTCCAAATGCCTCCTTTAGGGCACGATGTCTGAATGTTAGGTCCCAAAGATTTGGTTAACAGCCCAAAGCTTGGAGTCTAGGGTTGAAAGCCTGCTTTTTACTCTACAAACCCTCCTGTTTAGGGTACAAACCCTCCTTTTTGGTGCACAAGCCCTCGCTGTTAGGGTGCAAACACTCCTGTTAAGATTCCCAAGCTTCGAGTCCAGGGTTGAAATCCACATCTTTATGCTCCAAACGACCGTCTTTAGGCTTCAAATCCGACTTTTAATTCTGAAATCCCACTTTTTTACGCTCCAAACGCTACATTAAGGGCACAAAGTCTCCATTTTAGGTCACAACGCTTCCTTTTTAGAGTCCGGAACGTTGGTTCCAGGGTTGAAAGCCTCCCTGTTCTGCTTCAAAGCGTCATTTAGAAGGTACAAGCCCTCATTTTTAGGGCGCAACGCCTCATTTTTTGGCCGCGAATCCTCCTTTTTAGGGGTCAATACGTCCTTTTCGCTGTAAAATCCCTCACTTTTATGTTCCAGACATCTCTTTTAGGGCACAAAGCCTTGTTTTGTGGTCCCAAAGCTTCCTCTTCAGAGTCCAAAGCTTTGATTCTGTGGTTGAATTCCTCGTTTTATAATCCAAACCCTCACGTTTATTGCACAAAACCTCATTTTTAGGGCCCAAACGCTCATTTTTATGCTGCAAATCATTTCACTGGAAAATGCCTCCTTTTTATGCTCCAAACGCCTCCTTTAGGGCACGATGTCTGAATGTTAGGTCCCAAAGATTTGGTTAAGAGCCCAAAGCTTGGAGTCTAGGGTTCAAAGCCTGCTTTTTACTCTACAAACCCTCCTTTGTAGGGTACAAACCCTCCTTTTTGGTGCACAAGCCCTCGCTGTTAGGGTGCAAACACTCACGTTAAGATTCCCAAGCTTCGAGTCCAGGGTTGAAATCCACATCTTTATGCTCCAAACGACCGTCTTTAGGCTTCAAATCCGACTTTTAATTCTGAAATCCCACTTTTTTACGCTCCAAACGCTACATTAAGGGCACAAAGTCTCCATTTTAGGTCACAACGCTTCCTTTTTAGAGTCCGGAACGTTGGTTCCACGGTTGAAAGCCTCCCTGTTCTGCTTCAAAGCGTCATTTAGAAGGTACAAGCCCTCATTTTTAGGGCGCAACGCCTCATTTTTTGGCCGCGAATCCTCCTTTTTAGGGGTCAATACGTCCTTTTCGCTGTAAAATCCCTCACTTTTATGTTCCAGACATCTCTTTTAGGGCACAAAGCCTTGTTTTGTGGTCCCAAAGCTTCCTCTTCAGAGTCCAAAGCTTTGATTCTGTGGTTGAATTCCTCGTTTTATAATCCAAACCCTCACGTTTATTGCACAAACCCTCATTTTTAGGGCCCAAACGCTCATTTTTATGCTGCAAATCATTTCACTGGAAAATGCCTCCTTTTTATGCTCCAAACGCCTCCTTTAGGGCACGATGTCTGAATGTTAGGTCCCAAAGATTTGGTTAAGAGCCCAAAGCTTGGAGTCTAGGGTTGAAAGCCTGCTTTTTACTCTACAAACCCTCCTGTTTAGGGTACAAACCCTCCTTTTTGGTGCACAAGCCCTCGCTGTTAGGGTGCAAACACTCACGTTAAGATTCCCAAGCTTCGAGTCCAGGGTTGAAATCCACATCTTTATGCTCCAAACGACCGTCTTTAGGCTTCAAATCCGACTTTTAATTCTGAAATCCCACTTTTTTACGCTCCAAACGCTACATTAAGGGCACAAAGTCTCCATTTTAGGTCACAACGCTTCCTTTTTAGAGTCCGGAACGTTGGTTCCACGGTTGAAAGCCTCCCTGTTCTGCTTCAAAGCGTCATTTAGAAGGTACAAGCCCTCATTTTTAGGGCGCAACGCCTCATTTTTTGGCCGCGAATCCTCCTTTTTAGGGGTCAATACGTCCTTTTTGCTGTAAAATCCCTCACTTTTATGTTCCGGACATCTCATTTAGGGCACAAAGCCTTGTTTTGTGGTCCCAAAGCTTCCTCTTCAGAGTCCAAAGCTTTGATTCTGTGGTTGAATTCCTCGTTTTATAATCCAAACCCTCACGTTTATTGTACAAACCCTCATTTTTAGGGCCCAAACGCTCATTTTTATGCTGCAAATCATTTCACTGGAAAATGCCTCCTTTTTATGCTCCAAACGCCTCCTTTAGGGCACGATGTCTGAATGTTAGGTCCCAAAGATTTGGTTAAGAGCCCAAAGCTTTGAGTCTAGGGTTGAAAGCCTGCTTTTTACTCTACAAACCCTCCTGTTTAGGGTACAAACCCTCCTTTTTGGTGCACAAGCCCTCGCTGTTAGGGTGCAAACACTCCTGTTAAGATTCCCAAGCTTCGAGTCCAGGGTTGAAATCCACATCTTTATGCTCCAAACGACCGTCTTTAGGCTTCAAATCCGACTTTTAATTCTGAAATCCCACTTTTTTACGCTCCAAACGCTACATTAAGGGCACAAAGTCTCCATTTTAGGTCACAACGCTTCCTTTTTAGAGTCCGGAACGTTGGTTCCAGGGTTGAAAGCCTCCCTGTTCTGCTTCAAAGCGTCATTTAGAAGGTACAAGCCCTCATTTTTTGGCCGCGAATCCTCCTTTTTAGGGGTCAATACCTCCTTTTTGCTGTAAAATCCCTCACTTTTATGTTCCAGACATCTCTTTTAGGGCACAAAGCCTTGTTTTGTGGTCCCAAAGCTTCCTCTTCAGAGTCCAAAGCTTTGATTCTGTGGTTGAATTCCTCGTTTTATAATCCAAACCCTCACGTTTATTGCACAAAACCTCATTTTTAGGGCCCAAACGCTCATTTTTATGCTGCAAATCATTTCACTGGAAAATGCCTCCTTTTTATGCTCCAAATGCCTCCTTTAGGGCACGATGTCTGAATGTTAGGTCCCAAAGATTTGGTTAAGAGCCCAAAGCTTGGAGTCTAGGGTTGAAAGCCTGCTTTTTACTCTACAAACCCTCCTGTTTAGGGTACAAACCCTCCTTTTTGGTGCACAAGCCCTCGCTGTTAGGGTGCACACACTCACGTTAAGATTCCCAAGCTTCGAGTCCAGGGTTGAAATCCACATCTTTATGCTCCAAACGACCGCCTTTAGGCTTCAAATCCGACTTTTAATTCTGAAATCCCACTTTTTTACGCTCCAAACGCTACATTAAGGGCACAAAGTCTCCATTTTAGGTCACAACGCTTCCTTTTTAGAGTCCGGAACGTTGGTTCCAGGGTTGAAAGCCTCCCTGTTCTGCTTCAAAGCGTCATTTAGAAGGTACAAGCCCTCATTTTTAGGGCGCAACGCCTCATTTTTTGGCCGCGAATCCTCCTTTTTAGGGGTCAATACGTCCTTTTTGCTGTAAAATCCCTCACTTTTATGTTCCAGACATCTCTTTTAGGGCACAAAGCCTTGTTTTGTGGTCCCAAAGCTTCCTCTTCAGAGTCCAAAGCTTTGATTCTGTGGTTGAATTCCTCGTTTTATAATCCAAACCCTCACGTTTATTGTACAAACCCTCATTTTTAGGGCCCAAACGCTCATTTTTATGCTGCAAATCATTTCACTGGAAAATGCCTCCTTTTTATGCTCCAAATGCCTCCTTTAGGGCACGATGTCTGAATGTTAGGTCCCAAAGATTTGGTTAAGAGCCCAAAGCTTGGAGTCTAGGGTTCAAAGCCTGCTTTTTACTCTACAAACCCTCCTGTTTAGGGTACAAACCCTCCTTTTTGGTGCACAAGCCCTCGCTGTTAGGGTGCAAACACTCACGTTAAGATTCCCAAGCTTCGAGTCCAGGGTTGAAATCCACATCTTTATGCTCCAAACGACCGTCTTTAGGCTTCAAATCCGACTTTTAATTCTGAAATCCCACTTTTTTACGCTCCAAACGCTACATTAAGGTCACAAAGTCTCCATTTTAGGTCACAACGCTTCCTTTTTAGAGTCCGGAACGTTGGTTCCACGGTTGAAAGCCTCCCTGTTCTGCTTCAAAGCGTCATTTAGAAGGTACAAGCCCTCATTTTTAGGGCACAACGCCTCATTTTTTGGCCGCGAATCCTCCTTTTTAGGGGTCAATACGTCCTTTTTACTGTAAAATCCCTCACTTTTATGTTCCAGACATCTCTTTTAGGGCACAAAGCCTTGTTTTGTGGTCCCAAAGCTTCCTCTTCAGAGTCCAAAGCTTTGATTCTGTGGTTGAATTCCTCGTTTTATAATCCAAACCCTCACGTTTATTGCACAAACCCTCATTTTTAGGGCCCAAACGCTCATTTTTATGCTGCAAATCATTTCACTGGAAAATGCCTCCTTTTTGTGCTCCAAACGCCTCCTTTAGGGCACGATGTCTGAATGTTAGGTCCCAAAGATTTGGTTAAGAGCCCAAAGCTTTGAGTCTACGGTTGAAAGCCTGCTTTTTACTCTACAAACCCTCCTGTTTAGGGTACAAACCCTCCTTTTTGGTGCACAAGCCCTCGCTGTTAGGGTGCAAACACTCACGTTAAGATTCCCAAGCTTCGAGTCCAGGGTTGAAATCCACATCTTTATGCTCCAAACGACCGTCTTTAGGCTTCAAATCCGACTTTTAATTCTGAAATCCCACTTTTTTACGCTCCAAACGCTACATTAAGGGCACAAAGTCTCCATTTTAGGTCACAACGCTTCCTTTTTAGAGTCCGGAACGTTGGTTCCAGGGTTGAAAGCCTCCCTGTTCTGCTTCAAAGCGTCATTTAGAAGGTACAAGCCCTCATTTTTAGGGCGCAACGCCTCATTTTTTGGCCGCGAATCCTCCTTTTTAGGGGTCAATACGTCCTTTTTGCTGTAAAATCCCTCACTTTTATGTTCCAGACATCTCTTTTAGGGCACAAAGCCTTGTTTTGTGGTCCCAAAGCTTCCTCTTCAGAGTCCAAAGCTTTGATTCTGTGGTCGAATTCCTCGTTTTATAATCCAAACCCTCATGTTTATTGTACAAACCCTCATTTTTAGGGCCCAAACGCTCATTTTTATGCTGTAAATCATTTCACTGGAAAATGCCTCCTTTTTGTGCTCCAAACGCCTCCTTTAGGGCACGATGTCTGAATGTTAGGTCCCAAAGATTTGGTTAAGAGCCCAAAGCTTGGAGTCTAGGGTTGAAAGCCTGCTTTTTACTCTACAAACCCTCCTGTTTAGGGTACAAACCCTCCTTTTTGGTGCACAAGCCCTCGCTGTTAGGGTGCAAACACTCACATTAAGATTCCCAAGCTTCGAGTCCAGGGTTGAAATCCACATCTTTATGCTCCAAACGACCGTCTTTAGGCTTCAAATCCGACTTTTAATTCTGAAATCCCACTTTTTTACGCTCCAAACGCTACATTAAGGGCACAAAGTCTCCATTTTAGGTCACAACGCTTCCTTTTTAGAGTCCGGAACGTTGGTTCCAGGGTTGAAAGCCTCCCTGTTCTGCTTCAAAGCGTCATTTAGAAGGTACAAGCCCTCATTTTTAGGGCGCAACGCCTCATTTTTTGGCCGCGAATCCTCCTTTTTAGGGGTCAATACGTCCTTTTCGCTGTAAAATCCCTCACTTTTATGTTCCAGACATCTCTTTTAGGGCACAAAGCCTTGTTTTGTGGTCCCAAAGCTTCCTCTTCAGAGTCCAAAGCTTTGATTCTGTGGTTGAATTCCTCGTTTTATAATCCAAACCCTCACGTTTATTGTACAAACCCTCATTTTTAGGGCCCAAACGCTCATTTTTATGCTGCAAATCATTTCACTGGAAAATGCCTCCTATTTATGCTCCAGATGCCTCCTTTAGGGCACGATGTCTGAATGTTAGGTCCCAAAGATTTGGTTAAGAGCCCAAAGCTTGGAGTCTAGGGTTGAAAGCCTGCTTTTTACTCTACAAACCCTCCTGTTTAGGGTACAAACCCTCCTTTTTGGTGCACAAGCCCTCGCTGTTAGGGTGCAAACACTCACGTTAAGATTCCCAAGCTTCGAGTCCAGGGTTGAAATCCACATCTTTATGCTCCAAACGACCGTCTTTAGGCTTCAAATCCGACTTTTAATTCTGAAATCCCACTTTTTTATGCTCCAAACGCTACATTAAGGGCACAAAGTCTCCATTTTAGGTCACAACGCTTCCTTTTTAGAGTCCGGAACGTTGGTTCCAGGGTTGAAAGCCTCCCTGTTCTGCTTCAAAGCGTCATTTAGAAGGTACAAGCCCTCATTTTTAGGGCGCAACGCCTCATTTTTTGGCCGCGAATCCTCCTTTTTAGGGGTCAATACGTCGTTTTTGCTGTAAAATCCCTCACTTTTATGTTCCAGACATCTCTTTTAGGGCACAAAGCCTTGTTTTGTGGTCCCAAAGCTTCCTCTTCAGAGTCCAAAGCTTTGATTCTGTGGTTGAATTCCTCGTTTTATAATCCAAACCCTCATGTTTATTGTACAAACCCTCATTTTTAGGGCCCAAACGCTCATTTTTATGCTGTAAATCATTTCACTGGAAAATGCCTCCTTTTTGTGCTCCAAACGCCTCCTTTAGGGCACGATGTCTGAATGTTAGGTCCCAAAGATTTGGTTAAGAGCCCAAAGCTTGGAGTCTAGGGTTGAAAGCCTGCTTTTTACTCTACAAACCCTCCTGTTTAGGGTACAAACCCTCCTTTTTGGTGCACAAGCCCTCACTGTTAGGGTGCAAACACTCACATTAAGATTCCCAAGCTTCGAGTCCAGGGTTGAAATCCACATCTTTATGCTCCAAACGACCGTCTTTAGGCTTCAAATCCGACTTTTAATTCTGAAATCCCACTTTTTTACGCTCCAAACGCTACATTAAGGGCACAAAGTCTCCATTTTAGGTCACAACGCTTCCTTTTTAGAGTCCGGAACGTTGGTTCCAGGGTTGAAAGCCTCCCTGTTCTGCTTCAAAGCGTCATTTAGAAGGCACAAGCCCTCATTTTTAGGGCACAACGCCTCATTTTTTGGCCGCGAATCCTCCTTTTTAGGGGTCAATACGTCCTTTTTACTGTAAAATCCCTCACTTTTATGTTCCAGACATCTCTTTTAGGGCACAAAGCCTTGTTTTGTGGTCCCAAAGCTTCCTCTTCAGAGTCCAAAGCTTTGATTCTGTGGTTGAATTCCTCGTTTTATAATCCAAACCCTCACGTTTATTGCACAAACCCTCTTTTTTAGGGCCCAAACGCTCATTTTTATGCTGCAAATCATTTCACTGGAAAATGCCTCCTTTTTGTGCTCCAAATGCCTCCTTTAGGGCACAATGTCTGAATGTTAGGTCCCAAAGATTTGGTTAAGAGCCCAAAGCTTTGAGTCTAGGGTTGAAAGCCTGCTTTTTACTCTACAAACCCTCCTGTTTAGGGTACAAACCCTCCTTTTTGGTGCACAAGCCCTCGCTGTTAGGGTGCAAACACTCACGTTAAGATTCCCAAGCTTCGAGTCCAGGGTTGAAATCCACATCTTTATGCTCCAAACGACCGTCTTTAGGCTTCAAATCCGACTTTTAATTCTGAAATCCCACTTTTTTACGCTCCAAACGCTACATTAAGGGCACAAAGTCTCCATTTTAGGTCACAACGCTTCCTTTTTAGAGTCTGGAACGTTGGTTCCAGGGTTGAAAGCCTCCCTGTTCTGCTTCAAAGCGTAATTTAGAAGGTACAAGCCCTCATTTTTAGGGCGCAACGCCTCATTTTTTGGCCGCGAATCCTCCTTTTTAGGGGTCAATACGTCCTTTTTGCTGTAAAATCCCTCACTTTTATGTTCCAGACATCTCTTTTAGGGCACAAAGCCTTGTTTTGTGGTCCCAAAGCTTCCTCTTCAGAGTCCAAAGCTTTGATTCTGTGGTTGAATTCCTCGTTTTATAATCCAAACCCTCACGTTTATTGCACAAACCCTCTTTTTTAGGGCCCAAACGCTCATTTTTATGCTGCAAATCATTTCACTGGAAAATGCCTCCTTTTTATGCTCCAAACGCCTCCTTTAGGGCACGATGTCTGAATGTTAGGTCCCAAAGATTTGGTTAAGAGCCCAAAGCTTGGAGTCTACGGTTGAAAGCCTGCTTTTTACTCTACAAACCCTCCTGTTTAGGGTACAAACCCTCCTTTTTGGTGCACAAGCCCTCGCTGTTAGGGTGCAAACACTCACGTTAAGATTCCCAAGCTTCGAGTCCAGGGTTGAAATCCACATCTTTATGCTCCAAACGACCGTCTTTAGGCTTCAAATCCGACTTTTAATTCTGAAATCCCACTTTTTTACGCTCCAAACGCTACATTAAGGGCACAAAGTCTCCATTTTAGGTCACAACGCTTCCTTTTTAGAGTCCGGAACGTTGGTTCCAGGGTTGAAAGCCTCCCTGTTCTGCTTCAAAGCGTCATTTAGAAGGTACAAGCCCTCATTTTTAGGGCGCAACGCCTCATTTTTTGGCCGCGAATCCTCCTTTTTAGGGGTCAATACGTCCTTTTTACTGTAAAATCCCTCACTTTTAGGTTCCAGACATCTCTTTTAGGGCACAAAGCCTTGTTTTGTGGTCCCAAAGCTTCCTCTTCAGAGTCCAAAGCTTTGATTCTGTGGTTGAATTCCTCGTTTTATAATCCAAACCCTCACGTTTATTGCACAAACCCTCATTTTTAGGGCCCAAACGCTCATTTTTATGCTGTAAATCATTTCACTGGAAAATGCCTCCTTTTTATGCTCCAAATGCCTCCTTTAGGGCACGATGTCTGAATGTTAGGTCCCAAAGATTTGGTTAAGAGCCCAAAGCTTTGAGTCTAGGGTTGAAAGCCTGCTTTTTACTCTACAAACCCTCCTGTTTAGGGTACAAACCCTCCTTTTTGGTGCACAAGCCCTCGCTGTTAGGGTGCAAACACTCACGTTAAGATTCCCACGCTTCGAGTCCAGGGTTGAAATCCACATCTTTATGCTCCAAACGACCGTCTTTAGGCTTCAAATCCGACTTTAAATTCTGAAATCCCACTTTTTTACGCTCCAAACGCTACATTAAGGGCACAAAGTCTCCATTTTAGGTCACAACGCTTCCTTTTTAGAGTCCGGAACGTTGGTTCCAGGGTTGAAAGCCTCCCTGTTCTGCTTCAAAGCGTCATTTAGAAGGTACAAGCCCTCATTTTTAGGGCGCAACGCCTCATTTTTTGGCCGCGAATCCTCCTTTTTAGGGGTCAATACGTCCTTTTTGCTGTAAAATCCCTCACTTTTATGTTCCAGACATCTCTTTTAGGGCACAAAGCCTTGTTTTGTGGTCCCAAAGCTTCCTCTTCAGAGTCCAAAGCTTTGATTCTGTGGTTGAATTCCTCGTTTTATAATCCAAACCCTCACGTTTATTGCACAAACCCTCATTTTTAGGGCCCAAACGCTCATTTTTATGCTGCAAATCATTTCACTGGAAAATGCCTCCTTTTTATGCCCCAAACGCCTCCTTTAGGGCACGATGTCTGAATGTTAGGTCCCAAAGATTTGGTTAAGAGCCCAAAGCTTTGAGTCTAGGGTTGAAAGCCTGCTTTTTACTCTACAAACCCTCCTGTTTAGGGTACAAACCCTCCTTTTTGGTGCACAAGCCCTCGCTGTTAGGGTGCAAACACTCACGTTAAGATTCCCACGCTTCGAGTCCAGGGTTGAAATCCACATCTTTATGCTCCAAACGACCGCCTTTAGGCTTCAAATCCTAATTTTAAATTCTGAAATCCCAATTTTTTACGCTCCAAACGCTACATTAAGGGCACAAAGTCTCCATTTTAGGTCACAACGCTTCCTTTTTAGAGTCCGGAACGTTGGTTCCAGGGTTGAAAGCCTCCCTGTTCTGCTTCAAAGCGTCATTTAGAAGGTACAAGCCCTCATTTTTAGGGCGCAACGCCTCATTTTTTGGCCGCGAATCCTCCTTTTTAGGGGTCAATACGTCCTTTTTGCTGTAAAATCCCTCACTTCTATGTTCCGGACATCTCTTTTAGGGCACAAAGCCTTGTTTTGTGGTCCCAAAGCTTCCTCTTCAGAGTCCAAAGCTTTGATTCTGTGGTTGAATTCCTCGTTTTATAATCCAAACCCTCACGTTTATTGCACAAACCCTCATTTTTAGGCCCAAACGCTCATTTTTATGCTGCAAATCATTTCACTGGAAAATGCCTCCTTTTTATGCTCCAAACGCCTCCTTTAGGGCACGATGTCTGAATGTTAGGTCCCAAAGATTTGGTTAAGAGCCCAAAGCTTGGAGTCTACGGTTGAAAGCCTGCTTTTTACTCTACAAACCCTCCTGTTTAGGGTACAAACCCTCCTTTTTGGTGCACAAGCCCTCGCTGTTAGGGTGCAAACACTCACGTTAAGATTCCCAAGCTTCGAGTCCAGGGTTGAAATCCACATCTTTATGCTCCAAACGACCGTCTTTAGGCTTCAAATCCGACTTTTAATTCTGAAATCCCACTTTTTTACGCTCCAAACGCTACATTAAGGGCACAAAGTCTCCATTTTAGGTCACAACGCTTCCTTTTTAGAGTCCGGAACGTTGGTTCCAGGGTTGAAAGCCTCCCTGTTCTGCTTCAAAGCGTCATTTAGAAGGTACAAGCCCTCATTTTTAGGGCGCAACGCCTCATTTTTTGGCCGCGAATCCTCCTTTTTAGGGGTCAATACGTCCTTTTTGCTGTAAAATCCCTAACTTCTATGTTCCGGACATCTCATTTAGGGCACAAAGCCTTGTTTTGTGGTCCCAAAGCTTCCTCTTCAGAGTCCAAAGCTTTGATTCTGTGGTTGAATTCCTCGTTTTATAATCTAAACCCTCACGTTTATTGCACAAACCCTCATTTTTAGGGCCCAAACGCTCATTTTTATGCTGCAAATCATTTCACTGGAAAATGCCTCCTTTTTATGCTCCAAACGCCTCCTTTAGGGCACGATGTCTGAATGTTAGGTCCCAAAGATTTGGTTAAGAGCCCAAAGCTTGGAGTCTAGGGTTCAAAGCCTGCTTTTTACTCTACAAACCCTCCTTTGTAGGGTACAAACCCTCCTTTTTGGTGCACAAGCCCTCGCTGTTAGGGTGCAAACACTCACGTTAAGATTCCCAAGCTTCGAGTCCAGGGTTGAAATCCACATCTTTATGCTCCAAACGACCGTCTTTAGGCTTCAAATCCGACTTTTAATTCTGAAATCCCACTTTTTTACGCTCCAAACGCTACATTAAGGGCACAAAGTCTCCATTTTAGGTCACAACGCTTCCTTTTTAGAGTCCGGAACGTTGGTTCCAGGGTTGAAAGCCTCCCTGTTCTGCTTCAAAGCGTCATTTAGAAGGTACAAGCCCTCATTTTTAGGGCGCAACGCCTCATTTTTTGGCCGCGAATCCTCCTTTTTAGGGGTCAATACGTCCTTTTTGCTGTAAAATCCCTCACTTCTATGTTCCGGACATCTCATTTAGGGCACAAAGCCTTGTTTTGTGGTCCCAAAGCTTCCTCTTCAGAGTCCAAAGCTTTGATTCTGTGGTCGAATTCCTCGTTTTATAATCCAAACCCTCACGTTTATTGTACAAACCCTCATTTTTAGGGCCCAAACGCTCATTTTTATGCTGTAAATCATTTCACTGGAAAATGCCTCCGTTTTATGCTCCAAACGCCTCCTTTAGGGCACGATGTCTGAATGTTAGGTCCCAAAGATTTGGTTAAGAGCCCAAAGCTTTGAGTCTAGGGTTGAAAGCCTGCTTTTTACTCTACAAACCCTCCTGTTTAGGGTACAAACCCTCCTTTTTGGTGCACAAGCCCTCGCTGTTAGGGTGCAAACACTCACGTTAAGATTCCCACGCTTCGAGTCCAGGGTTGAAATCCACATCTTTATGCTCCAAACGACCGTCTTTAGGCTTCAAATCCGACTTTTAATTCTGAAATCCCACTTTTTTACGCTCCAAACGCTACATTAAGGGCACAAAGTCTCCATTTTAGGTCACAACGCTTCCTTTTTAGAGTCCGGAACGTTGGTTCCAGGGTTGAAAGCCTCCCTGTTCTGCTTCAAAGCGTCATTTAGAAGGTACAAGCCCTCATTTTTAGGGCGCAACGCCTCATTTTTTGGCCGCGAATCCTCCTTTTTAGGGGTCAATACGTCCTTTTCGCTGTAAAATCCCTCACTTTTATGTTCCAGACATCTCATTTAGGGCACAAAGCCTTGTTTTGTGGTCCCAAAGCTTCCTCTTCAGAGTCCAAAGCTTTGATTCTGTGGTTGAATTCCTCGTTTTATAATCCAAACCCTCACGTTTATTGCACAAACCCTCTTTTTTAGGGCCCAAACGCTCATTTTTATGCTGCAAATCATTTCACTGGAAAATGCCTCCTTTTTATGCTCCAAATGCCTCCTTTAGGGCACGATGTCTGAATGTTAGGTCCCAAAGATTTGGTTAACAGCCCAAAGCTTGGAGTCTAGGGTTGAAAGCCTGCTTTTTACTGTACAAACCCTCCTGTTTAGGGTACAAACCCTCCTTTTTGGTGCACAAGCCCTCGCTGTTAGGGTGCAAACACTCCTGTTAAGATTCCCAAGCTTCGAGTCCAGGGTTGAAATCCACATCTTTATGCTCCAAACGACCGTCTTTAGGCTTCAAATCCGACTTTTAATTCTGAAATCCCACTTTTTTACGCTCCAAACGCTACATTAAGGGCACAAAGTCTCCATTTTAGGTCACAACGCTTCCTTTTTAGAGTCCGGAACGTTGGTTCCAGGGTTGAAAGCCTCCCTGTTCTGCTTCAAAGCGTCATTTAGAAGGTACAAGCCCTCATTTTTAGGGCGCAACGCCTCATTTTTTGGCCGCGAATCCTCCTTTTTAGGGGTCAATACGTCCTTTTCGCTGTAAAATCCCTCACTTTTATGTTCCAGACATCTCTTTTAGGGCACAAAGCCTTGTTTTGTGGTCCCAAAGCTTCCTCTTCAGAGTCCAAAGCTTTGATTCTGTGGTTGAATTCCTCGTTTTATAATCCAAACCCTCACGTTTATTGCACAAAACCTCATTTTTAGGGCCCAAACGCTCATTTTTATGCTGCAAATCATTTCACTGGAAAATGCCTCCTTTTTATGCTCCAAACGCCTCCTTTAGGGCACGATGTCTGAATGTTAGGTCCCAAAGATTTGGTTAAGAGCCCAAAGCTTTGAGTCTAGGGTTGAAAGCCTGCTTTTTACTCTACAAACCCTCCTGTTTAGGGTACAAACCCTCCTTTTTGGTGCACAAGCCCTCGCTGTTAGGGTGCAAACACTCACGTTAAGATTCCCAAGCTTCGAGTCCAGGGTTGAAATCCACATCTTTATGCTCCAAACGACCGTCTTTAGGCTTCAAATCCGACTTTTAATTCTGAAATCCCACTTTTTTACGCTCCAAACGCTACATTAAGGGCACAAAGTCTCCATTTTAGGTCACAACGCTTCCTTTTTAGAGTCCGGAACGTTGGTTCCACGGTTGAAAGCCTCCCTGTTCTGCTTCAAAGCGTCATTTAGAAGGTACAAGCCCTCATTTTTAGGGCGCAACGCCTCATTTTTTGGCCGCGAATCCTCCTTTTTAGGGGTCAATACGTCCTTTTCGCTGTAAAATCCCTCACTTTTATGTTCCAGACATCTCTTTTAGGGCACAAAGCCTTGTTTTGTGGTCCCAAAGCTTCCTCTTCAGAGTCCAAAGCTTTGATTCTGTGGTTGAATTCCTCGTTTTATAATCCAAACCCTCACGTTTATTGCACAAAACCTCATTTTTAGGGCCCAAACGCTCATTTTTATGCTGCAAATCATTTCACTGGAAAATGCCTCCTTTTTATGCTCCAAACGCCTCCTTTAGGGCACGATGTCTGAATGTTAGGTCCCAAAGATTTGGTTAAGAGCCCAAAGCTTTGAGTCTAGGGTTGAAAGCCTGCTTTTTACTCTACAAACCCTCCTGTTTAGGGTACAAACCCTCCTTTTTGGTGCACAAGCCCTCGCTGTTAGGGTGCAAACACTCACGTTAAGATTCCCAAGCTTCGAGTCCAGGGTTGAAATCCACATCTTTATGCTCCAAACGACCGTCTTTAGGCTTCAAATCCGACTTTTAATTCTGAAATCCCACTTTTTTACGCTCCAAACGCTACATTAAGGGCACAAAGTCTCCATTTTAGGTCACAACGCTTCCTTTTTAGAGTCCGGAACGTTGGTTCCAGGGTTGAAAGCCTCCCTGTTCTGCTTCAAAGCGTCATTTAGAAGGTACAAGCCCTCATTTTTTGGCCGCGAATCCTCCTTTTTAGGGGTCAATACCTCCTTTTTGCTGTAAAATCCCTCACTTTTATGTTCCAGACATCTCATTTAGGGCACAAAGCCTTGTTTTGTGGTCCCAAAGCTTCCTCTTCAGAGTCCAAAGCTTTGATTCTGTGGTTGAATTCCTCGTTTTATAATCCAAACCCTCACGTTTATTGCACAAAACCTCATTTTTAGGGCCCAAACGCTCATTTTTATGCTGCAAATCATTTCACTGGAAAATGCCTCCTTTTTATGCTCCAAATGCCTCCTTTAGGGCACGATGTCTGAATGTTAGGTCCCAAAGATTTGGTTAAGAGCCCAAAGCTTGGAGTCTAGGGTTGAAAGCCTGCTTTTTACTGTACAAACCCTCCTGTTTAGGGTACAAACCCTCCTTTTTGGTGCACAAGCCCTCGCTGTTAGGGTGCAAACACTCCTGTTAAGATTCCCAAGCTTCGAGTCCAGGGTTGAAATCCACATCTTTATGCTCCAAACGACCGTCTTTAGGCTTCAAATCCGACTTTTAATTCTGAAATCCCACTTTTTTACGCTCCAAACGCTACATTAAGGGCACAAAGTCTCCATTTTAGGTCACAACGCTTCCTTTTTAGAGTCCGGAACGTTGGTTCCAGGGTTGAAAGCCTCCCTGTTCTGCTTCAAAGCGTCATTTAGAAGGTACAAGCCCTCATTTTTAGGGCGCAACGCCTCATTTTTTGGCCGCGAATCCTCCTTTTTAGGGGTCAATACGTCCTTTTTGCTGTAAAATCCCTCACTTCTATGTTCCGGACATCTCTTTTAGGGCACAAAGCCTTGTTTTGTGGTCCCAAAGCTTCCTCTTCAGAGTCCAAAGCTTTGATTCTGTGGTTGAATTCCTCGTTTTATAATCCAAACCCTCACGTTTATTGCACAAAACCTCATTTTTAGGGCCCAAACGCTCATTTTTATGCTGCAAATCATTTCACTGGAAAATGCCTCCTTTTTATGCTCCAAATGCCTCCTTTAGGGCACGATGTCTGAATGTTAGGTCCCAAAGATTTGGTTAAGAGCCCAAAGCTTGGAGTCTAGGGTTGAAAGCCTGCTTTTTACTCTACAAACCCTCCTGTTTAGGGTACAAACCCTCCTTTTTGGTGCACAAGCCCTCGCTGTTAGGGTGCACACACTCACGTTAAGATTCCCAAGCTTCGAGTCCAGGGTTGAAATCCACATCTTTATGCTCCAAACGACCGCCTTTAGGCTTCAAATCCGACTTTTAATTCTGAAATCCCACTTTTTTACGCTCCAAACGCTACATTAAGGGCACAAAGTCTCCATTTTAGGTCACAACGCTTCCTTTTTAGAGTCCGGAACGTTGGTTCCAGGGTTGAAAGCCTCCCTGTTCTGCTTCAAAGCGTCATTTAGAAGGTACAAGCCCTCATTTTTAGGGCGCAACGCCTCATTTTTTGGCCGCGAATCCTCCTTTTTAGGGGTCAATACGTCCTTTTTGCTGTAAAATCCCTCACTTTTATGTTCCAGACATCTCTTTTAGGGCACAAAGCCTTGTTTTGTGGTCCCAAAGCTTCCTCTTCAGAGTCCAAAGCTTTGATTCTGTGGTTGAATTCCTCGTTTTATAATCCAAACCCTCACGTTTATTGTACAAACCCTCATTTTTAGGGCCCAAACGCTCATTTTTATGCTGCAAATCATTTCACTGGAAAATGCCTCCTTTTTATGCTCCAAATGCCTCCTTTAGGGCACGATGTCTGAATGTTAGGTCCCAAAGATTTGGTTAAGAGCCCAAAGCTTGGAGTCTAGGGTTGAAAGCCTGCTTTTTACTCTACAAACCCTCCTGTTTAGGGTACAAACCCTCCTTTTTGGTGCACAAGCCCTCGCTGTTAGGGTGCAAACACTCACGTTAAGATTCCCAAGCTTCGAGTCCAGGGTTGAAATCCACATCTTTATGCTCCAAACGACTGTCTTTAGGCTTCAAATCCGACTTTTAATTCTGAAATCCCACTTTTTTACGCTCCAAACGCTACATTAAGGGCACAAAGTCTCCATTTTAGGTCACAACGCTTCCTTTTTAGAGTCCGGAACATTGGTTCCAGGGTTGAAAGCCTCCCTGTTCTGCTTCAAAGCGTCATTTAGAAGGTACAAGCCCTCATTTTTAGGGCGCAACGCCTCATTTTTTGGCCGCGAATCCTCCTTTTTAGGGGTCAATACGTCCTTTTTACTGTAAAATCCCTCACTTTTATGTTCCAGACATCTCATTTAGGGCACAAAGCCTTGTTTTGTGGTCCCAAAGCTTCCTCTTCAGAGTCCAAAGCTTTGATTCTGTGGTTGAATTCCTCGTTTTATAATCCAAACCCTCACGTTTATTGTACAAACCCTCATTTTTAGGGCCCAAACGCTCATTTTTATGCTGTAAATCATTTCACTGGAAAATGCCTCCTTTTTGTGCTCCAAACGCCTCCTTTAGGGCACGATGTCTGAATGTTAGGTCCCAAAGATTTGGTTAAGAGCCCAAAGCTTTGAGTCTAGGGTTGAAAGCCTGCTTTTTACTCTACAAACCCTCCTGTTTAGGGTACAAACCCTCCTTTTTGGTGCACAAGCCCTCGCTGTTAGGGTGCAAACACTCACGTTAAGATTCCCAAGCTTCGAGTCCAGGGTTGAAATCCACATCTTTATGCTCCAAACGACCGTCTTTAGGCTTCAAATCCGACTTTTAATTCTGAAATCCCACTTTTTTACGCTCCAAACGCTACATTAAGGGCACAAAGTCTCCATTTTAGGTCACAACGCTTCCTTTTTAGAGTCCGGAACATTGGTTCCAGGGTTGAAAGCCTCCCTGTTCTGCTTCAAAGCGTCATTTAGAAGGTACAAGCCCTCATTTTTAGGGCGCAACGCCTCATTTTTTGGCCGCGAATCCTCCTTTTTAGGGGTCAATACGTCCTTTTTACTGTAAAATCCCTCACTTTTATGTTCCAGACATCTCTTTTAGGGCACAAAGCCTTGTTTTGTGGTCCCAAAGCTTCCTCTTCAGAGTCCAAAGCTTTGATTCTGTGGTTGAATTCCTCGTTTTATAATCCAAACCCTCATGTTTATTGTACAAACCCTCATTTTTAGGGCCCAAACGCTCATTTTTATGCTGCAAATCATTTCACTGGAAAATGCCTCCTTTTTGTGCTCCAAACGCCTCCTTTAGGGCACGATGTCTGAATGTTAGGTCCCAAAGATTTGGTTAAGAGCCCAAAGCTTTGAGTCTAGGGTTGAAAGCCTGCTTTTTACTCTACAAACCCTCCTGTTTAGGGTACAAACCCTCCTTTTTGGTGCACAAGCCCTCGCTGTTAGGGTGCAAACACTCACGTTAAGATTCCCAAGCTTCGAGTCCAGGGTTGAAATCCACATCTTTATGCTCCAAACGACCGTCTTTAGGCTTCAAATCCGACTTTTAATTCTGAAATCCCACTTTTTTACGCTCCAAACGCTACATTAAGGGCACAAAGTCTCCATTTTAGGTCACAACGCTTCCTTTTTAGAGTCCGGAACGTTGGTTCCAGGGTTGAAAGCCTCCCTGTTCTGCTTCAAAGCGTCATTTAGAAGGTACAAGCCCTCATTTTTAGGGCGCAACGCCTCATTTTTTGGCCGCGAATCCTCCTTTTTAGGGGTCAATACGTCCTTTTTGCTGTAAAATCCCTCACTTTTATGTTCCAGACATCTCTTTTAGGGCACAAAGCCTTGTTTTGTGGTCCCAAAGCTTCCTCTTCAGAGTCCAAAGCTTTGATTCTGTGGTTGAATTCCTCGTTTTATAATCCAAACCCTCATGTTTATTGTACAAACCCTCATTTTTAGGGCCCAAACGCTCATTTTTATGCTGTAAATCATTTCACTGGAAAATGCCTCCTTTTTATGCTCCAGATGCCTCCTTTAGGGCACGATGTCTGAATGTTAGGTCCCAAAGATTTGGTTAAGAGCCCAAAGCTTGGAGTCTAGGGTTGAAAGCCTGCTTTTTACTCTACAAACCCTCCTGTTTAGGGTACAAACCCTCCTTTTTGGTGCACAAGCCCTCACTGTTAGGGTGCAAACACTCACATTAAGATTCCCAAGCTTCGAGTCCAGGGTTGAAATCCACATCTTTATGCTCCAAACGACCGTCTTTAGGCTTCAAATCCGACTTTTAATTCTGAAATCCCACTTTTTTACGCTCCAAACGCTACATTAAGGGCACAAAGTCTCCATTTTAGGTCACAACGCTTCCTTTTTAGAGTCCGGAACGTTGGTTCCAGGGTTGAAAGCCTCCCTGTTCTGCTTCAAAGCGTCATTTAGAAGGCACAAGCCCTCATTTTTAGGGCGCAACGCCTCATTTTTTGGCCGCGAATCCTCCTTTTTAGGGGTCAATACGTCCTTTTTACTGTAAAATCCCTCACTTTTATGTTCCAGACATCTCTTTTAGGGCACAAAGCCTTGTTTTGTGGTCCCAAAGCTTCCTCTTCAGAGTCCAAAGCTTTGATTCTGTGGTTGAATTCCTCGTTTTATAATCCAAACCCTCACGTTTATTGCACAAACCCTCTTTTTTAGGGCCCAAACGCTCATTTTTATGCTGCAAATCATTTCACTGGAAAATGCCTCCTTTTTGTGCTCCAAATGCCTCCTTTAGGGCACGATGTCTGAATGTTAGGTCCCAAAGATTTGGTTAAGAGCCCAAAGCTTTGAGTCTAGGGTTGAAAGCCTGCTTTTTACTCTACAAACCCTCCTGTTTAGGGTACAAACCCTCCTTTTTGGTGCACAAGCCCTCGCTGTTAGGGTGCAAACACTCACGTTAAGATTCCCAAGCTTCGAGTCCAGGGTTGAAATCCACATCTTTATGCTCCAAACGACCGTCTTTAGGCTTCAAATCCGACTTTTAATTCTGAAATCCCACTTTTTTACGCTCCAAACGCTACATTAAGGGCACAAAGTCTCCATTTTAGGTCACAACGCTTCCTTTTTAGAGTCCGGAACGTTGGTTCCAGGGTTGAAAGCCTCCCTGTTCTGCTTCAAAGCGTCATTTAGAAGGCACAAGCCCTCATTTTTAGGGCGCAACGCCTCATTTTTTGGCCGCGAATCCTCCTTTTTAGGGGTCAATACGTCCTTTTTACTGTAAAATCCCTCACTTTTATGTTCCAGACATCTCTTTTAGGGCACAAAGCCTTGTTTTGTGGTCCCAAAGCTTCCTCTTCAGAGTCCAAAGCTTTGATTCTGTGGTTGAATTCCTCGTTTTATAATCCAAACCCTCACGTTTATTGCACAAACCCTCTTTTTTAGGGCCCAAACGCTCATTTTTATGCTGCAAATCATTTCACTGGAAAATGCCTCCTTTTTATGCTCCAAACGCCTCCTTTAGGGCACGATGTCTGAATGTTAGGTCCCAAAGATTTGGTTAAGAGCCCAAAGCTTTGAGTCTAGGGTTGAAAGCCTGCTTTTTACTCTACAAACCCTCCTGTTTAGGGTACAAACCCTCCTTTTTGGTGCACAAGCCCTCGCTGTTAGGGTGCAAACACTCACGTTAAGATTCCCAAGCTTCGAGTCCAGGGTTGAAATCCACATCTTTATGCTCCAAACGACCGTCTTTAGGCTTCAAATCCGACTTTTAATTCTGAAATCCCACTTTTTTACGCTCCAAACGCTACATTAAGGGCACAAAGTCTCCATTTTAGGTCACAACGCTTCCTTTTTAGAGTCCGGAACATTGGTTCCAGGGTTGAAAGCCTCCCTGTTCTGCTTCAAAGCGTCATTTAGAAGGTACAAGCCCTCATTTTTAGGGCGCAACGCCTCATTTTTTGGCCGCGAATCCTCCTTTTTAGGGGTCAATACGTCCTTTTTACTGTAAAATCCCTCACTTTTATGTTCCAGACATCTCTTTTAGGGCACAAAGCCTTGTTTTGTGGTCCCAAAGCTTCCTCTTCAGAGTCCAAAGCTTTGATTCTGTGGTTGAATTCCTCGTTTTATAATCCAAACCCTCATGTTTATTGTACAAACCCTCATTTTTAGGGCCCAAACGCTCATTTTTATGCTGTAAATCATTTCACTGGAAAATGCCTCCTTTTTGTGCTCCAAACGCCTCCTTTAGGGCACGATGTCTGAATGTTAGGTCCCAAAGATTTGGTTAAGAGCCCAAAGCTTTGAGTCTAGGGTTGAAAGCCTGCTTTTTACTCTACAAACCCTCCTGTTTAGGGTACAAACCCTCCTTTTTGGTGCACAAGCCCTCGCTGTTAGGGTGCAAACACTCACGTTAAGATTCCCAAGCTTCGAGTCCAGGGTTGAAATCCACATCTTTATGCTCCAAACGACCGTCTTTAGGCTTCAAATCCGACTTTTAATTCTGAAATCCCACTTTTTTACGCTCCAAACGCTACATTAAGGGCACAAAGTCTCCATTTTAGGTCACAACGCTTCCTTTTTAGAGTCCGGAACGTTGGTTCCAGGGTTGAAAGCCTCCCTGTTCTGCTTCAAAGCGTCATTTAGAAGGTACAAGCCCTCATTTTTAGGGCGCAACGCCTCATTTTTTGGCCGCGAATCCTCCTTTTTAGGGGTCAATACGTCCTTTTTACTGTAAAATCCCTCACTTTTATGTTCCAGACATCTCTTTTAGGGCACAAAGCCTTGTTTTGTGGTCCCAAAGCTTCCTCTTCAGAGTCCAAAGCTTTGATTCTGTGGTCGAATTCCTCGTTTTATAATCCAAACCCTCACGTTTATTGTACAAACCCTCATTTTTAGGGCCCAAACGCTCATTTTTATGCTGCAAATCATTTCACTGGAAAATGCCTCCTTTTTATGCTCCAGATGCCTCCTTTAGGGCACGATGTCTGAATGTTAGGTCCCAAAGATTTGGTTAAGAGCCCAAAGCTTTGAGTCTAGGGTTGAAAGCCTGCTTTTTACTCTACAAACCCTCCTGTTTAGGGTACAAACCCTCCTTTTTGGTGCACAAGCCCTCGCTGTTAGGGTGCAAACACTCACGTTAAGATTCCCAAGCTTCGAGTCCAGGGTTGAAATCCACATCTTTATGCTCCAAACGACCGTCTTTAGGCTTCAAATCCGACTTTTAATTCTGAAATCCCACTTTTTTACGCTCCAAACGCTACATTAAGGGCACAAAGTCTCCATTTTAGGTCACAACGCTTCCTTTTTAGAGTCCGGAACATTGGTTCCAGGGTTGAAAGCCTCCCTGTTCTGCTTCAAAGCGTCATTTAGAAGGTACAAGCCCTCATTTTTAGGGCGCAACGCCTCATTTTTTGGCCGCGAATCCTCCTTTTTAGGGGTCAATACGTCCTTTTTACTGTAAAATCCCTCACTTTTATGTTCCAGACATCTCTTTTAGGGCACAAAGCCTTGTTTTGTGGTCCCAAAGCTTCCTCTTCAGAGTCCAAAGCTTTGATTCTGTGGTTGAATTCCTCGTTTTATAATCCAAACCCTCATGTTTATTGTACAAACCCTCATTTTTAGGGCCCAAACGCTCATTTTTATGCTGTAAATCATTTCACTGGAAAATGCCTCCTTTTTGTGCTCCAAACGCCTCCTTTAGGGCACGATGTCTGAATGTTAGGTCCCAAAGATTTGGTTAAGAGCCCAAAGCTTTGAGTCTAGGGTTGAAAGCCTGCTTTTTACTCTACAAACCCTCCTGTTTAGGGTACAAACCCTCCTTTTTGGTGCACAAGCCCTCGCTGTTAGGGTGCAAACACTCACGTTAAGATTCCCAAGCTTCGAGTCCAGGGTTGAAATCCACATCTTTATGCTCCAAACGACCGTCTTTAGGCTTCAAATCCGACTTTTAATTCTGAAATCCCACTTTTTTACGCTCCAAACGCTACATTAAGGGCACAAAGTCTCCATTTTAGGTCACAACGCTTCCTTTTTAGAGTCCGGAACGTTGGTTCCAGGGTTGAAAGCCTCCCTGTTCTGCTTCAAAGCGTCATTTAGAAGGTACAAGCCCTCATTTTTAGGGCGCAACGCCTCATTTTTTGGCCGCGAATCCTCCTTTTTAGGGGTCAATACGTCCTTTTTACTGTAAAATCCCTCACTTTTATGTTCCAGACATCTCTTTTAGGGCACAAAGCCTTGTTTTGTGGTCCCAAAGCTTCCTCTTCAGAGTCCAAAGCTTTGATTCTGTGGTCGAATTCCTCGTTTTATAATCCAAACCCTCACGTTTATTGTACAAACCCTCATTTTTAGGGCCCAAACGCTCATTTTTATGCTGCAAATCATTTCACTGGAAAATGCCTCCGTTTTATGCTCCAAATGCCTCCTTTAGGGCACGATGTCTGAATGTTAGGTCCCAAAGATTTGGTTAAGAGCCCAAAGCTTTGAGTCTAGGGTTGAAAGCCTGCTTTTTACTCTACAAACCCTCCTGTTTAGGGTACAAACCCTCCTTTTTGGTGCACAAGCCCTCGCTGTTAGGGTGCAAACACTCACGTTAAGATTCCCACGCTTCGAGTCCAGGGTTGAAATCCACATCTTTATGCTCCAAACGACCGTCTTTAGGCTTCAAATCCGACTTTTAATCCTGAAATCCCACTTTTTTACGCTCCAAACGCTACATTAAGGGCACAAAGTCTCCATTTTAGGTCACAACGCTTCCTTTTTAGAGTCCGGAACGTTGGTTCCAGGGTTGAAAGCCTCCCTGATCTGCTTCAAAGCGTCATTTAGAAGTTGCAAGCCCTCATTTTTAGGGCGCAACGCCTCATTTTTTGGCCGCGAATCCTCCTTTTTAGGGGTCAATACGTCCTTTTCGCTGTAAAATCCCTCACTTTTATGTTCCAGACATCTCATTTAGGGCACAAAGCCTTGTTTTGTGGTCCCAAAGCTTCCTCTTCAGAGTCCAAAGCTTTGATTCTGTGGTTGAATTCCTCGTTTTATAATCCAAACCCTCACGTTTATTGTACAAACCCTCATTTTTAGGGCCCAAACGCTCATTTTTATGCTGTAAATCATTTCACTGGAAAATGCCTCCTATTTATGCTCCAAATGCCTCCTTTAGGGCACGATGTCTGAATGTTAGGTCCCAAAGATTTGGTTAAGAGCCCAAAGCTTTGAGTCTAGGGTTGAAAGCCTGCTTTTTACTCTACAAACCCTCCTGTTTAGGGTACAAACCCTCCTTTTTGGTGCACAAGCCCTCGCTGTTAGGGTGCAAACACTCACGTTAAGATTCCCAAGCTTCGAGTCCAGGGTTGAAATCCACATCTTTATGCTCCAAACGACCGTCTTTAGGCTTCAAATCCGACTTTTAATTCTGAAATCCCACTTTTTTACGCTCCAAACGCTACATTAAGGGCACAAAGTCTCCATTTTAGGTCACAACGCTTCCTTTTTAGAGTCCGGAACGTTGGTTCCAGGGTTGAAAGCCTCCCTGTTCTGCTTCAAAGCGTCATTTAGAAGGTACAAGCCCTCATTTTTAGGGCGCAACGCCTCATTTTTTGGCCGCGAATCCTCCTTTTTAGGGGTCAATACGTCCTTTTCGCTGTAAAATCCCTCACTTTTATGTTCCAGACATCTCTTTTAGGGCACAAAGCCTTGTTTTGTGGTCCCAAAGCTTCCTCTTCAGAGTCCAAAGCTTTGATTCTGTGGTTGAATTCCTCGTTTTATAATCCAAACCCTCACGTTTATTGTACAAACCCTCATTTTTAGGGCCCAAACGCTCATTTTTATGCTGTAAATCATTTCACTAGAAAATGCCTCCTTTTTATGCTCCAAATGCCTCCTTTAGGGCACGATGTCTGAATGTTAGGTCCCAAAGATTTGGTTAAGAGCCCAAAGCTTGGAGTCTAGGGTTGAAAGCCTGCTTTTTACTCTACAAACCCTCCTGTTTAGGGTACAAACCCTCCTTTTTGGTGCACAAGCCCTCGCTGTTAGGGTGCAAACACTCACGTTAAGATTCCCAAGCTTCGAGTCCAGGGTTGAAATCCACATCTTTATGCTCCAAACGACCGTCTTTAGGCTTCAAATCCGACTTTTAATTCTGAAATCCCACTTTTTTACGCTCCAAACGCTACATTAAGGGCACAAAGTCTCCATTTTAGGTCACAACGCTTCCTTTTTAGAGTCCGGAACGTTGGTTCCAGGGTTGAAAGCCTCCCTGTTCTGCTTCAAAGCGTCATTTAGAAGGCACAAGCCCTCATTTTTAGGGCGCAACGCCTCATTTTTTGGCCGCGAATCCTCCTTTTTAGGGGTCAATACGTCCTTTTTACTGTAAAATCCCTCACTTTTATGTTCCAGACATCTCTTTTAGGGCACAAAGCCTTGTTTTGTGGTCCCAAAGCTTCCTCTTCAGAGTCCAAAGCTTTGATTCTGTGGTTGAATTCCTCGTTTTATAATCCAAACCCTCACGTTTATTGCACAAACCCTCTTTTTTAGGGCCCAAACGCTCATTTTTATGCTGCAAATCATTTCACTGGAAAATGCCTCCTTTTTGTGCTCCAAATGCCTCCTTTAGGGCACGATGTCTGAATGTTAGGTCCCAAAGATTTGGTTAAGAGCCCAAAGCTTTGAGTCTAGGGTTGAAAGCCTGCTTTTTACTCTACAAACCCTCCTGTTTAGGGTACAAACCCTCCTTTTTGGTGCACAAGCCCTCGCTGTTAGGGTGCAAACACTCACGTTAAGATTCCCAAGCTTCGAGTCCAGGGTTGAAATCCACATCTTTATGCTCCAAACGACCGTCTTTAGGCTTCAAATCCGACTTTTAATTCTGAAATCCCACTTTTTTACGCTCCAAACGCTACATTAAGGGCACAAAGTCTCCATTTTAGGTCACAACGCTTCCTTTTTAGAGTCCGGAACGTTGGTTCCAGGGTTGAAAGCCTCCCTGTTCTGCTTCAAAGCGTCATTTAGAAGGCACAAGCCCTCATTTTTAGGGCGCAACGCCTCATTTTTTGGCCGCGAATCCTCCTTTTTAGGGGTCAATACGTCCTTTTTACTGTAAAATCCCTCACTTTTATGTTCCAGACATCTCTTTTAGGGCACAAAGCCTTGTTTTGTGGTCCCAAAGCTTCCTCTTCAGAGTCCAAAGCTTTGATTCTGTGGTTGAATTCCTCGTTTTATAATCCAAACCCTCACGTTTATTGCACAAACCCTCTTTTTTAGGGCCCAAACGCTCATTTTTATGCTGCAAATCATTTCACTGGAAAATGCCTCCTTTTTATGCTCCAAACGCCTCCTTTAGGGCACGATGTCTGAATGTTAGGTCCCAAAGATTTGGTTAAGAGCCCAAAGCTTTGAGTCTAGGGTTGAAAGCCTGCTTTTTACTCTACAAACCCTCCTGTTTAGGGTACAAACCCTCCTTTTTGGTGCACAAGCCCTCGCTGTTAGGGTGCAAACACTCACGTTAAGATTCCCAAGCTTCGAGTCCAGGGTTGAAATCCACATCTTTATGCTCCAAACGACCGTCTTTAGGCTTCAAATCCGACTTTTAATTCTGAAATCCCACTTTTTTACGCTCCAAACGCTACATTAAGGGCACAAAGTCTCCATTTTAGGTCACAACGCTTCCTTTTTAGAGTCCGGAACATTGGTTCCAGGGTTGAAAGCCTCCCTGTTCTGCTTCAAAGCGTCATTTAGAAGGTACAAGCCCTCATTTTTAGGGCGCAACGCCTCATTTTTTGGCCGCGAATCCTCCTTTTTAGGGGTCAATACGTCCTTTTTACTGTAAAATCCCTCACTTTTATGTTCCAGACATCTCTTTTAGGGCACAAAGCCTTGTTTTGTGGTCCCAAAGCTTCCTCTTCAGAGTCCAAAGCTTTGATTCTGTGGTTGAATTCCTCGTTTTATAATCCAAACCCTCATGTTTATTGTACAAACCCTCATTTTTAGGGCCCAAACGCTCATTTTTATGCTGTAAATCATTTCACTGGAAAATGCCTCCTTTTTGTGCTCCAAACGCCTCCTTTAGGGCACGATGTCTGAATGTTAGGTCCCAAAGATTTGGTTAAGAGCCCAAAGCTTTGAGTCTAGGGTTGAAAGCCTGCTTTTTACTCTACAAACCCTCCTGTTTAGGGTACAAACCCTCCTTTTTGGTGCACAAGCCCTCGCTGTTAGGGTGCAAACACTCACGTTAAGATTCCCAAGCTTCGAGTCCAGGGTTGAAATCCACATCTTTATGCTCCAAACGACCGTCTTTAGGCTTCAAATCCGACTTTTAATTCTGAAATCCCACTTTTTTACGCTCCAAACGCTACATTAAGGGCACAAAGTCTCCATTTTAGGTCACAACGCTTCCTTTTTAGAGTCCGGAACGTTGGTTCCAGGGTTGAAAGCCTCCCTGTTCTGCTTCAAAGCGTCATTTAGAAGGTACAAGCCCTCATTTTTAGGGCGCAACGCCTCATTTTTTGGCCGCGAATCCTCCTTTTTAGGGGTCAATACGTCGTTTTTGCTGTAAAATCCCTCACTTTTATGTTCCAGACATCTCTTTTAGGGCACAAAGCCTTGTTTTGTGGTCCCAAAGCTTCCTCTTCAGAGTCCAAAGCTTTGATTCTGTGGTTGAATTCCTCGTTTTATAATCCAAACCCTCATGTTTATTGTACAAACCCTCATTTTTAGGGCCCAAACGCTCATTTTTATGCTGTAAATCATTTCACTGGAAAATGCCTCCTTTTTGTGCTCCAAACGCCTCCTTTAGGGCACGATGTCTGAATGTTAGGTCCCAAAGATTTGGTTAAGAGCCCAAAGCTTTGAGTCTAGGGTTGAAAGCCTGCTTTTTACTCTACAAACCCTCCTGTTTAGGGTACAAACCCTCCTTTTTGGTGCACAAGCCCTCGCTGTTAGGGTGCAAACACTCACATTAAGATTCCCAAGCTTCGAGTCCAGGGTTGAAATCCACATCTTTATGCTCCAAACGACCGTCTTTAGGCTTCAAATCCGACTTTTAATTCTGAAATCCCACTTTTTTACGCTCCAAACGCTACATTAAGGGCACAAAGTCTCCATTTTAGGTCACAACGCTTCCTTTTTAGAGTCCGGAACGTTGGTTCCAGGGTTGAAAGCCTCCCTGTTCTGCTTCAAAGCGTCATTTAGAAGGCACAAGCCCTCATTTTTAGGGCGCAACGCCTCATTTTTTGGCCGCGAATCCTCCTTTTTAGGGGTCAATACGTCCTTTTTACTGTAAAATCCCTCACTTTTATGTTCCAGACATCTCTTTTAGGGCACAAAGCCTTGTTTTGTGGTCCCAAAGCTTCCTCTTCAGAGTCCAAAGCTTTGATTCTGTGGTTGAATTCCTCGTTTTATAATCCAAACCCTCACGTTTATTGCACAAACCCTCATTTTTAGGGCCCAAACGCTCATTTTTATGCTGTAAATCATTTCACTGGAAAATGCCTCCTTTTTGTGCTCCAAACGCCTCCTTTAGGGCACGATGTCTGAATGTTAGGTCCCAAAGATTTGGTTAAGAGCCCAAAGCTTTGAGTCTAGGGTTGAAAGCCTGCTTTTTACTCTACAAACCCTCCTGTTTAGGGTACAAACCCTCCTTTTTGGTGCACAAGCCCTCGCTGTTAGGGTGCAAACACTCACGTTAAGATTCCCAAGCTTCGAGTCCAGGGTTGAAATCCACATCTTTATGCTCCAAACGACCGTCTTTAGGCTTCAAATCCGACTTTTAATTCTGAAATCCCACTTTTTTACGCTCCAAACGCTACATTAAGGGCACAAAGTCTCCATTTTAGGTCACAACGCTTCCTTTTTAGAGTCCGGAACGTTGGTTCCAGGGTTGAAAGCCTCCCTGTTCTGCTTCAAAGCGTCATTTAGAAGGCACAAGCCCTCATTTTTAGGGCGCAACGCCTCATTTTTTGGCCGCGAATCCTCCTTTTTAGGGGTCAATACGTCCTTTTTACTGTAAAATCCCTCACTTTTATGTTCCAGACATCTCTTTTAGGGCACAAAGCCTTGTTTTGTGGTCCCAAAGCTTCCTCTTCAGAGTCCAAAGCTTTGATTCTGTGGTTGAATTCCTTGTTTTATAATCCAAACCCTCACGTTTATTGCACAAACCCTCTTTTTTAGGGCCCAAACGCTCATTTTTATGCTGCAAATCATTTCACTGGAAAATGCCTCCTTTTTATGCTCCAAACGCCTCCTTTAGGGCACGATGTCTGAATGTTAGGTCCCAAAGATTTGGTTAAGAGCCCAAAGCTTGGAGTCTAGGGTTGAAAGCCTGCTTTTTACTCTACAAACCCTCCTTTTTAGGGTACAAACCCTCCTTTTTGGTGCACAAGCCCTCGCTGTTAGGGTGCAAACACTCACGTTAAGATTCCCAAGCTTCGAGTCCAGGGTTGAAATCCACATCTTTATGCTCCAAACGACCGTCTTTAGGCTTCAAATCCGACTTTTAATTCTGAAATCCCACTTTTTTACGCTCCAAACGCTACATTAAGGGCACAAAGTCTCCATTTTAGGTCACAACGCTTCCTTTTTAGAGTCCGGAACGTTGGTTCCAGGGTTGAAAGCCTCCCTGTTCTGCTTCAAAGCGTCATTTAGAAGGTACAAGCCCTCATTTTTAGGGCGCAACGCCTCATTTTTTGGCCGCGAATCCTCCTTTTTAGGGGTCAATACGTCCTTTTTGCTGTAAAATCCCTCACTTTTATGTTCCAGACATCTCTTTTAGGGCACAAAGCCTTGTTTTGTGGTCCCAAAGCTTCCTCTTCAGAGTCCAAAGCTTTGATTCTGTGGTTGAATTCCTCGTTTTATAATCCAAACCCTCACGTTTATTGTACAAACCCTCATTTTTAGGGCCCAAACGCTCATTTTTATGCTGCAAATCATTTCACTGGAAAATGCCTCCTTTTTATGCTCCAAACGCCTCCTTTAGGGCACGATGTCTGAATGTTAGGTCCCAAAGATTTGGTTAAGAGCCCAAAGCTTTGAGTCTAGGGTTGAAAGCCTGCTTTTTACTCTACAAACCCTCCTGTTTAGGGTACAAACCCTCCTTTTTGGTGCACAAGCCCTCGCTGTTAGGGTGCAAACACTCACGTTAAGATTCCCAAGCTTCGAGTCCAGGGTTGAAATCCACATCTTTATGCTCCAAACGACCGTCTTTAGGCTTCAAATCCGACTTTTAATTCTGAAATCCCACTTTTTTACGCTCCAAACGCTACATTAAGGGCACAAAGTCTCCATTTTAGGTCACAACGCTTCCTTTTTAGAGTCCGGAACGTTGGTTCCAGGGTTGAAAGCCTCCCTGTTCTGCTTCAAAGCGTCATTTAGAAGGTACAAGCCCTCATTTTTAGGGCACAACGCCTCATTTTTTGGCCGCGAATCCTCCTTTTTAGGGGTCAATACGTCCTTTTTGCTGTAAAATCCCTCACTTCTATGTTCCGGACATCTCTTTTAGGGCACAAAGCCTTGTTTTGTGGTCCCAAAGCTTCCTCTTCAGAGTCCAAAGCTTTGATTCTGTGGTTGAATTCCTCGTTTTATAATCCAAACCCTCACGTTTATTGCACAAACCCTCATTTTTAGGGCCCAAACGCTCATTTTTATGCTGCAAATCATTTCACTGGAAAATGCCTCCTTTTTATGCTCCAAACGCCTCCTTTAGGGCACGATGTCTGAATGTTAGGTCCCAAAGATTTGGTTAAGAGCCCAAAGCTTGGAGTCTAGGGTTGAAAGCCTGCTTTTTACTGTACAAACCCTCCTGTTTAGGGTACAAACCCTCCTTTTTGGTGCACAAGCCCTCGCTGTTAGGGTGCAAACACTCACGTTAAGATTCCCAAGCTTCGAGTCCAGGGTTGAAATCCACATCTTTATGCTCCAAACGACCGTCTTTAGGCTTCAAATCCGACTTTTAATTCTGAAATCCCACTTTTTTACGCTCCAAACGCTACATTAAGGGCACAAAGTCTCCATTTTAGGTCACAACGCTTCCTTTTTAGAGTCCGGAACGTTGGTTCCAGGGTTGAAAGCCTCCCTGTTCTGCTTCAAAGCGTCATTTAGAAGGTACAAGCCCTCATTTTTAGGGCGCAACGCCTCATTTTTTGGCCGCGAATCCTCCTTTTTAGGGGTCAATACGTCCTTTTTACTGTAAAATCCCTCACTTTTATGTTCCAGACATCTCATTTAGGGCACAAAGCCTTGTTTTGTGGTCCCAAAGCTTCCTCTTCAGAGTCCAAAGCTTTGATTCTGTGGTTGAATTCCTCGTTTTATAATCCAAACCCTCACGTTTATTGTACAAACCCTCATTTTTAGGGCCCAAACGCTCATTTTTATGCTGTAAATCATTTCACTGGAAAATGCCTCCTTTTTATGCTCCAAACGCCTCCTTTAGGGCACGATGTCTGAATGTTAGGTCCCAAAGATTTGGTTAAGAGCCCAAAGCTTTGAGTCTAGGGTTGAAAGCCTGCTTTTTACTGTACAAACCCTCCTGTTTAGGGTACAAACCCTCCTTTTTGGTGCACAAGCCCTCGCTGTTAGGGTGCAAACACTCACGTTAAGATTCCCAAGCTTCGAGTCCAGGGTTGAAATCCACATCTTTATGCTCCAAACGACCGTCTTTAGGCTTCAAATCCGACTTTTAATTCTGAAATCCCACTTTTTTACGCTCCAAACGCTACATTAAGGGCACAAAGTCTCCATTTTAGGTCACAACGCTTCCTTTTTAGAGTCCGGAACGTTGGTTCCAGGGTTGAAAGCCTCCCTGTTCTGCTTCAAAGCGTCATTTAGAAGGTACAAGCCCTCATTTTTAGGGCGCAACGCCTCATTTTTTGGCCGCGAATCCTCCTTTTTAGGGGTCAATACGTCATTTTTACTGTAAAATCCCTCACTTTTATGTTCCGGACATCTCATTTAGGGCACAAAGCCTTGTTTTGTGGTCCCAAAGCTTCCTCTTCAGAGTCCAAAGCTTTGATTCTGTGGTTGAATTCCTTGTTTTATAATCCAAACCCTCACGTTTATTGTACAAACCCTCATTTTTAGGGCCCAAACGCTCATTTTTATGCTGCAAATCATTTCACTGGAAAATGCCTCCTTTTTATGCTCCAAACGCCTCCTTTAGGGCACGATGTCTGAATGTTAGGTCCCAAAGATTTGGTTAAGAGCCCAAAGCTTTGAGTCTAGGGTTGAAAGCCTGCTTTTTACTCTACAAACCCTCCTGTTTAGGGTACAAACCCTCCTTTTTGGTGCACAAGCCCTCGCTGTTAGGGTGCAAACACTCACGTTAAGATTCCCAAGCTTCGAGTCCAGGGTTGAAATCCACATCTTTATGCTCCAAACGACCGCCTTTAGGCTTCAAATCCGACTTTTAATTCTGAAATCCCACTTTTTTACGCTCCAAACGCTACATTAAGGGCACAAAGTCTCCATTTTAGGTCACAACGCTTCCTTTTTAGAGTCCGGAACGTTGGTTCCAGGGTTGAAAGCCTCCCTGTTCTGCTTCAAAGCGTCATTTAGAAGGTACAAGCCCTCATTTTTAGGGCGCAACGCCTCATTTTTTGGCCGCGAATCCTCCTTTTTAGGGGTCAATACGTCCTTTTCGCTGTAAAATCCCTCACTTTTATGTTCCAGACATCTCTTTTAGGGCACAAAGCCTTGTTTTGTGGTCCCAAAGCTTCCTCTTCAGAGTCCAAAGCTTTGATTCTGTGGTTGAATTCCTCGTTTTATAATCCAAACCCTCACGTTTATTGTACAAACCCTCATTTTTAGGGCCCAAACGCTCATTTTTATGCTGTAAATCATTTCACTGGAAAATGCCTCCTTTTTATGCTCCAAACGCCTCCTTTAGGGCACGATGTCTGAATGTTAGGTCCCAAAGATTTGGTTAAGAGCCCAAAGCTTTGAGTCCAGGGTTGAAAGCCTGCTTTTTACTCTACAAACCCTCCTGTTTAGGGTACAAACCCTCCTTTTTGGTGCACAAGCCCTCGCTGTTAGGGTGCAAACACTCACGTTAAGATTCCCAAGCTTCGAGTCCAGGGTTGAAATCCACATCTTTATGCTCCAAACGACCGTCTTTAGGCTTCAAATCCGACTTTTAATTCTGAAATCCCACTTTTTTACGCTCCAAACGCTACATTAAGGGCACAAAGTCTCCATTTTAGGTCACAACGCTTCCTTTTTAGAGTCCGGAACGTTGGTTCCAGGGTTGAAAGCCTCCCTGTTCTGCTTCAAAGCGTCATTTAGAAGGTACAAGCCCTCATTTTTAGGGCGCAACGCCTCATTTTTTGGCCGCGAATCCTCCTTTTTAGGGGTCAATACGTCCTTTTTACTGTAAAATCCCTCACTTTTATGTTCCGGACATCTCATTTAGGGCACAAAGCCTTGTTTTGTGTTCCCAAAGCTTCCTCTTCAGAGTCCAAAGCTTTGATTCTGTGGTTGAATTCCTTGTTTTATAATCCAAACCCTCACGTTTATTGTACAAACCCTCATTTTTAGGGCCCAAACGCTCATTTTTATGCTGCAAATCATTTCACTGGAAAATGCCTCCTTTTTATGCTCCAAACGCCTCCTTTAGGGCACGATGTCTGAATGTTAGGTCCCAAAGATTTGGTTAAGAGCCCAAAGCTTGGAGTCTAGGGTTGAAAGCCTGCTTTTTACTGTACAAACCCTCCTGTTTAGGGTACAAACCCTCCTTTTTGGTGCACAAGCCCTCGCTGTTAGGGTGCAAACACTCACGTTAAGATTCCCAAGCTTCGAGTCCAGGGTTGAAATCCACATCTTTATGCTCCAAACGACCGTCTTTAGGCTTCAAATCCGACTTTTAATTCTGAAATCCCACTTTTTTACGCTCCAAACGCTACATTAAGGGCACAAAGTCTCCATTTTAGGTCACAACGCTTCCTTTTTAGAGTCCGGAACATTGGTTCCAGGGTTGAAAGCCTCCCTGTTCTGCTTCAAAGCGTCATTTAGAAGGTACAAGCCCTCATTTTTAGGGCGCAACGCCTCATTTTTTGGCCGCGAATCCTCCTTTTTAGGGGTCAATACGTCCTTTTTGCTGTAAAATCCCTCACTTTTATGTTCCAGACATCTCATTTAGGGCACAAAGCCTTGTTTTGTGGTCCCAAAGCTTCCTCTTCAGAGTCCAAAGCTTTGATTCTGTGGTCGAATTCCTCGTTTTATAATCCAAACCCTCACGTTTATTGTACAAACCCTCATTTTTAGGGCCCAAACGCTCATTTTTATGCTGCAAATCATTTCACTGGAAAATGCCTCCTTTTTATGCTCCAAACGCCTCCTTTAGGGCACGATGTCTGAATGTTAGGTCCCAAAGATTTGGTTAAGAGCCCAAAGCTTTGAGTCTAGGGTTGAAAGCCTGCTTTTTACTCTACAAACCCTCCTGTTTAGGGTACAAACCCTCCTTTTTGGTGCACAAGCCCTCGCTGTTAGGGTGCAAACACTCACGTTAAGATTCCCACGCTTCGAGTCCAGGGTTGAAATCCACATCTTTATGCTCCAAACGACCGTCTTTAGGCTTCAAATCCGACTTTTAATTCTGAAATCCCACTTTTTTACGCTCCAAACGCTACATTAAGGGCACAAAGTCTCCATTTTAGGTCACAACGCTTCCTTTTTAGAGTCCGGAACGTTGGTTCCAGGGTTGAAAGCCTCCCTGTTCTGCTTCAAAGCGTCATTTAGAAGGTACAAGCCCTCATTTTTAGGGCGCAACGCCTCATTTTTTGGCCGCGAATCCTCCTTTTTAGGGGTCAATACGTCCTTTTTACTGTAAAATCCCTCACTTTTATGTTCCGGACATCTCTTTTAGGGCACAAAGCCTTGTTTTGTGGTCCCAAAGCTTCCTCTTCAGAGTTCAAAGCTTTGATTCTGTGGTTGAATTCCTCGTTTTATAATCCAAACCCTCACGTTTATTGTACAAACCCTCATTTTTAGGGCCCAAACGCTCATTTTTATGCTGTAAATCATTTCACTGGAAAATGCCTCCTTTTTATGCTCCAAACGCCTCCTTTAGGGCACGATGTCTGAATGTTAGGTCCCAAAGATTTGGTTAAGAGCCCAAAGCTTTGAGTCTAGGGTTGAAAGCCTGCTTTTTACTCTACAAACCCTCCTGTTTAGGGTACAAACCCTCCTTTTTGGTGCACAAGCCCTCGCTGTTAGGGTGCAAACACTCACGTTAAGATTCCCAAGCTTCGAGTCCAGGGTTGAAATCCACATCTTTATGCTCCAAACGACCGTCTTTAGGCTTCAAATCCGACTTTTAATTCTGAAATCCCACTTTTTTACGCTCCAAACGCTACATTAAGGGCACAAAGTCTCCATTTTAGGTCACAACGCTTCCTTTTTAGAGTCCGGAACGTTGGTTCCAGGGTTGAAAGCCTCCCTGTTCTGCTTCAAAGCGTCATTTAGAAGGTACAAGCCCTCATTTTTAGGGCGCAACGCCTCATTTTTTGGCCGCGAATCCTCCTTTTTAGGGGTCAATACGTCCTTTTTACTGTAAAATCCCTCACTTTTATGTTCCAGACATCTCATTTAGGGCACAAAGCCTTGTTTTGTGGTCCCAAAGCTTCCTCTTCAGAGTCCAAAGCTTTGATTCTGTGGTTGAATTCCTCGTTTTATAATCCAAACCCTCACGTTTATTGTACAAACCCTCATTTTTAGGGCCCAAACGCTCATTTTTATGCTGCAAATCATTTCACTGGAAAATGCCTCCTTTTTATGCTCCAAACGCCTCCTTTAGGGCACGATGTCTGAATGTTAGGTCCCAAAGATTTGGTTAAGAGCCCAAAGCTTTGAGTCTAGGGTTGAAAGCCTGCTTTTTACTCTACAAACCCTCCTGTTTAGGGTACAAACCCTCCTTTTTGGTGCACAAGCCCTCGCTGTTAGGGTGCAAACACTCACGTTAAGATTCCCAAGCTTCGAGTCCAGGGTTGAAATCCACATCTTTATGCTCCAAACGACCGTCTTTAGGCTTCAAATCCGACTTTTAATTCTGAAATCCCACTTTTTTACGCTCCAAACGCTACATTAAGGGCACAAAGTCTCCATTTTAGGTCACAACGCTTCCTTTTTAGAGTCCGGAACGTTGGTTCCAGGGTTGAAAGCCTCCCTGTTCTGCTTCAAAGCGTCATTTAGAAGGTACAAGCCCTCATTTTTAGGGCGCAACGCCTCATTTTTTGGCCGCGAATCCTCCTTTTTAGGGGTCAATACGTCATTTTTACTGTAAAATCCCTCACTTTTATGTTCCGGACATCTCTTTTAGGGCACAAAGCCTTGTTTTGTGGTCCCAAAGCTTCCTCTTCAGAGTCCAAAGCTTTGATTCTGTGGTTGAATTCCTCGTTTTATAATCCAAACCCTCACGTTTATTGTACAAACCCTCATTTTTAGGGCCCAAACGCTCATTTTTATGCTGCAAATCATTTCACTGGAAAATGCCTCCTTTTTATGCTCCAAATGCCTCCTTTAGGGCACGATGTCTGAATGTTAGGTCCCAAAGATTTGGTTAAGAGCCCAAAGCTTGGAGTCTAGGGTTGAAAGCCTGCTTTTTACTCTACAAACCCTCCTGTTTAGGGTACAAACCCTCCTTTTTGGTGCACAAGCCCTCGCTGTTAGGGTGCAAACACTCACGTTAAGATTCCCAAGCTTCGAGTCCAGGGTTGAAATCCACATCTTTATGCTCCAAACGACCGTCTTTAGGCTTCAAATCCGACTTTTAATTCTGAAATCCCACTTTTTTACGCTCCAAACGCTACATTAAGGGCACAAAGTCTCCATTTTAGGTCACAACGCTTCCTTTTTAGAGTCCGGAACGTTGGTTCCAGGGTTGAAAGCCTCCCTGTTCTGCTTCAAAGCGTCATTTAGAAGGTACAAGCCCTCATTTTTAGGGCGCAACGCCTCATTTTTTGGCCGCGAATCCTCCTTTTTAGGGGTCAATACGTCCTTTTTACTGTAAAATCCCTCACTTTTATGTTCCAGACATCTCTTTTAGGGCACAAAGCCTTGTTTTGTGGTCCCAAAGCTTCCTCTTCAGAGTCCAAAGCTTTGATTCTGTGGTTGAATTCCTCGTTTTATAATCCAAACCCTCATGTTTATTGTACAAACCCTCATTTTTAGGGCCCAAACGCTCATTTTTATGCTGTAAATCATTTCACTGGAAAATGCCTCCTTTTTATGCTCCAAATGCCTCCTTTAGGGCACGATGTCTGAATGTTAGGTCCCAAAGATTTGGTTAAGAGCCCAAAGCTTGGAGTCTAGGGTTGAAAGCCTGCTTTTTACTGTACAAACCCTCCTGTTTAGGGTACAAACCCTCCTTTTTGGTGCACAAGCCCTCGCTGTTAGGGTGCAAACACTCACGTTAAGATTCCCAAGCTTCGAGTCCAGGGTTGAAATCCACATCTTTATGCTCCAAACGACCGTCTTTAGGCTTCAAATCCGACTTTTAATTCTGAAATCCCACTTTTTTACGCTCCAAACGCTACATTAAGGGCACAAAGTCTCCATTTTAGGTCACAACGCTTCCTTTTTAGAGTCCGGAACGTTGGTTCCAGGGTTGAAAGCCTCCCTGTTCTGCTTCAAAGCGTCATTTAGAAGGTACAAGCCCTCATTTTTAGGGCGCAACGCCTCATTTTTTGGCCGCGAATCCTCCTTTTTAGGGGTCAATACGTCCTTTTTGCTGTAAAATCCCTCACTTTTATGTTCCAGACATCTCTTTTAGGGCACAAAGCCTTGTTTTGTGGTCCCAAAGCTTCCTCTTCAGAGTTCAAAGCTTTGATTCTGTGGTTGAATTCCTCGTTTTATAATCCAAACCCTCACGTTTATTGTACAAACCCTCATTTTTAGGGCCCAAACGCTCATTTTTATGCTGTAAATCATTTCACTGGAAAATGCCTCCTTTTTATGCTCCAAACGCCTCCTTTAGGGCACGATGTCTGAATGTTAGGTCCCAAAGATTTGGTTAAGAGCCCAAAGCTTTGAGTCTAGGGTTGAAAGCCTGCTTTTTACTCTACAAACCCTCCTGTTTAGGGTACAAACCCTCCTTTTTGGTGCACAAGCCCTCGCTGTTAGGGTGCAAACACTCACGTTAAGATTCCCAAGCTTCGAGTCCAGGGTTGAAATCCACATCTTTATGCTCCAAACGACCGTCTTTAGGCTTCAAATCCGACTTTTAATTCTGAAATCCCACTTTTTTACGCTCCAAACGCTACATTAAGGGCACAAAGTCTCCATTTTAGGTCACAACGCTTCCTTTTTAGAGTCCGGAACGTTGGTTCCAGGGTTGAAAGCCTCCCTGTTCTGCTTCAAAGCGTCATTTAGAAGGTACAAGCCCTCATTTTTAGGGCGCAACGCCTCATTTTTTGGCCGCGAATCCTCCTTTTTAGGGGTCAATACGTCCTTTTTACTGTAAAATCCCTCACTTTTATGTTCCAGACATCTCATTTAGGGCACAAAGCCTTGTTTTGTGGTCCCAAAGCTTCCTCTTCAGAGTCCAAAGCTTTGATTCTGTGGTTGAATTCCTCGTTTTATAATCCAAACCCTCACGTTTATTGTACAAATCCTCATTTTTAGGGCCCAAACGCTCATTTTTATGCTGTAAATCATTTCACTGGAAAATGCCTCCTTTTTATGCTCCAAACGCCTCCTTTAGGGCACGATGTCTGAATGTTAGGTCCCAAAGATTTGGTTAAGAGCCCAAAGCTTGGAGTCTACGGTTGAAAGCCTGCTTTTTACTCTACAAACCCTCCTGTTTAGGGTACAAACCCTCCTTTTTGGTGCACAAGCCCTCGCTGTTAGGGTGCAAACACTCACGTTAAGATTCCCAAGCTTCGAGTCCAGGGTTGAAATCCACATCTTTATGCTCCAAACGACCGTCTTTAGGCTTCAAATCCGACTTTTAATTCTGAAATCCCACTTTTTTACGCTCCAAACGCTACATTAAGGGCACAAAGTCTCCATTTTAGGTCACAACGCTTCCTTTTTAGAGTCCGGAACGTTGGTTCCAGGGTTGAAAGCCTCCCTGTTCTGCTTCAAAGCGTCATTTAGAAGGTACAAGCCCTCATTTTTAGGGCACAACGCCTCATTTTTTGGCCGCGAATCCTCCTTTTTAGGGGTCAATACGTCATTTTTACTGTAAAATCCCTCACTTTTATGTTCCGGACATCTCATTTAGGGCACAAAGCCTTGTTTTGTGGTCCCAAAGCTTCCTCTTCAGAGTCCAAAGCTTTGATTCTGTGGTTGAATTCCTTGTTTTATAATCCAAACCCTCACGTTTATTGTACAAACCCTCATTTTTAGGGCCCAAACGCTCATTTTTATGCTGCAAATCATTTCACTGGAAAATGCCTCCTTTTTATGCTCCAAACGCCTCCTTTAGGGCACGATGTCTGAATGTTAGGTCCCAAAGATTTGGTTAAGAGCCCAAAGCTTTGAGTCTAGGGTTGAAAGCCTGCTTTTTACTCTACAAACCCTCCTGTTTAGGGTACAAACCCTCCTTTTTGGTGCACAAGCCCTCGCTGTTAGGGTGCAAACACTCACGTTAAGATTCCCAAGCTTCGAGTCCAGGGTTGAAATCCACATCTTTATGCTCCAAACGACCGTCTTTAGGCTTCAAATCCGACTTTTAATTCTGAAATCCCACTTTTTTACGCTCCAAACGCTACATTAAGGGCACAAAGTCTCCATTTTAGGTCACAACGCTTCCTTTTTAGAGTCCGGAACGTTGGTTCCAGGGTTGAAAGCCTCCCTGTTCTGCTTCAAAGCGTCATTTAGAAGGTACAAGCCCTCATTTTTAGGGCGCAACGCCTCATTTTTTGGCCGCGAATCCTCCTTTTTAGGGGTCAATACGTCCTTTTCGCTGTAAAATCCCTCACTTTTATGTTCCAGACATCTCTTTTAGGGCACAAAGCCTTGTTTTGTGGTCCCAAAGCTTCCTCTTCAGAGTCCAAAGCTTTGATTCTGTGGTTGAATTCCTCGTTTTATAATCCAAACCCTCACGTTTATTGTACAAACCCTCATTTTTAGGGCCCAAACGCTCATTTTTATGCTGCAAATCATTTCACTGGAAAATGCCTCCTTTTTATGCTCCAAATGCCTCCTTTAGGGCACGATGTCTGAATGTTAGGTCCCAAAGATTTGGTTAAGAGCCCAAAGCTTGGAGTCTAGGGTTGAAAGCCTGCTTTTTACTCTACAAACCCTCCTGTTTAGGGTACAAACCCTCCTTTTTGGTGCACAAGCCCTCGCTGTTAGGGTGCAAACACTCACGTTAAGATTCCCAAGCTTCGAGTCCAGGGTTGAAATCCACATCTTTATGCTCCAAACGACCGTCTTTAGGCTTCAAATCCGACTTTTAATTCTGAAATCCCACTTTTTTACGCTCCAAACGCTACATTAAGGGCACAAAGTCTCCATTTTAGGTCACAACGCTTCCTTTTTAGAGTCCGGAACGTTGGTTCCAGGGTTGAAAGCCTCCCTGTTCTGCTTCAAAGCGTCATTTAGAAGGTACAAGCCCTCATTTTTAGGGCGCAACGCCTCATTTTTTGGCCGCGAATCCTCCTTTTTAGGGGTCAATACGTCCTTTTTACTGTAAAATCCCTCACTTTTATGTTCCAGACATCTCTTTTAGGGCACAAAGCCTTGTTTTGTGGTCCCAAAGCTTCCTCTTCAGAGTTCAAAGCTTTGATTCTGTGGTTGAATTCCTCGTTTTATAATCCAAACCCTCACGTTTATTGTACAAACCCTCATTTTTAGGGCCCAAACGCTCATTTTTATGCTGTAAATCATTTCACTGGAAAATGCCTCCTTTTTATGCTCCAAACGCCTCCTTTAGGGCACGATGTCTGAATGTTAGGTCCCAAAGATTTGGTTAAGAGCCCAAAGCTTTGAGTCTAGGGTTGAAAGCCTGCTTTTTACTCTACAAACCCTCCTGTTTAGGGTACAAACCCTCCTTTTTGGTGCACAAGCCCTCGCTGTTAGGGTGCAAACACTCCTGTTAAGATTCCCAAGCTTCGAGTCCAGGGTTGAAATCCACATCTTTATGCTCCAAACGACCGTCTTTAGGCTTCAAATCCGACTTTTAATTCTGAAATCCCACTTTTTTACGCTCCAAACGCTACATTAAGGGCACAAAGTCTCCATTTTAGGTCACAACGCTTCCTTTTTAGAGTCCGGAACGTTGGTTCCAGGGTTGAAAGCCTCCCTGTTCTGCTTCAAAGCGTCATTTAGAAGGTACAAGCCCTCATTTTTAGGGCGCAACGCCTCATTTTTTGGCCGCGAATCCTCCTTTTTAGGGGTCAATACGTCCTTTTTACTGTAAAATCCCTCACTTTTATGTTCCAGACATCTCATTTAGGGCACAAAGCCTTGTTTTGTGGTCCCAAAGCTTCCTCTTCAGAGTCCAAAGCTTTGATTCTGTGGTTGAATTCCTCGTTTTATAATCCAAACCCTCACGTTTATTGTACAAACCCTCATTTTTAGGGCCCAAACGCTCATTTTTATGCTGTAAATCATTTCACTGGAAAATGCCTCCTTTTTATGCTCCAAATGCCTCCTTTAGGGCACGATGTCTGAATGTTAGGTCCCAAAGATTTGGTTAAGAGCCCAAAGCTTGGAGTCTAGGGTTGAAAGCCTGCTTTTTACTGTACAAACCCTCCTGTTTAGGGTACAAACCCTCCTTTTTGGTGCACAAGCCCTCGCTGTTAGGGTGCAAACACTCACGTTAAGATTCCCAAGCTTCGAGTCCAGGGTTGAAATCCACATCTTTATGCTCCAAACGACCGTCTTTAGGCTTCAAATCCGACTTTTAATTCTGAAATCCCACTTTTTTACGCTCCAAACGCTACATTAAGGGCACAAAGTCTCCATTTTAGGTCACAACGCTTCCTTTTTAGAGTCCGGAACGTTGGTTCCAGGGTTGAAAGCCTCCCTGTTCTGCTTCAAAGCGTCATTTAGAAGGTACAAGCCCTCATTTTTAGGGCGCAACGCCTCATTTTTTGGCCGCGAATCCTCCTTTTTAGGGGTCAATACGTCCTTTTTGCTGTAAAATCCCTCACTTTTATGTTCCAGACATCTCTTTTAGGGCACAAAGCCTTGTTTTGTGGTCCCAAAGCTTCCTCTTCAGAGTTCAAAGCTTTGATTCTGTGGTTGAATTCCTCGTTTTATAATCCAAACCCTCACGTTTATTGTACAAACCCTCATTTTTAGGGCCCAAACGCTCATTTTTATGCTGTAAATCATTTCACTGGAAAATGCCTCCTTTTTATGCTCCAAACGCCTCCTTTAGGGCACGATGTCTGAATGTTAGGTCCCAAAGATTTGGTTAAGAGCCCAAAGCTTTGAGTCTAGGGTTGAAAGCCTGCTTTTTACTCTACAAACCCTCCTGTTTAGGGTACAAACCCTCCTTTTTGGTGCACAAGCCCTCGCTGTTAGGGTGCAAACACTCACGTTAAGATTCCCAAGCTTCGAGTCCAGGGTTGAAATCCACATCTTTATGCTCCAAACGACCGTCTTTAGGCTTCAAATCCGACTTTTAATTCTGAAATCCCACTTTTTTACGCTCCAAACGCTACATTAAGGGCACAAAGTCTCCATTTTAGGTCACAACGCTTCCTTTTTAGAGTCCGGAACGTTGGTTCCAGGGTTGAAAGCCTCCCTGTTCTGCTTCAAAGCGTCATTTAGAAGGTACAAGCCCTCATTTTTAGGGCGCAACGCCTCATTTTTTGGCCGCGAATCCTCCTTTTTAGGGGTCAATACGTCCTTTTTACTGTAAAATCCCTCACTTTTATGTTCCAGACATCTCATTTAGGGCACAAAGCCTTGTTTTGTGGTCCCAAAGCTTCCTCTTCAGAGTCCAAAGCTTTGATTCTGTGGTTGAATTCCTCGTTTTATAATCCAAACCCTCACGTTTATTGTACAAATCCTCATTTTTAGGGCCCAAACGCTCATTTTTATGCTGTAAATCATTTCACTGGAAAATGCCTCCTTTTTATGCTCCAAACGCCTCCTTTAGGGCACGATGTCTGAATGTTAGGTCCCAAAGATTTGGTTAAGAGCCCAAAGCTTGGAGTCTACGGTTGAAAGCCTGCTTTTTACTCTACAAACCCTCCTGTTTAGGGTACAAACCCTCCTTTTTGGTGCACAAGCCCTCGCTGTTAGGGTGCAAACACTCACGTTAAGATTCCCAAGCTTCGAGTCCAGGGTTGAAATCCACATCTTTATGCTCCAAACGACCGTCTTTAGGCTTCAAATCCGACTTTTAATTCTGAAATCCCACTTTTTTACGCTCCAAACGCTACATTAAGGGCACAAAGTCTCCATTTTAGGTCACAACGCTTCCTTTTTAGAGTCCGGAACGTTGGTTCCAGGGTTGAAAGCCTCCCTGTTCTGCTTCAAAGCGTCATTTAGAAGGTACAAGCCCTCATTTTTAGGGCACAACGCCTCATTTTTTGGCCGCGAATCCTCCTTTTTAGGGGTCAATACGTCATTTTTACTGTAAAATCCCTCACTTTTATGTTCCGGACATCTCATTTAGGGCACAAAGCCTTGTTTTGTGGTCCCAAAGCTTCCTCTTCAGAGTCCAAAGCTTTGATTCTGTGGTTGAATTCCTTGTTTTATAATCCAAACCCTCACGTTTATTGTACAAACCCTCATTTTTAGGGCCCAAACGCTCATTTTTATGCTGCAAATCATTTCACTGGAAAATGCCTCCTTTTTATGCTCCAAACGCCTCCTTTAGGGCACGATGTCTGAATGTTAGGTCCCAAAGATTTGGTTAAGAGCCCAAAGCTTTGAGTCTAGGGTTGAAAGCCTGCTTTTTACTCTACAAACCCTCCTGTTTAGGGTACAAACCCTCCTTTTTGGTGCACAAGCCCTCGCTGTTAGGGTGCAAACACTCACGTTAAGATTCCCAAGCTTCGAGTCCAGGGTTGAAATCCACATCTTTATGCTCCAAACGACCGTCTTTAGGCTTCAAATCCGACTTTTAATTCTGAAATCCCACTTTTTTACGCTCCAAACGCTACATTAAGGGCACAAAGTCTCCATTTTAGGTCACAACGCTTCCTTTTTAGAGTCCGGAACGTTGGTTCCAGGGTTGAAAGCCTCCCTGTTCTGCTTCAAAGCGTCATTTAGAAGGTACAAGCCCTCATTTTTAGGGCGCAACGCCTCATTTTTTGGCCGCGAATCCTCCTTTTTAGGGGTCAATACGTCCTTTTCGCTGTAAAATCCCTCACTTTTATGTTCCAGACATCTCTTTTAGGGCACAAAGCCTTGTTTTGTGGTCCCAAAGCTTCCTCTTCAGAGTCCAAAGCTTTGATTCTGTGGTTGAATTCCTCGTTTTATAATCCAAACCCTCACGTTTATTGTACAAACCCTCATTTTTAGGGCCCAAACGCTCATTTTTATGCTGCAAATCATTTCACTGGAAAATGCCTCCTTTTTATGCTCCAAATGCCTCCTTTAGGGCACGATGTCTGAATGTTAGGTCCCAAAGATTTGGTTAAGAGCCCAAAGCTTGGAGTCTAGGGTTGAAAGCCTGCTTTTTACTCTACAAACCCTCCTGTTTAGGGTACAAACCCTCCTTTTTGGTGCACAAGCCCTCGCTGTTAGGGTGCAAACACTCACGTTAAGATTCCCAAGCTTCGAGTCCAGGGTTGAAATCCACATCTTTATGCTCCAAACGACCGTCTTTAGGCTTCAAATCCGACTTTTAATTCTGAAATCCCACTTTTTTACGCTCCAAACGCTACATTAAGGGCACAAAGTCTCCATTTTAGGTCACAACGCTTCCTTTTTAGAGTCCGGAACGTTGGTTCCAGGGTTGAAAGCCTCCCTGTTCTGCTTCAAAGCGTCATTTAGAAGGTACAAGCCCTCATTTTTAGGGCGCAACGCCTCATTTTTTGGCCGCGAATCCTCCTTTTTAGGGGTCAATACGTCCTTTTTACTGTAAAATCCCTCACTTTTATGTTCCAGACATCTCTTTTAGGGCACAAAGCCTTGTTTTGTGGTCCCAAAGCTTCCTCTTCAGAGTTCAAAGCTTTGATTCTGTGGTTGAATTCCTCGTTTTATAATCCAAACCCTCACGTTTATTGTACAAACCCTCATTTTTAGGGCCCAAACGCTCATTTTTATGCTGTAAATCATTTCACTGGAAAATGCCTCCTTTTTATGCTCCAAACGCCTCCTTTAGGGCACGATGTCTGAATGTTAGGTCCCAAAGATTTGGTTAAGAGCCCAAAGCTTTGAGTCTAGGGTTGAAAGCCTGCTTTTTACTCTACAAACCCTCCTGTTTAGGGTACAAACCCTCCTTTTTGGTGCACAAGCCCTCGCTGTTAGGGTGCAAACACTCCTGTTAAGATTCCCAAGCTTCGAGTCCAGGGTTGAAATCCACATCTTTATGCTCCAAACGACCGTCTTTAGGCTTCAAATCCGACTTTTAATTCTGAAATCCCACTTTTTTACGCTCCAAACGCTACATTAAGGGCACAAAGTCTCCATTTTAGGTCACAACGCTTCCTTTTTAGAGTCCGGAACGTTGGTTCCAGGGTTGAAAGCCTCCCTGTTCTGCTTCAAAGCGTCATTTAGAAGGTACAAGCCCTCATTTTTAGGGCGCAACGCCTCATTTTTTGGCCGCGAATCCTCCTTTTTAGGGGTCAATACGTCCTTTTTACTGTAAAATCCCTCACTTTTATGTTCCAGACATCTCATTTAGGGCACAAAGCCTTGTTTTGTGGTCCCAAAGCTTCCTCTTCAGAGTCCAAAGCTTTGATTCTGTGGTTGAATTCCTCGTTTTATAATCCAAACCCTCACGTTTATTGTACAAATCCTCATTTTTAGGGCCCAAACGCTCATTTTTATGCTGTAAATCATTTCACTGGAAAATGCCTCCTTTTTATGCTCCAAACGCCTCCTTTAGGGCACGATGTCTGAATGTTAGGTCCCAAAGATTTGGTTAAGAGCCCAAAGCTTGGAGTCTACGGTTGAAAGCCTGCTTTTTACTCTACAAACCCTCCTGTTTAGGGTACAAACCCTCCTTTTTGGTGCACAAGCCCTCGCTGTTAGGGTGCAAACACTCACGTTAAGATTCCCAAGCTTCGAGTCCAGGGTTGAAATCCACATCTTTATGCTCCAAACGACCGTCTTTAGGCTTCAAATCCGACTTTTAATTCTGAAATCCCACTTTTTTACGCTCCAAACGCTACATTAAGGGCACAAAGTCTCCATTTTAGGTCACAACGCTTCCTTTTTAGAGTCCGGAACGTTGGTTCCAGGGTTGAAAGCCTCCCTGTTCTGCTTCAAAGCGTCATTTAGAAGGTACAAGCCCTCATTTTTAGGGCACAACGCCTCATTTTTTGGCCGCGAATCCTCCTTTTTAGGGGTCAATACGTCATTTTTACTGTAAAATCCCTCACTTTTATGTTCCGGACATCTCATTTAGGGCACAAAGCCTTGTTTTGTGGTCCCAAAGCTTCCTCTTCAGAGTCCAAAGCTTTGATTCTGTGGTTGAATTCCTTGTTTTATAATCCAAACCCTCACGTTTATTGTACAAACCCTCATTTTTAGGGCCCAAACGCTCATTTTTATGCTGCAAATCATTTCACTGGAAAATGCCTCCTTTTTATGCTCCAAACGCCTCCTTTAGGGCACGATGTCTGAATGTTAGGTCCCAAAGATTTGGTTAAGAGCCCAAAGCTTTGAGTCTAGGGTTGAAAGCCTGCTTTTTACTCTACAAACCCTCCTGTTTAGGGTACAAACCCTCCTTTTTGGTGCACAAGCCCTCGCTGTTAGGGTGCAAACACTCACGTTAAGATTCCCAAGCTTCGAGTCCAGGGTTGAAATCCACATCTTTATGCTCCAAACGACCGTCTTTAGGCTTCAAATCCGACTTTTAATTCTGAAATCCCACTTTTTTACGCTCCAAACGCTACATTAAGGGCACAAAGTCTCCATTTTAGGTCACAACGCTTCCTTTTTAGAGTCCGGAACGTTGGTTCCAGGGTTGAAAGCCTCCCTGTTCTGCTTCAAAGCGTCATTTAGAAGGTACAAGCCCTCATTTTTAGGGCGCAACGCCTCATTTTTTGGCCGCGAATCCTCCTTTTTAGGGGTCAATACGTCCTTTTCGCTGTAAAATCCCTCACTTTTATGTTCCAGACATCTCTTTTAGGGCACAAAGCCTTGTTTTGTGGTCCCAAAGCTTCCTCTTCAGAGTCCAAAGCTTTGATTCTGTGGTTGAATTCCTCGTTTTATAATCCAAACCCTCACGTTTATTGTACAAACCCTCATTTTTAGGGCCCAAACGCTCATTTTTATGCTGCAAATCATTTCACTGGAAAATGCCTCCTTTTTATGCTCCAAATGCCTCCTTTAGGGCACGATGTCTGAATGTTAGGTCCCAAAGATTTGGTTAAGAGCCCAAAGCTTTGAGTCTAGGGTTGAAAGCCTGCTTTTTACTCTACAAACCCTCCTGTTTAGGGTACAAACCCTCCTTTTTGGTGCACAAGCCCTCGCTGTTAGGGTGCAAACACTCACGTTAAGATTCCCAAGCTTCGAGTCCAGGGTTGAAATCCACATCTTTATGCTCCAAACGACCGTCTTTAGGCTTCAAATCCGACTTTTAATTCTGAAATCCCACTTTTTTACGCTCCAAACGCTACATTAAGGGCACAAAGTCTCCATTTTAGGTCACAACGCTTCCTTTTTAGAGTCCGGAACGTTGGTTCCAGGGTTGAAAGCCTCCCTGTTCTGCTTCAAAGCGTCATTTAGAAGGTACAAGCCCTCATTTTTAGGGCGCAACGCCTCATTTTTTGGCCGCGAATCCTCCTTTTTAGGGGTCAATACGTCCTTTTTACTGTAAAATCCCTCACTTTTATGTTCCAGACATCTCTTTTAGGGCACAAAGCCTTGTTTTGTGGTCCCAAAGCTTCCTCTTCAGAGTTCAAAGCTTTGATTCTGTGGTTGAATTCCTCGTTTTATAATCCAAACCCTCACGTTTATTGTACAAACCCTCATTTTTAGGGCCCAAACGCTCATTTTTATGCTGTAAATCATTTCACTGGAAAATGCCTCCTTTTTATGCTCCAAACGCCTCCTTTAGGGCACGATGTCTGAATGTTAGGTCCCAAAGATTTGGTTAAGAGCCCAAAGCTTTGAGTCTAGGGTTGAAAGCCTGCTTTTTACTCTACAAACCCTCCTGTTTAGGGTACAAACCCTCCTTTTTGGTGCACAAGCCCTCGCTGTTAGGGTGCAAACACTCCTGTTAAGATTCCCAAGCTTCGAGTCCAGGGTTGAAATCCACATCTTTATGCTCCAAACGACCGTCTTTAGGCTTCAAATCCGACTTTTAATTCTGAAATCCCACTTTTTTACGCTCCAAACGCTACATTAAGGGCACAAAGTCTCCATTTTAGGTCACAACGCTTCCTTTTTAGAGTCCGGAACGTTGGTTCCAGGGTTGAAAGCCTCCCTGTTCTGCTTCAAAGCGTCATTTAGAAGGTACAAGCCCTCATTTTTAGGGCGCAACGCCTCATTTTTTGGCCGCGAATCCTCCTTTTTAGGGGTCAATACGTCCTTTTTACTGTAAAATCCCTCACTTTTATGTTCCAGACATCTCATTTAGGGCACAAAGCCTTGTTTTGTGGTCCCAAAGCTTCCTCTTCAGAGTCCAAAGCTTTGATTCTGTGGTTGAATTCCTCGTTTTATAATCCAAACCCTCACGTTTATTGTACAAACCCTCATTTTTAGGGCCCAAACGCTCATTTTTATGCTGCAAATCATTTCACTGGAAAATGCCTCCTTTTTATGCTCCAAACGCCTCCTTTAGGGCACGATGTCTGAATGTTAGGTCCCAAAGATTTGGTTAAGAGCCCAAAGCTTGGAGTCTAGGGTTGAAAGCCTGCTTTTTACTCTACAAACCCTCCTGTTTAGGGTACAAACCCTCCTTTTTGGTGCACAAGCCCTCGCTGTTAGGGTGCAAACACTCACGTTAAGATTCCCAAGCTTCGAGTCCAGGGTTGAAATCCACATCTTTATGCTCCAAACGACCGTCTTTAGGCTTCAAATCCGACTTTTAATTCTGAAATCCCACTTTTTTACGCTCCAAACGCTACATTAAGGGCACAAAGTCTCCATTTTAGGTCACAACGCTTCCTTTTTAGAGTCCGGAACGTTGGTTCCAGGGTTGAAAGCCTCCCTGTTCTGCTTCAAAGCGTCATTTAGAAGGTACAAGCCCTCATTTTTAGGGCGCAACGCCTCATTTTTTGGCCGCGAATCCTCCTTTTTAGGGGTCAATACGTCCTTTTTACTGTAAAATCCCTCACTTTTATGTTCCAGACATCTCATTTAGGGCACAAAGCCTTGTTTTGTGGTCCCAAAGCTTCCTCTTCAGAGTCCAAAGCTTTGATTCTGTGGTTGAATTCCTCGTTTTATAATCCAAACCCTCACGTTTATTGCACAAACCCTCATTTTTAGGGCCCAAACGCTCATTTTTATGCTGTAAATCATTTCACTGGAAAATGCCTCCTTTTTATGCTCCAAATGCCTCCTTTAGGGCACGATGTCTGAATGTTAGGTCCCAAAGATTTGGTTAAGAGCCCAAAGCTTTGAGTCTAGGGTTGAAAGCCTGCTTTTTACTCTACAAACCCTCCTGTTTAGGGTACAAACCCTCCTTTTTGGTGCACAAGCCCTCGCTGTTAGGGTGCAAACACTCACGTTAAGATTCCCAAGCTTCGAGTCCAGGGTTGAAATCCACATCTTTATGCTCCAAACGACCGTCTTTAGGCTTCAAATCCGACTTTTAATTCTGAAATCCCACTTTTTTACGCTCCAAACGCTACATTAAGGGCACAAAGTCTCCATTTTAGGTCACAACGCTTCCTTTTTAGAGTCCGGAACGTTGGTTCCAGGGTTGAAAGCCTCCCTGTTCTGCTTCAAAGCGTCATTTAGAAGGTACAAGCCCTCATTTTTAGGGCGCAACGCCTCATTTTTTGGCCGCGAATCCTCCTTTTTAGGGGTCAATACGTCCTTTTTACTGTAAAATCCCTCACTTTTATGTTCCAGACATCTCTTTTAGGGCACAAAGCCTTGTTTTGTGGTCCCAAAGCTTCCTCTTCAGAGTCCAAAGCTTTGATTCTGTGGTTGAATTCCTCGTTTTATAATCCAAACCCTCACGTTTATTGCACAAACCCTCATTTTTAGGGCCCAAACGCTCATTTTTATGCTGCAAATCATTTCACTGGAAAATGCCTCCTTTTTATGCTCCAAACGCCTCCTTTAGGGCACGATGTCTGAATGTTAGGTCCCAAAGATTTGGTTAAGAGCCCAAAGCTTTGAGTCTAGGGTTGAAAGCCTGCTTTTTACTCTACAAACCCTCCTGTTTAGGGTACAAACCCTCCTTTTTGGTGCACAAGCCCTCGCTGTTAGGGTGCAAACACTCACGTTAAGATTCCCAAGCTTCGAGTCCAGGGTTGAAATCCACATCTTTATGCTCCAAACGACCGTCTTTAGGCTTCAAATCCGACTTTTAATTCTGAAATCCCACTTTTTTACGCTCCAAACGCTACATTAAGGGCACAAAGTCTCCATTTTAGGTCACAACGCTTCCTTTTTAGAGTCCGGAACGTTGGTTCCAGGGTTGAAAGCCTCCCTGTTCTGCTTCAAAGCGTCATTTAGAAGGTACAAGCCCTCATTTTTAGGGCGCAACGCCTCATTTTTTAGCGGCGAATCCTCCTTTTTAGGGGTCAATACGTCCTTTTCGCTGTAAAATCCCTCACTTTTATGTTCCAGACATCTCTTTTAGGGCACAAAGCCTTGTTTTGTGGTCCCAAAGCTTCCTCTTCAGAGTCCAAAGCTTTGATTCTGTGGTTGAATTCCTCGTTTTATAATCCAAACCCTCACGTTTATTGTACAAACCCTCATTTTTAGGGCCCAAACGCTCATTTTTATGCTGCAAATCATTTCACTGGAAAATGCCTCCTATTTATGCTCCAAATGCCTCCTTTAGGGCACGATGTCTGAATGTTAGGTCCCAAAGATTTGGTTAAGAGCCCAAAGCTTTGAGTCTAGGGTTGAAAGCCTGCTTTTTACTCTACAAACCCTCCTGTTTAGGGTACAAACCCTCCTTTTTAGTGCACAAGCCCTCGCTGTTAGGGTGCAAACACTCACGTTAAGATTCCCACGCTTCGAGTCCAGGGTTGAAATCCACATCTTTATGCTCCAAACGACCGTCTTTAGGCTTCAAATCCGACTTTTAATTCTGAAATCCCACTTTTTTACGCTCCAAACGCTACATTAAGGGCACAAAGTCTCCATTTTAGGTCACAACGCTTCCTTTTTAGAGTCCGGAACGTTGGTTCCAGGGTTGAAAGCCTCCCTGTTCTGCTTCAAAGCGTCATTTAGAAGGTACAAGCCCTCATTTTTAGGGCGCAACGCCTCATTTTTTGGCCGCGAATCCTCCTTTTTAGGGGTCAATACGTCCTTTTTACTGTAAAATCCCTCACTTTTATGTTCCAGACATCTCTTTTAGGGCACAAAGCCTTGTTTTGTGGTCCCAAAGCTTCCTCTTCAGAGTCCAAAGCTTTGATTCTGTGGTCGAATTCCTCGTTTTATAATCCAAACCCTCACGTTTATTGTACAAACCCTCATTTTTAGGGCCCAAACGCTCATTTTTATGCTGCAAATCATTTCACTGGAAAATGCCTCCTTTTTATGCTCCAGATGCCTCCTTTAGGGCACGATGTCTGAATGTTAGGTCCCAAAGATTTGGTTAAGAGCCCAAAGCTTTGAGTCTAGGGTTGAAAGCCTGCTTTTTACTCTACAAACCCTCCTGTTTAGGGTACAAACCCTACTTTTTGGTGCACAAGCCCTCGCTGTTAGGGTGCAAACACTCACGTTAAGATTCCCAAGCTTCGAGTCCAGGGTTGAAATCCACATCTTTATGCTCCAAACGACCGTCTTTAGGCTTCAAATCCGACTTTTAATCCTGAAATCCCACTTTTTTACGCTCCAAACGCTACATTAAGGGCACAAAGTCTCCATTTTAGGTCACAACGCTTCCTTTTTAGAGTCCGGAACGTTGGTTCCAGGGTTGAAAGCCTCCCTGTTCTGCTTCAAAGCGTCATTTAGAAGGTACAAGCCCTCATTTTTAGGGCGCAACGCCTCATTTTTTGGCCGCGAATCCTCCTTTTTAGGGGTCAATACGTCCTTTTTACTGTAAAATCCCTCACTTTTATGTTCCAGACATCTCTTTTAGGGCACAAAGCCTTGTTTTGTGGTCCCAAAGCTTCCTCTTCAGAGTCCAAAGCTTTGATTCTGTGGTCGAATTCCTCGTTTTATAATCCAAACCCTCACGTTTATTGTACAAACCCTCATTTTTAGGGCCCAAACGCTCATTTTTATGCTGCAAATCATTTCACTGGAAAATGCCTCCTTTTTATGCTCCAGATGCCTCCTTTAGGGCACGATGTCTGAATGTTAGGTCCCAAAGATTTGGTTAAGAGCCCAAAGCTTTGAGTCTAGGGTTGAAAGCCTGCTTTTTACTCTACAAACCCTCCTGTTTAGGGTACAAACCCTCCTTTTTGGTGCACAAGCCCTCGCTGTTAGGGTGCAAACACTCACGTTAAGATTCCCAAGCTTCGAGTCCAGGGTTGAAATACACATCTTTATGCTCCAAACGACCGTCTTTAGGCTTCAAATCCGACTTTTAATCCTGAAATCCCACTTTTTTACGCTCCAAACGCTACATTAAGGGCACAAAGTCTCCATTTTAGGTCACAACGCTTCCTTTTTAGAGTCCGGAACGTTGGTTCCAGGGTTGAAAGCCTCCCTGTTCTGCTTCAAAGCGTCATTTAGAAGGTACAAGCCCTCATTTTTAGGGCGCAACGCCTCATTTTTTGGCCGCGAATCCTCCTTTTTAGGGGTCAATACGTCCTTTTTACTGTAAAATCCCTCACTTTTATGTTCCAGACATCTCTTTTAGGGCACAAAGCCTTGTTTTGTGGTCCCAAAGCTTCCTCTTCAGAGTCCAAAGCTTTGATTCTGTGGTTGAATTCCTTGTTTTATAATCCAAACCCTCACGTTTATTGTACAAACCCTCATTTTTAGGGCCCAAACGCTCATTTTTATGCTGCAAATCATTTCACTGGAAAATGCCTCCTTTTTATGCTCCAGATGCCTCCTTTAGGGCACGATGTCTGAATGTTAGGTCCCAAAGATTTGGTTAAGAGCCCAAAGCTTTGAGTCTAGGGTTGAAAGCCTGCTTTTTACTCTACAAACCCTCCTGTTTAGGGTACAAACCCTCCTTTTTGGTGCACAAGCCCTCGCTGTTAGGGTGCAAACACTCACGTTAAGATTCCCACGCTTCGAGTCCAGGGTTGAAATCCACATCTTTATGCTCCAAACGACCGTCTTTAGGCTTCAAATCCGACTTTTAATTCTGAAATCCCACTTTTTTACGCTCTAAACGCTACATTAAGGGCACAAAGTCTCCATTTTAGGTCACAACGCTTCCTTTTTAGAGTCCGGAACGTTGGTTCCAGGGTTGAAAGCCTCCCTGTTCTGCTTCAAAGCGTCATTTAGAAGGTACAAGCCCTCATTTTTAGGGCGCAACGCCTCATTTTTTGGCCGCGAATCCTCCTTTTTAGGGGTCAATACGTCCTTTTCGCTGTAAAATCCCTCACTTTTATGTTCCAGACATCTCTTTTAGGGCACAAAGCCTTGTTTTGTGGTCCCAAAGCTTCCTCTTCAGAGTCCAAAGCTTTGATTCTGTGGTTGAATTCCTCGTTTTATAATCCAAACCCTCACGTTTATTGTACAAACCCTCATTTTTAGGGCCCAAACGCTCATTTTTATGCTGTAAATCATTTCACTAGAAAATGCCTCCTTTTTATGCTCCAAATGCCTCCTTTAGGGCACGATGTCTGAATGTTAGGTCCCAAAGATTTGGTTAAGAGCCCAAAGCTTTGAGTCTAGGGTTGAAAGCCTGCTTTTTACTCTACAAACCCTCCTGTTTAGGGTACAAACCCTCCTTTTTGGTGCACAAGCCCTCGCTGTTAGGGTGCAAACACTCACGTTAAGATTCCCAAGCTTCGAGTCCAGGGTTGAAATCCACATCTTTATGCTCCAAACGACCGTCTTTAGGCTTCAAATCCGACTTTTAATTCTGAAATCCCACTTTTTTACGCTCCAAACGCTACATTAAGGGCACAAAGTCTCCATTTTAGGTCACAACGCTTCCTTTTTAGAGTCCGGAACGTTGGTTCCAGGGTTGAAAGCCTCCCTGTTCTGCTTCAAAGCGTCATTTAGAAGGTACAAGCCCTCATTTTTAGGGCGCAACGCCTCATTTTTTGGCCGCGAATCCTCCTTTTTAGGGGTCAATACGTCCTTTTTACTGTAAAATCCCTCACTTTTATGTTCCAGACATCTCTTTTAGGGCACAAAGCCTTGTTTTGTGGTCCCAAAGCTTCCTCTTCAGAGTCCAAAGCTTTGATTCTGTGGTCGAATTCCTCGTTTTATAATCCAAACCCTCACGTTTATTGTACAAACCCTCATTTTTAGGGCCCAAACGCTCATTTTTATGCTGCAAATCATTTCACTGGAAAATGCCTCCTTTTTATGCTCCAGATGCCTCCTTTAGGGCACGATGTCTGAATGTTAGGTCCCAAAGATTTGGTTAAGAGCCCAAAGCTTTGAGTCTAGGGTTGAAAGCCTGCTTTTTACTCTACAAACCCTCCTGTTTAGGGTACAAACCCTCCTTTTTGGTGCACAAGCCCTCGCTGTTAGGGTGCAAACACTCACGTTAAGATTCCCACGCTTCGAGTCCAGGGTTGAAATCCACATCTTTATGCTCCAAACGACCGTCTTTAGGCTTCAAATCCGACTTTTAATCCTGAAATCCCACTTTTTTACGCTCCAAACGCTACATTAAGGGCACAAAGTCTCCATTTTAGGTCACAACGCTTCCTTTTTAGAGTCCGGAACGTTGGTTCCAGGGTTGAAAGCCTCCCTGATCTGCTTCAAAGCGTCATTTAGAAGTTGCAAGCCCTCATTTTTAGGGCGCAACGCCTCATTTTTTGGCCGCGAATCCTCCTTTTTAGGGGTCAATACGTCCTTTTCGCTGTAAAATCCCTCACTTTTATGTTCCAGACATCTCATTTAGGGCACAAAGCCTTGTTTTGTGGTCCCAAAGCTTCCTCTTCAGAGTCCAAAGCTTTGATTCTGTGGTTGAATTCCTCGTTTTATAATCCAAACCCTCACGTTTATTGTACAAACCCTCATTTTTAGGGCCCAAACGCTCATTTTTATGCTGTAAATCATTTCACTGGAAAATGCCTCCTATTTATGCTCCAAATGCCTCCTTTAGGGCACGATGTCTGAATGTTAGGTCCCAAAGATTTGGTTAAGAGCCCAAAGCTTTGAGTCTAGGGTTGAAAGCCTGCTTTTTACTCTACAAACCCTCCTGTTTAGGGTACAAACCCTCCTTTTTGGTGCACAAGCCCTCGCTGTTAGGGTGCAAACACTCACGTTAAGATTCCCAAGCTTCGAGTCCAGGGTTGAAATCCACATCTTTATGCTCCAAACGACCGTCTTTAGGCTTCAAATCCGACTTTTAATTCTGAAATCCCACTTTTTTACGCTCCAAACGCTACATTAAGGGCACAAAGTCTCCATTTTAGGTCACAACGCTTCCTTTTTAGAGTCCGGAACGTTGGTTCCAGGGTTGAAAGCCTCCCTGTTCTGCTTCAAAGCGTCATTTAGAAGGTACAAGCCCTCATTTTTAGGGCGCAACGCCTCATTTTTTGGCCGCGAATCCTCCTTTTTAGGGGTCAATACGTCCTTTTCGCTGTAAAATCCCTCACTTTTATGTTCCAGACATCTCTTTTAGGGCACAAAGCCTTGTTTTGTGGTCCCAAAGCTTCCTCTTCAGAGTCCAAAGCTTTGATTCTGTGGTTGAATTCCTCGTTTTATAATCCAAACCCTCACGTTTATTGTACAAACCCTCATTTTTAGGGCCCAAACGCTCATTTTTATGCTGTAAATCATTTCACTAGAAAATGCCTCCTTTTTATGCTCCAAATGCCTCCTTTAGGGCACGATGTCTGAATGTTAGGTCCCAAAGATTTGGTTAAGAGCCCAAAGCTTGGAGTCTAGGGTTGAAAGCCTGCTTTTTACTCTACAAACCCTCCTGTTTAGGGTACAAACCCTCCTTTTTGGTGCACAAGCCCTCGCTGTTAGGGTGCAAACACTCACGTTAAGATTCCCAAGCTTCGAGTCCAGGGTTGAAATCCACATCTTTATGCTCCAAACGACCGTCTTTAGGCTTCAAATCCGACTTTTAATTCTGAAATCCCACTTTTTTACGCTCCAAACGCTACATTAAGGGCACAAAGTCTCCATTTTAGGTCACAACGCTTCCTTTTTAGAGTCCGGAACGTTGGTTCCAGGGTTGAAAGCCTCCCTGTTCTGCTTCAAAGCGTCATTTAGAAGGTACAAGCCCTCATTTTTAGGGCGCAACGCCTCATTTTTTGGCCGCGAATCCTCCTTTTTAGGGGTCAATACGTCCTTTTTGCTGTAAAATCCCTCACTTTTATGTTCCAGACATCTCATTTAGGGCACAAAGCCTTGTTTTGTGGTCCCAAAGCTTCCTCTTCAGAGTCCAAAGCTTTGATTCTGTGGTCGAATTCCTCGTTTTATAATCCAAACCCTCACGTTTATTGTACAAACCCTCATTTTTAGGGCCCAAACGCTCATTTTTATGCTGCAAATCATTTCACTGGAAAATGCCTCCTTTTTATGCTCCAGATGCCTCCTTTAGGGCACGATGTCTGAATGTTAGGTCCCAAAGATTTGATTAAGAGCCCAAAGCTTTGAGTCTAGGGTTGAAAGCCTGCTTTTTACTCTACAAACCCTCCTGTTTAGGGTACAAACCCTCCTTTTTGGTGCACAAGCCCTCGCTGTTAGGGTGCAAACACTCACGTTAAGATTCCCACGCTTCGAGTCCAGGGTTGAAATCCACATCTTTATGCTCCAAACGACCGTCTTTAGGCTTCAAATCCGACTTTTAATCCTGAAATCCCACTTTTTTACGCTCCAAACGCTACATTAAGGGCACAAAGTCTCCATTTTAGGTCACAACGCTTCCTTTTTAGAGTCCGGAACGTTGGTTCCAGGGTTGAAAGCCTCCCTGATCTGCTTCAAAGCGTCATTTAGAAGTTGCAAGCCCTCATTTTAAGGGCGCAACGCCTCATTTTTTGGCCGCGAATCCTCCTTTTTAGGGGTCAATACGTCCTTTTCGCTGTAAAATCCCTCACTTTTATGTTCCAGACATCTCATTTAGGGCACAAAGCCTTGTTTTGTGGTCCCAAAGCTTCCTCTTCAGAGTCCAAAGCTTTGATTCTGTGGTTGAATTCCTCGTTTTATAATCCAAACCCTCACGTTTATTGTACAAACCCTCATTTTTAGGGCCCAAACGCTCATTTTTATGCTGTAAATCATTTCACTGGAAAATGCCTCCTTTTTATGCTCCAAATGCCTCCTTTAGGGCACGATGTCTGAATGTTAGGTCCCAAAGATTTGGTTAAGAGCCCAAAGCTTGGAGTCTAGGGTTGAAAGCCTGCTTTTTACTCTACAAACCCTCCTGTTTAGGGTACAAACCCTCCTTTTTGGTGCACAAGCCCTCGCTGTTAGGGTGCAAACACTCACGTTAAGATTCCCAAGCTTCGAGTCCAGGGTTGAAATCCACATCTTTATGCTCCAAACGACCGTCTTTAGGCTTCAAATCCGACTTTTAATTCTGAAATCCCACTTTTTTACGCTCCAAACGCTACATTAAGGGCACAAAGTCTCCATTTTAGGTCACAACGCTTCCTTTTTAGAGTCCGGAACGTTGGTTCCAGGGTTGAAAGCCTCCCTGTTCTGCTTCAAAGCGTCATTTAGAAGGTACAAGCCCTCATTTTTAGGGCGCAACGCCTCATTTTTTGGCCGCGAATCCTCCTTTTTAGGGGTCAATACGTCCTTTTCGCTGTAAAATCCCTCACTTTTATGTTCCAGACATCTCTTTTAGGGCACAAAGCCTTGTTTTGTGGTCCCAAAGCTTCCTCTTCAGAGTCCAAAGCTTTGATTCTGTGGTTGAATTCCTCGTTTTATAATCCAAACCCTCACGTTTATTGTACAAACCCTCATTTTTAGGGCCCAAACGCTCATTTTTATGCTGTAAATCATTTCACTAGAAAATGCCTCCTTTTTATGCTCCAAATGCCTCCTTTAGGGCACGATGTCTGAATGTTAGGTCCCAAAGATTTGGTTAAGAGCCCAAAGCTTTGAGTCTAGGGTTGAAAGCCTGCTTTTTACTCTACAAACCCTCCTGTTTAGGGTACAAACCCTCCTTTTTGGTGCACAAGCCCTCGCTGTTAGGGTGCAAACACTCACGTTAAGATTCCCAAGCTTCGAGTCCAGGGTTGAAATCCACATCTTTATGCTCCAAACGACCGTCTTTAGGCTTCAAATCCGACTTTTAATTCTGAAATCCCACTTTTTTACGCTCCAAACGCTACATTAAGGGCACAAAGTCTCCATTTTAGGTCACAACGCTTCCTTTTTAGAGTCCGGAACGTTGGTTCCAGGGTTGAAAGCCTCCCTGTTCTGCTTCAAAGCGTCATTTAGAAGGTACAAGCCCTCATTTTTAGGGCGCAACGCCTCATTTTTTGGCCGCGAATCCTCCTTTTTAGGGGTCAATACGTCCTTTTTGCTGTAAAATCCCTCACTTTTATGTTCCAGACATCTCATTTAGGGCACAAAGCCTTGTTTTGTGGTCCCAAAGCTTCCTCTTCAGAGTCCAAAGCTTTGATTCTGTGGTCGAATTCCTCGTTTTATAATCCAAACCCTCACGTTTATTGTACAAACCCTCATTTTTAGGGCCCAAACGCTCATTTTTATGCTGTAAATCATTTCACTGGAAAATGTCTCCTTTTTATGCTCCAAATGCCTCCTTTAGGGCACGATGTCTGAATGTTAGGTCCCAAAGATTTGGTTAAGAGCCCAAAGCTTGGAGTCTAGGGTTGAAAGCCTGCTTTTTACTCTACAAACCCTCCTGTTTAGGGTACAAACCCTCCTTTTTGGTGCACAAGCCCTCGCTGTTAGGGTGCAGACACTCACGTTAAGATTCCCACGCTTCGAGTCCAGGGTTGAAATCCACATCTTTATGCTCCAAACGACCGTCTTTAGGCTTCAAATCCGACTTTTAATCCTGAAATCCCACTTTTTTACGCTCCAAACGCTACATTAAGGGCACAAAGTCTCCATTTTAGGTCACAACGCTTCCTTTTTAGAGTCCGGAACGTTGGTTCCAGGGTTGAAAGCCTCCCTGTTCTGCTTCAAAGCGTCATTTAGAAGTTGCAAGCCCTCATTTTTAGGGCGCAACGCCTCATTTTTTGGCCGCGAATCCTCCTTTTTAGGGGTCAATACGTCCTTTTCGCTGTAAAATCCCTCACTTTTATGTTCCAGACATCTCATTTAGGGCACAAAGCCTTGTTTTGTGGTCCCAAAGCTTCCTCTTCAGAGTCCAAAGCTTTGATTCTGTGGTCGAATTCCTCGTTTTATAATCCAAACCCTCACGTTTATTGTACAAACCCTCATTTTTAGGGCCCAAACGCTCATTTTTATGCTGTAAATCATTTCACTGGAAAATGCCTCCTTTTTATGCTCCAAATGCCTCCTTTAGGGCACGATGTCTGAATGTTAGGTCCCAAAGATTTGGTTAAGAGCCCAAAGCTTGGAGTCTAGGGTTGAAAGCCTGCTTTTTACTCTACAAACCCTCCTGTTTAGGGTACAAACCCTCCTTTTTGGTGCACAAGCCCTCGCTGTTAGGGTGCAAACACTCACGTTAAGATTCCCACGCTTCGAGTCCAGGGTTGAAATCCACATCTTTATGCTCCAAACGACCGTCTTTAGGCTTCAAATCCGACTTTTAATCCTGAAATCCCACTTTTTTACGCTCCAAACGCTACATTAAGGGCACAAAGTCTCCATTTTAGGTCACAACGCTTCCTTTTTAGAGTCCGGAACGTTGGTTCCAGGGTTGAAAGCCTCCCTGATCTGCTTCAAAGCGTCATTTAGAAGGTACAAGCCCTCATTTTTAGGGCGCAACGCCTCATTTTTTGGCCGCGAATCCTCCTTTTTAGGGGTCAATACGTCCTTTTTACTGTAAAATCCCTCACTTTTATGTTCCAGACATCTCTTTTAGGGCACAAAGCCTTGTTTTGTGGTCCCAAAGCTTCCTCTTCAGAGTCCAAAGCTTTGATTCTGTGGTCGAATTCCTCGTTTTATAATCCAAACCCTCACGTTTATTGCACAAACCCTCATTTTTAGGGCCCAAACGCTCATTTTTATGCTGCAAATCATTTCACTGGAAAATGCCTCCTTTTTATGCTCCAAATGCCTCCTTTAGGGCACGATGTCTGAATGTTAGGTCCCAAAGATTTGGTTAAGAGCCCAAAGCTTGGAGTCTACGGTTGAAAGCCTGCTTTTTACTCTACAAACCCTCCTTTTTGGTGCACAAGCCCTCGCTGTTAGGGTGCAAACACTCACGTTAAGATTCCCAAGCTTCGAGTCCAGGGTTGAAATCCACATCTTTATGCTCCAAACGACCGTCTTTAGGCTTCAAATCCGACTTTTAATTCTGAAATCCCACTTTTTTACGCTCCAAACGCTACATTAAGGGCACAAAGTCTCCATTTTAGGTCACAACGCTTCCTTTTTAGAGTCCGGAACGTTGGTTCCAGGGTTGAAAGCCTCCCTGTTCTGCTTCAAAGCGTCATTTAGAAGGTACAAGCCCTCATTTTTAGGGCGCAACGCCTCATTTTTTGGCCGCGAATCCTCCTTTTTAGGGGTCAATACGTCCTTTTCGCTGTAAAATCCCTCACTTTTATGTTCCAGACATCTCTTTTAGGGCACAAAGCCTTGTTTTGTGGTCCCAAAGCTTCCTCTTCAGAGTCCAAAGCTTTGATTCTGTGGTTGAATTCCTCGTTTTATAATCCAAACCCTCACGTTTATTGTACAAACCCTCATTTTTAGGGCCCAAACGCTCATTTTTATGCTGCAAATCATTTCACTGGAAAATGCCTCCGTTTTATGCTCCAAATGCCTCCTTTAGGGCACGATGTCTGAATGTTAGGTCCCAAAGATTTGGTTAAGAGCCCAAAGCTTTGAGTCTAGGGTTGAAAGCCTGCTTTTTACTCTACAAACCCTCCTGTTTAGGGTACAAACCCTCCTTTTTGGTGCACAAGCCCTCGCTGTTAGGGTGCAAACACTCACGTTAAGATTCCCAAGCTTCGAGTCCAGGGTTGAAATCCACATCTTTATGCTCCAAACGACCGTCTTTAGGCTTCAAATCCGACTTTTAATTCTGAAATCCCACTTTTTTACGCTCCAAACGCTACATTAAGGGCACAAAGTCTCCATTTTAGGTCACAACGCTTCCTTTTTAGAGTCCGGAACGTTGGTTCCAGGGTTGAAAGCCTCCCTGATCTGCTTCAAAGCGTCATTTAGAAGTTGCAAGCCCTCATTTTTAGGGCGCAACGCCTCATTTTTTGGCCGCGAATCCTCCTTTTTAGGGGTCAATACGTCCTTTTCGCTGTAAAATCCCTCACTTTTATGTTCCAGACATCTCATTTAGGGCACAAAGCCTTGTTTTGTGGTCCCAAAGCTTCCTCTTCAGAGTCCAAAGCTTTGATTCTGTGGTTGAATTCCTCGTTTTATAATCCAAACCCTCACGTTTATTGTACAAACCCTCATTTTTAGGGCCCAAACGCTCATTTTTATGCTGTAAATCATTTCACTGGAAAATGCCTCCTTTTTATGCTCCAAATGCCTCCTTTAGGGCACGATGTCTGAATGTTAGGTCCCAAAGATTTGGTTAAGAGCCCAAAGCTTTGAGTCTAGGGTTGAAAGCCTGCTTTTTACTCTACAAACCCTCCTGTTTAGGGTACAAACCCTCCTTTTTGGTGCACAAGCCCTCGCTGTTAGGGTGCAAACACTCACGTTAAGATTCCCAAGCTTCGAGTCCAGGGTTGAAATCCACATCTTTATGCTCCAAACGACCGTCTTTAGGCTTCAAATCCGACTTTTAATTCTGAAATCCCACTTTTTTACGCTCCAAACGCTACATTAAGGGCACAAAGTCTCCATTTTAGGTCACAACGCTTCCTTTTTAGAGTCCGGAACGTTGGTTCCAGGGTTGAAAGCCTCCCTGTTCTGCTTCAAAGCGTCATTTAGAAGGTACAAGCCCTCATTTTTAGGGCGCAACGCCTCATTTTTTGGCCGCGAATCCTCCTTTTTAGGGGTCAATACGTCCTTTTCGCTGTAAAATCCCTCACTTTTATGTTCCAGACATCTCTTTTAGGGCACAAAGCCTTGTTTTGTGGTCCCAAAGCTTCCTCTTCAGAGTCCAAAGCTTTGATTCTGTGGTTGAATTCCTCGTTTTATAATCCAAACCCTCACGTTTATTGTACAAACCCTCATTTTTAGGGCCCAAACGCTCATTTTTATGCTGTAAATCATTTCACTGGAAAATGCCTCCTTTTTATGCTCCAAACGCCTCCTTTAGGGCACGATGTCTGAATGGTAGGTCCCAAAGATTTGGTTAAGAGCCCAAAGCTTTGAGTCTAGGGTTGAAAGCCTGCTTTTTACTCTACAAACCCTCCTTTTTGGTGCACAAGCCCTCGCTGTTAGGGTGCAAACACTCACGTTAAGATTCCCAAGCTTCGAGTCCAGGGTTGAAATCCACATCTTTATGCTCCAAACGACCGTCTTTAGGCTTCAAATCCGACTTTTAATTCTGAAATCCCACTTTTTTACGCTCCAAACGCTACATTAAGGGCACAAAGTCTCCATTTTAGGTCACAACGCTTCCTTTTTAGAGTCCGGAACGTTGGTTCCAGGGTTGAAAGCCTCCCTGTTCTGCTTCAAAGCGTCATTTAGAAGGTACAAGCCCTCATTTTTAGGGCGCAACGCCTCATTTTTTGGCCGCGAATCCTCCTTTTTAGGGGTCAATACGTCCTTTTTGCTGTAAAATCCCTCACTTTTATGTTCCAGACATCTCATTTAGGGCACAAAGCCTTGTTTTGTGGTCCCAAAGCTTCCTCTTCAGAGTCCAAAGCTTTGATTCTGTGGTCGAATTCCTCGTTTTATAATCCAAACCCTCACGTTTATTGTACAAACCCTCATTTTTAGGGCCCAAACGCTCATTTTTATGCTGTAAATCATTTCACTGGAAAATGCCTCCTTTTTATGCTCCAAATGCCTCCTTTAGGGCACGATGTCTGAATGTTAGGTCCCAAAGATTTGGTTAAGAGCCCAAAGCTTTGAGTCTAGGGTTGAAAGCCTGCTTTTTACTCTACAAACCCTCCTGTTTAGGGTACAAACCCTCCTTTTTGGTGCACAAGCCCTCGCTGTTAGGGTGCAAACACTCACGTTAAGATTCCCACGCTTCGAGTCCAGGGTTGAAATCCACATCTTTATGCTCCAAACGACCGTCTTTAGGCTTCAAATCCGACTTTTAATCCTGAAATCCCACTTTTTTACGCTCCAAACGCTACATTAAGGGCACAAAGTCTCCATTTTAGGTCACAACGCTTCCTTTTTAGAGTCCGGAACGTTGGTTCCAGGGTTGAAAGCCTCCCTGATCTGCTTCAAAGCGTCATTTAGAAGGTACAAGCCCTCATTTTTAGGGCGCAACGCCTCATTTTTTGGCCGCGAATCCTCCTTTTTAGGGGTCAATACGTCCTTTTTACTGTAAAATCCCTCACTTTTATGTTCCAGACATCTCTTTTAGGGCACAAAGCCTTGTTTTGTGGTCCCAAAGCTTCCTCTTCAGAGTCCAAAGCTTTGATTCTGTGGTTGAATTCCTTGTTTTATAATCCAAACCCTCACGTTTATTGTACAAACCCTCATTTTTAGGGCCCAAACGCTCATTTTTATGCTGCAAATCATTTCACTGGAAAATGCCTCCTTTTTATGCTCCAGATGCCTCCTTTAGGGCACGATGTCTGAATGTTAGGTCCCAAAGATTTGGTTAAGAGCCCAAAGCTTTGAGTCTAGGGTTGAAAGCCTGCTTTTTACTCTACAAACCCTCCTGTTTAGGGTACAAACCCTCCTTTTTGGTGCACAAGCCCTCGCTGTTAGGGTGCAAACACTCACGTTAAGATTCCCACGCTTCGAGTCCAGGGTTGAAATCCACATCTTTATGCTCCAAACGACCGTCTTTAGGCTTCAAATCCGACTTTTAATCCTGAAATCCCACTTTTTTACGCTCCAAACGCTACATTAAGGGCACAAAGTCTCCATTTTAGGTCACAACGCTTCCTTTTTAGAGTCCGGAACGTTGGTTCCAGGGTTGAAAGCCTCCCTGATCTGCTTCAAAGCGTCATTTAGAAGTTGCAAGCCCTCATTTTTAGGGCGCAACGCCTCATTTTTTGGCCGCGAATCCTCCTTTTTAGGGGTCAATACGTCCTTTTCGCTGTAAAATCCCTCACTTTTATGTTCCAGACATCTCATTTAGGGCACAAAGCCTTGTTTTGTGGTCCCAAAGCTTCCTCTTCAGAGTCCAAAGCTTTGATTCTGTGGTTGAATTCCTCGTTTTATAATCCAAACCCTCACGTTTATTGTACAAACCCTCATTTTTAGGGCCCAAACGCTCATTTTTATGCTGTAAATCATTTCACTGGAAAATGCCTCCTTTTTATGCTCCAAATGCCTCCTTTAGGGCACGATGTCTGAATGTTAGGTCCCAAAGATTTGGTTAAGAGCCCAAAGCTTTGAGTCTAGGGTTGAAAGCCTGCTTTTTACTCTACAAACCCTCCTGTTTAGGGTACAAACCCTCCTTTTTGGTGCACAAGCCCTCGCTGTTAGGGTGCAAACACTCACGTTAAGATTCCCAAGCTTCGAGTCCAGGGTTGAAATCCACATCTTTATGCTCCAAACGACCGTCTTTAGGCTTCAAATCCGACTTTTAATCCTGAAATCCCACTTTTTTACGCTCCAAACGCTACATTAAGGGCACAAAGTCTCCATTTTAGGTCACAACGCTTCCTTTTTAGAGTCCGGAACGTTGGTTCCAGGGTTGAAAGCCTCCCTGTTCTGCTTCAAAGCGTCATTTAGAAGGTACAAGCCCTCATTTTTAGGGCGCAACGCCTCATTTTTTGGCCGCGAATCCTCCTTTTTAGGGGTCAATACGTCCTTTTCGCTGTAAAATCCCTCACTTTTATGTTCCAGACATCTCTTTTAGGGCACAAAGCCTTGTTTTGTGGTCCCAAAGCTTCCTCTTCAGAGTCCAAAGCTTTGATTCTGTGGTTGAATTCCTCGTTTTATAATCCAAACCCTCACGTTTATTGTACAAACCCTCATTTTTAGGGCCCAAACGCTCATTTTTATGCTGCAAATCATTTCACTGGAAAATGCCTCCGTTTTATGCTCCAAATGCCTCCTTTAGGGCACGATGTCTGAATGTTAGGTCCCAAAGATTTGGTTAAGAGCCCAAAGCTTGGAGTCTAGGGTTGAAAGCCTGCTTTTTACTCTACAAACCCTCCTGTTTAGGGTACAAACCCTCCTTTTTGGTGCACAAGCCCTCGCTGTTAGGGTGCAAACACTCACGTTAAGATTCCCAAGCTTCGAGTCCAGGGTTGAAATCCACATCTTTATGCTCCAAACGACCGTCTTTAGGCTTCAAATCCGACTTTTAATTCTGAAATCCCAATTTTTACGCTCCAAACGCTACATTAAGGGCACAAAGTCTCCATTTTAGGTCACAACGCTTCCTTTTTAGAGTCCGGAACGTTGGTTCCAGGGTTGAAAGCCTCCCTGTTCTGCTTCAAAGCGTCATTTAGAAGGTACAAGCCCTCATTTTTAGGGCGCAACGCCTCATTTTTTGGCCGCGAATCCTCCTTTTTAGGGGTCAATACGTCCTTTTTACTGTAAAATCCCTCACTTTTATGTTCCAGACATCTCTTTTAGGGCACAAAGCCTTGTTTTGTGGTCCCAAAGCTTCCTCTTCAGAGTCCAAAGCTTTGATTCTGTGGTTGAATTCCTTGTTTTATAATCCAAACCCTCACGTTTATTGTACAAACCCTCATTTTTAGGGCCCAAACGCTCATTTTTATGCTGCAAATCATTTCACTGGAAAATGCCTCCTTTTTATGCTCCAGATGCCTCCTTTAGGGCACGATGTCTGAATGTTAGGTCCCAAAGATTTGGTTAAGAGCCCAAAGCTTTGAGTCTAGGGTTGAAAGCCTGCTTTTTACTCTACAAACCCTCCTGTTTAGGGTACAAACCCTCCTTTTTGGTGCACAAGCCCTCGCTGTTAGGGTGCAAACACTCACGTTAAGATTCCCACGCTTCGAGTCCAGGGTTGAAATCCACATCTTTATGCTCCAAACGACCGTCTTTAGGCTTCAAATCCGACTTTTAATCCTGAAATCCCACTTTTTTACGCTCCAAACGCTACATTAAGGGCACAAAGTCTCCATTTTAGGTCACAACGCTTCCTTTTTAGAGTCCGGAACGTTGGTTCCAGGGTTGAAAGCCTCCCTGATCTGCTTCAAAGCGTCATTTAGAAGTTGCAAGCCCTCATTTTAAGGGCGCAACGCCTCATTTTTTGTCCGCGAATCCTCCTTTTTAGGGGTCAATACGTCCTTTTCGCTGTAAAATCCCTCACTTTTATGTTCCAGACATCTCATTTAGGGCACAAAGCCTTGTTTTGTGGTCCCAAAGCTTCCTCTTCAGAGTCCAAAGCTTTGATTCTGTGGTTGAATTCCTCGTTTTATAATCCAAACCCTCACGTTTATTGTACAAACCCTCATTTTTAGGGCCCAAACGCTCATTTTTATGCTGCAAATCATTTCACTGGAAAATGCCTCCTTTTTATGCTCCAAACGCCTCCTTTAGGGCACGATGTCTGAATGTTAGGTCCCAAAGATTTGGTTAAGAGCCCAAAGCTTTGAGTCTAGGGTTGAAAGCCTGCTTTTTACTCTACAAACCCTCCTGTTTAGGGTACAAACCCTCCTTTTTGGTGCACAAGCCCTCGCTGTTAGGGTGCAAACACTCACGTTAAGATTCCCAAGCTTCGAGTCCAGGGTTGAAATCCACATCTTTATGCTCCAAACGACCGTCTTTAGGCTTCAAATCCGACTTTTAATTCTGAAATCCCACTTTTTTACGCTCCAAACGCTACATTAAGGGCACAAAGTCTCCATTTTAGGTCACAACGCTTCCTTTTTAGAGTCCGGAACGTTGGTTCCAGGGTTGAAAGCCTCCCTGTTCTGCTTCAAAGCGTCATTTAGAAGGTACAAGCCCTCATTTTTAGGGCGCAACGCCTCATTTTTTGGCCGCGAATCCTCCTTTTTAGGGGTCAATACGTCCTTTTCGCTGTAAAATCCCTCACTTTTATGTTCCAGACATCTCATTTAGGGCACAAAGCCTTGTTTTGTGGTCCCAAAGCTTCCTCTTCAGAGTCCAAAGCTTTGATTCTGTGGTTGAATTCCTCGTTTTATAATCCAAACCCTCACGTTTATTGTACAAACCCTCATTTTTAGGGCCCAAACGCTCATTTTTATGCTGTAAATCATTTCACTGGAAAATGCCTCCTTTTTATGCTCCAAATGCCTCCTTTAGGGCACGATGTCTGAATGTTAGGTCCCAAAGATTTGGTTAAGAGCCCAAAGCTTTGAGTCTAGGGTTGAAAGCCTGCTTTTTACTCTACAAACCCTCCTTTTTGGTGCACAAGCCCTCGCTGTTAGGGTGCAAACACTCACGTTAAGATTCCCAAGCTTCGAGTCCAGGGTTGAAATCCACATCTTTATGCTCCAAACGACCGTCTTTAGGCTTCAAATCCGACTTTTAATTCTGAAATCCCACTTTTTTACGCTCCAAACGCTACATTAAGGGCACAAAGTCTCCATTTTAGGTCACAACGCTTCCTTTTTAGAGTCCGGAACGTTGGTTCCAGGGTTGAAAGCCTCCCTGTTCTGCTTCAAAGCGTCATTTAGAAGGTACAAGCCCTCATTTTTAGGGCGCAACGCCTCATTTTTTGGCCGCGAATCCTCCTTTTTAGGGGTCAATACGTCCTTTTTACTGTAAAATCCCTCACTTTTATGTTCCAGACATCTCTTTTAGGGCACAAAGCCTTGTTTTGTGGTCCCAAAGCTTCCTCTTCAGAGTCCAAAGCTTTGATTCTGTGGTTGAATTCCTTGTTTTATAATCCAAACCCTCACGTTTATTGTACAAACCCTCATTTTTAGGGCCCAAACGCTCATTTTTATGCTGCAAATCATTTCACTGGAAAATGCCTCCTTTTTATGCTCCAGATGCCTCCTTTAGGGCACGATGTCTGAATGTTAGGTCCCAAAGATTTGGTTAAGAGCCCAAAGCTTTGAGTCTAGGGTTGAAAGCCTGCTTTTTACTCTACAAACCCTCCTGTTTAGGGTACAAACCCTCCTTTTTGGTGCACAAGCCCTCGCTGTTAGGGTGCAAACACTCACGTTAAGATTCCCACGCTTCGAGTCCAGGGTTGAAATCCACATCTTTATGCTCCAAACGACCGTCTTTAGGCTTCAAATCCGACTTTTAATTCTGAAATCCCACTTTTTTACGCTCCAAACGCTACATTAAGGGCACAAAGTCTCCATTTTAGGTCACAACGCTTCCTTTTTAGAGTCCGGAACGTTGGTTCCAGGGTTGAAAGCCTCCCTGTTCTGCTTCAAAGCGTCATTTAGAAGGTACAAGCCCTCATTTTTAGGGCGCAACGCCTCATTTTTTGGCCGCGAATCCTCCTTTTTAGGGGTCAATACGTCCTTTTCGCTGTAAAATCCCTCACTTTTATGTTCCAGACATCTCTTTTAGGGCACAAAGCCTTGTTTTGTGGTCCCAAAGCTTCCTCTTCAGAGTCCAAAGCTTTGATTCTGTGGTTGAATTCCTCGTTTTATAATCCAAACCCTCAAGTTTATTGTACAAACCCTCATTTTTAGGGCCCAAACGCTCATTTTTATGCTGTAAATCATTTCACTGGAAAATGCCTCCTTTTTATGCTCCAAACGCCTCCTTTAGGGCACGATGTCTGAATGGTAGGTCCCAAAGATTTGGTTAAGAGCCCAAAGCTTTGAGTCTAGGGTTGAAAGCCTGCTTTTTACTCTACAAACCCTCCTGTTTAGGGTACAAACCCTCCTTTTTGGTGCACAAGCCCTCGCTGTTAGGGTGCAAACACTCATGTTAAGATTCCCACGCTTCGAGTCCAGGGTTGAAATCCACATCTTTATGCTCCAAACGACCGTCTTTAGGCTTCAAATCCGACTTTTAATCCTGAAATCCCACTTTTTTACGCTCCAAACGCTACATTAAGGGCACAAAGTCTCCATTTTAGGTCACAACGCTTCCTTTTTAGAGTCCGGAACGTTGGTTCCAGGGTTGAAAGCCTCCCTGATCTGCTTCAAAGCGTCATTTAGAAGTTGCAAGCCCTCATTTTTAGGGCGCAACGCCTCATTTTTTGGCCGCGAATCCTCCTTTTTAGGGGTCAATACGTCCTTTTCGCTGTAAAATCCCTCACTTTTATGTTCCAGACATCTCATTTAGGGCACAAAGCCTTGTTTTGTGGTCCCAAAGCTTCCTCTTCAGAGTCCAAAGCTTTGATTCTGTGGTTGAATTCCTCGTTTTATAATCCAAACCCTCACGTTTATTGTACAAACCCTCATTTTTAGGGCCCAAACGCTCATTTTTATGCTGTAAATCATTTCACTGGAAAATGCCTCCTATTTATGCTCCAAATGCCTCCTTTAGGGCACGATGTCTGAATGTTAGGTCCCAAAGATTTGGTTAAGAGCCCAAAGCTTTGAGTCTAGGGTTGAAAGCCTGCTTTTTACTCTACAAACCCTCCTGTTTAGGGTACAAACCCTCCTTTTTGGTGCACAAGCCCTCGCTGTTAGGGTGCAAACACTCACGTTAAGATTCCCAAGCTTCGAGTCCAGGGTTGAAATCCACATCTTTATGCTCCAAACGACCGTCTTTAGGCTTCAAATCCGACTTTTAATTCTGAAATCCCACTTTTTTACGCTCCAAACGCTACATTAAGGGCACAAAGTCTCCATTTTAGGTCACAACGCTTCCTTTTTAGAGTCCGGAACGTTGGTTCCAGGGTTGAAAGCCTCCCTGTTCTGCTTCAAAGCGTCATTTAGAAGGTACAAGCCCTCATTTTTAGGGCGCAACGCCTCATTTTTTGGCCGCGAATCCTCCTTTTTAGGGGTCAATACGTCCTTTTCGCTGTAAAATCCCTCACTTTTATGTTCCAGACATCTCTTTTAGGGCACAAAGCCTTGTTTTGTGGTCCCAAAGCTTCCTCTTCAGAGTCCAAAGCTTTGATTCTGTGGTTGAATTCCTCGTTTTATAATCCAAACCCTCACGTTTATTGTACAAACCCTCATTTTTAGGGCCCAAACGCTCATTTTTATGCTGTAAATCATTTCACTGGAAAATGCCTCCGTTTTATGCTCCAAACGCCTCCTTTAGGGCACGATGTCTGAATGTTAGGTCCCAAAGATTTGGTTAAGAGCCCAAAGCTTTGAGTCTAGGGTTGAAAGCCTGCTTTTTACTCTACAAACCCTCCTTTTTGGTGCACAAGCCCTCGCTGTTAGGGTGCAAACACTCACGTTAAGATTCCCAAGCTTCGAGTCCAGGGTTGAAATCCACATCTTTATGCTCCAAACGACCGTCTTTAGGCTTCAAATCCGACTTTTAATTCTGAAATCCCACTTTTTTACGCTCCAAACGCTACATTAAGGGCACAAAGTCTCCATTTTAGGTCACAACGCTTCCTTTTTAGAGTCCGGAACGTTGGTTCCACGGTTGAAAGCCTCCCTGTTCTGCTTCAAAGCGTCATTTAGAAGGTACAAGCCCTCATTTTTAGGGCGCAACGCCTCATTTTTTGGCCGCGAATCCTCCTTTTTAGGGGTCAATACGTCCTTTTCGCTGTAAAATCCCTCACTTTTATGTTCCAGACATCTCTTTTAGGGCACAAAGCCTTGTTTTGTGGTCCCAAAGCTTCCTCTTCAGAGTTCAAAGCTTTGATTCTGTGGTCGAATTCCTCGTTTTATAATCCAAACCCTCACGTTTATTGTACAAACCCTCATTTTTAGGGCCCAAACGCTCATTTTTATGCTGTAAATCATTTCACTGGAAAATGCCTCCTTTTTATGCTCCAAACGCCTCCTTTAGGGCACGATGTCTGAATGTTAGGTCCCAAAGATTTGGTTAAGAGCCCAAAGCTTTGAGTCTAGGGTTGAAAGCCTGCTTTTTACTCTACAAACCCTCCTGTTTAGGGTACAAACCCTCCTTTTTGGTGCACAAGCCCTCGCTGTTAGGGTGCAAACACTCACGTTAAGATTCCCAAGCTTCGAGTCCAGGGTTGAAATCCACATCTTTATGCTCCAAACGACCGTCTTTAGGCTTCAAATCCGACTTTTAATTCTGAAATCCCACTTTTTTACGCTCCAAACGCTACATTAAGGGCACAAAGTCTCCATTTTAGGTCACAACGCTTCCTTTTTAGAGTCCGGAACGTTGGTTCCAGGGTTGAAAGCCTCCCTGTTCTGCTTCAAAGCGTCATTTAGAAGGTACAAGCCCTCATTTTTAGGGCGCAACGCCTCATTTTTTGGCCGCGAATCCTCCTTTTTAGGGGTCAATACGTCCTTTTCGCTGTAAAATCCCTCACTTTTATGTTCCAGACATCTCTTTTAGGGCACAAAGCCTTGTTTTGTGGTCCCAAAGCTTCCTCTTCAGAGTCCAAAGCTTTGATTCTGTGGTTGAATTCCTCGTTTTATAATCCAAACCCTCACGTTTATTGTACAAACCCTCATTTTTAGGGCCCAAACGCTCATTTTTATGCTGTAAATCATTTCACTGGAAAATGCCTCCTTTTTATGCTCCAAACGCCTCCTTTAGGGCACGATGTCTGAATGGTAGGTCCCAAAGATTTGGTTAAGAGCCCAAAGCTTTGAGTCTAGGGTTGAAAGCCTGCTTTTTACTCTACAAACCCTCCTGTTTAGGGTACAAACCCTCCTTTTTGGTGCACAAGCCCTCGCTGTTAGGGTGCAAACACTCACGTTAAGATTCCCAAGCTTCGAGTCCAGGGTTGAAATCCACATCTTTATGCTCCAAACGACCGTCTTTAGGCTTCAAATCCGACTTTTAATCCTGAAATCCCACTTTTTTACGCTCCAAACGCTACATTAAGGGCACAAAGTCTCCATTTTAGGTCACAACGCTTCCTTTTTAGAGTCCGGAACGTTGGTTCCAGGGTTGAAAGCCTCCCTGATCTGCTTCAAAGCGTCATTTAGAAGTTGCAAGCCCTCATTTTTAGGGCGCAACGCCTCATTTTTTGGCCGCGAATCCTCCTTTTTAGGGGTCAATACGTCCTTTTCGCTGTAAAATCCCTCACTTTTATGTTCCAGACATCTCATTTAGGGCACAAAGCCTTGTTTTGTGGTCCCAAAGCTTCCTCTTCAGAGTCCAAAGCTTTGATTCTGTGGTTGAATTCCTCGTTTTATAATCCAAACCCTCACGTTTATTGTACAAACCCTCATTTTTAGGGCCCAAACGCTCATTTTTATGCTGTAAATCATTTCACTGGAAAATGCCTCCTATTTATGCTCCAAATGCCTCCTTTAGGGCACGATGTCTGAATGTTAGGTCCCAAAGATTTGGTTAAGAGCCCAAAGCTTTGAGTCTAGGGTTGAAAGCCTGCTTTTTACTCTACAAACCCTCCTTTTTGGTGCACAAGCCCTCGCTGTTAGGGTGCAAACACTCACGTTAAGATTCCCAAGCTTCGAGTCCAGGGTTGAAATCCACATCTTTATGCTCCAAACGACCGTCTTTAGGCTTCAAATCCGACTTTTAATCCTGAAATCCCACTTTTTTACGCTCCAAACGCTACATTAAGGGCACAAAGTCTCCATTTTAGGTCACAACGCTTCCTTTTTAGAGTCCGGAACGTTGGTTCCAGGGTTGAAAGCCTCCCTGTTCTGCTTCAAAGCGTCATTTAGAAGGTACAAGCCCTCATTTTTAGGGCACAACGCCTCATTTTTGGCCGCGAATCCTCCTTTTTAGGGGTCAATACGTCCTTTTTGCTGTAAAATCCCTCACTTTTATGTTCCGGACATCTCATTTAGGGCACAAAGCCTTGTTTTGTGGTCCCAAAGCTTCCTCTTCAGAGTCCAAAGCTTTGATTCTGTGGTTGAATTCCTCGTTTTATAATCCAAACCCTCACGTTTATTGCACAAACCCTCATTTTTAGGGCCCAAACGCTCATTTTTATGCTGCAAATCATTTCACTGGAAAATGCCTCCTTTTTATGCTCCATATGCCTCCTTTAGGGCACGATGTCTGAATGTTAGGTCCCAAAGATTTGGTTAAGAGCCCAAAGCTTGGAGTCTAGGGTTGAAAGCCTGCTTTTTACTCTACAAACCCTCCTGTTTAGGGTACAAACCCTCCTTTTTGGTGCACAAGCCCTCGCTGTTAGGGTGCAAACACTCACGTTAAGATTCCCAAGCTTCGAGTCCAGGGTTGAAATCCACATCTTTATGCTCCAAACGACCGTCTTTGGGCTTCAAATCCTACTTTTAATTCTGAAATCCCACCTTTTTACGCTCCAAACGCTACATTAAGGGCACAAAGTCTCCATTTTAGGTCACAACGCTTCCTTTTTAGAGTCCGGAACGTTGGTTCCACGGTTGAAAGCCTCCCTGTTCTGCTTCAAAGCGTCATTTAGAAGGTACAAGCCCTCATTTTTAGGGCACAACGCCTCATTTTTTGGCCGCGAATCCTCCTTTTTAGGGGTCAATACGTCCTTTTTGCTGTAAAATCCCTCACTTCTATGTTCCGGACATCTCATTTAGGGCACAAAGCCTTGTTTTGTGGTCCCAAAGCTTCCTCTTCAGAGTCCAAAGCTTTGATTCTGTGGTTGAATTCCTCGTTTTATAATCCAAACCCTCACGTTTATTGCACAAACCCTCATTTTTAGGGCCCAAACGCTCATTTTTATGCTGCAAATCATTTCACTGGAAAATGCCTCCTTTTTATGCTCCAAACGCCTCCTTTAGGGCACGATGTCTGAATGTTAGGTCCCAAAGATTTGGTTAAGAGCCCAAAGCTTGGAGTCTAGGGTTGAAAGCCTGCTTTTTACTCTACAAACCCTCCTGTTTAGGGTACAAACCCTCCTTTTTGGTGCACAAGCCCTCGCTGTTAGGGTGCAAACACTCACGTTAAGATTCCCAAGCTTCGAGTCCAGGGTTGAAATCCACATCTTTATGCTCCAAACGACCGTCTTTAGGCTTCAAATCCGACTTTTAATTCTGAAATCCCACTTTTTTACGCTCCAAACGCTACATTAAGGGCACAAAGTCTCCATTTTAGGTCACAACGCTTCCTTTTTAGAGTCCGGAACGTTGGTTCCAGGGTTGAAAGCCTCCCTGTTCTGCTTCAAAGCGTCATTTAGAAGGTACAAGCCCTCATTTTTAGGGCGCAACGCCTCATTTTTTGGCCGCGAATCCTCCTTTTTAGGGGTCAATACGTCCTTTTTACTGTAAAATCCCTCACTTTTATGTTCCAGACATCTCTTTTAGGGCACAAAGCCTTGTTTTGTGGTCCCAAAGCTTCCTCTTCAGAGTCCAAAGCTTTGATTCTGTGGTTGAATTCCTCGTTTTATAATCCAAACCCTCACGTTTATTGCACAAACCCTCATTTTTAGGGCCCAAACGCTCATTTTTATGCTGTAAATCATTTCACTGGAAAATGCCTCCTTTTTATGCTCCAAATGCCTCCTTTAGGGCACGATGTCTGAATGTTAGGTCCCAAAGATTTGGTTAAGAGCCCAAAGCTTTGAGTCTAGGGTTGAAAGCCTGCTTTTTACTCTACAAACCCTCCTGTTTAGGGTACAAACCCTCCTTTTTGGTGCACAAGCCCTCGCTGTTAGGGTGCAAACACTCACGTTAAGATTCCCAAGCTTCGAGTCCAGGGTTGAAATCCACATCTTTATGCTCCAAACGACCGTCTTTAGGCTTCAAATCCGACTTTTAATTCTGAAATCCCACTTTTTTACGCTCCAAACGCTACATTAAGGGCACAAAGTCTCCATTTTAGGTCACAACGCTTCCTTTTTAGAGTCCGGAACGTTGGTTCCAGGGTTGAAAGCCTCCCTGATCTGCTTCAAAGCGTCATTTAGAAGGTACAAGCCCTCATTTTTAGGGCGCAACGCCTCATTTTTTGGCCGCGAATCCTCCTTTTTAGGGGTCAATACGTCCTTTTCGCTGTAAAATCCCTCACTTTTACGTTCCAGACATCTCTTTTAGGGCACAAAGCCTTGTTTTGTGGTCCCAAAGCTTCCTCTTCAGAGTCCAAAGCTTTGATTCTGTGGTTGAATTCCTCGTTTTATAATCCAAACCCTCACGTTTATTGTACAAACCCTCATTTTTAGGGCCCAAACGCTCATTTTTATGCTGCAAATCATTTCACTGGAAAATGCCTCCTTTTTGTGCTCCAGATGCCTCCTTTAGGGCACGATGTCTGAATGTTAGGTCCCAAAGATTTGGTTAAGAGCCCAAAGCTTTGAGTCTAGGGTTGAAAGCCTGCTTTTTACTCTACAAACCCTCCTGTTTAGGGTACAAACCCTCCTTTTTGGTGCACAAGCCCTCGCTGTTAGGGTGCAAACACTCACGTTAAGATTCCCAAGCTTCGAGTCCAGGGTTGAAATCCACATCTTTATGCTCCAAACGACCGTCTTTAGGCTTCAAATCCGACTTTTAATCCTGAAATCCCACTTTTTTACGCTCCAAACGCTACATTAAGGGCACAAAGTCTCCATTTTAGGTCACAACGCTTCCTTTTTAGAGTCCGGAACGTTGGTTCCAGGGTTGAAAGCCTCCCTGATCTGCTTCAAAGCGTCATTTAGAAGTTGCAAGCCCTCATTTTTAGGGCGCAACGCCTCATTTTTTGGCCGCGAATCCTCCTTTTTAGGGGTCAATACGTCCTTTTCGCTGTAAAATCCCTCACTTTTATGTTCCAGACATCTCATTTAGGGCACAAAGCCTTGTTTTGTGGTCCCAAAGCTTCCTCTTCAGAGTCCAAAGCTTTGATTCTGTGGTTGAATTCCTCGTTTTATAATCCAAACCCTCACGTTTATTGTACAAACCCTCATTTTTAGGGCCCAAACGCTCATTTTTATGCTGCAAATCATTTCACTGGAAAATGCCTCCTATTTATGCTCCAAATGCCTCCTTTAGGGCACGATGTCTGAATGTTAGGTCCCAAAGATTTGGTTAAGAGCCCAAAGCTTTGAGTCTAGGGTTGAAAGCCTGCTTTTTACTCTACAAACCCTCCTGTTTAGGGTACAAACCCTCCTTTTTGGTGCACAAGCCCTCGCTGTTAGGGTGCAAACACTCACGTTAAGATTCCCAAGCTTCGAGTCCAGGGTTGAAATCCACATCTTTATGCTCCAAACGACCGTCTTTAGGCTTCAAATCCGACTTTTAATTCTGAAATCCCACTTTTTTACGCTCCAAACGCTACATTAAGGGCACAAAGTCTCCATTTTAGGTCACAACGCTTCCTTTTTAGAGTCCGGAACGTTGGTTCCAGGGTTGAAAGCCTCCCTGTTCTGCTTCAAAGCGTCATTTAGAAGGTACAAGCCCTCATTTTTAGGGCGCAACGCCTCATTTTTTGGCCGCGAATCCTCCTTTTTAGGGGTCAATACGTCCTTTTCGCTGTAAAATCCCTCACTTTTATGTTCCAGACATCTCTTTTAGGGCACAAAGCCTTGTTTTGTGGTCCCAAAGCTTCCTCTTCAGAGTCCAAAGCTTTGATTCTGTGGTTGAATTCCTCGTTTTATAATCCAAACCCTCACGTTTATTGTACAAACCCTCATTTTTAGGGCCCAAACGCTCATTTTTATGCTGCAAATCATTTCACTGGAAAATGCCTCCGTTTTATGCTCCAAATGCCTCCTTTAGGGCACGATGTCTGAATGTTAGGTCCCAAAGATTTGGTTAAGAGCCCAAAGCTTTGAGTCTAGGGTTGAAAGCCTGCTTTTTACTCTACAAACCCTCCTGTTTAGGGTACAAACCCTCCTTTTTGGTGCACAAGCCCTCGCTGTTAGGGTGCAAACACTCACGTTAAGATTCCCAAGCTTCGAGTCCAGGGTTGAAATCCACATCTTTATGCTCCAAACGACCGTCTTTAGGCTTCAAATCCGACTTTTAATTCTGAAATCCCACTTTTTTACGCTCCAAACGCTACATTAAGGGCACAAAGTCTCCATTTTAGGTCACAACGCTTCCTTTTTAGAGTCCGGAACGTTGGTTCCAGGGTTGAAAGCCTCCCTGTTCTGCTTCAAAGCGTCATTTAGAAGGTACAAGCCCTCATTTTTAGGGCGCAACGCCTCATTTTTTGGCCGCGAATCCTCCTTTTTAGGGGTCAATACGTCCTTTTTACTGTAAAATCCCTCACTTTTATGTTCCAGACATCTCTTTTAGGGCACAAAGCCTTGTTTTGTGGTCCCAAAGCTTCCTCTTCAGAGTCCAAAGCTTTGATTCTGTGGTTGAATTCCTTGTTTTATAATCCAAACCCTCACGTTTATTGTACAAACCCTCATTTTTAGGGCCCAAACGCTCATTTTTATGCTGCAAATCATTTCACTGGAAAATGCCTCCTTTTTATGCTCCAGATGCCTCCTTTAGGGCACGATGTCTGAATGTTAGGTCCCAAAGATTTGGTTAAGAGCCCAAAGCTTTGAGTCTAGGGTTGAAAGCCTGCTTTTTACTCTACAAACCCTCCTGTTTAGGGTACAAACCCTCCTTTTTGGTGCACAAGCCCTCGCTGTTAGGGTGCAAACACTCACGTTAAGATTCCCACGCTTCGAGTCCAGGGTTGAAATCCACATCTTTATGCTCCAAACGACCGTCTTTAGGCTTCAAATCCGACTTTTAATCCTGAAATCCCACTTTTTTACGCTCCAAACGCTACATTAAGGGCACAAAGTCTCCATTTTAGGTCACAACGCTTCCTTTTTAGAGTCCGGAACGTTGGTTCCAGGGTTGAAAGCCTCCCTGATCTGCTTCAAAGCGTCATTTAGAAGTTGCAAGCCCTCATTTTTAGGGCGCAACGCCTCATTTTTTGGCCGCGAATCCTCCTTTTTAGGGGTCAATACGTCCTTTTCGCTGTAAAATCCCTCACTTTTATGTTCCAGACATCTCATTTAGGGCACAAAGCCTTGTTTTGTGGTCCCAAAGCTTCCTCTTCAGAGTCCAAAGCTTTGATTCTGTGGTTGAATTCCTCGTTTTATAATCCAAACCCTCACGTTTATTGTACAAACCCTCATTTTTAGGGCCCAAACGCTCATTTTTATGCTGCAAATCATTTCACTGGAAAATGCCTCCTTTTTATGCTCCAAACGCCTCCTTTAGGGCACGATGTCTGAATGTTAGGTCCCAAAGATTTGGTTAAGAGCCCAAAGCTTTGAGTCTAGGGTTGAAAGCCTGCTTTTTACTCTACAAACCCTCCTGTTTAGGGTACAAACCCTCCTTTTTGGTGCACAAGCCCTCGCTGTTAGGGTGCAAACACTCACGTTAAGATTCCCAAGCTTCGAGTCCAGGGTTGAAATCCACATCTTTATGCTCCAAACGACCGTCTTTAGGCTTCAAATCCGACTTTTAATTCTGAAATCCCACTTTTTTACGCTCCAAACGCTACATTAAGGGCACAAAGTCTCCATTTTAGGTCACAACGCTTCCTTTTTAGAGTCCGGAACGTTGGTTCCAGGGTTGAAAGCCTCCCTGTTCTGCTTCAAAGCGTCATTTAGAAGGTACAAGCCCTCATTTTTAGGGCGCAACGCCTCATTTTTTGGCCGCGAATCCTCCTTTTTAGGGGTCAATACGTCCTTTTCGCTGTAAAATCCCTCACTTTTATGTTCCAGACATCTCTTTTAGGGCACAAAGCCTTGTTTTGTGGTCCCAAAGCTTCCTCTTCAGAGTCCAAAGCTTTGATTCTGTGGTTGAATTCCTCGTTTTATAATCCAAACCCTCACGTTTATTGTACAAACCCTCATTTTTAGGGCCCAAACGCTCATTTTTATGCTGTAAATCATTTCACTGGAAAATGCCTCCTTTTTATGCTCCAAATGCCTCCTTTAGGGCACGATGTCTGAATGTTAGGTCCCAAAGATTTGGTTAAGAGCCCAAAGCTTTGAGTCTAGGGTTGAAAGCCTGCTTTTTACTCTACAAACCCTCCTTTTTGGTGCACAAGCCCTCGCTGTTAGGGTGCAAACACTCACGTTAAGATTCCCAAGCTTCGAGTCCAGGGTTGAAATCCACATCTTTATGCTCCAAACGACCGTCTTTAGGCTTCAAATCCGACTTTTAATTCTGAAATCCCACTTTTTTACGCTCCAAACGCTACATTAAGGGCACAAAGTCTCCATTTTAGGTCACAACGCTTCCTTTTTAGAGTCCGGAACGTTGGTTCCAGGGTTGAAAGCCTCCCTGTTCTGCTTCAAAGCGTCATTTAGAAGGTACAAGCCCTCATTTTTAGGGCGCAACGCCTCATTTTTTGGCCGCGAATCCTCCTTTTTAGGGGTCAATACGTCCTTTTTACTGTAAAATCCCTCACTTTTATGTTCCAGACATCTCTTTTAGGGCACAAAGCCTTGTTTTGTGGTCCCAAAGCTTCCTCTTCAGAGTCCAAAGCTTTGATTCTGTGGTTGAATTCCTCGTTTTATAATCCAAACCCTCACGTTTATTGCACAAACCCTCATTTTTAGGGCCCAAACGCTCATTTTTATGCTGTAAATCATTTCACTGGAAAATGCCTCCTTTTTATGCTCCAAATGCCTCCTTTAGGGCACGATGTCTGAATGGTAGGTCCCAAAGATTTGGTTAAGAGCCCAAAGCTTTGAGTCTAGGGTTGAAAGCCTGCTTTTTACTCTACAAACCCTCCTGTTTAGGGTACAAACCCTCCTTTTTGGTGCACAAGCCCTCGCTGTTAGGGTGCAAACACTCACGTTAAGATTCCCAAGCTTCGAGTCCAGGGTTGAAATCCACATCTTTATGCTCCAAACGACCGTCTTTAGGCTTCAAATCTGACTTTTAATTCTGAAATCCCACTTTTTTACGCTCCAAACGCTACATTAAGGGCACAAAGTCTCCATTTTAGGTCACAACGCTTCCTTTTTAGAGTCCGGAACGTTGGTTCCAGGGTTGAAAGCCTCCCTGTTCTGCTTCAAAGCGTCATTTAGAAGGTACAAGCCCTCATTTTTAGGGCGCAACGCCTCATTTTTTGGCCGCGAATCCTCCTTTTTAGGGGTCAATACGTCCTTTTCGCTGTAAAATCCCTCACTTTTACGTTCCAGACATCTCTTTTAGGGCACAAAGCCTTGTTTTGTGGTCCCAAAGCTTCCTCTTCAGAGTCCAAAGCTTTGATTCTGTGGTTGAATTCCTCGTTTTATAATCCAAACCCTCACGTTTATTGTACAAACCCTCATTTTTAGGGCCCAAACGCTCATTTTTATGCTGCAAATCATTTCACTGGAAAATGCCTCCTATTTATGCTCCAAATGCCTCCTTTAGGGCACGATGTCTGAATGTTAGGTCCCAAAGATTTGGTTAAGAGCCCAAAGCTTTGAGTCTAGGGTTGAAAGCCTGCTTTTTACTCTACAAACCCTCCTGTTTAGGGTACAAACCCTCCTTTTTGGTGCACAAGCCCTCGCTGTTAGGGTGCAAACACTCACGTTAAGATTCCCAAGCTTCGAGTCCAGGGTTGAAATCCACATCTTTATGCTCCAAACGACCGTCTTTAGGCTTCAAATCCGACTTTTAATTCTGAAATCCCACTTTTTTACGCTCCAAATGCTACATTAAGGGCACAAAGTCTCCATTTTAGGTCACAACGCTTCCTTTTTAGAGTCCGGAACGTTGGTTCCAGGGTTGAAAGCCTCCCTGTTCTGCTTCAAAGCGTCATTTAGAAGGTACAAGCCCTCATTTTTAGGGCGCAACGCCTCATTTTTTGGCCGCGAATCCTCCTTTTTAGGGGTCAATACGTCCTTTTTACTGTAAAATCCCTCACTTTTATGTTCCAGACATCTCTTTTAGGGCACAAAGCCTTGTTTTGTGGTCCCAAAGCTTCCTCTTCAGAGTCCAAAGCTTTGATTCTGTGGTTGAATTCCTTGTTTTATAATCCAAACCCTCACGTTTATTGTACAAACCCTCATTTTTAGGGCCCAAACGCTCATTTTTATGCTGCAAATCATTTCACTGGAAAATGCCTCCTTTTTATGCTCCAGATGCCTCCTTTAGGGCACGATGTCTGAATGTTAGGTCCCAAAGATTTGGTTAAGAGCCCAAAGCTTTGAGTCTAGGGTTGAAAGCCTGCTTTTTACTCTACAAACCCTCCTGTTTAGGGTACAAACCCTCCTTTTTGGTGCACAAGCCCTCGCTGTTAGGGTGCAAACACTCACGTTAAGATTCCCACGCTTCGAGTCCAGGGTTGAAATCCACATCTTTATGCTCCAAACGACCGTCTTTAGGCTTCAAATCCGACTTTTAATCCTGAAATCCCACTTTTTTACGCTCCAAACGCTACATTAAGGGCACAAAGTCTCCATTTTAGGTCACAACGCTTCCTTTTTAGAGTCCGGAACGTTGGTTCCAGGGTTGAAAGCCTCCCTGATCTGCTTCAAAGCGTCATTTAGAAGTTGCAAGCCCTCATTTTTAGGGCGCAACGCCTCATTTTTTGGCCGCGAATCCTCCTTTTTAGGGGTCAATACGTCCTTTTCGCTGTAAAATCCCTCACTTTTATGTTCCAGACATCTCATTTAGGGCACAAAGCCTTGTTTTGTGGTCCCAAAGCTTCCTCTTCAGAGTCCAAAGCTTTGATTCTGTGGTTGAATTCCTCGTTTTATAATCCAAACCCTCACGTTTATTGTACAAACCCTCATTTTTAGGGCCCAAACGCTCATTTTTATGCTGCAAATCATTTCACTGGAAAATGCCTCCTTTTTATGCTCCAAACGCCTCCTTTAGGGCACGATGTCTGAATGTTAGGTCCCAAAGATTTGGTTAAGAGCCCAAAGCTTTGAGTCTAGGGTTGAAAGCCTGCTTTTTACTCTACAAACCCTCCTGTTTAGGGTACAAACCCTCCTTTTTGGTGCACAAGCCCTCGCTGTTAGGGTGCAAACACTCACGTTAAGATTCCCAAGCTTCGAGTCCAGGGTTGAAATCCACATCTTTATGCTCCAAACGACCGTCTTTAGGCTTCAAATCTGACTTTTAATTCTGAAATCCCACTTTTTTACGCTCCAAACGCTACATTAAGGGCACAAAGTCTCCATTTTAGGTCACAACGCTTCCTTTTTAGAGTCCGGAACGTTGGTTCCAGGGTTGAAAGCCTCCCTGTTCTGCTTCAAAGCGTCATTTAGAAGGTACAAGCCCTCATTTTTAGGGCGCAACGCCTCATTTTTTGGCCGCGAATCCTCCTTTTTAGGGGTCAATACGTCCTTTTCGCTGTAAAATCCCTCACTTTTACGTTCCAGACATCTCTTTTAGGGCACAAAGCCTTGTTTTGTGGTCCCAAAGCTTCCTCTTCAGAGTCCAAAGCTTTGATTCTGTGGTTGAATTCCTCGTTTTATAATCCAAACCCTCACGTTTATTGTACAAACCCTCATTTTTAGGGCCCAAACGCTCATTTTTATGCTGCAAATCATTTCACTGGAAAATGCCTCCTATTTATGCTCCAAATGCCTCCTTTAGGGCACGATGTCTGAATGTTAGGTCCCAAAGATTTGGTTAAGAGCCCAAAGCTTTGAGTCTAGGGTTGAAAGCCTGCTTTTTACTCTACAAACCCTCCTGTTTAGGGTACAAACCCTCCTTTTTGGTGCACAAGCCCTCGCTGTTAGGGTGCAAACACTCACGTTAAGATTCCCAAGCTTCGAGTCCAGGGTTGAAATCCACATCTTTATGCTCCAAACGACCGTCTTTAGGCTTCAAATCCGACTTTTAATTCTGAAATCCCACTTTTTTACGCTCCAAATGCTACATTAAGGGCACAAAGTCTCCATTTTAGGTCACAACGCTTCCTTTTTAGAGTCCGGAACGTTGGTTCCAGGGTTGAAAGCCTCCCTGTTCTGCTTCAAAGCGTCATTTAGAAGGTACAAGCCCTCATTTTTAGGGCGCAACGCCTCATTTTTTGGCCGCGAATCCTCCTTTTTAGGGGTCAATACGTCCTTTTTACTGTAAAATCCCTCACTTTTATGTTCCAGACATCTCTTTTAGGGCACAAAGCCTTGTTTTGTGGTCCCAAAGCTTCCTCTTCAGAGTCCAAAGCTTTGATTCTGTGGTTGAATTCCTTGTTTTATAATCCAAACCCTCACGTTTATTGTACAAACCCTCATTTTTAGGGCCCAAACGCTCATTTTTATGCTGCAAATCATTTCACTGGAAAATGCCTCCTTTTTATGCTCCAGATGCCTCCTTTAGGGCACGATGTCTGAATGTTAGGTCCCAAAGATTTGGTTAAGAGCCCAAAGCTTTGAGTCTAGGGTTGAAAGCCTGCTTTTTACTCTACAAACCCTCCTGTTTAGGGTACAAACCCTCCTTTTTGGTGCACAAGCCCTCGCTGTTAGGGTGCAAACACTCACGTTAAGATTCCCACGCTTCGAGTCCAGGGTTGAAATCCACATCTTTATGCTCCAAACGACCGTCTTTAGGCTTCAAATCCGACTTTTAATCCTGAAATCCCACTTTTTTACGCTCCAAACGCTACATTAAGGGCACAAAGTCTCCATTTTAGGTCACAACGCTTCCTTTTTAGAGTCCGGAACGTTGGTTCCAGGGTTGAAAGCCTCCCTGATCTGCTTCAAAGCGTCATTTAGAAGTTGCAAGCCCTCATTTTTAGGGCGCAACGCCTCATTTTTTGGCCGCGAATCCTCCTTTTTAGGGGTCAATACGTCCTTTTCGCTGTAAAATCCCTCACTTTTATGTTCCAGACATCTCATTTAGGGCACAAAGCCTTGTTTTGTGGTCCCAAAGCTTCCTCTTCAGAGTCCAAAGCTTTGATTCTGTGGTTGAATTCCTCGTTTTATAATCCAAACCCTCACGTTTATTGTACAAACCCTCATTTTTAGGGCCCAAACGCTCATTTTTATGCTGCAAATCATTTCACTGGAAAATGCCTCCTTTTTATGCTCCAAACGCCTCCTTTAGGGCACGATGTCTGAATGTTAGGTCCCAAAGATTTGGTTAAGAGCCCAAAGCTTTGAGTCTAGGGTTGAAAGCCTGCTTTTTACTCTACAAACCCTCCTGTTTAGGGTACAAACCCTCCTTTTTGGTGCACAAGCCCTCGCTGTTAGGGTGCAAACACTCACGTTAAGATTCCCAAGCTTCGAGTCCAGGGTTGAAATCCACATCTTTATGCTCCAAACGACCGTCTTTAGGCTTCAAATCCGACTTTTAATTCTGAAATCCCACTTTTTTACGCTCCAAACGCTACATTAAGGGCACAAAGTCTCCATTTTAGGTCACAACGCTTCCTTTTTAGAGTCCGGAACGTTGGTTCCAGGGTTGAAAGCCTCCCTGTTCTGCTTCAAAGCGTCATTTAGAAGGTACAAGCCCTCATTTTTAGGGCGCAACGCCTCATTTTTTGGCCGCGAATCCTCCTTTTTAGGGGTCAATACGTCCTTTTCGCTGTAAAATCCCTCACTTTTATGTTCCAGACATCTCTTTTAGGGCACAAAGCCTTGTTTTGTGGTCCCAAAGCTTCCTCTTCAGAGTCCAAAGCTTTGATTCTGTGGTTGAATTCCTTGTTTTATAATCCAAACCCTCACGTTTATTGTACAAACCCTCATTTTTAGGGCCCAAACGCTCATTTTTATGCTGCAAATCATTTCACTGGAAAATACCTCCTTTTTATGCTCCAGATGCCTCCTTTAGGGCACGATGTCTGAATGTTAGGTCCCAAAGATTTGGTTAAGAGCCCAAAGCTTTGAGTCTAGGGTTGAAAGCCTGCTTTTTACTCTACAAACCCTCCTGTTTAGGGTACAAACCCTCCTTTTTGGTGCACAAGCCCTCGCTGTTAGGGTGCAAACACTCACGTTAAGATTCCCACGCTTCGAGTCCAGGGTTGAAATCCACATCTTTATGCTCCAAACGACCGTCTTTAGGCTTCAAATCCGACTTTTAATTCTGAAATCCCACTTTTTTACGCTCCAAACGCTACATTAAGGGCACAAAGTCTCCATTTTAGGTCACAACGCTTCCTTTTTAGAGTCCGGAACGTTGGTTCCAGGGTTGAAAGCCTCCCTGTTCTGCTTCAAAGCGTCATTTAGAAGGTACAAGCCCTCATTTTTAGGGCGCAACGCCTCATTTTTTGGCCGCGAATCCTCCTTTTTAGGGGTCAATACGTCCTTTTCGCTGTAAAATCCCTCACTTTTATGTTCCAGACATCTCTTTTAGGGCACAAAGCCTTGTTTTGTGGTCCCAAAGCTTCCTCTTCAGAGTCCAAAGCTTTGATTCTGTGGTTGAATTCCTCGTTTTATAATCCAAACCCTCACGTTTATTGTACAAACCCTCATTTTTAGGGCCCAAACGCTCATTTTTATGCTGTAAATCATTTCACTGGAAAATGCCTCCTTTTTATGCTCCAAACGCCTCCTTTAGGGCACGATGTCTGAATGGTAGGTCCCAAAGATTTGGTTAAGAGCCCAAAGCTTTGAGTCTAGGGTTGAAAGCCTGCTTTTTACTCTACAAACCCTCCTGTTTAGGGTACAAACCCTCCTTTTTGGTGCACAAGCCCTCGCTGTTAGGGTGCAAACACTCACGTTAAGATTCCCAAGCTTCGAGTCCAGGGTTGAAATCCACATCTTTATGCTCCAAACGACCGTCTTTAGGCTTCAAATCCGACTTTTAATCCTGAAATCCCACTTTTTTACGCTCCAAACGCTACATTAAGGGCACAAAGTCTCCATTTTAGGTCACAACGCTTCCTTTTTAGAGTCCGGAACGTTGGTTCCAGGGTTGAAAGCCTCCCTGATCTGCTTCAAAGCGTCATTTAGAAGTTGCAAGCCCTCATTTTTAGGGCGCAACGCCTCATTTTTTGGCCGCGAATCCTCCTTTTTAGGGGTCAATACGTCCTTTTCGCTGTAAAATCCCTCACTTTTATGTTCCAGACATCTCATTTAGGGCACAAAGCCTTGTTTTGTGGTCCCAAAGCTTCCTCTTCAGAGTCCAAAGCTTTGATTCTGTGGTTGAATTCCTCGTTTTATAATCCAAACCCTCACGTTTATTGTACAAACCCTCATTTTTAGGGCCCAAACGCTCATTTTTATGCTGTAAATCATTTCACTGGAAAATGCCTCCGTTTTATGCTCCAAACGCCTCCTTTAGGGCACGATGTCTGAATGTTAGGTCCCAAAGATTTGGTTAAGAGCCCAAAGCTTTGAGTCTAGGGTTGAAAGCCTGCTTTTTACTCTACAAACCCTCCTTTTTGGTGCACAAGCCCTCGCTGTTAGGGTGCAAACACTCACGTTAAGATTCCCAAGCTTCGAGTCCAGGGTTGAAATCCACATCTTTATGCTCCAAACGACCGTCTTTAGGCTTCAAATCCGACTTTTAATCCTGAAATCCCACTTTTTTACGCTCCAAACGCTACATTAAGGGCACAAAGTCTCCATTTTAGGTCACAACGCTTCCTTTTTAGAGTCCGGAACGTTGGTTCCAGGGTTGAAAGCCTCCCTGTTCTGCTTCAAAGCGTCATTTAGAAGGTACAAGCCCTCATTTTTAGGGCGCAACGCCTCATTTTTTGGCCGCGAATCCTCCTTTTTAGGGGTCAATACGTCCTTTTCGCTGTAAAATCCCTCACTTTTATGTTCCAGACATCTCATTTAGGGCACAAAGCCTTGTTTTGTGGTCCCAAAGCTTCCTCTTCAGAGTCCAAAGCTTTGATTCTGTGGTTGAATTCCTCGTTTTATAATCCAAACCCTCACGTTTATTGTACAAACCCTCATTTTTAGGGCCCAAACGCTCATTTTTATGCTGCAAATCATTTCACTGGAAAATGCCTCCGTTTTATGCTCCAAATGCCTCCTTTAGGGCACGATGTCTGAATGTTAGGTCCCAAAGATTTGGTTAAGAGCCCAAAGCTTTGAGTCTAGGGTTGAAAGCCTGCTTTTTACTCTACAAACCCTCCTGTTTAGGGTACAAACCCTCCTTTTTGGTGCACAAGCCCTCGCTGTTAGGGTGCAAACACTCACGTTAAGATTCCCAAGCTTCGAGTCCAGGGTTGAAATCCACATCTTTATGCTCCAAACGACCGTCTTTAGGCTTCAAATCCGACTTTTAATTCTGAAATCCCACTTTTTTACGCTCCAAACGCTACATTAAGGGCACAAAGTCTCCATTTTAGGTCACAACGCTTCCTTTTTAGAGTCCGGAACGTTGGTTCCAGGGTTGAAAGCCTCCCTGTTCTGCTTCAAAGCGTCATTTAGAAGGTACAAGCCCTCATTTTTAGGGCACAACGCCTCATTTTTTGGCCGCGAATCCTCCTTTTTAGGGGTCAATACGTCCTTTTTACTGTAAAATCCCTCACTTTTATGTTCCAGACATCTCTTTTAGGGCACAAAGCCTTGTTTTGTGGTCCCAAAGCTTCCTCTTCAGAGTCCAAAGCTTTGATTCTGTGGTTGAATTCCTTGTTTTATAATCCAACCCCTCACGTTTATTGTACAAACCCTCATTTTTAGGGCCCAAACGCTCATTTTTATGCTGCAAATCATTTCACTGGAAAATGCCTCCTTTTTATGCTCCAGATGCCTCCTTTAGGGCACGATGTCTGAATGTTAGGTCCCAAAGATTTGGTTAAGAGCCCAAAGCTTTGAGTCTAGGGTTGAAAGCCTGCTTTTTACTCTACAAACCCTCCTGTTTAGGGTACAAACCCTCCTTTTTGGTGCACAAGCCCTCGCTGTTAGGGTGCAAACACTCACGTTAAGATTCCCACGCTTCGAGTCCAGGGTTGAAATCCACATCTTTATGCTCCAAACGACCGTCTTTAGGCTTCAAATCCGACTTTTAATCCTGAAATCCCACTTTTTTACGCTCCAAACGCTACATTAAGGGCACAAAGTCTCCATTTTAGGTCACAACGCTTCCTTTTTAGAGTCCGGAACGTTGGTTCCAGGGTTGAAAGCCTCCCTGATCTGCTTCAAAGCGTCATTTAGAAGTTGCAAGCCCTCATTTTTAGGGCGCAACGCCTCATTTTTTGGCCGCGAATCCTCCTTTTTAGGGGTCAATACGTCCTTTTCGCTGTAAAATCCCTCACTTTTATGTTCCAGACATCTCATTTAGGGCACAAAGCCTTGTTTTGTGGTCCCAAAGCTTCCTCTTCAGAGTCCAAAGCTTTGATTCTGTGGTTGAATTCCTCGTTTTATAATCCAAACCCTCACGTTTATTGTACAAACCCTCATTTTTAGGGCCCAAACGCTCATTTTTATGCTGCAAATCATTTCACTGGAAAATGCCTCCTTTTTATGCTCCAAACGCCTCCTTTAGGGCACGATGTCTGAATGTTAGGTCCCAAAGATTTGGTTAAGAGCCCAAAGCTTTGAGTCTAGGGTTGAAAGCCTGCTTTTTACTCTACAAACCCTCCTGTTTAGGGTACAAACCCTCCTTTTTGGTGCACAAGCCCTCGCTGTTAGGGTGCAAACACTCACGTTAAGATTCCCAAGCTTCGAGTCCAGGGTTGAAATCCACATCTTTATGCTCCAAACGACCGTCTTTAGGCTTCAAATCCGACTTTTAATTCTGAAATCCCACTTTTTTACGCTCCAAACGCTACATTAAGGGCACAAAGTCTCCATTTTAGGTCACAACGCTTCCTTTTTAGAGTCCGGAACGTTGGTTCCAGGGTTGAAAGCCTCCCTGTTCTGCTTCAAAGCGTCATTTAGAAGGTACAAGCCCTCATTTTTAGGGCGCAACGCCTCATTTTTTGGCCGCGAATCCTCCTTTTTAGGGGTCAATACGTCCTTTTCGCTGTAAAATCCCTCACTTTTATGTTCCAGACATCTCTTTTAGGGCACAAAGCCTTGTTTTGTGGTCCCAAAGCTTCCTCTTCAGAGTCCAAAGCTTTGATTCTGTGGTTGAATTCCTCGTTTTATAATCCAAACCCTCACGTTTATTGTACAAACCCTCATTTTTAGGGCCCAAACGCTCATTTTTATGCTGTAAATCATTTCACTGGAAAATGCCTCCTTTTTATGCTCCAAATGCCTCCTTTAGGGCACGATGTCTGAATGTTAGGTCCCAAAGATTTGGTTAAGAGCCCAAAGCTTTGAGTCTAGGGTTGAAAGCCTGCTTTTTACTCTACAAACCCTCCTTTTTGGTGCACAAGCCCTCGCTGTTAGGGTGCAAACACTCACGTTAAGATTCCCACGCTTCGAGTCCAGGGTTGAAATCCACATCTTTATGCTCCAAACGACCGTCTTTAGGCTTCAAATCCGACTTTTAATTCTGAAATCCCACTTTTTTACGCTCCAAACGCTACATTAAGGGCACAAAGTCTCCATTTTAGGTCACAACGATTCCTTTTTAGAGTCCGGAACGTTGGTTCCAGGGTTGAAAGCCTCCCTGTTCTGCTTCAAAGCGTCATTTAGAAGGTACCAGCCCTCATTTTTAGGGCGCAACGCCTCATTTTTTGGCCGCGAATCCTCCTTTTTAGGGGTCAATACGTCCTTTTCGCTGTAAAATCCCTCACTTTTATGTTCCAGACATCTCTTTTAGGGCACAAAGCCTTGTTTTGTGGTCCCAAAGCTTCCTCTTCAGAGTCCAAAGCTTTGATTCTGTGGTCGAATTCCTCGTTTTATAATCCAAACCCTCACGTTTATTGTACAAACCCTCATTTTTAGGGCCCAAACGCTCATTTTTATGCTGTAAATCATTTCACTGGAAAATGCCTCCTTTTTATGCTCCAAACGCCTCCTTTAGGGCACGATGTCTGAATGTTAGGTCCCAAAGATTTGGTTAAGAGCCCAAAGCTTTGAGTCTAGGGTTGAAAGCCTGCTTTTTACTCTACAAACCCTCCTGTTTAGGGTACAAACCCTCCTTTTTGGTGCACAAGCCCTCGCTGTTAGGGTGCAAACACTCACGTTAAGATTCCCAAGCTTCGAGTCCAGGGTTGAAATCCACATCTTTATGCTCCAAACGACCGTCTTTAGGCTTCAAATCCGACTTTTAATTCTGAAATCCCACTTTTTTACGCTCCAAACGCTACATTAAGGGCACAAAGTCTCCATTTTAGGTCACAACGCTTCCTTTTTAGAGTCCGGAACGTTGGTTCCAGGGTTGAAAGCCTCCCTGTTCTGCTTCAAAGCGTCATTTAGAAGGTACAAGCCCTCATTTTTAGGGCGCAACGCCTCATTTTTTGGCCGCGAATCCTCCTTTTTAGGGGTCAATACGTCCTTTTTACTGTAAAATCCCTCACTTTTATGTTCCAGACATCTCTTTTAGGGCACAAAGCCTTGTTTTGTGGTCCCAAAGCTTCCTCTTCAGAGTCCAAAGCTTTGATTCTGTGGTCGAATTCCTCGTTTTATAATCCAAACCCTCACGTTTATTGCACAAACCCTCATTTTTAGGGCCCAAACGCTCATTTTTATGCTGCAAATCATTTCACTGGAAAATGCCTCCTTTTTATGCTCCAGATGCCTCCTTTAGGGCACGATGTCTGAATGTTAGGTCCCAAAGATTTGGTTAAGAGCCCAAAGCTTTGAGTCTAGGGTTGAAAGCCTGCTTTTTACTCTACAAACCCTCCTGTTTAGGGTACAAACCCTCCTTTTTGGTGCACAAGCCCTCGCTGTTAGGGTGCAAACACTCACGTTAAGATTCCCAAGCTTCGAGTCCAGGGTTGAAATCCACATCTTTATGCTCCAAACGACCGTCTTTAGGCTTCAAATCCGACTTTTAATTCTGAAATCCCACTTTTTTACGCTCCAAACGCTACATTAAGGGCACAAAGTCTCCATTTTAGGTCACAACGCTTCCTTTTTAGAGTCCGGAACGTTGGTTCCAGGGTTGAAAGCCTCCCTGTTCTGCTTCAAAGCGTCATTTAGAAGGTACAAGCCCTCATTTTTAGGGCGCAACGCCTCATTTTTTGGCCGCGAATCCTCCTTTTTAGGGGTCAATACGTCCTTTTTGCTGTAAAATCCCTCACTTTTATGTTCCGGACATCTCATTTAGGGCACAAAGCCTTGTTTTGTGGTCCCAAAGCTTCCTCTTCAGAGTCCAAAGCTTTGATTCTGTGGTTGAATTCCTCGTTTTATAATCCAAACCCTCACGTTTATTGCACAAACCCTCATTTTTAGGGCCCAAACGCTCATTTTTATGCTGCAAATCATTTCACTGGAAAATGCCTCCTTTTTATGCTCCAGATGCCTCCTTTAGGGCACGATGTCTGAATGTTAGGTCCCAAAGATTTGGTTAAGAGCCCAAAGCTTTGAGTCTAGGGTTGAAAGCCTGCTTTTTACTCTACAAACCCTCCTGTTTAGGGTACAAACCCTCCTTTTTGGTGCACAAGCCCTCGCTGTTAGGGTGCAAACACTCACGTTAAGATTCCCAAGCTTCGAGTCCAGGGTTGAAATCCACATCTTTATGCTCCAAACGACCGTCTTTAGGCTTCAAATCCGACTTTTAATTCTGAAATCCCACTTTTTTACGCTCCAAACGCTACATTAAGGGCACAAAGTCTCCATTTTAGGTCACAACGCTTCCTTTTTAGAGTCCGGAACGTTGGTTCCAGGGTTGAAAGCCTCCCTGTTCTGCTTCAAAGCGTCATTTAGAAGGTACAAGCCCTCATTTTTAGGGCGCAACGCCTCATTTTTTGGCCGCGAATCCTCCTTTTTAGGGGTCAATACGTCCTTTTCGCTGTAAAATCCCTCACTTTTATGTTCCAGACATCTCTTTTAGGGCACAAAGCCTTGTTTTGTGGTCCCAAAGCTTCCTCTTCAGAGTCCAAAGCTTTGATTCTGTGGTCGAATTCCTCGTTTTATAATCCAAACCCTCATGTTTATTGTACAAACCCTCATTTTTAGGGCCCAAACGCTCATTTTTATGCTGTAAATCATTTCACTGGAAAATGCCTCCTTTTTATGCTCCAAATGCCTCCTTTAGGGCACGATGTCTGAATGTTAGGTCCCAAAGATTTGGTTAAGAGCCCAAAGCTTTGAGTCTAGGGTTGAAAGCCTGCTTTTTACTCTACAAACCCTCCTGTTTAGGGTACAAACCCTCCTTTTTGGTGCACAAGCCCTCGCTGTTAGGGTGCAAACACTCACGTTAAGATTCCCAAGCTTCGAGTCCAGGGTTGAAATCCACATCTTTATGCTCCAAACGACCGTCTTTAGGCTTCAAATCCGACTTTTAATTCTGAAATCCCACTTTTTTACGCTCCAAACGCTACATTAAGGGCACAAAGTCTCCATTTTAGGTCACAACGCTTCCTTTTTAGAGTCCGGAACGTTGGTTCCAGGGTTGAAAGCCTCCCTGTTCTGCTTCAAAGCGTCATTTAGAAGGTACAAGCCCTCATTTTTAGGGCGCAACGCCTCATTTTTTGGCCGCGAATCCTCCTTTTTAGGGGTCAATACGTCCTTTTTACTGTAAAATCCCTCACTTTTATGTTCCAGACATCTCTTTTAGGGCACAAAGCCTTGTTTTGTGGTCCCAAAGCTTCCTCTTCAGAGTCCAAAGCTTTGATTCTGTGGTCGAATTCCTCGTTTTATAATCCAAACCCTCACGTTTATTGCACAAACCCTCATTTTTAGGGCCCAAACGCTCATTTTTATGCTGCAAATCATTTCACTGGAAAATGCCTCCTTTTTATGCTCCAGATGCCTCCTTTAGGGCACGATGTCTGAATGTTAGGTCCCAAAGATTTGGTTAAGAGCCCAAAGCTTTGAGTCTAGGGTTGAAAGCCTGCTTTTTACTCTACAAACCCTCCTTTTTGGTGCACAAGCCCTCCTTTTTGGTGCACAAGCCCTCGCTGTTAGGGTGCAAACACTCACGTTAAGATTCCCAAGCTTCGAGTCCAGGGTTGAAATCCACATCTTTATGCTCCAAACGACCGTCTTTAGGCTTCAAATCCGACTTTTAATTCTGAAATCCCACTTTTTTACGCTCCAAACGCTACATTAAGGGCACAAAGTCTCCATTTTAGGTCACAACGCTTCCTTTTTAGAGTCCGGAACGTTGGTTCCAGGGTTGAAAGCCTCCCTGTTCTGCTTCAAAGCGTCATTTAGAAGGTACCAGCCCTCATTTTTAGGGCGCAACGCCTCATTTTTTGGCCGCGAATCCTCCTTTTTAGGGGTCAATACGTCCTTTTCGCTGTAAAATCCCTCACTTTTATGTTCCAGACATCTCTTTTAGGGCACAAAGCCTTGTTTTGTGGTCCCAAAGCTTCCTCTTCAGAGTCCAAAGCTTTGATTCTGTGGTCGAATTCCTCGTTTTATAATCCAAACCCTCACGTTTATTGTACAAACCCTCATTTTTAGGGCCCAAACGCTCATTTTTATGCTGTAAATCATTTCACTGGAAAATGCCTCCTTTTTATGCTCCAAACGCCTCCTTTAGGGCACGATGTCTGAATGTTAGGTCCCAAAGATTTGGTTAAGAGCCCAAAGCTTTGAGTCTAGGGTTGAAAGCCTGCTTTTTACTCTACAAACCCTCCTGTTTAGGGTACAAACCCTACTTTTTGGTGCACAAGCCCTCGCTGTTAGGGTGCAAACACTCACGTTAAGATTCCCAAGCTTCGAGTCCAGGGTTGAAATCCACATCTTTATGCTCCAAACGACCGTCTTTAGGCTTCAAATCCGACTTTTAATTCTGAAATCCCACTTTTTTACGCTCCAAACGCTACATTAAGGGCACAAAGTCTCCATTTTAGGTCACAACGCTTCCTTTTTAGAGTCCGGAACGTTGGTTCCAGGGTTGAAAGCCTCCCTGTTCTGCTTCAAAGCGTCATTTAGAAGGTACAAGCCCTCATTTTTAGGGCGCAACGCCTCATTTTTTGGCCGCGAATCCTCCTTTTTAGGGGTCAATACGTCCTTTTCGCTGTAAAATCCCTCACTTTTATGTTCCAGACATCTCATTTAGGGCACAAAGCCTTGTTTTGTGGTCCCAAAGCTTCCTCTTCAGAGTCCAAAGCTTTGATTCTGTGGTCGAATTCCTCGTTTTATAATCCAAACCCTCATGTTTATTGTACAAACCCTCATTTTTAGGGCCCAAACGCTCATTTTTATGCTGTAAATCATTTCACTGGAAAATGCCTCCTTTTTATGCTCCAGATGCCTCCTTTAGGGCACGATGTCTGAATGTTAGGTCCCAAAGATTTGGTTAAGAGCCCAAAGCTTTGAGTCTAGGGTTGAAAGCCTGCTTTTTACTCTACAAACCCTCCTGTTTAGGGTACAAACCCTCCTTTTTGGTGCACAAGCCCTCGCTGTTAGGGTGCAAACACTCACGTTAAGATTCCCAAGCTTCGAGTCCAGGGTTGAAATCCACATCTTTATGCTCCAAACGACCGTCTTTAGGCTTCAAATCCGACTTTTAATTCTGAAATCCCACTTTTTTACGCTCCAAACGCTACATTAAGGGCACACTCTCCATTTTAGGTCACAACGATTCCTTTTTAGAGTCCGGAACGTTGGTTCCAGGGTTGAAAGCCTCCCTGTTCTGCTTCAAAGCGTCATTTAGAAGGTACCAGCCCTCATTTTTAGGGCGCAACGCCTCATTTTTTGGCCGCGAATCCTCCTTTTTAGGGGTCAATACGTCCTTTTCGCTGTAAAATCCCTCACTTTTATGTTCCAGACATCTCTTTTAGGGCACAAAGCCTTGTTTTGTGGTCCCAAAGCTTCCTCTTCAGAGTCCAAAGCTTTGATTCTGTGGTCGAATTCCTCGTTTTATAATCCAAACCCTCACGTTTATTGTACAAACCCTCATTTTTAGGGCCCAAACGCTCATTTTTATGCTGTAAATCATTTCACTGGAAAATGCCTCCTTTTTATGCTCCAAACGCCTCCTTTAGGGCACGATGTCTGAATGTTAGGTCCCAAAGATTTGGTTAAGAGCCCAAAGCTTTGAGTCTAGGGTTGAAAGCCTGCTTTTTACTCTACAAACCCTCCTGTTTAGGGTACAAACCCTACTTTTTGGTGCACAAGCCCTCGCTGTTAGGGTGCAAACACTCACGTTAAGATTCCCAAGCTTCGAGTCCAGGGTTGAAATCCACATCTTTATGCTCCAAACGACCGTCTTTAGGCTTCAAATCCGACTTTTAATTCTGAAATCCCACTTTTTTACGCTCCAAACGCTACATTAAGGGCACAAAGTCTCCATTTTAGGTCACAACGCTTCCTTTTTAGAGTCCGGAACGTTGGTTCCAGGGTTGAAAGCCTCCCTGTTCTGCTTCAAAGCGTCATTTAGAAGGTACAAGCCCTCATTTTTAGGGTGCAACGCCTCATTTTTTGGCCGCGAATCCTCCTTTTTAGGGGTCAATACGTCCTTTTTGCTGTAAAATCCCTCACTTTTATGTTCCAGACATCTCTTTTAGGGCACAAAGCCTTGTTTTGTGGTCCCAAAGCTTCCTCTTCAGAGTCCAAAGCTTTGATTCTGTGGTCGAATTCCTCGTTTTATAATCCAAACCCTCACGTTTATTGCACAAACCCTCATTTTTAGGGCCCAAACGCTCATTTTTATGCTGCAAATCATTTCACTGGAAAATGCCTCCTTTTTATGCTCCAGATGCCTCCTTTAGGGCACGATGTCTGAATGTTAGGTCCCAAAGATTTGGTTAAGAGCCCAAAGCTTTGAGTCTAGGGTTGAAAGCCTGCTTTTTACTCTACAAACCCTCCTGTTTAGGGTACAAACCCTACTTTTTGGTGCACAAGCCCTCGCTGTTAGGGTGCAAACACTCACGTTAAGATTCCCAAGCTTCGAGTCCAGGGTTGAAATCCACATCTTTATGCTCCAAACGACCGTCTTTAGGCTTCAAATCCGACTTTTAATTCTGAAATCCCACTTTTTTACGCTCCAAACGCTACATTAAGGGCACAAAGTCTCCATTTTAGGTCACAACGCTTCCTTTTTAGAGTCCGGAACGTTGGTTCCAGGGTTGAAAGCCTCCCTGTTCTGCTTCAAAGCGTCATTTAGAAGGTACAAGCCCTCATTTTTAGGGTGCAACGCCTCATTTTTTGGCCGCGAATCCTCCTTTTTAGGGGTCAATACGTCCTTTTCGCTGTAAAATCCCTCACTTTTATGTTCCGGACATCTCTTTTAGGGCACAAAGCCTTGTTTTGTGGTCCCAAAGCTTCCTCTTCAGAGTCCAAAGCTTTGATTCTGTGGTTGAATTCCTCGTTTTATAATCCAAACCCTCACGTTTATTGCACAAACCCTCATTTTTAGGGCCCAAACGCTCATTTTTATGCTGCAAATCATTTCACTGGAAAATGCCTCCTTTTTATGCTCCAGATGCCTCCTTTAGGGCACGATGTCTGAATGTTAGGTCCCAAAGATTTGGTTAAGAGCCCAAAGCTTTGAGTCTAGGGTTGAAAGCCTGCTTTTTACTCTACAAACCCTCCTGTTTAGGGTACAAACCCTCCTTTTTGGTGCACAAGCCCTCGCTGTTAGGGTGCAAACACTCACGTTAAGATTCCCAAGCTTCGAGTCCAGGGTTGAAATCCACATCTTTATGCTCCAAACGACCGCCTTTAGGCTTCAAATCCGACTTTAAATTCTGAAATCCCACTTTTTTACGCTCCAAACGCTACATTAAGGGCACAGTGTCTCCATTTTAGGTCACAACGCTTCCTTTTTAGAGTCCGGAACGTTGGTTCCAGGGTTGAAAGCCTCCCTGTTCTGCTTCAAAGCGTCATTTAGAAGGTACAAGCCCTCATTTTTAGGGCGCAACGGCTCATTTTTTGGCCGCGAATCCTCCTTTTTAGGGGTCAATACGTCCTTTTTACTGTAAAATCCCTCACTTTTATGTTCCAGACATCTCTTTTAGGGCACAAAGCCTTGTTTTGTGGTCCCAAAGCTTCCTCTTCAGAGTCCAAAGCTTTGATTCTGTGGTTGAATTCCTCGTTTTATAATCCAAACCCTCACGTTTATTGCACAAACCCTCATTTTTAGGGCCCAAACGCTCATTTTTATGCTGCAAATCATTTCACTGGAAAATGCCTCCTTTTTATGCTCCAGATGCCTCCTTTAGGGCACGATGTCTGAATGTTAGGTCCCAAAGATTTGGTTAAGAGCCCAAAGCTTTGAGTCTAGGGTTGAAAGCCTGCTTTTTACTCTACAAACCCTCCTGTTTAGGGTACAAACCCTCCTTTTTGGTGCACAAGCCCTCGCTGTTAGGGTGCAAACACTCACGTTAAGATTCCCAAGCTTCGAGTCCAGGGTTGAAATCCACATCTTTATGCTCCAAACGACCGTCTTTAGGCTTCAAATCTGACTTTTAATCCTGAAATCCCACTTTTTTACGCTCCAAACGCTACATTAAGGGCACAGTGTCTCCATTTTAGGTCACAACGCTTCCTTTTTAGAGTCCGGAACGTTGGTTCCAGGGTTGAAAGCCTCCCTGTTCTGCTTCAAAGCGTCATTTAGAAGGTACAAGCCCTCATTTTTAGGGCGCAACGGCTCATTTTTTGGCCGCGAATCCTCCTTTTTAGGGGTCAATACGTCCTTTTTACTGTAAAATCCCTCACTTTTATGTTCCAGACATCTCTTTTAGGGCACAAAGCCTTGTTTTGTGGTCCCAAAGCTTCCTCTTCAGAGTCCAAAGCTTTGATTCTGTGGTTGAATTCCTCGTTTTATAATCCAAACCCTCACGTTTATTGCACAAACCCTCATTTTTAGGGCCCAAACGCTCATTTTTATGCTGCAAATCATTTCACTGGAAAATGCCTCCTTTTTATGCTCCAGATGCCTCCTTTAGGGCACGATGTCTGAATGTTAGGTCCCAAAGATTTGGTTAAGAGCCCAAAGCTTTGAGTCTAGGGTTGAAAGCCTGCTTTTTACTCTACAAACCCTCCTGTTTAGGGTACAAACCCTCCTTTTTGGTGCACAAGCCCTCGCTGTTAGGGTGCAAACACTCACGTTAAGATTCCCAAGCTTCGAGTCCAGGGTTGAAATCCACATCTTTATGCTCCAAACGACCGTCTTTAGGCTTCAAATCCGACTTTTAATTCTGAAATCCCACTTTTTTACGCTCCAAACGCTACATTAAGGGCACAGTGTCTCCATTTTAGGTCACAACGCTTCCTTTTTAGAGTCCGGAACGTTGGTTCCAGGGTTGAAAGCCTCCCTGTTCTGCTTCAAAGCGTCATTTAGAAGGTACAAGCCCTCATTTTTAGGGCGCAACGCCTCATTTTTTGGCCGCGAATCCTCCTTTTTAGGGGTCAATACGTCCTTTTCGCTGTAAAATCCCTCACTTTTATGTTCCGGACATCTCATTTAGGGCACAAAGCCTTGTTTTGTGGTCCCAAAGCTTCCTCTTCAGAGTTCAAAGCTTTGATTCTGTGGTTGAATTCCTCGTTTTATAATCCAAACCCTCACGTTTATTGCACAAACCCTCATTTTTAGGGCCCAAACGCTCATTTTTATGCTGTAAATCATTTCACTGGAAAATGCCTCCTTTTTATGCTCCAGACGCCTCCTTTAGGGCACGATGTCTGAATGTTAGGTCCCAAAGATTTGGTTAAGAGCCCAAAGCTTTGAGTCTAGGGTTGAAAGCCTGCTTTTTACTCTACAAACCCTCCTGTTTAGGGTACAAACCCTCCTTTTTGGTGCACAAGCCCTCGCTGTTAGGGTGCAAACACTCACGTTAAGATTCCCAAGCTTCGAGTCCAGGGTTGAAATCCACATCTTTATGCTCCAAACGACCGTCTTTAGGCTTCAAATCCGACTTTTAATTCTGAAATCCCACTTTTTTACGCTCCAAACGCTACATTAAGGGCACAAAGTCTCCCTTTTAGGTCACAACGCTTCCTTTTTAGAGTCCGGAACGTTGGTTCCAGGGTTGAAAGCCTCCCTGTTCTGCTTCAAAGCGTCATTTAGAAGGTACAAGCCCTCATTTTTAGGGCGCAACGGCTCGTTTTTTGGCCGCGAATCCTCCTTTTTAGGGGTCAATACGTCCTTTTTGCTGTAAAATCCCTCACTTTTATGTTCCGGACATCTCATTTAGGGCACAAAGCCTTGTTTTGTGGTCCCAAAGCTTCCTCTTCAGAGTCCAAAGCTTTGATTCTGTGGTTGAATTCCTCGTTTTATAATCCAAACCCTCACGTTTATTGCACAAACCCTCATTTTTAGGGCCCAAACGCTCATTTTTATGCTGCAAATCATTTCACTGGAAAATGCCTCCTTTTTATGCTCCAGATGCCTCCTTTAGGGCACGATGTCTGAATGTTAGGTCCCAAAGATTTGGTTAAGAGCCCAAAGCTTTGAGTCTAGGGTTGAAAGCCTGCTTTTTACTCTACAAACCCTCCTGTTTAGGGTACAAACCCTCCTTTTTGGTGCACAAGCCCTCGCTGTTAGGGTGCAAACACTCACGTTAAGATTCCCAAGCTTCGAGTCCAGGGTTGAAATCCACATCTTTATGCTCCAAACGACCGTCTTTAGGCTTCAAATCCGACTTTTAATTCTGAAATCCCACTTTTTTACGCTCCAAACGCTACATTAAGGGCACAAAGTCTCCATTTTAGGTCACAACGCTTCCTTTTTAGAGTCCGGAACGTTGGTTCCAGGGTTGAAAGCCTCCCTGTTCTGCTTCAAAGCGTCATTTAGAAGGTACAAGCCCTCATTTTTAGGGCGCAACGCCTCATTTTTTGGCCGCGAATCCTCCTTTTTAGGGGTCAATACGTCCTTTTTGCTGTAAAATCCCTCACTTTTATGTTCCGGACATCTCTTTTAGGGCACAAAGCCTTGTTTTGTGGTCCCAAAGCTTCCTCTTCAGAGTCCAAAGCTTTGATTCTGTGGTTGAATTCCTCGTTTTATAATCCAAACCCTCACGTTTATTGCACAAACCCTCATTTTTAGGGCCCAAACGCTCATTTTTATGCTGCAAATCATTTCACTGGAAAATGCCTCCTTTTTATGCTCCAGATGCCTCCTTTAGGGCACGATGTCTGAATGTTAGGTCCCAAAGATTTGGTTAAGAGCCCAAAGCTTTGAGTCTAGGGTTGAAAGCCTGCTTTTTACTCTACAAACCCTCCTGTTTAGGGTACAAACCCTCCTTTTTGGTGCACAAGCCCTCGCTGTTAGGGTGCAAACACTCACGTTAAGATTCCCAAGCTTCGAGTCCAGGGTTGAAATCCACATCTTTATGCTCCAAACGACCGTCTTTAGGCTTCAAATCCGACTTTTAATTCTGAAATCCCACTTTTTTACGCTCCAAACGCTACATTAAGGGCACAAAGTCTCCCTTTTAGGTCACAACGCTTCCTTTTTAGAGTCCGGAACGTTGGTTCCAGGGTTGAAAGCCTCCCTGTTCTGCTTCAAAGCGTCATTTAGAAGGTACAAGCCCTCATTTTTAGGGCGCAACGCCTCATTTTTTGGCCGCGAATCCTCCTTTTTAGGGGTCAATACGTCCTTTTTGCTGTAAAATCCCTCACTTTTATGTTCCAGACATCTCATTTAGGGCACAAAGCCTTGTTTTGTGGTCCCAAAGCTTCCTCTTCAGAGTTCAAAGCTTTGATTCTGTGGTTGAATTCCTCGTTTTATAATCCAAACCCTCACGTTTATTGTACAAACCCTCATTTTTAGGGCCCAAACGCTCATTTTTATGCTGTAAATCATTTCACTGGAAAATGCCTCCTTTTTATGCTCCAAACGCCTCCTTTAGGGCACGATGTCTGAATGTTAGGTCCCAAAGATTTGGTTAAGAGCCCAAAGCTTTGAGTCTAGGGTTGAAAGCCTGCTTTTTACTCTACAAACCCTCCTGTTTAGGGTACAAACCCTCCTTTTTGGTGCACAAGCCCTCGCTGTTAGGGTGCAAACACTCACGTTAAGATTCCCAAGCTTCGAGTCCAGGGTTGAAATCCACATCTTTATGCTCCAAACGACCGTCTTTAGGCTTCAAATCCGACTTTTAATTCTGAAATCCCACTTTTTTACGCTCCAAACGCTACATTAAGGGCACAAAGTCTCCATTTTAGGTCACAACGCTTCCTTTTTAGAGTCCGGAACGTTGGTTCCAGGGTTGAAAGCCTCCCTGTTCTGCTTCAAAGCGTCATTTAGAAGGTACAAGCCCTCATTTTTAGGGCGCAACGCCTCATTTTTTGGCCGCGAATCCTCCTTTTTAGGGGTCAATACGTCCTTTTCGCTGTAAAATCCCTCACTTTTATGTTCCAGACATCTCTTTTAGGGCACAAAGCCTTGTTTTGTGGTCCCAAAGCTTCCTCTTCAGAGTCCAAAGCTTTGATTCTGTGGTTGAATTCCTCGTTTTATAATCCAAACCCTCACGTTTATTGTACAAACCCTCATTTTTAGGGCCCAAACGCTCATTTTTATGCTGCAAATCATTTCACTGGAAAATGCCTCCTTTTTATGCTCCAGACGCCTCCTTTAGGGCACGATGTCTGAATGTTAGGTCCCAAAGATTTGGTTAAGAGCCCAAAGCTTTGAGTCTAGGGTTGAAAGCCTGCTTTTTACTCTACAAACCCTCCTGTTTAGGGTACAAACCCTCCTTTTTGGTGCACAAGCCCTCGCTGTTAGGGTGCAAACACTCACGTTAAGATTCCCAAGCTTCGAGTCCAGGGTTGAAATCCACATCTTTATGCTCCAAACGACCGTCTTTAGGCTTCAAATCCGACTTTTAATTCTGAAATCCCACTTTTTTACGCTCCAAACGCTACATTAAGGGCACAAAGTCTCCATTTTAGGTCACAACGCTTCCTTTTTAGAGTCCGGAACGTTGGTTCCAGGGTTGAAAGCCTCCCTGTTCTGCTTCAAAGCGTCATTTAGAAGGTACAAGCCCTCATTTTTAGGGCGCAACGCCTCATTTTTTGGCCGCGAATCCTCCTTTTTAGGGGTCAATACGTCCTTTTTGCTGTAAAATCCCTCACTTTTATGTTCCGGACATCTCTTTTAGGGCACAAAGCCTTGTTTTGTGGTCCCAAAGCTTCCTCTTCAGAGTTCAAAGCTTTGATTCTGTGGTTGAATTCCTCGTTTTATAATCCAAACCCTCACGTTTATTGTACAAACCCTCATTTTTAGGGCCCAAACGCTCATTTTTATGCTGCAAATCATTTCACTGGAAAATGCCTCCTTTTTATGCTCCAGACGCCTCCTTTAGGGCACGATGTCTGAATGTTAGGTCCCAAAGATTTGGTTAAGAGCCCAAAGCTTTGAGTCTAGGGTTGAAAGCCTGCTTTTTACTCTACAAACCCTCCTGTTTAGGGTACAAACCCTCCTTTTTGGTGCACAAGCCCTCGCTGTTAGGGTGCAAACACTCACGTTAAGATTCCCAAGCTTCGAGTCCAGGGTTGAAATCCACATCTTTATGCTCCAAACGACCGTCTTTAGGCTTCAAATCCGACTTTTAATTCTGAAATCCCACTTTTTTACGCTCCAAACGCTACATTAAGGGCACAAAGTCTCCATTTTAGGTCACAACGCTTCCTTTTTAGAGTCCGGAACGTTGGTTGCAGGGTTGAAAGCCTCCCTGTTCTGCTTCAAAGCGTCATTTAGAAGGTACAAGCCCTCATTTTTAGGGCGCAACGCCTCATTTTTTGGCCGTGAATCCTCCTTTTTAGGGGTCAATACGTCCTTTTTGCTGTAAAATCCCTCACTTTTATGTTCCGGACATCTCATTTAGGGCACAAAGCCTTGTTTTGTGGTCCCAAAGCTTCCTCTTCAGAGTCCAAAGCTTTGATTCTGTGGTTGAATTCCTCGTTTTATAATCCAAACCCTCACGTTTATTGTACAAACCCTCATTTTTAGGGTCCAAACGCTCATTTTTATGCTGTAAATCATTTCACTGGAAAATGCCTCCTTTTTATGCTCCAAACGCCTCCTTTAGGGCACGATGTCTGAATGTTAGGTCCCAAAGATTTGGTTAAGAGCCCAAAGCTTTGAGTCTAGGGTTGAAAGCCTGCTTTTTACTCTACAAACCCTCCTGTTTAGGGTACAAACCCTCCTTTTTGGTGCACAAGCCCTCGCTGTTAGGGTGCAAACACTCACGTTAAGATTCCCAAGCTTCGAGTCCAGGGTTGAAATCCACATCTTTATGCTCCAAACGACCGTCTTTAGGCTTCAAATCCGACTTTAAATTCTGAAATCCCACTTTTTTACGCTCCAAACGCTACATTAAGGGCACAAAGTCTCCCTTTTAGGTCACAACGCTTCCTTTTTAGAGTCCGGAACGTTGGTTGCAGGGTTGAAAGCCTCCCTGTTCTGCTTCAAAGCGTCATTTAGAAGGTACAAGCCCTCATTTTTAGGGCGCAACGCCTCATTTTTTGGCCGCAAATCCTCCTTTTTAGGGGTCAATACGTCCTTTTCGCTGTAAAATCCCTCACTTTTATGTTCCAGACATCACATTTAGGGCACAAAGCCTTGTTTTGTGGTCCCAAAGCTTCCTCTTCAGAGTCCAAAGCTTTGATTCTGTGGTTGAATTCCTCGTTTTATAATCCAAACCCTCACGTTTATTGCACAAAACCTCATTTTTAGGGCCCAAACGCTCATTTTTATGCTGCAAATCATTTCACTGGAAAATGCCTCCTTTTTATGCTCCAAACGCCTCCTTTAGGGCACGATGTCTGAATGTTAGGTCCCAAAGATTTGGTTAAGAGCCCAAAGCTTTGAGTCTAGGGTTGAAAGCCTGCTTTTTACTCTACAAACCCTCCTGTTTAGGGTACAAACCCTCCTTTTTGGTGCACAAGCCCTCGCTGTTAGGGTGCAAACACTCACGTTAAGATTCCCAAGCTTCGAGTCCAGGGTTGAAATCCACATCTTTATGCTCCAAATGACCGTCTTTAGGCTTCAAATCCGACTTTTAATTCTGAAATCCCACTTTTTTACGCTCCAAACGCTACATTAAGGGCACAAAGTCTCCATTTTAGGTCACAACGCTTCCTTTTTAGAGTCCGGATCGTTGGTTGCAGGGTTGAAAGCCTCCCTGTTCTGCTTCAAAGCGTCATTTAGAAGGTACAAGCCCTCATTTTTAGGGCGCAACGCCTCATTTTTTGGCCGCGAATCCTCCTTTTTAGGGGTCAATACGTCCTTTTTGCTGTAAAATCCCTCACTTTTATGTTCCAGACATCTCTTTTAGGGCACAAAGCCTTGTTTTGTGGTCCCAAAGCTTCCTCTTCAGAGTCCAAAGCTTTGATTCTGTGGTTGAATTCCTCGTTTTATAATCCAAACCCTCACGTTTATTGCACAAACCCTCATTTTTAGGGCCCAAACGCTCATTTTTATGCTGCAAATCATTTCACTGGAAAATGCCTCCTTTTTATGCTCCAGATGCCTCCTTTAGGGCACTGTGATAGACAGTAAACTGTTTGTTCATCAAATTCCATTGAAGATACTGGGAGCTCGTGACATGTTATTCCATAAACTATGTTGGCCTAAGCTTAATCTTAACTATTACACTGTGTAACGACTAACTGACTGTAAGTGCTTATCTAAGTTGAAATGCTGAAGCAAGGACTCCTACTAGGCAAAAGACTGAAAAGAGGGAGAAAGGGAAGAAGGACAAAGGGGAGAAAGACAAAGGGAAGAAGAAGAAGAAAAAAAAAAAGGGGGTAGTGTCTATATTCTGTAAGATATAAACAAAGACTTTGTGAGCCACTCTCAGGAAAGTAGGAAATACGAGAAGCTGGTGACGTGAGGAAGACCCGGATGGAGCGACCCCCTAGCTGCAAAGTGCGCAGACGCAGGATACACCTCTCAGAAAGACCCGATAACGGAAGGCGGAGGATATAAAAAGACGGACCCTCGGGAAGTGGGTGCGCGCCGTTGGTGGAGCAGGGACTCCCCGGCCGCCCAGCGCTGTTTTGCTTATTGCCGCTTGCTAAAATAAATAATTGAAATTTAATTTGTCCTAACTTGCATCATTTTGGCAAGATAGTCTATAACAAAATTGGTGCCGTGACTCGGATAGAGGCAATCTGGTGGGAAGCCCCATACGGGGAGGCGCGCCCCGCTGAGTTCAGCGGCCCCGGCTGAGTGCTATCACATCACGCCCTCTACCGACGAACTCCAAAACTCGGCAACAAGCAAAAAAAATACCGGTAACCCCGTAATCTTTGTGCACGAAGCCCCGGACGAAGACGCAGGGTTGCGTGAGTATAGGCCGGTTACCGTTCGGTTGGGGTTGGGTTTCCCGGAGCGTGGTGTGTGAGACGCCCAGCAGGGCGAAGCGAGTGCGGACCGCTCGGTAGTGCAGTTCCCATATCCCGCGAGGGACTGGGTCACGAAAAGGGGGAAGCGAATTGTGTGAGTGTGTGAAGGCGCTCCGGAAGATGGGACAGAAGAAAAGCAAGCCTTCTGATCCCATGGGTGATTTGGGACCCGAGGTGAGGTACCCCCAAATACCACCAGATAGCCCTTTAGGCTTGATGTTAAACCATTGGGAAGATTACCCCTCTAGGCGGGGTAAGGACAAAGCAAAAATGATTTATTATTGTATGGAAGTTTGGGGAGGGAAACAAATCAGAGGCGATCATCTCTATTGGCCTGTTTTTGGGTCCTTTGAAGAATGGGTCTGCCAAGCCCTAAACATTTATGTCAACTCAAGGGAACCCTTTAATTTAGAGGAGAGTGAATATGCACAGGTATGGATAGCATCAGATACCCAAATAAATCTATATCCTCTAAAAGAAAAAGTTAAGAAAAAGAAGGTACGTGATGAGGACGAACCTCCCACCTCTCCTCCTCCTTACATACCTCCACCCCCACCTCCGGCGCCTTCACCTCCTCCGACTGCGCCGGAGGACCCAGAGAATTCAGACTCCCCACCTGAATCCCCGAAAGAACCGAGACGAATAACCCGTAGTCAAACTAGAATGGGGTGGGGTGATAGTGGCTTGTACCCCCTAAGGGAGGTTGCGATGGGGGGACCCCAGCCTGGCATGGGATATGTGACTGTCCCTCTTAATTCAGGGGACGTCAGAGAATTTAAAAAAGAGATGGGGAATCTATTGGAGGATCCCTTAGGTGTGGCGGAGCGGGTGGATCAGTTTTTAGGACCAAACATCTATACCTGGGATGAAATACAAGCCATAATGGCTATACTATTCACTGTTGAAGAAAGGGATATGATCAGGAGAGCAGGAATGAGAATTTGGGATCAACAGCATCAGCAAGGTCCGGCAGCAGATGTAAAATGGCCTCTAAATCGACCTAATTGGAATAATCAAAATGAAATCGATAGAGGTCATATGCAAGACCTGAGGACGATTGTAATCCAGGGTATAAGGGAATCAGTCCCTAGAGGACAAAATATAAACAAAGCCTTTAGTGAACATCAGAAAAAGGATGAAACTCCTACTGAGTGGTTAGAGAGACTGAGGAAAAATCTTCAGCTTTACTCAGGACTAGACCCTAATACCCCAGTGGGACAGGCATTGTTAAAGACACAATTTGTGGCAAAAGCATGGATAGATATTAGAAAGAAGCTAGAAAAAATAGAAGATTGGCAGGATCGGGGGTTGGATGAATTACTGAGAGAAGCACAGAAAGTCTATGTCCGAAGGGAGGACGAGACTCAAAAGAAACATACCAGAATGATGGTAGCTGCGATAAGGGAAGGACAGAGAGTGAACAGTGCTGGGAAAAAACAAGAAGGTCAAAGAACAGGCTATAGATCAAAGGAACCGGAGAGAGAGAGAGAAAAAGGGAGTATTGTCTGCTTTTATTGCGGAAGAAAAGGTCACACAAAGAAGAGCTGCAGAAGGAGAATGATGGATGAGAGAATGTTTAAAGAAGATTAGGGGTGTCAGGGGCTCTATTTGCTGGGGACCCGAGAACGAACTGAGCCCTTGATAAAGTTAAAAGTAGGTCCTCAGCAACAGGAGGTAGAATTTTTAGTAGATTCAGGAGCGGAGAGATCTACTGTTCAATCATTGCCCCAAGGATGTAAGATTTCATCAGAAAAAGTACAAGTAGTTGGGGCGAAAGGAGAACCATTCGGAGTACCGGTAATTAAAGATGTACTCCTTGAAACAGATTCTAAAGTGGGGGTGGGATCCTTATTGTTAGTACCTGAGGCAGATTATAACCTACTGGGGAGAGATCTAATGATTGAATTAGGAATTAGTTTGGAAGTAACAGAACACAAACTTGAAATCAAACTATGCCCCCTACGGGTTGAAGATGAGACTAAAATCAACCCTGAAGTGTGGTACACTCCGGATACGGTGGGAAAACTGAATGTTGAACCTTTTATGGTAACCATCCGGGATCCTGAAGTACCAGTGAGGATTAAGCAATATCCCATACCTCTGGAGGGAAGGCAAGGATTAAAACCAGAAATTCAGAGATTAATAAAGCAGGGATTATTGGAACCCTGCATGTCCCCTTTTAATACTCCCATTTTACCTGTCAAGAAGGCGGATGGGGGGTACAGATTAGTCCATGACCTAAGGGAAATTAACAAAAGGACTGTAACTAGATTCCCTGTAGTAGCTAACCCACACACTCTCTTAAGTCAATTAGGCCCGAACGACCGGTGGTACAGTGTAATAGACTTGAAGGACGCTTTCTGGGCATGTCCCTTAAAAGAGGAGTGTAGAAACTATTTTGCTTTTGAGTGGGAGGACCCAGACACCCACAGGAAAACTCAACTCCGGTGGACAGTCCTACCCCAAGGTTTCACTGAATCCCCAAACCTGTTTGGGCAAGCTTTAGAACAAATTTTGCAGGATTACCAGATAGGAGATACCCTTACCCTAGTCCAGTATGTAGATGATCTTTTAATAGCAGGGGAGGATGAGGAAAGGGTTCGGGAAGAAAGCATCAAGTTGTTAAATTTCCTGAGCTTAAAGGGACTGAAAGTGTCAAAATCCAAATTGCAATTTGTTGAAAAGGAAGTTAAATACCTAGGGCATCGATTAAGTCAAGGAACTAAGAAATTGGATCCAGAAAGGGTGAAAGGGATACTTTCCCTACCAAGTCCAAAAACTAAAAAACAAGTCCGGCAGCTATTAGGGCTATTTGGATATTGTAAGCAGTGGATCGAAGGGTATAGTGGAAAAGTAAAGTTTTTATACACCAAAATAACTAAAAATGGATTATTAAAATGGACTCAGGAAGATGATCAACGGTTAAAAGAACTAAAAACTGAATTAGTAAATGCTCCTGTTCTGAGCTTGCCCGACCTGAAAAGACCATTTTTCTTATTTGTCAACACAGAGGAAGGAACTGCATTTGGAGTATTAGCCCAGGAATGGGCAGGAAAAAAGAAACCAGTAGCATATATCTCAAAATTACTGGACCCCGTAAGTCGGGGATGGCCTACGTGCCTACAAGTTGTGGTGGCAGCTGCTTTGTTAGTTGAGGAAGCGCATAAAATAACTTTTGGTAGTGAATTAAGGGTACTATCACCCCATAATATTAGAGGTGTGTTACAGCAAAAAGCAGAAAAATGGATAACCGATGCTAGACTAGTAAAATATGAGGCAATCCTCATTACGTCCCCCCACCTGACCCTTGAAACAACATCGTTACAAAATCCAGCCCAATTTTTGTATGGAGAACCTAGTCAAGATCTTTTTCATGATTGCCTCCGTAACATCGAGGAGCAGACTAAGATAAGACCAGATTTGGAAGAGGAGGAATTAGGGAAAGGAGAAAAATTATTTGTAGATGGATCCTCTCGAGTGGTAGAAGGGAAAAGAAAATCAGGGTATGCCATAATTGATGGAAAAACTTTTAAGGTGATAGAATCAGGACCCTTGAGTCCCAGCTGGTCAGCACAGGCATGTGAATTATATGCAGTATTAAAGGCTTTACAATTACTAAATGGAAAAGTGGGAACTATATACACTGATTCTAGATATGCCTTCGGAATAGTACATACCTTTGGGAAAATATGGGAAGAAAGAGGTTTAATCAATTCTCGGGGGAAGAGCCTAGTACATCAGGAGTTAATATCACAAATTTTGCAAGCTATACGAGGGCCCAGCGAAATTGCGGTAGTACACGTAAAAGGACACCAGAGGGGGCTAAATCCTTTAGTACGGGGGAATAACCTTGCTGATCAAGAGGCAAAGAGAGCAGCGCTATCAGCACTGGACTTGGATGATCCGATAGAGGACAGAAAGCAGTGTGTTAATTGTGGAGATAATTACCTCCCCTGTTATGGTTGCTGGAAAGAATACGGAGTAGATGGTATAGAATGTGTATGTGAAAGACCGGGGTTTAAGTGGTGCTTTTTCCATGGAAAATCCTATGAACTTTTAAGTTTTACTGTTCAAGAACAAGCAAAATTAAATCAAATGGGGATTAAACAGAAAGCTAATGGAAAATGGGAACTCCCGGACGGCCGAGAAGTTCTCCCAAAACCCATAGCTACCAAGATAATGCAGCAATTCCATAAAAACACTCATTGGGGAACTCAGGCATTAGTGGATCAATTTGCAACTAAATACATGTGCATTGGGATATATGATATAGCCAAACGAGTGATAGGAGAATGTCTCGTTTGTCAAAAAGTAAATAAACATCAAATAAGAAAACGAGTATATGGGGGGCGAGAATTGGCTCATAGACCTTTTGCAAGAATACAAATAGACTTTACTGAATTACCAAAGGTGGGGAGGTATAAATACCTATTAGTAATTATAGATCATTTAACTCAATTCGTAGAAGCCTTTCCCACAGCCCGAGCCACAGCTCACACAGTAACAAGGATATTACTTGAAGAAATTATACCTCGGTATGGAGCAATAGAAGCAATAGACTCAGATAGAGGTCCACACTTTGTATCCAGAGTAGCCAAAGAGACTTTGGCTGCCCTGGGTACACAGTGGCAATACCATACTCCGTGGCACCCGCAGAGCTCAGGGAAAGTTGAACGTATGAACGGAGAAATAAAAAAACAACTTACCAAACTAATGTTAGAAACTAAAATGTCATGGGTAAAGTGTCTCCCTTTAGCCTTGTTAAATATCAGAACTCAGCCCCGAACTGATGTAGGCATTTCTCCCTTTGAAATGCTATATGGGATGCCCTATGATTTAGAAATGCCACCGGATCACCCCCAACTTGAAGAATTAAAGATAAAGTCCTACCTGATACAGCTAATGGCAAGGAGAAAACAACTACAGGCTCGGGGGATGGTAGTACAAAGGCCTCCATTGGATGTGGCCATGCATCAAATCCAACCAGGAAATAAAGTACTAATCAAATCATGGAAAGAATCTTCTTTGACCCCCCGTTGGGAAGGACCCTATGTTGCTCTTATCACTACAGAAACTGCTGTTCGGACTGCTGAGAAGGGGTGGACACACGCAAGCCGAGTAAAGGGACCTATACAGGATCCGGCCTGGAAAGTGACCAGCCCTCCTGGGGATCTACGAGTCACCCTTCGGAAAACCTGAAAGAACTCTCTACACATTGTGAGATAAGAACCTACGAAGGACTCGATGAGTGAGACCCTGATATTTTTGTCCAATTGAAACTTATATTTGTTTTCCTTTTATATGCATAAAGTGTAAAGTGTAATGTATGTAAAGAAGGCTGGGGGATTCATAATGCACATGGAATAAATCTTCGGTCTAGTTGTAATCAGTGTTATTAACGAGAACAGCGATTAACTAATCAGGCCCTAAAACTGGAGATTCTAAAACTTGGTAGAAAATATTTACTAAAGAGAGTGCACTCACTCTAATTGGCCTACTCAATAACACTCTCAGATCCTAAGGGTGATCTGTAGAAAGCACATCCTCTGGGTCCCCTGTCGTGAACCCGAGGTCAAAGATAAAAACTGGGAAACCTGTGTGTCCCGGAGTAGAGGCAAATGTACCCCTGAAGAATACGGCTGCTGCCGAGAAGATGGAACACCCTGCTGCTCTAAGCAACAGAGTAGGCAGAGGAGGCAGAGACGTATCAAAGTGGGGAAAACTTTACTGCCCTACTCTGAAGAAAAAAGGACCTCTGAGGGAGAAGGGCCAGACGAGAGTGTCAGACACCCCGATACAAAAGAGACTAAGAAAAAATATGCAAATCTATAGAATCCCGTCAGCCTTCTATTGGAGCTATTGGATAGTCTGGCTAGGTGTATTAGCTACAATGAATACACTACCAGGATGGGCTAGAACGACTAACCAATCCCACCAACCTTTTGAACATACCCTAACTAATCAAATTATATGGCCTTGGACAGATGCTTATTATGGACATACAGGAAGTATGGATGCAGATTTGTATGGGACAGAGTTAGCAACTGCCATACTAAGCAATAACCTAACACTCCAAACATATAAATGGGAGAATTCATCCCATACCTGGACAGCTAAAAAAGGAGATGAGATACAGATAGGCTGCAGAGTATTCAATGTAAATGTGATAATAATTCGGCACCCTTTAATTCAAACCGTCCGTCAGCCCCCTTTTACTCAAATCGTTATCAGAGACAAAACGGAATCTAAAATAGCTCAAACCCGTTGTGAGTCGGAAACCTGTTGGTATGCATTTACTGCAACCCAACCGGTGTCCATAGTTTGTTTGGGAGGGACCAGGTCAGGAGATCAAGCTATATCTTTCCGATTTCCATTGAATATACAGGAGGAAACTACAACAATCACAACCCACGCTCCCAAAGAGACTACTCAGACTACTCATACTGTTCCAACACAACCAACAGTCGTGCTTAGCCCAAGAATTTTTAAAATTGGACCATATGCAATTAGAAATACAGGTAAACAACAAATGCTGTTTAACCCGGCGTGGTCTCTCAAACAAGTTGAATTGTTAATGCAAAATAATGTTTCAAATATTCAGCCAGCATGTTCACCTTTCCTAAAGACTTCTTACGAGGGATGGACAACCTGGCTGCAAAAACAAACTCCTCACACAAAAAGAACGCAGAGAGACTTAACCGGTGCTTTGGGAACAGGATTGGGAGTTTTAAACAGTATTGATTCGGAGGTGATAATGAACAAATTGGCTACCTCAATTAGTGATTTAACTAATATACAAAGGCCTTTGCGATCTTCCTTATTGGCTTTGGGGGCTAACCAGTGGCTGTTGTCGAATATATTACCAAAAGGGGAAAAGGTAAATATAAAGGATCATGAATTGATTACAGATGCACTCAGTGTGCTCCAAAATAACCTCTCTTTAGCTCTCAGCTGCATCCAGGCTCAAATATGGATGCAGTCGATAGCTGCCTCAATTATAAGAGAAGGTGAAGAAGGTATTCTTCCTACTGAAATTCGAAGAATAATTTGGGACAGTGCTACTAATTTTGAAAAGAAACTCCAATCCTGGTGGAACCTGGTAAACTTTACCTATGACCCCATCACAAACACAGCTACTACCTTTATACTCACTATTTACAATGCCACCATATACCAAATTTATCCTATCATTGCATTAGGGCTGAATCACAACGGAACCATACTCTATCCTTCTGAGCATAGAGTATGGGCCCGAAAGGTAAACGAAAAATGGCAAACTATCAATCTAGAGTCCTGCATTGTACGGGAACAACAAGGATTCATTTGTGAAGGCAATGCAATTGAGGCACAAGATATTTGTTTAGATACCGAACAAAATATTTGTCACTTTGAGGTCCATCCCAATGAAAATCCTAAAACAGTACTTATATATATTGGCGAAGGTTGTGTATGTTTGAGGACGGTTTGTGAATTCTTAACCGTAGACAAGATCATAATAGAGACAAAAAATTATTCAAATCTCTGTGTTTGCAACTTCACAAAGGTAATCGGATGTGACTTTTCCTATTTAGCCCCGGTCACGTCTTACCAACTCCTGCAATCCAATTATACATTAATACATAATCTACAACCTACACCCATTGGAATGAACCTCACTTTGGTTAAGCAGTTACTTCAACACAAAGACTTAGTTAGAATTTTAGAGAAAGTTAGAGAAAACGGACAGAAAACTCTAATAACTATTCATCACAATGTGAAAAAAATACACCGAGTCTTGGAAAAAGCAAAAAAGAATGCAGAACATAACTGGTGGGACACCCTTTTTGGATGGTCACCTACTGCTACAGGCATCTTGAACAAGTTGTGTCACCCCATTGTGGTTCTCTTGATATTAATCTTAATCAGTTTGACTTTGTCAATAATATTATATGTCATAACTTGGAGAATGATGCAACGGGTAACATATCTGATGTCTGTCACCCGTCCAATACTCATTAAAGCCAAAAACAATCAATTAGATGATGACTTTAAATTGAAAAAAACTCTCCTGTTAAGTCAACAAGAATTGCAACGATTTGATGAACAAAATGATAAAAAGAAAAAGGGGGGATTGTGATAGACAGTAAACTGTTTGTTCATCAAATTCCATTGAAGATACTGGGAGCTCGTGACATGTTATTCCATAAACTATGTTGGCCTAAGCTTAATCTTAACTATTACACTGTGTAACGACTAACTGACTGTAAGTGCTTATCTAAGTTGAAATGCTGAAGCAAGGACTCCTACTAGGCAAAAGACTGAAAAGAGGGAGAAAGGGAAGAAGGACAAAGGGGAGAAAGACAAAGGGAAGAAGAAGAAGAAAAAAAAAAAGGGGGTAGTGTCTATATTCTGTAAGATATAAACAAAGACTTTGTGAGCCACTCTCAGGAAAGTAGGAAATACGAGAAGCTGGTGACGTGAGGAAGACCCGGATGGAGCGACCCCCTAGCTGCAAAGTGCGCAGACGCAGGATACACCTCTCAGAAAGACCCGATAACGGAAGGCGGAGGATATAAAAAGACGGACCCTCGGGAAGTGGGTGCGCGCCGTTGGTGGAGCAGGGACTCCCCGGCCGCCCAGCGCTGTTTTGCTTATTGCCGCTTGCTAAAATAAATAATTGAAATTTAATTTGTCCTAACTTGCATCATTTTGGCAAGATAGTCTATAACAGGCACGATGTCTGAATGTTAGGTCCCAAAGATTTGGTTAAGAGCCCAAAGCTTTGAGTCTAGGGTTGAAAGCCTGCTTTTTACTCTACAAACCCTCCTGTTTAGGGTACAAACCCTCCTTTTTGGTGCACAAGCCCTCGCTGTTAGGGTGCAAACACTCACGTTAAGATTCCCAAGCTTCGAGTCCAGGGTTGAAATCCACATCTTTATGCTCCAAACGACCGTCTTTAGGCTTCAAATCCGACTTTTAAATTCTGAAATCCCATTTTTTTACGCTCCAAACGCTACATTAAGGGCACAAAGTCTCCATTTTAGGTCACAACGCTTCCTTTTTAGAGTCCGGAACGTTGGTTCCACGGTTGAAAGCCTCCCTGTTCTGCTTCAAAGCGTCATTTAGAAGGTACAAGCCCTCATTTTTAGGGCGCAACGCCTCATTTTTTGGCCGCGAATCCTCCTTTTTAGGGGTCAATACATCCTTTTTGCTGTAAAATCCCTCACTTTTATGTTCCGGACATCTCATTTAGGGCACAAAGCCTTGTTTTGTGGTCCCAAAGCTTCCTCTTCAGAGTCCAAAGCTTTGATTCTGTGGTTGAATTCCTCGTTTTATAATCCAAACCCTCACATTTATTGTACAAACCCTCATTTTTAGGGCCCAAACGCTCATTTTTATGCTGCAAATCATTTCACTGGAAAATGCCTCCTTTTTATGCTCCAGATGCCTCCTTTAGGGCACGATGTCTGAATGTTAGGTCCCAAAGATTTGGTTAAGAGCCCAAAGCTTTGAGTCTAGGGTTGAAAGCCTGCTTTTTACTCTACAAACCCTCCTGTTTAGGGTACAAACCCTCCTTTTTGGTGCACAAGCCCTCGCTGTTAGGGTGCAAACACTCACGTTAAGATTCCCAAGCTTCGAGTCCAGGGTTGAAATCCACATCTTTATGCTCCAAACGACCGCCTTTAGGCTTCAAATCCGACTTTTAATTCTGAAATCCCACTTTTTTACGCTCCAAACGCTACATTAAGGGCACAAAGTCTCCCTTTTAGGTCACAACGCTTCCTTTTTAGAGTCCGGAACGTTGGTTGCAGGGTTGAAAGCCTCCCTGTTCTGCTTCAAAGCGTCATTTAGAAGGTGCAAGCCCTCATTTTTAGGGCGCAACGCCTCATTTTTTGGCCGCGAATCCTCCTTTTTAGGGGTCAATACGTCCTTTTTGCTGTAAAATCCCTCACTTTTATGTTCCAGACATCTCATTTAGGGCACAAAGCCTTGTTTTGTGGTCCCAAAGCTTCCTCTTCAGAGTCCAAAGCTTTGATTCTGTGGTTGAATTCCTCGTTTTATAATCCAAACCCTCACGTTTATTGTACAAACCCTCATTTTTAGGGCCCAAACGCTCATTTTTATGCTGCAAATCATTTCACTGGAAAATGCCTCCTTTTTATGCTCCAGATGCCTCCTTTAGGGCACGATGTCTGAATGTTAGGTCCCAAAGATTTGGTTAAGAGCCCAAAGCTTTGAGTCTAGGGTTGAAAGCCTGCTTTTTACTCTACAAACCCTCCTGTTTAGGGTACAAACCCTCCTTTTTGGTGCACAAGCCCTCGCTGTTAGGGTGCAAACACTCACGTTAAGATTCCCAAGCTTCGAGTCCAGGGTTGAAATCCACATCTTTATGCTCCAAACGACCGCCTTTAGGCTTCAAATCCGACTTTTAATTCTGAAATCCCACTTTTTTACGCTCCAAACGCTACATTAAGGGCACAAAGTCTCCCTTTTAGGTCACAACGCTTCCTTTTTAGAGTCCGGAACGTTGGTTCCAGGGTTGAAAGCCTCCCTGTTCTGCTTCAAAGCGTCATTTAGAAGGTGCAAGCCCTCATTTTTAGGGCGCAACGCCTCATTTTTTGGCCGCGAATCCTCCTTTTTAGGGGTCAATACGTCCTTTTTGCTGTAAAATCCCTCACTTTTATGTTCCAGACATCTCATTTAGGGCACAAAGCCTTGTTTTGTGGTCCCAAAGCTTCCTCTTCAGAGTCCAAAGCTTTGATTCTGTGGTTGAATTCCTCGTTTTATAATCCAAACCCTCACGTTTATTGTACAAACCCTCATTTTTAGGGCCCAAACGCTCATTTTTATGCTGTAAATCATTTCACTGGAAAATGCCTCCTTTTTATGCTCCAGATGCCTCCTTTAGGGCACGATGTCTGAATGTTAGGTCCCAAAGATTTGGTTAAGAGCCCAAAGCTTTGAGTGTAGTGTTGAAAGCCTGCTTTTTACTCTACAAACCCTCCTGTTTAGGGTACAAACCCTCCTTTTTGGTGCACAAGCCCTCGCTGTTAGGGTGCAAACACTCACGTTAAGATTCCCAAGCTTCGAGTCCAGGGTTGAAATCCACATCTTTATGCTCCAAACGACCGTCTTTAGGCTTCAAATCCGACTTTTAATTCTGAAATCCCATTTTTTTACGCTCCAAACGCTACATTAAGGGCACAAAGTCTCCCTTTTAGGTCACAACGCTTCCTTTTTAGAGTCCGGAACGTTGGTTGCAGGGTTGAAAGCCTCCCTGTTCTGCTTCAAAGCGTCATTTAGAAGGTACAAGCCCTCATTTTTAGGGCGCAACGCCTCATTTTTTGGCCGCGAATCCTCCTTTTTAGGGGTCAATACGTCCTTTTTGCTGTAAAATCCCTCACTTTTATGTTCCGGACATCTCATTTAGGGCACAAAGCCTTGTTTTGTGGTCCCAAAGCTTCCTCTTCAGAGTCCAAAGCTTTGATTCTGTGGTTGAATTCCTCGTTTTATAATCCAAACCCTCACGTTTATTGTACAAACCCTCATTTTTAGGGCCCAAACGCTCATTTTTATGCTGCAAATCATTTCACTGGAAAATGCCTCCTTTTTATGCTCCAAACGCCTCCTTTAGGGCACGATGTCTGAATGTTAGGTCCCAAAGATTTGGTTAAGAGCCCAAAGCTTTGAGTCTAGGGTTGAAAGCCTGCTTTTTACTCTACAAACCCTCCTGTTTAGGGTACAAACCCTCCTTTTTGGTGCACAAGCCCTCGCTGTTAGGGTGCAAACACTCACGTTAAGATTCCCAAGCTTCGAGTCCAGGGTTGAAATCCACATCTTTATGCTCCAAACGACCGTCTTTAGGCTTCAAATCCGACTTTTAATTCTGAAATCCCACTTTTTTACGCTCCAAACGCTACATTAAGGGCACAAAGTCTCCCTTTTAGGTCACAACGCTTCCTTTTTAGAGTCCGGAACGTTGGTTCCACGGTTGAAAGCCTCCCTGTTCTGCTTCAAAGCGTCATTTAGAAGGTACAAGCCCTCATTTTTAGGGCGCAACGCCTCATTTTTTGGCCGCGAATCCTCCTTTTTAGGGGTCAATACGTCCTTTTTGCTGTAAAATCCCTCACTTTTATGTTCCGGACATCTCATTTAGGGCACAAAGCCTTGTTTTGTGGTCCCAAAGCTTCCTCTTCAGAGTCCAAAGCTTTGATTCTGTGGTTGAATTCCTCGTTTTATAATCCAAACCCTCACGTTTATTGTACAAACCCTCATTTTTAGGGCCCAAACGCTCATTTTTATGCTGCAAATCATTTCACTGGAAAATGCCTCCTTTTTATGCTCCAGATGCCTCCTTTAGGGCACGATGTCTGAATGTTAGGTCCCAAAGATTTGGTTAAGAGCCCAAAGCTTTGAGTCTAGGGTTGAAAGCCTGCTTTTTACTCTACAAACCCTCCTGTTTAGGGTACAAACCCTCCTTTTTGGTGCACAAGCCCTCGCTGTTAGGGTGCAAACACTCACGTTAAGATTCCCAAGCTTCGAGTCCAGGGTTGAAATCCACATCTTTATGCTCCAAACGACCGTCTTTAGGCTTCAAATCCGACTTTTAAATTCTGAAATCCCATTTTTTTACGCTCCAAACGCTACATTAAGGGCACAAAGTCTCCATTTTAGGTCACAACGCTTCCTTTTTAGAGTCCGGAACGTTGGTTCCAGGGTTGAAAGCCTCCCTGTTCTGCTTCAAAGCGTCATTTAGAAGGTACAAGCCCTCATTTTTAGGGCGCAACGCCTCATTTTTTGGCCGCGAATCCTCCTTTTTAGGGGTCAATACGTCCTTTTTGCTGTAAAATCCCTCACTTTTATGTTCCGGACATCTCATTTAGGGCACAAAGCCTTGTTTTGTGGTCCCAAAGCTTCCTCTTCAGAGTCCAAAGCTTTGATTCTGTGGTTGAATTCCTCGTTTTATAATCCAAACCCTCACGTTTATTGTACAAACCCTCATTTTTAGGGCCCAAACGCTCATTTTTATGCTGCAAATCATTTCACTGGAAAATGCCTCCTTTTTATGCTCCAGATGCCTCCTTTAGGGCACGATGTCTGAATGTTAGGTCCCAAAGATTTGGTTAAGAGCCCAAAGCTTTGAGTCTAGGGTTGAAAGCCTGCTTTTTACTCTACAAACCCTCCTGTTTAGGGTACAAACCCTCCTTTTTGGTGCACAAGCCCTCGCTGTTAGGGTGCAAACACTCACGTTAAGATTCCCAAGCTTCGAGTCCAGGGTTGAAATCCACATCTTTATGCTCCAAACGACCGTCTTTAGGCTTCAAATCCGACTTTTAAATTCTGAAATCCCATTTTTTTACGCTCCAAACGCTACATTAAGGGCACAAAGTCTCCATTTTAGGTCACAACGCTTCCTTTTTAGAGTCCGGAACGTTGGTTCCAGGGTTGAAAGCCTCCCTGTTCTGCTTCAAAGCGTCATTTAGAAGGTACAAGCCCTCATTTTTAGGGCGCAACGCCTCATTTTTTGGCCGCGAATCCTCCTTTTTAGGGGTCAATACGTCCTTTTTGCTGTAAAATCCCTCACTTTTATGTTCCGGACATCTCATTTAGGGCACAAAGCCTTGTTTTGTGGTCCCAAAGCTTCCTCTTCAGAGTCCAAAGCTTTGATTCTGTGGTTGAATTCCTCGTTTTATAATCCAAACCCTCACGTTTATTGTACAAACCCTCATTTTTAGGGCCCAAACGCTCATTTTTATGCTGCAAATCATTTCACTGGAAAATGCCTCCTTTTTATGCTCCAGATGCCTCCTTTAGGGCACGATGTCTGAATGTTAGGTCCCAAAGATTTGGTTAAGAGCCCAAAGCTTTGAGTCTAGGGTTGAAAGCCTGCTTTTTACTCTACAAACCCTCCTGTTTAGGGTACAAACCCTCCTTTTTGGTGCACAAGCCCTCGCTGTTAGGGTGCAAACACTCACGTTAAGATTCCCAAGCTTCGAGTCCAGGGTTGAAATCCACATCTTTATGCTCCAAACGACCGCCTTTAGGCTTCAAATCCGACTTTTAATTCTGAAATCCCACTTTTTTACGCTCCAAACGCTACATTAAGGGCACAAAGTCTCCCTTTTAGGTCACAACGCTTCCTTTTTAGAGTCCGGAACGTTGGTTGCAGGGTTGAAAGCCTCCCTGTTCTGCTTCAAAGCGTCATTTAGAAGGTGCAAGCCCTCATTTTTAGGGCGCAACGCCTCATTTTTTGGCCGCGAATCCTCCTTTTTAGGGGTCAATACGTCCTTTTTGCTGTAAAATCCCTCACTTTTATGTTCCGGACATCTCATTTAGGGCACAAAGCCTTGTTTTGTGGTCCCAAAGCTTCCTCTTCAGAGTCCAAAGCTTTGATTCTGTGGTTGAATTCCTCGTTTTATAATCCAAACCCTCACGTTTATTGTACAAACCCTCATTTTTAGGGCCCAAACGCTCATTTTTATGCTGCAAATCATTTCACTGGAAAATGCCTCCTTTTTATGCTCCAGATGCCTCCTTTAGGGCACGATGTCTGAATGTTAGGTCCCAAAGATTTGGTTAAGAGCCCAAAGCTTTGAGTCTAGGGTTGAAAGCCTGCTTTTTACTCTACAAACCCTCCTGTTTAGGGTACAAACCCTCCTTTTTGGTGCACAAGCCCTCGCTGTTAGGGTGCAAACACTCACGTTAAGATTCCCAAGCTTCGAGTCCAGGGTTGAAATCCACATCTTTATGCTCCAAACGACCGTCTTTAGGCTTCAAATCCGACTTTAAATTCTGAAATCCCACTTTTTTACGCTCCAAACGCTACATTAAGGGCACAAAGTCTCCATTTTAGGTCACAACGCTTCCTTTTTAGAGTCCGGAACGTTGGTTCCAGGGTTGAAAGCCTCCCTGTTCTGCTTCAAAGCGTCATTTAGAAGGTGCAAGCCCTCATTTTTAGGGTGCAACGCCTCATTTTTTGGCCGCGAATCCTCCTTTTTAGGGGTCAATACGTCCTTTTTACTGTAAAATCCCTCACTTTTATGTTCCAGACATCTCTTTTAGGGCACAAAGCCTTGTTTTGTGGTCCCAAAGCTTCCTCTTCAGAGTCCAAAGCTTTGATTCTGTGGTTGAATTCCTCGTTTTATAATCCAAACCCTCACGTTTATTGCACAAACCCTCATTTTTAGGGCCCAAACGCTCATTTTTATGCTGCAAATCATTTCACTGGAAAATGCCTCCTTTTTATGCTCCAGATGCCTCCTTTAGGGCACGATGTCTGAATGTTAGGTCCCAAAGATTTGGTTAAGAGCCCAAAGCTTTGAGTCTAGGGTTGAAAGCCTGCTTTTTACTCTACAAACCCTCCTGTTTAGGGTACAAACCCTCCTTTTTGGTGCACAAGCCCTCGCTGTTAGGGTGCAAACACTCACGTTAAGATTCCCAAGCTTCGAGTCCAGGGTTGAAATCCACATCTTTATGCTCCAAACGACCGCCTTTAGGCTTCAAATCCGACTTTAAATTCTGAAATCCCATTTTTTTACGCTCCAAACGCTACATTAAGGGCACAAAGTCTCCATTTTAGGTCACAACGCTTCCTTTTTAGAGTCCGGAACGTTGGTTCCAGGGTTGAAAGCCTCCCTGTTCTGCTTCAAAGCGTCATTTAGAAGGTGCAAGCCCTCATTTTTAGGGCGCAACGCCTCATTTTTTGGCCGCGAATCCTCCTTTTTAGGGGTCAATACGTCCTTTTTGCTGTAAAATCCCTCACTTTTATGTTCCGGACATCTCTTTTGGGGCACAAAGCCTTGTATTGTGGTCCCAAAGCTTCCTCTTCAGAGTCCAAAGCTTTGATTCTGTGGTTGAATTCCTCGTTTTATAATCCAAACCCTCACGTTTATTGTACAAACCCTCATTTTTAGGGCCCAAACGCTCATTTTTATGCTGCAAATCATTTCACTGGAAAATGCCTCCTTTTTATGCTCCAAATGCCTCCTTTAGGGCACGATGTCTGAATGTTAGGTCCCAAAGATTTGGTTAAGAGCCCAAAGCTTTGAGTCTAGGGTTGAAAGCCTGCTTTTTACTCTACAAACCCTCCTGTTTAGGGTACAAACCCTCCTTTTTGGTGCACAAGCCCTCGCTGTTAGGGTGCAAACACTCACGTTAAGATTCCCAAGCTTCGAGTCCAGGGTTGAAATCCACATCTTTATGCTCCAAACGACCGCCTTTAGGCTTCAAATCCGACTTTTAATTCTGAAATCCCACTTTTTTACGCTCCAAACGCTACATTAAGGGCACAAAGTCTCCCTTTTAGGTCACAACGCTTCCTTTTTAGAGTCCGGAACGTTGGTTGCAGGGTTGAAAGCCTCCCTGTTCTGCTTCAAAGCGTCATTTAGAAGGTGCAAGCCCTCATTTTTAGGGCGCAACGCCTCATTTTTTGGCCGCGAATCCTCCTTTTTAGGGGTCAATACGTCCTTTTTGCTGTAAAATCCCTCACTTTTATGTTCCAGACATCTCATTTAGGGCACAAAGCCTTGTTTTGTGGTCCCAAAGCTTCCTCTTCAGAGTCCAAAGCTTTGATTCTGTGGTTGAATTCCTCGTTTTATAATCCAAACCCTCACGTTTATTGTACAAACCCTCATTTTTAGGGCCCAAACGCTCATTTTTATGCTGTAAATCATTTCACTGGAAAATGCCTCCTTTTTATGCTCCAGATGCCTCCTTTAGGGCACGATGTCTGAATGTTAGGTCCCAAAGATTTGGTTAAGAGCCCAAAGCTTTGAGTGTAGTGTTGAAAGCCTGCTTTTTACTCTACAAACCCTCCTGTTTAGGGTACAAACCCTCCTTTTTGGTGCACAAGCCCTCGCTGTTAGGGTGCAAACACTCACGTTAAGATTCCCAAGCTTCGAGTCCAGGGTTGAAATCCACATCTTTATGCTCCAAACGACCGTCTTTAGGCTTCAAATCCGACTTTTAATTCTGAAATCCCATTTTTTTACGCTCCAAACGCTACATTAAGGGCACAAAGTCTCCCTTTTAGGTCACAACGCTTCCTTTTTAGAGTCCGGAACGTTGGTTGCAGGGTTGAAAGCCTCCCTGTTCTGCTTCAAAGCGTCATTTAGAAGGTACAAGCCCTCATTTTTAGGGCGCAACGCCTCATTTTTTGGCCGCGAATCCTCCTTTTTAGGGGTCAATACGTCCTTTTTGCTGTAAAATCCCTCACTTTTATGTTCCGGACATCTCATTTAGGGCACAAAGCCTTGTTTTGTGGTCCCAAAGCTTCCTCTTCAGAGTCCAAAGCTTTGATTCTGTGGTTGAATTCCTCGTTTTATAATCCAAACCCTCACGTTTATTGTACAAACCCTCATTTTTAGGGCCCAAACGCTCATTTTTATGCTGCAAATCATTTCACTGGAAAATGCCTCCTTTTTATGCTCCAAACGCCTCCTTTAGGGCACGATGTCTGAATGTTAGGTCCCAAAGATTTGGTTAAGAGCCCAAAGCTTTGAGTCTAGGGTTGAAAGCCTGCTTTTTACTCTACAAACCCTCCTGTTTAGGGTACAAACCCTCCTTTTTGGTGCACAAGCCCTCGCTGTTAGGGTGCAAACACTCACGTTAAGATTCCCAAGCTTCGAGTCCAGGGTTGAAATCCACATCTTTATGCTCCAAACGACCGTCTTTAGGCTTCAAATCCGACTTTTAATTCTGAAATCCCACTTTTTTACGCTCCAAACGCTACATTAAGGGCACAAAGTCTCCCTTTTAGGTCACAACGCTTCCTTTTTAGAGTCCGGAATGTTGGTTGCAGGGTTGAAAGCCTCCCTGTTCTGCTTCAAAGCGTCATTTAGAAGGTACAAGCCCTCATTTTTAGGGCGCAACGCCTCATTTTTTGGCCGCGAATCCTCCTTTTTAGGGGTCAATACGTCCTTTTTGCTGTAAAATCCCTCACTTTTATGTTCCGGACATCTCATTTAGGGCACAAAGCCTTGTTTTGTGGTCCCAAAGCTTCCTCTTCAGAGTCCAAAGCTTTGATTCTGTGGTTGAATTCCTCGTTTTATAATCCAAACCCTCACGTTTATTGTACAAACCCTCATTTTTAGGGCCCAAACGCTCATTTTTATGCTGCAAATCATTTCACTGGAAAATGCCTCCTTTTTATGCTCCAGATGCCTCCTTTAGGGCACGATGTCTGAATGTTAGGTCCCAAAGATTTGGTTAAGAGCCCAAAGCTTTGAGTCTAGGGTTGAAAGCCTGCTTTTTACTCTACAAACCCTCCTGTTTAGGGTACAAACCCTCCTTTTTGGTGCACAAGCCCTCGCTGTTAGGGTGCAAACACTCACGTTAAGATTCCCAAGCTTCGAGTCCAGGGTTGAAATCCACATCTTTATGCTCCAAACGACCGTCTTTAGGCTTCAAATCCGACTTTTAAATTCTGAAATCCCATTTTTTTACGCTCCAAACGCTACATTAAGGGCACAAAGTCTCCATTTTAGGTCACAACGCTTCCTTTTTAGAGTCCGGAACGTTGGTTCCAGGGTTGAAAGCCTCCCTGTTCTGCTTCAAAGCGTCATTTAGAAGGTACAAGCCCTCATTTTTAGGGCGCAACGCCTCATTTTTTGGCCGCGAATCCTCCTTTTTAGGGGTCAATACGTCCTTTTTGCTGTAAAATCCCTCACTTTTATGTTCCGGACATCTCATTTAGGGCACAAAGCCTTGTTTTGTGGTCCCAAAGCTTCCTCTTCAGAGTCCAAAGCTTTGATTCTGTGGTTGAATTCCTCGTTTTATAATCCAAACCCTCACGTTTATTGTACAAACCCTCATTTTTAGGGCCCAAACGCTCATTTTTATGCTGCAAATCATTTCACTGGAAAATGCCTCCTTTTTATGCTCCAGATGCCTCCTTTAGGGCACGATGTCTGAATGTTAGGTCCCAAAGATTTGGTTAAGAGCCCAAAGCTTTGAGTCTAGGGTTGAAAGCCTGCTTTTTACTCTACAAACCCTCCTGTTTAGGGTACAAACCCTCCTTTTTGGTGCACAAGCCCTCGCTGTTAGGGTGCAAACACTCACGTTAAGATTCCCAAGCTTCGAGTCCAGGGTTGAAATCCACATCTTTATGCTCCAAACGACCGTCTTTAGGCTTCAAATCCGACTTTTAAATTCTGAAATCCCATTTTTTTACGCTCCAAACGCTACATTAAGGGCACAAAGTCTCCATTTTAGGTCACAACGCTTCCTTTTTAGAGTCCGGAACGTTGGTTCCAGGGTTGAAAGCCTCCCTGTTCTGCTTCAAAGCGTCATTTAGAAGGTACAAGCCCTCATTTTTAGGGCGCAACGCCTCATTTTTTGGCCGCGAATCCTCCTTTTTAGGGGTCAATACGTCCTTTTTGCTGTAAAATCCCTCACTTTTATGTTCCGGACATCTCATTTAGGGCACAAAGCCTTGTTTTGTGGTCCCAAAGCTTCCTCTTCAGAGTCCAAAGCTTTGATTCTGTGGTTGAATTCCTCGTTTTATAATCCAAACCCTCACGTTTATTGTACAAACCCTCATTTTTAGGGCCCAAACGCTCATTTTTATGCTGCAAATCATTTCACTGGAAAATGCCTCCTTTTTATGCTCCAGATGCCTCCTTTAGGGCACGATGTCTGAATGTTAGGTCCCAAAGATTTGGTTAAGAGCCCAAAGCTTTGAGTCTAGGGTTGAAAGCCTGCTTTTTACTCTACAAACCCTCCTGTTTAGGGTACAAACCCTCCTTTTTGGTGCACAAGCCCTCGCTGTTAGGGTGCAAACACTCACGTTAAGATTCCCAAGCTTCGAGTCCAGGGTTGAAATCCACATCTTTATGCTCCAAACGACCGTCTTTAGGCTTCAAATCCGACTTTTAAATTCTGAAATCCCATTTTTTTACGCTCCAAACGCTACATTAAGGGCACAAAGTCTCCATTTTAGGTCACAACGCTTCCTTTTTAGAGTCCGGAACGTTGGTTCCAGGGTTGAAAGCCTCCCTGTTCTGCTTCAAAGCGTCATTTAGAAGGTACAAGCCCTCATTTTTAGGGCGCAACGCCTCATTTTTTGGCCGCGAATCCTCCTTTTTAGGGGTCAATACGTCCTTTTTGCTGTAAAATCCCTCACTTTTATGTTCCGGACATCTCATTTAGGGCACAAAGCCTTGTTTTGTGGTCCCAAAGCTTCCTCTTCAGAGTCCAAAGCTTTGATTCTGTGGTTGAATTCCTCGTTTTATAATCCAAACCCTCACGTTTATTGTACAAACCCTCATTTTTAGGGCCCAAACGCTCATTTTTATGCTGCAAATCATTTCACTGGAAAATGCCTCCTTTTTATGCTCCAGATGCCTCCTTTAGGGCACGATGTCTGAATGTTAGGTCCCAAAGATTTGGTTAAGAGCCCAAAGCTTTGAGTCTAAGGTTGAAAGCCTGCTTTTTACTCTACAAACCCTCCTGTTTAGGGTACAAACCCTCCTTTTTGGTGCACAAGCCCTCGCTGTTAGGGTGCAAACACTCACGTTAAGATTCCCAAGCTTCGAGTCCAGGGTTGAAATCCACATCTTTATGCTCCAAACGACCGCCTTTAGGCTTCAAATCCGACTTTTAATTCTGAAATCCCACTTTTTTACGCTCCAAACGCTACATTAAGGGCACAAAGTCTCCCTTTTAGGTCACAACGCTTCCTTTTTAGAGTCCGGAACGTTGGTTGCAGGGTTGAAAGCCTCCCTGTTCTGCTTCAAAGCGTCATTTAGAAGGTACAAGCCCTCATTTTTAGGGCGCAACGCCTCATTTTTTGGCCGCGAATCCTCCTTTTTAGGGGTCAATACGTCCTTTTTGCTGTAAAATCCCTCACTTTTATGTTCCGGACATCTCATTTAGGGCACAAAGCCTTGTTTTGTGGTCCCAAAGCTTCCTCTTCAGAGTCCAAAGCTTTGATTCTGTGGTTGAATTCCTCGTTTTATAATCCAAACCCTCACGTTTATTGTACAAACCCTCATTTTTAGGGCCCAAACGCTCATTTTTATGCTGCAAATCATTTCACTGGAAAATGCCTCCTTTTTATGCTCCAGATGCCTCCTTTAGGGCACGATGTCTGAATGTTAGGTCCCAAAGATTTGGTTAAGAGCCCAAAGCTTTGAGTCTAGGGTTGAAAGCCTGCTTTTTACTCTACAAACCCTCCTGTTTAGGGTACAAACCCTCCTTTTTGGTGCACAAGCCCTCGCTGTTAGGGTGCAAACACTCACGTTAAGATTCCCAAGCTTCGAGTCCAGGGTTGAAATCCACATCTTTATGCTCCAAACGACCGTCTTTAGGCTTCAAATCCGACTTTAAATTCTGAAATCCCACTTTTTTACGCTCCAAACGCTACATTAAGGGCACAAAGTCTCCATTTTAGGTCACAACGCTTCCTTTTTAGAGTCCGGAACGTTGGTTCCAGGGTTGAAAGCCTCCCTGTTCTGCTTCAAAGCGTCATTTAGAAGGTGCAAGCCCTCATTTTTAGGGTGCAACGCCTCATTTTTTGGCCGCGAATCCTCCTTTTTAGGGGTCAATACGTCCTTTTTACTGTAAAATCCCTCACTTTTATGTTCCAGACATCTCTTTTAGGGCACAAAGCCTTGTTTTGTGGTCCCAAAGCTTCCTCTTCAGAGTCCAAAGCTTTGATTCTGTGGTTGAATTCCTCGTTTTATAATCCAAACCCTCACGTTTATTGCACAAACCCTCATTTTTAGGGCCCAAACGCTCATTTTTATGCTGCAAATCATTTCACTGGAAAATGCCTCCTTTTTATGCTCCAGATGCCTCCTTTAGGGCACGATGTCTGAATGTTAGGTCCCAAAGATTTGGTTAAGAGCCCAAAGCTTTGAGTCTAGGGTTGAAAGCCTGCTTTTTACTCTACAAACCCTCCTGTTTAGGGTACAAACCCTCCTTTTTGGTGCACAAGCCCTCGCTGTTAGGGTGCAAACACTCACGTTAAGATTCCCAAGCTTCGAGTCCAGGGTTGAAATCCACATCTTTATGCTCCAAACGACCGCCTTTAGGCTTCAAATCCGACTTTAAATTCTGAAATCCCATTTTTTTACGCTCCAAACGCTACATTAAGGGCACAAAGTCTCCATTTTAGGTCACAACGCTTCCTTTTTAGAGTCCGGAACGTTGGTTCCAGGGTTGAAAGCCTCCCTGTTCTGCTTCAAAGCGTCATTTAGAAGGTGCAAGCCCTCATTTTTAGGGCGCAACGCCTCATTTTTTGGCCGCGAATCCTCCTTTTTAGGGGTCAATACGTCCTTTTTGCTGTAAAATCCCTCACTTTTATGTTCCGGACATCTCTTTTGGGGCACAAAGCCTTGTATTGTGGTCCCAAAGCTTCCTCTTCAGAGTCCAAAGCTTTGATTCTGTGGTTGAATTCCTCGTTTTATAATCCAAACCCTCACGTTTATTGTACAAACCCTCATTTTTAGGGCCCAAACGCTCATTTTTATGCTGCAAATCATTTCACTGGAAAATGCCTCCTTTTTATGCTCCAAATGCCTCCTTTAGGGCACGATGTCTGAATGTTAGGTCCCAAAGATTTGGTTAAGAGCCCAAAGCTTTGAGTCTAGGGTTGAAAGCCTGCTTTTTACTCTACAAACCCTCCTGTTTAGGGTACAAACCCTCCTTTTTGGTGCACAAGCCCTCGCTGTTAGGGTGCAAACACTCACGTTAAGATTCCCAAGCTTCGAGTCCAGGGTTGAAATCCACATCTTTATGCTCCAAACGACCGCCTTTAGGCTTCAAATCCGACTTTTAATTCTGAAATCCCATTTTTTTACCTCCAAACGCTACATTAAGGGCACAAAGTCTCCATTTTAGGTCACAACGCTTCCTTTTTAGAGTCCGGAACGTTGGTTCCAGGGTTGAAAGCCTCCCTGTTCTGCTTCAAAGCGTCATTTAGAAGGTGCAAGCCCTCATTTTTAGGGCGCAACGCCTCATTTTTTGGCCGCGAATCCTCCTTTTTAGGGGTCAATACGTCCTTTTTACTGTAAAATCCCTCACTTTTATGTTCCAGACATCTCTTTTAGGGCACAAAGCCTTGTTTTGTGGTCCCAAAGCTTCCTCTTCAGAGTCCAAAGCTTTGATTCTGTGGTTTAATTCCTCGTTTTATAATCCAAACCCTCACGTTTATTGCACAAACCCTCATTTTTAGGGCCCAAACGCTCATTTTTATGCTGCAAATCATTTCACTGGAAAATGCCTCCTTTTTATGCTCCAGATGCCTCCTTTAGGGCACGATGTCTGAATGTTAGGTCCCAAAGATTTGGTTAAGAGCCCAAAGCTTTGAGTCTAGGGTTGAAAGCCTGCTTTTTACTCTACAAACCCTCCTGTTTAGGGTACAAACCCTCCTTTTTGGTGCACAAGCCCTCGCTGTTAGGGTGCAAACACTCACGTTAAGATTCCCAAGCTTCGAGTCCAGGGTTGAAATCCACATCTTTATGCTCCAAACGACCGTCTTTAGGCTTCAAATCCGACTTTTAATTCTGAAATCCCACTTTTTTACGCTCCAAACGCTACATTAAGGGCACAAAGTCTCCATTTTAGGTCACAACGCTTCCTTTTTAGAGTCCGGAACGTTGGTTGCAGGGTTGAAAGCCTCCCTGTTCTGCTTCAAAGCGTCATTTAGAAGGTACAAGCCCTCATTTTTAGGGCGCAACGCCTCATTTTTTGGCCGCGAATCCTCCTTTTTAGGGGTCAATACGTCCTTTTTGCTGTAAAATCCCTCACTTTTATGTTCCAGACATCTCTTTTAGGGCACAAAGCCTTGTTTTGTGGTCCCAAAGCTTCCTCTTCAGAGTTCAAAGCTTTGATTCTGTGGTTGAATTCCTCGTTTTATAATCCAAACCCTCACGTTTATTGCACAAACCCTCTTTTTTAGGGCCCAAACGCTCATTTTTATGCTGCAAATCATTTCACTGGAAAACGCCTCCTTTTTATGCTCCAGATGCCTCCTTTAGGGCACGATGTCTGAATGTTAGGTCCCAAAGATTTGGTTAAGAGCCCAAAGCTTGGAGTCTAGGGTTGAAAGCCTGCTTTTTACTCTACAAACCCTCCTGTTTAGGGTACAAACCCTCCTTTTTGGTGCACAAGCCCTCGCTGTTAGGGTGCAAACACTCACGTTAAGATTCCCAAGCTTCGAGTCCAGGGTTGAAATCCACATCTTTATGCTCCAAACGACCGTCTTTAGGCTTCAAATCCGACTTTAAATTCTGAAATCCCACTTTTTTACGCTCCAAACGCTACATTAAGGGCACAAAGTCTCCCTTTTAGGTCACAACGCTTCCTTTTTAGAGTCCGGAACGTTGGTTGCAGGGTTGAAAGCCTCCCTGTTCTGCTTCAAAGCGTCATTTAGAAGGTACAAGCCCTCATTTTTAGGGCGCAACGCCTCATTTTTTGGCCGCGAATCCTCCTTTTTAGGGGTCAATACGTCCTTTTTGCTGTAAAATCCCTCACTTTTATGTTCCGGACATCTCTTTTAGGGCACAAAGCCTTGTTTTGTGGTCCCAAAGCTTCCTCTTCAGAGTCCAAAGCTTTGATTCTGTGGTTGAATTCCTCGTTTTATAATCCAAACCCTCACGTTTATTGCACAAACCCTCATTTTTAGGGCCCAAACGCTCATTTTTATGCTGCAAATCATTTCACTGGAAAATGCCTCCTTTTTATGCTCCAGATGCCTCCTTTAGGGCACGATGTCTGAATGTTAGGTCCCAAAGATTTGGTTAAGAGCCCAAAGCTTGGAGTCTAGGGTTGAAAGCCTGCTTTTTACTCTACAAACCCTCCTGTTTAGGGTACAAACCCTCCTTTTTGGTGCACAAGCCCTCGCTGTTAGGGTGCAAACACTCACGTTAAGATTCCCAAGCTTCGAGTCCAGGGTTGAAATCCACATCTTTATGCTCCAAACGACCGCCTTTAGGCTTCAAATCCGACTTTTAATTCTGAAATCCCATTTTTTTACGCTCCAAACGCTACATTAAGGGCACAAAGTCTCCCTTTTAGGTCACAACGCTTCCTTTTTAGAGTCCGGAACGTTGGTTGCAGGGTTGAAAGCCTCCCTGTTCTGCTTCAAAGCGTCATTTAGAAGGTACAAGCCCTCATTTTTAGGGCGCAACACCTCATTTTTTGGCCGCGAATCCTCCTTTTTAGGGGTCAATACGTCCTTTTTGCTGTAAAATCCCTCACTTTTATGTTCCAGACATCTCTTTTAGGGCACAAAGCCTTGTTTTGTGGTCCCAAAGCTTCCTCTTCAGAGTCCAAAGCTTTGATTCTGTGGTTGAATTCCTCGTTTTATAATCCAAACCCTCACGTTTATTGCACAAACCCTCATTTTTAGGGCCCAAACGCTCATTTTTATGCTGCAAATCATTTCACTGGAAAATGCCTCCTTTTTATGCTCCAAACGCCTCCTTTAGGGCACGATGTCTGAATGTTAGGTCCCAAAGATTTGGTTAAGAGCCCAAAGCTTTGAGTCTAGGGTTGAAAGCCTGCTTTTTACTCTACAAACCCTCCTGTTTAGGGTACAAACCCTCCTTTTTGGTGCACAAGCCCTCGCTGTTAGGGTGCAAACACTCACGTTAAGATTCCCAAGCTTCGAGTCCAGGGTTGAAATCCACATCTTTATGCTCCAAACGACCGCCTTTAGGCTTCAAATCCGACTTTTAATTCTGAAATCCCATTTTTTTACGCTCCAAACGCTACATTAAGGGCACAAAGTCTCCATTTTAGGTCACAACGCTTCCTTTTTAGAGTCCGGAACGTTGGTTCCAGGGTTGAAAGCCTCCCTGTTCTGCTTCAAAGCGTCATTTAGAAGGTGCAAGCCCTCATTTTTAGGGCGCAACGCCTCATTTTTTGGCCGCGAATCCTCCTTTTTAGGGGTCAATACGTCCTTTTTACTGTAAAATCCCTCACTTTTATGTTCCGGACATCTCATTTAGGGCACAAAGCCTTGTTTTGTGGTCCCAAAGCTTCCTCTTCAGAGTCCAAAGCTTTGATTCTGTGGTTGAATTCCTCGTTTTATAATCCAAACCCTCACGTTTATTGCACAAACCCTCATTTTTAGGGCCCAAACGCTCATTTTTATGCTGCAAATCATTTCACTGGAAAATGCCTCCTTTTTATGCTCCAGATGCCTCCTTTAGGGCACGATGTCTGAATGTTAGGTCCCAAAGATTTGGTTAAGAGCCCAAAGCTTTGAGTCTAGGGTTGAAAGCCTGCTTTTTACTCTACAAACCCTCCTGTTTAGGGTACAAACCCTCCTTTTTGGTGCACAAGCCCTCGCTGTTAGGGTGCAAACACTCACGTTAAGATTCCCAAGCTTCGAGTCCAGGGTTGAAATCCACATCTTTATGCTCCAAACGACCGTCTTTAGGCTTCAAATCCGACTTTTAATTCTGAAATCCCACTTTTTTACGCTCCAAACGCTACATTAAGGGCACAAAGTCTCCATTTTAGGTCACAACGCTTCCTTTTTAGAGTCCGGAACGTTGGTTCCAGGGTTGAAAGCCTCCCTGTTCTGCTTCAAAGCGTCATTTAGAAGGTACAAGCCCTCATTTTTAGGGCGCAACGCCTCATTTTTTGGCCGCGAATCCTCCTTTTTAGGGGTCAATACGTCCTTTTCGCTGTAAAATCCCTCACTTTTATGTTCCGGACATCTCTTTTAGGGCACAAAGCCTTGTTTTGTGGTCCCAAAGCTTCCTCTTCAGAGTCCAAAGCTTTGATTCTGTGGTTGAATTCCTCGTTTTATAATCCAAACCCTCACGTTTATTGCACAAACCCTCATTTTTAGGGCCCAAACGCTCATTTTTATGCTGCAAATCATTTCACTGGAAAATGCCTCCTTTTTATGCTCCAGATGCCTCCTTTAGGGCACGATGTCTGAATGTTAGGTCCCAAAGATTTGGTTAAGAGCCCAAAGCTTTGAGTCTAGGGTTGAAAGCCTGCTTTTTACTCTACAAACCCTCCTGTTTAGGGTACAAACCCTCCTTTTTGGTGCACAAGCCCTCGCTGTTAGGGTGCAAACACTCACGTTAAGATTCCCAAGCTTCGAGTCCAGGGTTGAAATCCACATCTTTATGCTCCAAACGACCGTCTTTAGGCTTCAAATCCGACTTTTAATTCTGAAATCCCACTTTTTTACGCTCCAAACGCTACATTAAGGGCACAAAGTCTCCATTTTAGGTCACAACGCTTCCTTTTTAGAGTCCGGAACGTTGGTTCCAGGGTTGAAAGCCTCCCTGTTCTGCTTCAAAGCGTCATTTAGAAGGTACAAGCCCTCATTTTTAGGGCGCAACGCCTCATTTTTTGGCCGCGAATCCTCCTTTTTAGGGGTCAATACGTCCTTTTTGCTGTAAAATCCCTCACTTTTATGTTCCGGACATCTCATTTAGGGCACAAAGCCTTGTTTTGTGGTCCCAAAGCTTCCTCTTCAGAGTCCAAAGCTTTGATTCTGTGGTTGAATTCCTCGTTTTATAATCCAAACCCTCACGTTTATTGCACAAACCCTCATTTTTAGGGCCCAAACGCTCATTTTTATGCTGCAAATCATTTCACTGGAAAATGCCTCCTTTTTATGCTCCAGATGCCTCCTTTAGGGCACGATGTCTGAATGTTAGGTCCCAAAGATTTGGTTAAGAGCCCAAAGCTTTGAGTCTAGGGTTGAAAGCCTGCTTTTTACTCTACAAACCCTCCTGTTTAGGGTACAAACCCTCCTTTTTGGTGCACAAGCCCTCGCTGTTAGGGTGCAAACACTCACGTTAAGATTCCCAAGCTTCGAGTCCAGGGTTGAAATCCACATCTTTATGCTCCAAACGACCGTCTTTAGGCTTCAAATCCGACTTTTAATTCTGAAATCCCACTTTTTTACGCTCCAAACGCTACATTAAGGGCACAAAGTCTCCCTTTTAGGTCACAACGCTTCCTTTTTAGAGTCCGGAACGTTGGTTGCAGGGTTGAAAGCCTCCCTGTTCTGCTTCAAAGCGTCATTTAGAAGGTACAAGCCCTCATTTTTAGGGCGCAACGCCTCATTTTTTGGCCGCGAATCCTCCTTTTTAGGGGTCAATACGTCCTTTTTGCTGTAAAATCCCTCACTTTTATGTTCCAGACATCTCTTTTAGGGCACAAAGCCTTGTTTTGTGGTCCCAAAGCTTCCTCTTCAGAGTCCAAAGCTTTGATTCTGTGGTTGAATTCCTCGTTTTATAATCCAAACCCTCACGTTTATTGCACAAACCCTCATTTTTAGGGCCCAAACGCTCATTTTTATGCTGCAAATCATTTCACTGGAAAATGCCTCCTTTTTATGCTCCAGATGCCTCCTTTAGGGCACGATGTCTGAATGTTAGGTCCCAAAGATTTGGTTAAGAGCCCAAAGCTTGGAGTCTAGGGTTGAAAGCCTGCTTTTTACTCTACAAACCCTCCTGTTTAGGGTACAAACCCTCCTTTTTGGTGCACAAGCCCTCGCTGTTAGGGTGCAAACACTCACGTTAAGATTCCCAAGCTTCGAGTCCAGGGTTGAAATCCACATCTTTATGCTCCAAACGACCGTCTTTAGGCTTCAAATCCGACTTTTAATTCTGAAATCCCACTTTTTTACGCTCCAAACGCTACATTAAGGGCACAAAGTCTCCCTTTTAGGTCACAACGCTTCCTTTTTAGAGTCCGGAACGTTGGTTCCAGGGTTGAAAGCCTCCCTGTTCTGCTTCAAAGCGTCATTTAGAAGGTACAAGCCCTCATTTTTAGGGCGCAACGCCTCATTTTTTGGCCGCGAATCCTCCTTTTTAGGGGTCAATACGTCCTTTTCGCTGTAAAATCCCTCACTTTTATGTTCCGGACATCTCTTTTAGGGCACAAAGCCTTGTTTTGTGGTCCCAAAGCTTCCTCTTCAGAGTCCAAAGCTTTGATTCTGTGGTTGAATTCCTCGTTTTATAATCCAAACCCTCACGTTTATTGCACAAACCCTCATTTTTAGGGCCCAAACGCTCATTTTTATGCTGCAAATCATTTCACTGGAAAATGCCTCCTTTTTATGCTCCAAACGCCTCCTTTAGGGCACGATGTCTGAATGTTAGGTCCCAAAGATTTGGTTAAGAGCCCAAAGCTTTGAGTCTAGGGTTGAAAGCCTGCTTTTTACTCTACAAACCCTCCTGTTTAGGGTACAAACCCTCCTTTTTGGTGCACAAGCCCTCGCTGTTAGGGTGCAAACACTCACGTTAAGATTCCCAAGCTTCGAGTCCAGGGTTGAAATCCACATCTTTATGCTCCAAACGACCGTCTTTAGGCTTCAAATCCGACTTTTAATTCTGAAATCCCACTTTTTTACGCTCCAAACGCTACATTAAGGGCACAAAGTCTCCATTTTAGGTCACAACGCTTCCTTTTTAGAGTCCGGAACGTTGGTTCCAGGGTTGAAAGCCTCCCTGTTCTGCTTCAAAGCGTCATTTAGAAGGTACAAGCCCTCATTTTTAGGGCGCAACGCCTCATTTTTTGGCCGCGAATCCTCCTTTTTAGGGGTCAATACGTCCTTTTCGCTGTAAAATCCCTCACTTTTATGTTCCGGACATCTCTTTTAGGGCACAAAGCCTTGTTTTGTGGTCCCAAAGCTTCCTCTTCAGAGTCCAAAGCTTTGATTCTGTGGTTGAATTCCTCGTTTTATAATCCAAACCCTCACGTTTATTGCACAAACCCTCATTTTTAGGGCCCAAACGCTCATTTTTATGCTGCAAATCATTTCACTGGAAAATGCCTCCTTTTTATGCTCCAGACGCCTCCTTTAGGGCACGATGTCTGAATGTTAGGTCCCAAAGATTTGGTTAAGAGCCCAAAGCTTTGAGTCTAGGGTTGAAAGCCTGCTTTTTACTCTACAAACCCTCCTGTTTAGGGTACAAACCCTCCTTTTTGGTGCACAAGCCCTCGCTGTTAGGGTGCAAACACTCACGTTAAGATTCCCAAGCTTCGAGTCCAGGGTTGAAATCCACATCTTTATGCTCCAAACGACCGTCTTTAGGCTTCAAATCCGACTTTTAATTCTGAAATCCCACTTTTTTACGCTCCAAACGCTACATTAAGGGCACAAAGTCTCCCTTTTAGGTCACAACGCTTCCTTTTTAGAGTCCGGAACGTTGGTTGCAGGGTTGAAAGCCTCCCTGTTCTGCTTCAAAGCGTCATTTAGAAGGTACAAGCCCTCATTTTTAGGGCGCAACGCCTCATTTTTTGGCCGCGAATCCTCCTTTTTAGGGGTCAATACGTCCTTTTTGCTGTAAAATCCCTCACTTTTATGTTCCGGACATCTCTTTTAGGGCACAAAGCCTTGTTTTGTGGTCCCAAAGCTTCCTCTTCAGAGTCCAAAGCTTTGATTCTGTGGTTGAATTCCTCGTTTTATAATCCAAACCCTCACGTTTATTGCACAAACCCTCATTTTTAGGGCCCAAACGCTCATTTTTATGCTGCAAATCATTTCACTGGAAAATGCCTCCTTTTTATGCTCCAGATGCCTCCTTTAGGGCACGATGTCTGAATGTTAGGTCCCAAAGATTTGGTTAAGAGCCCAAAGCTTTGAGTCTAGGGTTGAAAGCCTGCTTTTTACTCTACAAACCCTCCTGTTTAGGGTACAAACCCTCCTTTTTGGTGCACAAGCCCTCGCTGTTAGGGTGCAAACACTCACGTTAAGATTCCCAAGCTTCGAGTCCAGGGTTGAAATCCACATCTTTATGCTCCAAACGACCGCCTTTAGGCTTCAAATCCGACTTTTAATTCTGAAATCCCATTTTTTTACCTCCAAACGCTACATTAAGGGCACAAAGTCTCCATTTTAGGTCACAACGCTTCCTTTTTAGAGTCCGGAACGTTGGTTCCAGGGTTGAAAGCCTCCCTGTTCTGCTTCAAAGCGTCATTTAGAAGGTGCAAGCCCTCATTTTTAGGGCGCAACGCCTCATTTTTTGGCCGCGAATCCTCCTTTTTAGGGGTCAATACGTCCTTTTTACTGTAAAATCCCTCACTTTTATGTTCCAGACATCTCTTTTAGGGCACAAAGCCTTGTTTTGTGGTCCCAAAGCTTCCTCTTCAGAGTCCAAAGCTTTGATTCTGTGGTTTAATTCCTCGTTTTATAATCCAAACCCTCACGTTTATTGCACAAACCCTCATTTTTAGGGCCCAAACGCTCATTTTTATGCTGCAAATCATTTCACTGGAAAATGCCTCCTTTTTATGCTCCAGATGCCTCCTTTAGGGCACGATGTCTGAATGTTAGGTCCCAAAGATTTGGTTAAGAGCCCAAAGCTTTGAGTCTAGGGTTGAAAGCCTGCTTTTTACTCTACAAACCCTCCTGTTTAGGGTACAAACCCTCCTTTTTGGTGCACAAGCCCTCGCTGTTAGGGTGCAAACACTCACGTTAAGATTCCCAAGCTTCGAGTCCAGGGTTGAAATCCACATCTTTATGCTCCAAACGACCGTCTTTAGGCTTCAAATCCGACTTTTAATTCTGAAATCCCACTTTTTTACGCTCCAAACGCTACATTAAGGGCACAAAGTCTCCATTTTAGGTCACAACGCTTCCTTTTTAGAGTCCGGAACGTTGGTTGCAGGGTTGAAAGCCTCCCTGTTCTGCTTCAAAGCGTCATTTAGAAGGTACAAGCCCTCATTTTTAGGGCGCAACGCCTCATTTTTTGGCCGCGAATCCTCCTTTTTAGGGGTCAATACGTCCTTTTTGCTGTAAAATCCCTCACTTTTATGTTCCAGACATCTCTTTTAGGGCACAAAGCCTTGTTTTGTGGTCCCAAAGCTTCCTCTTCAGAGTTCAAAGCTTTGATTCTGTGGTTGAATTCCTCGTTTTATAATCCAAACCCTCACGTTTATTGCACAAACCCTCTTTTTTAGGGCCCAAACGCTCATTTTTATGCTGCAAATCATTTCACTGGAAAACGCCTCCTTTTTATGCTCCAGATGCCTCCTTTAGGGCACGATGTCTGAATGTTAGGTCCCAAAGATTTGGTTAAGAGCCCAAAGCTTGGAGTCTAGGGTTGAAAGCCTGCTTTTTACTCTACAAACCCTCCTGTTTAGGGTACAAACCCTCCTTTTTGGTGCACAAGCCCTCGCTGTTAGGGTGCAAACACTCACGTTAAGATTCCCAAGCTTCGAGTCCAGGGTTGAAATCCACATCTTTATGCTCCAAACGACCGTCTTTAGGCTTCAAATCCGACTTTAAATTCTGAAATCCCACTTTTTTACGCTCCAAACGCTACATTAAGGGCACAAAGTCTCCCTTTTAGGTCACAACGCTTCCTTTTTAGAGTCCGGAACGTTGGTTGCAGGGTTGAAAGCCTCCCTGTTCTGCTTCAAAGCGTCATTTAGAAGGTACAAGCCCTCATTTTTAGGGCGCAACGCCTCATTTTTTGGCCGCGAATCCTCCTTTTTAGGGGTCAATACGTCCTTTTTGCTGTAAAATCCCTCACTTTTATGTTCCGGACATCTCTTTTAGGGCACAAAGCCTTGTTTTGTGGTCCCAAAGCTTCCTCTTCAGAGTCCAAAGCTTTGATTCTGTGGTTGAATTCCTCGTTTTATAATCCAAACCCTCACGTTTATTGCACAAACCCTCATTTTTAGGGCCCAAACGCTCATTTTTATGCTGCAAATCATTTCACTGGAAAATGCCTCCTTTTTATGCTCCAGATGCCTCCTTTAGGGCACGATGTCTGAATGTTAGGTCCCAAAGATTTGGTTAAGAGCCCAAAGCTTGGAGTCTAGGGTTGAAAGCCTGCTTTTTACTCTACAAACCCTCCTGTTTAGGGTACAAACCCTCCTTTTTGGTGCACAAGCCCTCGCTGTTAGGGTGCAAACACTCACGTTAAGATTCCCAAGCTTCGAGTCCAGGGTTGAAATCCACATCTTTATGCTCCAAACGACCGCCTTTAGGCTTCAAATCCGACTTTTAATTCTGAAATCCCATTTTTTTACGCTCCAAACGCTACATTAAGGGCACAAAGTCTCCCTTTTAGGTCACAACGCTTCCTTTTTAGAGTCCGGAACGTTGGTTGCAGGGTTGAAAGCCTCCCTGTTCTGCTTCAAAGCGTCATTTAGAAGGTACAAGCCCTCATTTTTAGGGCGCAACACCTCATTTTTTGGCCGCGAATCCTCCTTTTTAGGGGTCAATACGTCCTTTTTGCTGTAAAATCCCTCACTTTTATGTTCCAGACATCTCTTTTAGGGCACAAAGCCTTGTTTTGTGGTCCCAAAGCTTCCTCTTCAGAGTCCAAAGCTTTGATTCTGTGGTTGAATTCCTCGTTTTATAATCCAAACCCTCACGTTTATTGCACAAACCCTCATTTTTAGGGCCCAAACGCTCATTTTTATGCTGCAAATCATTTCACTGGAAAATGCCTCCTTTTTATGCTCCAAACGCCTCCTTTAGGGCACGATGTCTGAATGTTAGGTCCCAAAGATTTGGTTAAGAGCCCAAAGCTTTGAGTCTAGGGTTGAAAGCCTGCTTTTTACTCTACAAACCCTCCTGTTTAGGGTACAAACCCTCCTTTTTGGTGCACAAGCCCTCGCTGTTAGGGTGCAAACACTCACGTTAAGATTCCCAAGCTTCGAGTCCAGGGTTGAAATCCACATCTTTATGCTCCAAACGACCGCCTTTAGGCTTCAAATCCGACTTTTAATTCTGAAATCCCATTTTTTTACGCTCCAAACGCTACATTAAGGGCACAAAGTCTCCATTTTAGGTCACAACGCTTCCTTTTTAGAGTCCGGAACGTTGGTTCCAGGGTTGAAAGCCTCCCTGTTCTGCTTCAAAGCGTCATTTAGAAGGTGCAAGCCCTCATTTTTAGGGCGCAACGCCTCATTTTTTGGCCGCGAATCCTCCTTTTTAGGGGTCAATACGTCCTTTTTACTGTAAAATCCCTCACTTTTATGTTCCGGACATCTCATTTAGGGCACAAAGCCTTGTTTTGTGGTCCCAAAGCTTCCTCTTCAGAGTCCAAAGCTTTGATTCTGTGGTTGAATTCCTCGTTTTATAATCCAAACCCTCACGTTTATTGCACAAACCCTCATTTTTAGGGCCCAAACGCTCATTTTTATGCTGCAAATCATTTCACTGGAAAATGCCTCCTTTTTATGCTCCAGATGCCTCCTTTAGGGCACGATGTCTGAATGTTAGGTCCCAAAGATTTGGTTAAGAGCCCAAAGCTTTGAGTCTAGGGTTGAAAGCCTGCTTTTTACTCTACAAACCCTCCTGTTTAGGGTACAAACCCTCCTTTTTGGTGCACAAGCCCTCGCTGTTAGGGTGCAAACACTCACGTTAAGATTCCCAAGCTTCGAGTCCAGGGTTGAAATCCACATCTTTATGCTCCAAACGACCGTCTTTAGGCTTCAAATCCGACTTTTAATTCTGAAATCCCACTTTTTTACGCTCCAAACGCTACATTAAGGGCACAAAGTCTCCATTTTAGGTCACAACGCTTCCTTTTTAGAGTCCGGAACGTTGGTTCCAGGGTTGAAAGCCTCCCTGTTCTGCTTCAAAGCGTCATTTAGAAGGTACAAGCCCTCATTTTTAGGGCGCAACGCCTCATTTTTTGGCCGCGAATCCTCCTTTTTAGGGGTCAATACGTCCTTTTCGCTGTAAAATCCCTCACTTTTATGTTCCGGACATCTCTTTTAGGGCACAAAGCCTTGTTTTGTGGTCCCAAAGCTTCCTCTTCAGAGTCCAAAGCTTTGATTCTGTGGTTGAATTCCTCGTTTTATAATCCAAACCCTCACGTTTATTGCACAAACCCTCATTTTTAGGGCCCAAACGCTCATTTTTATGCTGCAAATCATTTCACTGGAAAATGCCTCCTTTTTATGCTCCAGATGCCTCCTTTAGGGCACGATGTCTGAATGTTAGGTCCCAAAGATTTGGTTAAGAGCCCAAAGCTTTGAGTCTAGGGTTGAAAGCCTGCTTTTTACTCTACAAACCCTCCTGTTTAGGGTACAAACCCTCCTTTTTGGTGCACAAGCCCTCGCTGTTAGGGTGCAAACACTCACGTTAAGATTCCCAAGCTTCGAGTCCAGGGTTGAAATCCACATCTTTATGCTCCAAACGACCGCCTTTAGGCTTCAAATCCGACTTTTAATTCTGAAATCCCACTTTTTTACGCTCCAAACGCTACATTAAGGGCACAAAGTCTCCATTTTAGGTCACAACGCTTCCTTTTTAGAGTCCGGAACGTTGGTTCCAGGGTTGAAAGCCTCCCTGTTCTGCTTCAAAGCGTCATTTAGAAGGTACAAGCCCTCATTTTTAGGGCGCAACGCCTCATTTTTTGGCCGCGAATCCTCCTTTTTAGGGGTCAATACGTCCTTTTTGCTGTAAAATCCCTCACTTTTATGTTCCGGACATCTCATTTAGGGCACAAAGCCTTGTTTTGTGGTCCCAAAGCTTCCTCTTCAGAGTCCAAAGCTTTGATTCTGTGGTTGAATTCCTCGTTTTATAATCCAAACCCTCACGTTTATTGCACAAACCCTCATTTTTAGGGCCCAAACGCTCATTTTTATGCTGCAAATCATTTCACTGGAAAATGCCTCCTTTTTATGCTCCAGATGCCTCCTTTAGGGCACGATGTCTGAATGTTAGGTCCCAAAGATTTGGTTAAGAGCCCAAAGCTTTGAGTCTAGGGTTGAAAGCCTGCTTTTTACTCTACAAACCCTCCTGTTTAGGGTACAAACCCTCCTTTTTGGTGCACAAGCCCTCGCTGTTAGGGTGCAAACACTCACGTTAAGATTCC